>NW_023605194.1:61073360-62273360 GCF_014898055.3 Talpa occidentalis
TTCTCTCACCCTCCCCGCGCTTCTGACTGTACCCAGTGCTTGTATCAATCAATAAATAAATCTCAAAAAAAAAAAAAAATCGCTTGAGGATGTGAGTTGTTGAGTAACGGTGTTTAAGAAATTCTAATTTTTTTTAAAGATTTATTTCCATTCATTTATGGGGTGCAGGCCAGAGGTGGGGGAGGGGTGAGAGGACCCACCAGAGACAGAGTGGGGACCGGAACAGACAGATTGACTGAAATACACTGCTGAGGGGTGCAGCGGACAAGACAAGAGAGGTCTGCTGCACCATATGTGGGTTATGCTCCCTGGCCAGGGCATGGAACTCGGGCCACAGCAGTGAGAGCAGCACTGAGACTTAACCCCTACACCACCAGGGAGACCCCAGGAAGTTCTAAATTATAACAGCAATAAATGGGGCAGCTAACGAGCTGTCACATATTAGGCAGTCTTTCTGGATTTCTTCCTCTTGTTACAGGGCAGGGAGAGGGGCAGCCCAAACCCCGCAAACCTGCCTATTCTAAATGGGTTCTGCCATCTGCTGCATCAACACAAAACATATGAGACTTTAATGGGAAGGAACTTTAATACAACTAGGAAACAATACAGGAAAGGCAAAGAATTTAGTTTCTAAATCAAGCACCCAAAGTTACCCATCCCCTCGTGGGTAAAACTCCATCCAAATGGGATTGGCCCAGAGCAAGGCCCCAAAGCCTGCCACAAGTCTAAAGCATCTTCCAGTGGGGACCCACAGAAAAGGGTCAGAAACAACCAGACAAGCCCGGAAGGAAAAGAGCAAAATCAACATCAAGATAAAAGCTGCCATTGTCACCTCCCCACGGGTCTCACCCACATCTGTATCACCCAGTCCACGACCAAAAGACAAACGCAGTTTCTTCACGTGTCTCTAGGCTCCATGTGCCTCCTCTAGGTCTCCTTCTGTCTCCATCCTACTTCCTTCCTCAGTCTCCTCTGCAGCTTCTTCTCTCCCTGCTCAGCTCCACCTTCCCTTGGGTCCCCCTTTCCTGGGGACCACCCTGTTACACTCTGAAACTTAGATAGCTCTGCCAGCTTCCTAATTCCAAGATTCTGTGATTTGTTCTGATTTGAGTGTGCAAGAATACATTGAGTATCAGTACAATAAAGTCTGTTTCAAGAATTGAAAAAAAAGAAATGTGGTTAATATAAAATAAACCGTATCTTTCTTAGCAGATCTTGTCTTTCAAACTATGAGCTCATGAACAACTACGGGTAAAGATTCGTTTCTGCTTTATTTCTGCTTTATTACCTATTTCTATCTTACTGTTTTATTCTCTTGTGAATTCCCTATTTTCTGTGAAATCTTGAACTTATCAATGATGGTTTTATCTAATATAGCACTTTTTAGGAATGTATCCATCAGTAACAATTCTGAAAACTCAGATTCTCATGAATTATGTTCTAACTGGTAGCCATACAGACAGAAATTTATATCTACTTATGTTTTCATTTGCTACTTTCATTAAGAGAAACAAGTTTTATGTCCTTTTTAAAAAATCTCACACTTGGGCCTCCCTGGTGGCACAGGGGATAATGTGTCAGTGCTATCAAGCTATTACCAGCCACTGTGCTTGAAGCATGAGTTTGATTCCTGGCCAGGGAGCTGACCCACATGGCACAGCAGACCTCTCCTGTCTTGCCCGCTGTTCCCCTCAGCAGTGTATTTCAGTAGATCTGTTTATTCTGCTCCCCATTCTGTCTCTGGTGGGTCCTCTCACCCCCCCCCCGATCTCTGGCCAACACCCCAGTTCTTGTATGCATAAATGATCTTAGCCAAAAGGCCGAGAAGCAATAATAAATAAATATATCTAAAAGAAAAAAGAACTTGTTTGAAAGAGAAACTAGCTTCTTGAATAAAATTAGGAGTCTATTTATTGGAAAATTTTAGCTATTTGTGCTTGAGCTAAGACTATACTTTCAGGGATCATTTCTATAGTTTGTTACTATTTGCGCTACAGCTGAGGGAAAAATACATAAAATATGTGGGCTGTAATTAACAAGGTGTCATATACCTTTCTCTTTATTGCACACAAAGTATTAACTAAGTCTGATATTTCCTCTATTAATATTCCCTTTTTGACACAAAGATAGAAATAATGAATAAGGTCTTTCCAGATTATATCCCATATTAAAGTATAGAAAGAAAAGAATTATATAACTTAACATGGTAATTCATATGTGAATGATATTAGCCAAGGATTATACCCAGTTAAAAAGATATAGTACGTATTTATAAAAGTATGTAAATACTTTCGCTACATTTAATACTTTCCTGTTACTCCATTTTTCCCTTTGTAGCACAGACTTTATTTATTTATTTATTTATTTATTTATCTATTTATTTTTTTTTTATTTATTTTTATATATAGAGGCATGTTATTTATTTATTTATTTGTTTGTTTGTTTTGTTTATACATGCACTGGGTACAGTCAGAAGCGCGGGAGGGTGAGAGAATTCACCAGAGCCAGAGCGGGGAGCAGAGCAGGCAGAAGGACCGAGGTACACTGCTGAGGGGAGCAGCGGGCGGCAGGAGAGGTCTGCGCGCCATGTGGAACCCTCCTCCGGTGGCCGGGGAGCAGCCGGGGATCGAACCGGCGCCGCAGAGGCCGCGGGCAGCTTCGCAACCCAGCGCTCAACCACTGCGCCACCGGGGAGGCCCTATCTATTTATTTTGTAGCACAGACTTTAAACATTTCTTTAGTCAGACACTCTTTTTTTTTTTTTTTTTAAATAGAGGCATGTTTTTATTTATTTATTTGTTTGTTCATTTTTGTTTATACATGCACTGGGTACAGTCAGAAGCGCGGGAGGGTGAGAGAATTCACCAGAGCCAGAGCGGGGAGCAGAGCAGGCAGAAGGGCCGAAGTACACTGCTGAGGGGAGCAGCGGGTGGCAGGAGAGGTCTGCGCGCCATGTGGGACCCTCCTCTGGTGGCCGGGGAGCAGCCGGGGATCGAACCGGCGCCGCAGAGGCCGCGAGCAGCTTCGCAACTCAGCGCTCAACCGCTGGGCCACCGTGGAGGCCCTAGTCAGACACTCTTGGTGTTACTTTATCAAAAACACTTAACCTGAGTCACTTTTCACTTCTTTCTCTACAAACCATTTCCTGAAAGAAGAGTTACTTAACTATGGATACTTGGATCAAAATTCCTTCAGAGGGTCTTTAGCATGTCAGTTAAAAACCATTTCTGGAGCTGGATGATTTGCTTTCAAATTTTGCTTTTGTTGGGCCTCCCTGGTGGCGCAAGGGGTTAAGCACCACTCTATGAAGCATACACAGCATGAATTTGATCCCCGGCCAGCCAGGGAGAAACCCACATGGTGCAGCAGACCTCTCCTGTCTCACCCTCTGCTCCCCTCAGCAGTGTATTTCAGTCAATCTGCCTGTTCTGCTCCCCACTCTGTCTCTGGTGAATCCTCTCTCATACACATACTCACACACACACACACACACACACACACACACACACACACACATCTCTGGCCTGTATCCCAGCTCTTATATGCATAAATAAATAAATCTTTAAAAAAAACCCCAAATTTTGCTTTTGTTTGTTGTCTTTTGTTCATTAAGCTTATAAATACTTAACTGAGCATCTACCTGATAAATAAAAAGTCTGCGCTAAGCAATGTAAGAAGTATAAAGATTTACTAATTTTTTTTTAACTTCTGAGAAACGTTCGTGGAAATGGGCATAACTTCATTGAAGTAAAAACAGATGTAGTTGAAAGTTGTCAGGCCTTAAGCTAGAGAATTCATATGAAATTGTGATTCTAAGCATTACTGTACCTTTTAACAACTGTGAACAAGACTGGTTCTGGAAAAGCCTGCGGTGGTTTGTTCTTTGCACAGTTCAGCGGAGACTAGCATCCTTCTAGTTTGTAGCAGACATTATTCAAGAATCTTATCTATGGGGTAGGTGACATGTCCTGAACTATGCCCCCACAGAACATTGAATGGGTGGAAAAAGGAGGTTGTGGACAGTCTTGCTCATGTCACAATGTTGGCCATGTGACTTAAGAGAAGCAGGTGGCAGGTCAAGATGACTAGACTATTTCATTATCAAACCTGGACTCTAAAGTGACTCAAAGGCAAATTAAGTTTATTTAAGCTCTCTGTGGATCCACACAGTGCATTCTTGTGTTGTTTATGGATCAACTGAATATATATTTAATCTCACTTAATCCTTATAAAAACCTAATGAAGTATTATTATATACCCCATTTTATTTTATTTTTTTAACATTTCTTTATTTATGCATACAAGAGCTGGGGTATAGACCAGAGATGTGAGAGGGTAAGAGGATTCACCAGAGACAGAGTGGGGAATAGAACAGGCAGATTGACTGAAGTACACTGCTGAGGGGAGCCGTGGACGAGTCAGGAGAGGTCTGCTGCGTCATGTGGGTTGCTCCCTGGCCAGGGATTGAACACGTGCTACAGAGGCTGTGGATTGCTTCATAGTGCCGTGCTTAACCCCTTGTAAGACCAAGAAGGCCCTATTTACCCCATTTTAAAGATAAATTACCTGGGATACAGAGAGATTAAGGAACTTGCCAAAGATCTCACAACTGGTAAGCTACAAAGCAAAATTTGAAAGCAAACCATCCAGCTCCAGAAATGTTTTTTAACTGACATGCTAAAGACCCTCTGAAGGAATTTTTGTTTTTGTTGTTGTTTTGTTTTTAAAGATTTATTTATTTACACATACAAGAACTGGGGTGTAAGCCAGAGGTGCGGGCAGTGAGAGGATTCACCAGAGACCGAGTGGGGAGCCAACAGGCAGATGTACTGAAATACACTGCTGAGGGGAGCAGCAGGAGAGGCAGGAGAGGTCTGCTGCACCATGTGAGTTGCTCCCTGGATCTAACTCAAGCTGCAGTGGCTGCTGATAGCTTGATAGCATTGTCTTTAATCCCTGGGCCACTGAAGGAATTTTTGATGTGAGTATCCATAGTTAATGGTTTGTAGAGAAAGAAGTGAAAAGTGATTCAGATTAAGTGTTTTTGGTAAACTAACAAGAGTGTCTGACTAAAGAAATGCTTCAGTCTATGTTTCAAAGAGAAAAATGGAGTATTAGGAAAGTATTAAATGTAGTAAAATGTCAGAAACATTTACCAATGGGTGACAATGCAACCTAATTTTATGCAGGACTACAACCCTGCATCTTCTTTTTATAAATCCTTTGTGAGGGTTAATGAGAACAATCAATCTGGTAACACTTCTTGTCTCCCTTTCTTTCTCTCTCCTTTGATAGAGGTATTTGTATGAAGGTTTGTGTCATATGGGTATGTCTGGTGCACTGATAGGATAGGTCCTACAGGAGAGTAGCTGTAGAATACTGGGAACCTTAGGGAAAAGATTCCTGAAGTTAGAAAAGCATAGAAATGATAAGAAAGTCACAGCTGTTATAGAGGAGACATGATTTCAGTACTTATGGTACAGAAGTTTAGGATCAGATAGATGATAAGGAAAACATGGGATATATTTCTGTTGATCATACCTGCAGGTCACTTAGTAGTAACTAGTATCGAATCAATAAATATTATTTGTATCATAATGCTCACCCCAGACTGGGTGTCATATAGAAACATTTTCAGAGACCTAGGAGATAAAACATAAACATGCCAGGGGTCTTCATAAGACCTCCTATATGCCCTTTAATGACCCTATATATTTCTATTTTTTTAAAGATTTATTTATGCATACAAGAGCTGGGGTTTAGGCCAGAGGTGTAGGGAAGTTAAGAGAATTCACCAGAGACAGAGTAGGGAGCAGAACATGCAGACTGACTGAAATACACTGCTGAGAGTAGCAGTGGGCTTGACAGGAGAGATTTGCTTTGCCATGTGGATAGCTCCCTAGCCTGCCGGGGATTGAACTCATGCTGCAGAGACTGAGGATAGCTTCACAGTGCTGTGCTTAACCCCTTGTGCCACCAGGGAGGTCCAACCTTATATATTTCTAAATGTTATCAACAAATATTAGTAATAATAAATATTGGTAGATATTATCATTGTTCCTATTTACATCCCGTTTCCTGTTATCACTAATTTTATATTAGGGACAGTGAGAAAATAGGCATAATTTTTATTTTATTTATTTAATCATTCATTTGTTTATTTATTTATTTAAAAAAGATTTATTTATACAAGCACTGGGTACAATCAGAAGTGCGGGAAGGTGAGAGAACTCACCAGAGCCAGAGTGGGGAGCAGAACAGGCAGACTGACGAAGTACACTGCTGAGGGGAGCAGCGGGCACGGCAGGAGAGGTCCACGCCCCATGTGGGACCCTCGCCGGTGGCCGGGGATCAAACCAGCGCTGCGGAGGCTGCAGAGGCTGCAGAGGCTGCGGGCAGCTTCGCAACCCAACATTGAACCACTGCGCCACCGTGGAGGCCCAGGCATAATTTTTAAATTATGCAAATGTTTTAGTAGATTTCTCTAAAGAGGAAAGAAATTCATATGTATAGGCAAGGAACTTAATTGTCATTATTGGGCGTTATGTATTGTGCTTTGCTACAAAAATGAATTTCTGAACTCTGATTTTTTTAAAAGATTTATTTATTTATGCATACAAGAGCTGAGGTACAGGCCAGAGGTTTGGGGGGTGAGAGGATCCATCAGAGACAGAGTGGGGACCAGAACAAGCAGATGACTGAAATACACTGCTGAGGGGAGCAGCAGGTAAAACAGGAGAGGACTGCTGTGCCATGTGGGTCAGCTCCCTGATCAGTCATCGAACTCGTGCTGCAGTGGCTGCAGATTGCTTCATAGTGCTGCGTCTTAACCCCATGCGCCACCAGGGAGGCACTGACCTATGATTTTATTATCATAGAATTAACTTCTTGCTAACAGTCATTGTCTGCTTATCTCACCATTCGATATTTTCTTTCCTTTTTTTTATTTAAATATTTTATTTTATATAATTCTTACATCTTTTTTCATCTTTGCACAATGTATGCATTTTCATTTTGGTTATATTCCCCATATAATTGCACCCCCCCCTTATTTTGACTCTAGTCCTTCCTTTTCCCACCCCCCACCACCCCCCTCCCGTAGTGTGTCTCTGGCTTATAGTTGCTTGTTGATTTTGATTTTTACTTTGTATTGATTAGTCTTTTTCCTGGTCTCTTATTTAGGTTTTCTAAATTCCTGCTATGAGTGAGACCATCCGGTATTTTTCTTTTTCTTTCATTTGATATTTTCTTGATCATGAATATCATCTCTATCCATTCTTCCTATATAAGCAAATAAATACTTTACTCCTCTTTCCAGGCAAGTTGAAATTTCCAAAAGATGATGAAGAAATTCTTTTCCTTCTAATTTTTTTTGGCCCTTTTAATCTTTCCCTCCACTCCCAGCAGGAGGTAGTCATAAAAACGCGTCAAGACAACTGTGGAGCCTGCATGATCATAGCTATGATATATGATCACGTTATACACCCATTCAAAGTCCTCTAGTTCAGGGCCAAGGTGGGTGATGTCACATAGCCTGTGGACTTCCTTCTTCCTGGACTAGTTTCTCTGCTGTGCAAAGAACAGGAAAGGAAAGAAAGATGAGTCCACTGTAATTCTTTTTTTTTTTAAAGATTTATTTATTTATATAAGAACTGGGGTGCAGGCCAGAGCTGGGGGAGGGGTGAGAAAATTCACCAGAGACAGAGCAGGGAGCAGAACAGGCAGAAGGACCAAAATACACTGCTGAGGGGAGCAGGGGGAGAGACAGGAGAGGTCAGCCATGCCATGTGGGAATCTCCCTCGCCTGCTGGGGATCGAACCAGTGCTGCAAAGGCTGTGGACAGCTTCACAGCACTGCGCTCAACCTGATGCGCCACAAGGGAGGGCTGCAATTCTTTTTTTTCCCCAAGATTTATTTTTATTTTTTATGCGTGTAAGAGCTGGGGTCTAGGCCAAAGGTGTAGGGGGGTGAGAGGATTCATCAAAGAAAGAGTGGGGAACAGAGCAGGTGGATGAACTGAGATATGCTGCTGAGGGGAGCAGTGAGCTAGACAGGAGCGATCTGCTGGGCTATGTGGGTTAGCTCTTTGGCTGAGGATCCAACTAGTGCTGCAGTGGCTGGCAACAGCTTGATAGTGCTGTCTTTAACCCCTGCTTGGCCAGGGAGACCCCTGTTGTGTTTTGTATTGTTATTATATTTTATATTAGCAACATGAACAAGAGTAGAAAACTTTACATTACTCATTTTTCTATTTAAACTTGAATTTTCTTTCTACTTCTGCCACAGACTTATCTAAATTAATATACATTATGTGTGAATAGCTTTTATTGATCACTAGCATATTCTCTGCAACAAATTCCATACATAAATTTAAATTTAATTATTGGGCTTCCCTGATGCAGGAGGACTTAAGTCTCAGCGCTATCACCAGTGAGGCTATCACCAGTTTGATCCCTGGCTAGGGAGCTAAATCTCACAGCACTGCAGACCTCTCCTGTCTCACCCGCTGCTCCCCTCAGCAGTGTATTTCAGTCAATCCACCTGCTCTACTCCCAACCCTATATCTGGTGAATCCTCTATCCCTTTTCCCCCTTCCTCCACATCTCTGGCCTACAAATCAGGAAAGAAAGAAAGAAAGAAAGAGAGAGAGAGAGAGAGAGAGAGAGAGAGAGAGAGAGAGAGAGAGAGAGAGAGAGAGAGAGAAGAGAAGAAGAAAGAAAGAAAGAGAAAGAAAGAAAGAAAGAAAGAAAGAAAGAAAGAAAGAAAGAAAGAAAGAAAGAAAGAAAGAAAGAAAGAAAGAAAGAAAGAAAGAAAGAAAGAAAGAAAGAAAGAAAGAAAGATAAATCTTTTAAAAATACGTAAATAAGGCCTCCTGGTGGCGCAAGGGGTTAAGATGCAGCACTACGAAGCAATCTGCAGCCACTGCAACATGAGTTTCCTCCCCAGCCAGGGAGCTGCCCACATGGCGCATCAGACCTCTCCTGTCTTGCCTGCTGCTCCCCTCAGCAGTGTATTTCAGTAGATTTGCCTGTTCTGCTCCCCACTCTGTCTCTGGTGAATCCTCTCAACCCCCACACTCTGGCCTGTACCCCAGTTCTTGCATACACAAATATATAAATCTTTAAAAAAAAAGTAAATAAATTTAATTATTAAAATTTTAGCCGTAAAATTTTATGGCTTATGGGCTAAAATTTTAGCCCTTCTAAGTATTAATTCTCTCTCTCTCTCTTTTTTTTTTTTTTACTAACTGGGGTACAGGCCAGAGGTGTGGCGAGTGAGAGGATTCACCAGAGAAAGACAGAGTGGGGAGCAGAACAGGCAGATCCACTGAAATACACTGCTGAGGGGAGAAGCAGGCGAGACAGGAGAGGTCGGCTGCTCCATGTGCGTCACCTCCCTGGCTGGGCATCAAACTCGTGCTGCAGTGGCTGCGGAAAGCTTCATTAGTGCTGCATCTCAACCCCTTGCACCACCAGGGAGGCCCCTTAAAATTCTTGAATTAGATTTAGTTCATAATTTATTAATTAAATACTTTAAATATTTGATAATTAGCAAGTATACAAAAATCAACGGGACTCTAAGAAATTGGCTTATATGTTATAAATAGATTTTACTTACTTCTGGGAGACAGGTTTAGGATGAATTATCTCTAGTTTTTGCTTTCATATTTTATTTTTTTTAATTTATTTTTTAAGATTTATTTTTATTTTGCATACAAGTACTGGGGTGTAGGCCAGAGGTACGGGGGGTGAGAGGATTCACCAGAGACAGAGTGGGGAACAGAACAGGTGGATTGACTGAAATATACTGCTAAGGGGAGCAGTTGGCAAGCAGAGAGGTCTGCTGTGCCATGTGTGTTAGCTCCCTGGCATGGCATCAAAAGCAGGCCTCAATGACTGTTGTTAGCTTGATAGTGCTGAGACTTTAACCCCTGTGCCATTAGAGGTCCTGCTCTCATATTTTATTTTATTTTTGTTCTTTAAAGATTTATTTATTTATGCATACAAGAGCTGGGGTACAGGCCACAGGTGGTGGGTCAGAGGATTCACCAGATACAGAGTGGGAAACAGAACAGGCAGATTGACCGAAGTACACTGTGGAGGGGAGCAGTGGGCGAGTCAGGAGAATCTGCAGCACCATGTAGGTCACGTCCCTGGTCAGGGATTGAACTGGCTGTGGATAGCTTCATAGGGTGCATCTTAACCCTTTGTGCCACCAGGGAGGCCTGTCTTTCTCCTTTACAGAGGGAGAAAAGGGGAACTCCCTGGTGGCACAAGGGCTGAAGTATCAGCACTATGAAGCAATCCGAGCTACCGCGGCACAAGTTCGATCCCCGGCCAGGGAGTTGACCCATATGGCACAGCAGACCTCTCCTGTCTCTACCTTGCTCCCCTCCACAGTGTATTTCAGTGGATCTTCCTGTTCTGTTCCCCACTCTGTCTCTCATCCTCTTATCCCCCACACCTCTGGCTTGTACCCCGGTTTTTGTATGCATAAATAATATATCTTTTAAAAAAAAAGTTTAATAAGGCAGTAATCAAAACACTTAGGGCCTCTCTGGTGGCACAAGGGGTTAAGCACAGCACTGTGAAGCTATCCGCAGGCTCTGCAACATGAGTTTGATCCCCCGCCGGCCAGGGAGCTACCCACATGGCACAACAGACCTCTCCTGTGTTGCCTGCTGCTCCCCTCAGCAGTGTATTTCAGTTTATCTGCCTGTTCTGCTCCCTACTCTGTCTCTGGTGAATCCTCTCACTCCTTGCACCTCTGGCCTACAGCCCAGTTCTTGTATGCAAAAATAAATCTTTAAAAAATAATTAAAAAAATCTTTTAAAAAATAAAGAGGGAGAAAGGGCCACTTGTGGAGTAGGGACCAGCAGGGCCACTTTACTACACTAGTTTTCAGGTAGGTGAAATTTATGTGTAGAAATCAAAAGCCTGTGGGCCTCCCTGGCGGCACATATGGTTGAATGCAGCACTGTGAAGCTGTCCACAGCCTTTGCAGTACCAGTTGGATTCCCGCCGGCCGCAGAGATGCCCACATGGCAAGGCAGGCCTCTTCTGTCTTGCCTGCTGCTCCCCTCAGCTGTGTATTTTGTCACTCTGCCTGTTCGGTTCCCCTCTCTTTCTCTGGTGAATCCTTTCACCTTCCTGCATGTCTGGCCTATACCCCGGTTCTTGTATAAATAAATAAATCTTTAAAAAAAATCAAAAGCCTTGAATTGATCCCCTTAAAACATTCTGAGTGCCTCAGTTTTCTAGTTTGAAGACTACTACTACGAATTTTATTTTTTTCCTAAAGATTTATTTATTTATGCATATAAGATCTGGGGTGCAGGCCAGAGATGCGGGGGGTAAGAGGATTCACCAGAGACAGAGTGGGGAGCAGAACAGGTGGATTGACTAAAATACACTGCTGAGGGGAGCAGCAGACAGGAGAGGTCTGCTGTGCCATGTAGGTCACTTCCCCAGCCAGGGATTGAACTCTTCCTGCAGTAGCAGCAGATTGCCTCATGGTACTAATGCTTAACCCCTTTTGCCACCAGGGAGGCCCTCTATTAATTTTATACCTAGAAGTGGACAGTGTTGGAGTTTCCTAAACTGTATGATGACTGTTCCACTGAATTCAAATCCTGGAGGATATTGCTGTGCTACTGAAGGACTTGGGAGAAGTCCCTGTAAAGGTTTACAGGAATTTTCTAACCTTAGGGAAGTCCCATGTTGACTTTATTTAAAAATTGATGACCAATGAGTAGTAACTCACCAGAGTTTCATGAAACACTTAATTTATTTCTGTAATTTGCTTTGTGACGTATTTGGAAGTATTTTACTCATGACTTTATTTGTTCAAAGGGCATCCTTAATCTACCTCAATCAAGATAATACAACCTAACTTTTTTTTTTAAAGATTTATTTATTTATTTATACAAGCACTGGGTACAGTCAGAAGCGCAGGAGGGTGAGAGAATTCACCAGAGCCAGAGCTGAGAGCAGAACAGGCAGACGGATGAAATACACTGCTGAGGGGAGCAGCGGGCAGCAGGAGAGGTCTGCACGCTGTGTGGGACCATTGCCGGTGGCCAGGGTTGGAACCAGCGCTGCGTAGGCTGCAGGCGGCTTTGTAGCCCAGTGCTCAACGGCTGCACCACCGGGGAGGCCCCTATACAACCTAACTTCTGATAACAAACCCAAGCCAATTAAGCTATCAAAGTAAGTATATCACTAAGGAAGCTTACTCTTAGAGCAAGAAATTTCTGGTTTGCAAATTTCTGTATGTCATTGAAAAGAACAGTATAGGAGCTCCCTAGTGGTGCAGGGGTTAAAGTCTCAGTGCTATCAAGCTATCACCAACCACTGCACATGAGGCATGAGTTAGATCCTGGGCCAAGGAGCTAACCCACATGTTGCAGCAGACCTCTCCTGTCTCACCTGCTGCTCCCCTCAGCAGTGTATTTCAGTACATCTGCCTGTTCTGCTCTCCACTCTGTCACCCCTCTGGCCTATAGTTCTGCTATGTATAAATACATAAAATAAATCTTAAAAAAATAAAAATAAAAGATTATTATAAAGACTTAAAAATAAAATATAATATTTTATAGCTAGCAAGTCCAGAAGAACACATTAATAATAAAAGACATCTTGGGCCTCCCTGGTGGCACAAGGAGTTAAGACGCAACCTATGAAGCTCTCCACAGCCATTGCAGCATGAGTTTGATCCCTCGCCAGGGAGCTACCCACACGCTGCAGCAGACCTCTCCTGACTCTTCTGCTGCTCCCCTTAGCAGTGTACTTCAGTCAATTTGCCTGTTCTGTACCCAACTCTGTCTCCGGTGAATCCTCTCACCCCCCTGTCTCTCTGGCATGTACCCCAATTCTTGTATGCATAAATAAATAAATCTTTAAAAAATAATAAAGGACATCTTTTTTTATTTTTAAAGATTTTATTTATTTATTTATGCAAGCTCTGGGTACAGTCAAAAGCACGGGAAAGTGAGAGAATTCACCAGAGCCAGAGCAGGGAGCAGAACAGGCAGAAGGACCGAAGTACACTGTTGGGGGTAGCAGTGGGTGCAGCAGGAGAGGTCTGCACGCCATGTGGGACCCTCGGTGGTTCCACCGGGGATAGAACCAGTGCTGCGGAGGCTGCGGGCAGCTTCGCAGGCCAGCTCTCAATCGCTGCGCCACTGGGGAGGCCCTAAAGGACTTTTTAATGAAGACCTGATAACTTGCTTAAACAGGTGGTATAAAAAAAGAGAGGTCCTAAGGGCTTCCTTGCCCCTCCCTGGCCTGGTTCCATCGGCCTGGGAGTCCCACTTTATTTCTGTTCCTTTTCTCCTCAATAAAGTTTTTCTTTCTCTAAACAAAAAAAGAAAAAGAAAAAGAAAAAGAAATGAGTGGTCCTATGAACCAACAACCAATGACCTGGGACTACACTTTGGGAAGCAACCAAGACAAAGGCTCTATTTCTAGAAAAGAAATTTCATATAGAACTTATGACTCAGAGCAAGATAAATATGTTTTTTTTTCCTTTAGAAAATAGGCTGCTTCTATCCACTTGTCTTCTTCCAGTTTCCTGTCTTCATGAAATTTATGTTAAAGATTTGAAATATTCCCAAATTAATTTTTAAGTATCATAACCTTTACTTTCAAACTTCCGTTTCCTTTAGGATTTCCTGAAATGTAAAACCTATGTATCTTTTTAGGAAATGCAACACATTTAAAAGTATAGTTAAGTAGCAAAAATACATAAAAAAGAACTATTCATCTATTATATTTAGAAAAGATAAAATCTCACTTCTAACCTATGACTAACAGTATTAGGTCTTTCTATGGTATCCCTTCTGAAGTTCTTTCAAAATAGAAACCCCTAAATCACAATGAGAAGAGTACCTTTTGAATTTGTTAATCCTAAAATATTGTTAGTAAGAAACTTATAACTGATAGGGTATAGAATTTTTTTTATTTGTCATTAAATAAAACCATAGAATGAAATAGTGGTCTACCATTGGATCATTAAAGTTAGCTTTAAAAAATTAAATATGAATAAAAGATGTTACATTAATGCATTGAAAAGTTCAAAAGCATGAAGCAGTATCACATACAAGGTGAATTGTAACCTTTCAAATGATTTAACTTGTCAGTCCTCTAAATGTCACCTTCACACTTGGTCTCCAAACCATATCAGTTTCTGTATATTAATGAGAATCTCTTCTAAAGTTATGGTTATTGGGCCTCCCTGTTGCGCAAGGGGTTAAGTCTCAGCCCTATAAAGCTATCCTCAGCCACTGAAGCAGAGTTCCATCCCCAGCCAGGGAAGTGACCCCCATGGCACAGCAGACCTTTCCTGTCTTGCCTGCTGCTCCCCTCAGCAGTGTATTTCAGTCAATCCACCTGTTCTGTTCCCCAGTCTGTCCTCTCATCCCCTGCACCTCTGGCCTGTACCCCAATTCTTGTATGCATCAATAAATAAATCTTTAAAACTTTAAAAAATAATAAAGTTATGGTTATTGAGGTACCATTGATTTACAACACTGTATAAATTTTAGGGTGATTGGTTCATATCTCTACAAAGGTATATATATTATCACGCCACACCCACCACCACCACCACAGTACCAATAACCTTCCAACATAGTAATGAGGAGAATCTTGAAACGCAGAGGTGAGGAGGAGGAAAATGGGAATAGGAAGAAAGAGAATGGCAAGAAAGAGGGCAGAAGAAGGAATTGAAGGACCTAAGGAGTGTGTCTTAGTTGTTTTGGCTGCTATAATAAACTACCACAGATTGGAGGATTTAACAACAATAGAACTTTATTTCTCTGGAGGCTAAAAGTTTGAGGTCAGGTTGCGAGTATAATCAGGTTCTGCTAGTGTGGGCTGTATTCTAGAGGCATCCTTACATGCTATGGTGTAGGGGAATAGAGTACTCTTGGCTCCTCTTTATAACAGCACTAATCCCATTCATGAGTGTGCTGTCTTATGATCTTAATCACCTCCTAAAGGCCACTCCTAATCATCACTGGGGGTTGGATTTCAACTTAAGAATTTGGGTTGGACCACGTTCTGAAAATTCTTTCACAGCCCAACTTCATTATTCTTTATAATGAGGACTTCCCCATGCATTGTCATAACATTTGCAGTGAGAGAACTTGTTTCCCTGATTTTGAAAGAGATCAATAAAAACAAATTGAAATAGAAAAAAAAATAATTTGGGGTGGGGGTGGGGGGAACTTTCAGACCACAGCAGAGAGGTTGTATGCAAAGGATAAGCAATTTTTCCATTCCTCTTTTATATTGTCCTTTCTTTGTAGAGCTTCTCCCCACTTCCCAAAGTAGAACATTCCTCTTCGGTATATTATTTTTTGGGGTCTGGGAATGCTCAAAAACTTTCCCATATAAATTAATGGTAACAGTGTTCCCAGGCCCAAGAAATAACCTATAAAATCATATAAAATAGGAATGTTCTACTTTTATTTTTTTTTTATTTTTATTTTTTTTTAGGAATGTTCTACTTTTAGATAGCAGGGGAAAGTGGTATGTATATCTTTATATGAGTAGAAGAAATGAAAAAAAATAAAAGGGAAAGAAACATTTTTCTGGGGAAGAGTAGTAGTGAGCCCCTGGGAAATTTTTACTACATGAATGTATTACTTGAATAAACTTTGAATTGTTCTTTTCTTTCATAGCATTCTTATCTAGACTCAAGCACATATATTTTATTATTTTGATATTTAGATTTTGGGGGAAAATTCAGAGCTATTAGGCACATATATATTTGTGTAAGAAAAAAAAGCAGGGATTACAATTTCATACCAGACAGAAACAGACCTTTCTCTGGAAAGTTGGCCTAAAGAAATCGAGAATTAAATTTTATCTCTGCACTGACCTGCTCAGACTACAAATATAATACATCTGTTAACTGATTTCAAGCCCTGCTAAAGTTGCTGCCTCTAACTTTGTGGAACCATTTTCATTGTCTCCAAATCTTCAGCAGGTGGCAGTGTTCCCCTCTACTCCCTGTGGGTTTTGGCGTTTCCTTCCTTTCAAAAGAGCATATTTCTTTCTTTTATTTTTTTTCCAGTTCACATATAATGGCTGCCTCATTTACATCCTTATTTTGGAAGATCCTCTTCCAGTGATCTTAGGAACTGAGGAGGAGAAGCAAATTTGTAACAAACATCATGCAATTCATGTTGTTAAGTTTGATCTTTTTTAAAAAAAGATTTATTTTTATTTATTTATGCATACAAGAACTGGGGTGTAAGCCAAAGGTGTGGGTAGTAAGAAGATTCACCAAAGGCAGAATGCGGAGCAAAACAGGTGGATCTACTGAGATACACTGCTGAGGGGAGCTGCAGGCAAGACAGGAGAGGTCTGCTGAGCCATGTAGGTTAGCTCCCTCCCTGACCAAGGATCAAACTCATGCCACAGTGGCTGGTAATAGCTTGATAGTGCTGAGACTTTAACTCCTGTGCCACCAGGGAGGCCCATGTTTGATTTCTAAACCCTAATACTGTTACAGGGCAGGGAGAGAGAGCAGGAAACCTGGAAACTTCCCCCTTCCTGGAGACCACCCTGTTACAATACTCATGGTGTAATTTCAAGATACTTAAGAGCAGAGAGGGAGCTTATTGTTTATTCTTATTGTTCACTTATACCCATCTTTCCCTATTCCAAACCCTATATATCGTTTCTACTTGGTGTAATTGTTCCCTTCATTCACCCCTGTCCAATTGTTCCCTTCATTCACCCCTGAAATGATCATTATCATTGATATTATCATTAAAAGCCAGCATAGTTAAATTTCTTTCTAATTAACTTGTTTAGGCTTCTGTAAAAGGAATATTTTTATCCCATCTTTGCCAGATGATGGGGTATCAGGATCTAATTCAGTTTCCTTCACTGAACAGTTATGTAATTTGAACATAGAAATCCATTGGAACATCAGTTTCTTCATTTGTAAAATGGGATTAGTGAACTAAGTGATCTTTGAGGCTACTTCTAGCCTTTATGCACTTGGAGCATAAAGTAGTTTGCTGCTGCCTTGAATGGAAATGGCACTATGGTACCAGATTATTTTCTGGAGGATCTTTTCCTTGAGCAGCATTAAGTAGTACAAAAAATGAAGAGTAAATCTAGAAGAGGAAGGAAAAAAAGGTGCTCAGAGTAAGATACAACCCATCACTTGACAGTATCTCTACCAGACAGTATTTTTTTTATTTAAAGATTTATTTATTTATTTATTTAATATTTATACAAGAACTGGGGTACAGGCCAGATACACAGGCAGGTGAGAGGATTCACCAGAGACAGAGCAGGAAACAGAACAGGCAGACCGAAGAAATACACTACTGAGGGGAGCAGCAGGCGAGACAGGAGAGGTCTGCAGCGCCATGTGGGACCCTCGCCACTGGCCTGCATTGGACCGGCGCTGCAGAGGCTGTGGAAAGATTCACAGCATGGCGCTCAACCGCCTGCACCACCAGGGTAGGCCCTCTACCAGGCAGTATTTATGACAGGTATTCTCCTGTATTTCTGTGCTTCAGTAAATACCAAACAGACCTTTATAGAGATTACTTTAAAAAGTGAAATTAGAGGGGCCTCCCCGGTGGCGCAGCGGTTGAGCGCTGGGTTGCGAAGCTGCCCGCAGCCTCTGCAGCGCCGGTTCGATCCCCGGCTGCTCCCCGGCCACCGGAAGAGGGTCCCATATGGCGCGCAGACCTCTCCTGCCGCCCGCTGCTCCCCTCAGCAGTGTACCTTGGTCCTTCTGCCTGCTCTGCTCCCCGCTCTGGCTCTGGTGAATTCTCTCACCCTCCCGCACTTCTGACTGTACCTAGTGCTTGTATAAATAAAAAAAATAAATTAAAAAAAAAAAAAGTGAAATTAGAGTTGAGTTCTCTCCTGGTTTATTTGCTATATATTTTTTTAGAGATTTATTTATTTATGCATACAAGAACTGGGGTACAGGCAAGAGGTGCGGGGAGAGGATTCACCGGAGACAAAGTGGGGGACACAACAGGTGGATCTACTGCAACACATTGCTGAGGGGAGCAGCGGGTGAGACAGAAGTCTGCTGCGCCATGTGGGTTACCTCCCTGGCTGGGGATGGAACTCATGCTGAGGAACTCATGCAGCGGCTGAGGTTAGGTTCATAGTGCTGTGACTTAACCCCTTGTGCCACCAGGAAGGCATCTTATTTGCTATATTTTTGTTAATAAACATTTAGTTTTAGTCTTAGTTCTGTTGGATTAAATTGTTTTACCTTATGAAAATAATAAATGATCATTGTGAAAAATCTTTAAACCATGTGGAAAGTAATAAATGAAAAGAGAAATTTCTTTCCCTTTGAAGCCTCTGCCCCTATCCTGTCCTCAGAGATAATCAGTGGTATAAAACTTTCAAATATTTTCATTGTGTTTATACACACATTCCTACACATCTCTATTTAATCATTTTTGTTTTATTTCACTGAAATTTAATGAAAGCTATTGTGAACTATATTAATCCTAGAATAGAATTATGCATTTAAAATAAATGAGCAGGGCCTCCCCTGGTGGTGCAGTGGTTGAGTGCTGGGCTGCAAAGCTGCCCGCAGCCTTTGCAGCACCAGTTCGCTCCCCGGCCACTGGCAAGTGTCCCACATGGCGTGGCAGACCTCTCCTGCCGCCCGCTGCACCCCTCAGCAGTGTATTTCGTCATTCTGCCTGTTCTGTTCTCTGCTCTGGCTCCGGTGAATTCTCTCACTCTCCAGTGCTTCTGACTGTACCCAGTGTTTGTATAAATTAATTAATTAATTAAAAATTATTTAAAAAATGAGCAAATGAAGAAACTACAGGATTAAGAAACTACAGAACATTCAGTTACTAATTAAATTTCAACTGATAGTGAGGATTCTTAAATGATAGGTTCTACATAGAATCCACTATGGGAAATTGCTTTGATGAGGAGAGGGCAGAGTCATGGTAGTATATGACCACCAACAATTTCTCCATCTCCCTACTTGCTGGACGGTGATGGAGTCCATTTCCTTTCCCCTGAAGTTTGACAGCCTCTGCTACTTGCTTGGTCAATAGAATGAGGCAAAAATGATATTTTTGCAGTTCTGGGTCTAGACTTGGCAACTTTGCTTTATTCTCCTGTGAAAGAAACACCATGTAAAGATATCTGAATGTTCTGCTGAAGAGAAAAACTGGCAGCCGTGGATATGATGCTAAGGAGAGATCCAGTCAGCCCCTAGCAATACCAGTACTCCAACTGAGTCCTAAGCATGTAATTCATGCTATCTTGGGTCCCACTGAGGCATGGTGACCTGAGATAAGCAACCTGAGGGTCTTAATAACAACCTTTTGCTTAGTTCCTGGTATGCAACTTAGTCCCTGGTGTGAATCTTGCTTCATGTACCACTATAAGGCAGAATGGACCTGCGGGGCGGGGGGGGGGGGGGCGGGTCCCATGACTACTGACCCTTTACTCACTCCTTGGTATGCAACTATACAACTCACCTCTTGGTATGTAGCCACATCATATCTGACTAGGTGCAGCTGCCAATGCAAACCCACCCAGAACCTTGTGGAAACTGAAAGTGTATATAAGTCCCTGACTTCCTACAGACAGGGCTCAGCCTTTGGATGAGAATCTGCTGAGTCAGCGCCGGTTCAATTAAACCTGTTTCTTCTTAGCCCTAGTGTCTTAAGTTTCCTTTGTGCCACATAACACCACAACCCAAATCAAGCCATCTCACCAATACTACATGAAACAGAGACAAGTTATCTCCAGTCACCTGTCCATGTGGCAGAATAGTGAGCAAGAAAATTGTTGCTGTTTTATGGTAGTACATTTTAGGATAGGATGTGTTATGCCCAATAGCTAACAGATTCATATCTGAAAGTTGGGTACTGGCATAACAAAAATCTAAAATCTGTGGCACTGGCTTTGGCACAGGGCATGGATAGAGGTTGGAAAAGCAAAGCGGAAACTAACTCTCTTGAAAAAATTAATTTGATTTTTAAAAGTGTTATTTTGAAACACCTGTAGATTTACAGAAAAGTTGCAAAAGTGGTTGAGTTCATGTACACTTCTTACCCAGCTGTTCTAATAGAAATAAATTATATAGCCATAAAATAATTATCAAGGGCCTCCCTGGTGGCGCAGGGGATAAAGACAGCACTACCAAGCTATCTGCAACCACTGCAGCACAAGTTTGATCTCTGGCCAGCCAGGGAGCTACCCACATGGCACAGCAGACCTCTCCTGACTTGCCAGCTGCTTCCGTCAGCAGTGTATTTCAGTCGATCCACCTGTTCTGTTCACCCCACTTTGTGTCGGGTGAATCCTCTCACTCCCCAAACCTCTTGCCTATATCCCGGTTTGTGTATGCATAAATAAATAAATCTTTAAAAAAATAATTATCAAGGGCCTCCTGGGTGGCACAGTGAGTTGAGTGCAGTGCTGTGAAGCTGTCCGCAGACTCTAGAGCCCCAGTTCAATTCCTGGCCGGCCAGGGAGATTCCCCCATGCTGAGGCAGACCTCTCCTGTCTCACCCGCTGCTCCCCTCAGCAGTGTACTTTGGTCCTTCTATCTGTTCTGCTCTGTGCTCTGTTTCTGGTGAATTCTCTCACCCTCCTGCACCCCTGGCCTGTACCCCAGTGCTTGTATAAATAAATAAATCCTTAAAAAATAAAAAAATAATTATAAAAACTAGGAAGTTAACATAAGTCTTTATAAGATTCACCTGTTTTTCTAGTGATAGTCTTTTTCTGTTCCATTGTCCAATCTAGGATCTCAGGTTTCCAAGTGGTTATGTCTTCTTAAGCTAGGGAGGAGACTCTTAATGGAGTTTGTAAAAGTAGCAAGGAAATTGCTATCCAGAGGGTGGAGAAATGGTGTTATGTAGTGGTAAAATGTTTGGCAGCATTTGTATGCAGTAAAACATAGACGATAAAACATGTATCTAATGGACTTACAGATTTCGCAAGGGAGATTTTTCAAATTGAATGTTCAAAGTGTCATTTGGCTTCTTTCAGTGACGCATGATAGTATCACCAGAGAGAGAGATGTGTTAAAAAAAAGAAAGGAACTATTCAGTTTTGAAGCAGAATGGTATAGAAAATATACAGGACCTAGGAGAGTAAAAAAATGGCCTTGGTGGCCTGCCTTGTTGCCTCAAGGTAAAGATCAAATCAAGATTCTGTATTAAGACCTTTAACATTTTTTAAGATAGTGCCCCATAGACAGTCTCATTTAGACAAAAGCACTTCTAAGAATCTTAAGGTGGCCCAACAATAGATACCTCAACAAGATCCAAAGTAAATAAAGGTTTGTTTCTGAAAAAAAATTGTATTTGTTGCTTTGTAGGCAAGAAATGAACTCTTAATTAGAGCCATAGACCCAAAAATTTAAACAGAATTCTATTGATAAAACCATCACCAGCTTAAACTAAAGAAGAATGACACAGTTGAAAATGAAACAAAGCAGGAAGCTATAGGCATGAAAAAGGCTGAGAGAGCTATTCAACTGTAAAGGGCAGGCAGTTTCTTATGGAAATGGCAGATTGAGTCAGAAGCCCTGGTAGCTTGGACCCCAGTGGGAAGCCAAAAACAATGAATTAGGGCTGGATTCCCAGGGAGAAGAAATAGGCTCTACAGGAGAATTAGATCCTTCCAGTCAGGGGGACAGTGCTTGACTGGCTTTCAGAATGCCAGACTGTTATGTGCCTTCTATTTTCCCCTTTTTTGATTAGGAGTGTCCATTTCAGTTATCCCTGTTTCAGCACTGTATCCTGTTTATCTAACTTGCCTTTTTAGTTCACAGATCTCTAGATGAAGAGGAGCAGCTTCTGGGCCTCCCCGGTGGCGCAGCGGTTGAGCGCTGGGTTGCGAAGCTGCCCGCGGCCTCTGCAGCGCCGGTTCGATCCCCGGCTGCTCCCTGGCCACCGGAGGAGGGTCCCACATGGCGCGCAGACCTCTCCTGCCGCCCGCTGCTCCCCTCAGCAGTGTGCTTCGGTCCTTCTGCCTGCTCTGCTCCCCGCTCTGGCTCTGGTGAATTCTCTCACCCTCCCGCGCTTCTGACTGTACCCAGTACTTGCATAAACAAAACAAACAAACAAACAAATAAATAAAAAAAAAAAAATGCCTCTATTAAAAAAAAGAGGAGCAGCTTCTGAAATGCCTCGTCTACATCTGGGTCTATGTATATTACTAGGTCCTGGGTCTTACAGCCAGTGCTATACAGAACAATAATTTGGGGGAGGAAGTGAGTGTATTTTGCATGTTTGCATGTGGGCATATATGTCTGAATTATAGTGGTCAGAGGGTGGATTATCGTAGTTTCTAAACATGATTGCTAATTAATTCTTTCCATTCCAGTCACAGTCCATTAAAAAGCAGAGTAGTAGTCTCCATCTTCTCACCTTGGATTTTGGCTGGTTTTCTGATTTGATTTGGCTAAGAGAATACAATGAAAGCCATGTCCTGGGACTTCCAAGTCCTGGCTTGTAGGGGCCTTATAGCTTCTGCTTTCTCCCTCTTTGGAACTGGCACTATGTAAATAAGTTTGGTTTGGACCACTGACTGGTGAGTGACCTCACAAAGAGAGGGAGACCTGCAGCCCTTTTGTTATAGGGCAGCCCCGATATTGAACGGGTTGCCTGGCTGTGGGTCCTCACCCGCGCGCTTAAAAAGGACTTATTAATACTCCACTACAGGCATACACAAAAGGTTAATAAAAGGTTTGTTTACAAGGGAAAAGGAAATAAGAAAAATGTACAACTCAGGGGGAAAATAGGGAAATAAAGTCTTTAATGCGTCCTACCCGATCCACCGACCTGGAAACCCAAAGGCACTCTCAGAGCTGGCCGGACGCTGCTAGCTGGTGGAGAGCCAAAATGGGAGGACCCCTCCAAAGCCCACTTGTCTGCCTTATATCAACCTGGCTGCTTAACCCTACCCTCAGGTCCCAGCTACCTTCCCTTTGGTGGTGATGGGATTTGGAGTTCCCAGTGTCTTCCGCTTTGGCCTGGGGTGGGGGTGGAGTCCACAAAGCCTGTATGGAATTAGCTTTAGGACATCCTTTTCCCCCTAACACTTTCAGCTGCCCTACTTGAGGTGTCAGACATGGGGAAGTCATCTTGGCTATTCCAGCCCCTGTCACATGCATAGCTAAAAGCAACCACATTTCTGACTCCAGCTGACATCATGCGGGAACAGAAGAACTGTTCAGTTGTGTGCTTCCCAATCACAGAATTATGAGAACATATAATATATATTGTTATATTGCAATGGGTAATTGAATCAGTTATTAAATATTAGGATGCTTTAACTTTATACCATTGGCAGTGAAAAGGTAGTAAATATCAGACCAAGAAGTCACGTTCTCATGGAGACTAAATTCCATAAGGCTGTACCTGTATGCTATAATTATTGTTCTGTCTGCAGAGCTTGGCATAGTACTGACATATTATGATAGACTCACAAATGTTTGTTGACTGAATCATTAAGTGAATGAATGGAGGCAAGCCCAAGGTCATCAAGAAGACAGATTAAAATTCTTTAAACATAATTTGTACAGTGCAATTTCCCTTTCAAAAGGTGTTCTTTCTTTTTTTTTTTTTTTTTTTTTCTAGAGGCATGTTTTTATTTATTTATTTATTTGTTTGTTCATTTGTTTTTGTTTATACATGCACTGGGTACAGTCAGAAGCGCGGGAGGGTGAGAGAATTCACCAGAGCCAGAGCGGGGAGCAGAACAGGCAGAAGGACCGAAGTACACTGCTGAGGGGAGCAGCGGGTGGCAGGAGAGGTCTGCGCACCATGTGGGACCCTCCTCCAGTGGCCGGGGAGCAGCCGGGAATCGAACCGGCGCCATAGGGGCTGCGGGCAGCTTCGCAACCCAGCGCTCTACCGCTGCGCCACCGGGGAGGCCCAAAAGGTGTTCTTTCTTAGGCAAAAAATGAAGCCTCAGCTGGACTGTGATGGAGGATTATTTGGGCTTTGGTGGTAGGTATAGTGTGATAATATACATTTATAAAGGCGTGAGTCATATACCCCTAAAACACATACAGTATTGTAAACCAACCAATGTTCTTCAATAAACATAATTTAAAAAATAAAGAGGTCATGTGAATAAAAGATTAAAGATGCGTGGCAAGAAACAGTAAATGGAAAGTGTAAGTAGAAGGAGGGAAGGTGGGGAAGATTGAATACGAGAAGTTAGAAATATTGGGCCTCCCTGGCGGTGCAAGGGGTTAAGCGCAGCCCTGTGAAGCTGTCCGCAGTCTCCGCAGCCCATTCGATCCCCAGCCTGCCAGGAAGCTACCCACATGGCGCAGCAGACCTCTACTGTCTCACCCACTGCTCCCCTCAGCAGTGTATTTCAGTAGATCTGCCTGTTCTGTTTCCCACTTTGTCTCTGGTGAATCCTCTCACCCCCCACATCTCTGGCCTGTACCCCAGTTCTTGCATGCATAAATAAATAAATCTTAAAAAAAAGAAGTAAGAAATATTTAGCACTTTTAAGGACACTTTTGTGTTTTGGGGGGCCTATAATAGAGAATTAGAAGAAACAAATACAATAAGTGAGGGCCCAGAAGCCATAAGGATGTTCTGAATGGAAAGATTTGTAGGAGACCAGGCCATGGTCATCACTGACTCCTTCTCAATATCCCTCTTACAGCTGGACAAACGAGAGATATTCTTTTTTAAAAAGATTTATTTTTATTTAATTATGCATACAAGAACTGGGGTATAGGCCAGAGGTGCTGGGTGGGGAGAGTGAGAGGACCCACCAGAGACAGAAGGGGAGCAGAATAGGTGGATCTACTGAAATACACTGCTGAAGGGAGCAACAGGCGAGGCAGGAGAGGTCTGCTGCACCATGTGGGTTAGCTCTATAGCCAGGGATTGAACTCATGTTGTAGTAGCTGGCAATAGCTTGGTGGCACTGTATCTTAACCCCTGTGCCACCAGGGAGGCTGAGAGCTATGCTGTAAAGCACCTGGTTAATGCCCATTGCCTGCTGGAATATAAAAACTATCCTTTTATATTATTGAAAAAGCAGAAAAAGCAAAATATGTGTTCCATAGGGCTAAAGTTAGAGTTAGTATTAGGAATATCTACTATTCATTGTTAGATCAGAGACTAAAATATCAAAGCTGGGACTTCCCTGGTGGCGCAAGGGCTTAAGATGCAGCACAATGAAGATATCTGCTGCCATTGCAGCACAAGTTAGATCCAAGGCCAGGGAGCTAACCCACATGGCGCAGCAGACCTCTCCTGTTTCGCCTGCTGCTCCCCTCAGCAGTGTATTTCAGTACCTCTGCCTGTTCTGCTCCCCACTCTGTCTCTGGTGAATCCTCTCACCCCTAACACCTCTGGCCTTTTCCCCAGTTCTTGCATGCATGCATGCATGCATGCATGCATAAATACATCTTTGAGAAAAAAATAAAATAGTCAAAGCTGTCATGTCAGGTTGGGTCTTTTTTCTTATCACTCTCCAAATCACATTTCTTTAGTAATTCTTATTATTTTTTAATTGAAATATATTGAACATAATATGTAAATTTAAGGTATACAGCACATTAATTTGCTATACCTATATATTGTAATATATTGTCATTATGATGATAGCGAGCACCCTTATCATTTTATATAAATACTATTTCTTTTTAATAGCTGGCATAATTAAGTTCTAGTCTCTTGGCAGGTTTGATGATTACAATACTGTTATGCATATTCACTGTACTATGCATTATACATACTCATTGTCAGTTTGTACTCGTAAACACATCTGTCCTATCCTTTACCCTTCATCCTTTATATACTTCTTTTTATTCTTTGTTATCACAAGTTTGGCTATTTAAATATTACACTATAAGTGAGATTATACAGTGTGTATCTTTCTTTGACTTATTTCACTTAGCATAATGCCCTCAAGGTCTATCTATGTAGTCTTTTTTTTTTTTTTTAATAGAGGCATGTTTTATTTATTTATTTGTTTGTTCGTTTGTACATGCACTGGGTACAGTAAGAAGCGCGGGAGGGTGAGAGAATTCACCAGAGCCAGAGCAGGGAGCAGAGCAGGCAGAAGGACCGAGGTACACTGCTGAGGGGAGCAGCGGGCGGCAGGGGAGGTCTGCGCGCCATGTGGGATCCTCCTCTGGTGGCCGGGGAGAAGCCGGGGATGGAACCGGCGCCGCAGAGGCTGCGGGCAGCTTCGCAACCCAGCGCTCAACCGCTGCGCCACCGGGGAGGCCCTATCTATGTAGTCTTAAGTAGAAGGATGTCCTCTTTTCTCAGGGCTTTCTAACATTAAATTGTATGTATGTGGGGTGCATGTATTCTTTGTGAGTTAGTGTTTCATTTTCTTTTGCTAAATGCCCAGAAGTAGAATTGCTAGATCATATGGTAATACTATTTTTAAATTTTTGAGGAACCTTCATACTGTTATACATAGTAGTTGCATGAAATTACATCACCACTGACAGTGCACAAAGGTTCCCTTTTCTCCACATTGTCACAAGCACTAGTTGTCTTTTGTTTTCTTGGTAATAACTATTCTAACGTGTGAGGAGATAACTCATTGTGTTTTTTTTTTTTCATTTCTCTCATATTTAGTGATGTTAAACATTTGTTCATGTACTTAGTGATCATTTTATATGTCTTCTTTAGAGAAACGCCTTTTTAGTTCTGCCCATTTTAAGTTCAGATTGTTTTTAAAATTGAGTTTTACGAGTTCTTTACATATTTTGGATATTAACTCCTTATCAAACTTATGGTTTGT
The DNA here is from genome assembly GCF_014898055.3 of Talpa occidentalis. NCBI lineage: Eukaryota > Metazoa > Chordata > Mammalia > Eulipotyphla > Talpidae > Talpa > Talpa occidentalis. Next base: position 61,100,137 of record NW_023605194.1, read on the forward strand.
AAAAATTATCTTTTATTCTGTAGGTTGTCTTTTCATTTTTTGAATTGTTTCTTTTGCTGTGCAAAAGCTTTTAAGTTCTATGCAGTCCCATTTATTGATTTCTACTTTTGGTGTCCTATCAAAAAAAAATCATTGCCAAGACCAACATCGCGCAGCTCTTCCCTACATTTTCTTTCAGGAGTTTCATAGAATCAGGTCCAGTGTTTAAGTGCTTCATTACAAGTAATTTTTTTTGTGAATAATGTAATGGACCCAATATTATTGCTCTGAATGTGTTCATCCAGGTTTTCCTAGCAGCATATTTTTTTCTTATTTTATGATTTTTTTTTAGATTTATTTATTTATACAGGCACTGGGGTACAGGCCAGAGGCGCAGGAGGGCGAAAGAATTCACCTAAGACAGAGCAGGGAGCAGAACAGGCAGAAGGACTGAAACACACTGCTGAGGGGAGCAGTGGGCACCACAGGAGAGGTCTGCCATGCCATGTGGGAATCGAACCTGCACTGCAGAGGCTGTGGACAGCTCCACAACTCAGCGTTCAACCGGCTGAGGCACCAGGGAGGCCCCCCTAGCAGCATTTCTTAAACACTGTCCTTTCCCTGCTGAGTGCTCTTGGCTTCCTTGTTGAATATTTGTTGAACTGTATAACATGGTTTCAATTCTGGCTTATCTGTTGTGTTCCATTGCTCTATGCTTCTAATTTTGTGCTGGCACCATGCTGTTTTTATTATTGTAGCTTTACAGTATAGTTTGAAACCAGGAAGTAATGATACTTTGTTTAGGATTGCTTTGTTTAGGATTGCTTTGGCTATTTGGGGTCTTTTATACTTTTATACAAATTAGAAATTTTTTCTATTTTCTGTGAAGAATGCCTTTGGTATTTTGATAGGGATTGCATTGAATCTCTAGATAAGGTTGAAGAGAATGGATATTTTAACAATATTGATTCTTTTGACTCATAAACATGGGACATCGTTTCATTTATTTGCTTCTTTTTCAATTTCTTTTTTTTTAAGATTTATTTATTATTTATGCATACAAGAACTGGGGTACAGGCCAGAGGTATGGGGGGTGAGGATTCACCAGAGACAGAGTAGGGAACAAAACAGGTGGATTGACTGAATTACACTGCTGAGGGGAGCAGTGGGTAAGTCAGGAGAGGTCTGCTGCCCCATGTGGGTAGCTCCCTGGCTGGGGATCAAACTTGTGCTGTAGTGGTTGCGGATAGCCTTAGAGGTTGTATCCTAACCCCTTGTGCCAACAGGTAGGCCCACCAACAGTTTTTTTGGTTGAGTCTTTTGGATTTTATATATACAGAATCATATCATCTACAAATAGTGTTAAGTCATACTTTCTGACCACTTGGATACAGTGAGTACCTGGTATGCTCTGTGGGTCCTTTTTTTTTTTTTTTTTAAGATTTATTCTATTTATTTATGCATACAAGAGCTGGAGTGTAGGCCAGAGGTGCAGGGAGAGAAGGAGTGAGAGGGCTCACCAGAGACGGCATGGGGAGCAGAACAGGTGGATTGTCTGAAATACACTGTTGAGGGGAGCAGCAGGCAAGACAGGAGAGGTCCACTGCACCATCTAGGTTAGCTCCCTGGCTGGTGAACTTGTGCTGCCTTGGCTGGTGATAGCTTCATAGTGCTAAGACTTAACCCCTTGTGCTACCAGGGAGGCCCTGCTCTTTGGGTCTTGCAGGAGTACCAACTTAACCCTTATTTCTCTGAGAGTGATACTTTCATATAGCACACTTTTCTACTAACTTCTGAAAAGAGATACAAGAGCCATCCAAAATAGCTCCAGAAGAGATACAGGACAATAGAAGATTCTAGACAAAAATGGAAAATTCTCTTTTTGGAAATATTTACTTGTATGATCCATAGCGGTGCCTTCTAGAGAAATGTTCTGGGCAAAATATCTCCATTTAAAAGAACACCAATTTTTGTAATTAGGATAAATGAAATAATAGAAAAGCTTTCAGACCATTGCAAGAATGGGTGACATAGCTAAACCTATAATTATAATATTTTCTATTCTGTATTGTTTAGGAAACAGAGGTTAAAGAGATAAAAATAGAGAAGATTGCTTAAAAATTAAAGCCATTGATTTAGATCTCTATATGAAAGGTCAGTGTGTGGGAAATGAGAAAGGCACTAAAGCGATCAGAGTGTTCAACAAAAGACGTTTTAGCAGCAGTACCTACAAAGAGCACATCAACTATTTATATCACCCACATCAAGTTGCTGGTCATTTCACTTATCAAAGAAAATAAGAAAGGAATTTTCCTTGGACAATTTTTTGGGTAGTAACAATACAGTTTTGGAATCAGCTATTAGAAACTATAATTAAAGCTGATTTATCACATTCACTAATTATTCTATATAGCTAGCTTCCCTGAAGCTTTATATCATTCTCCCTTTTATAAGCTCTGTTTCTCCCTAGGGCACTCTGAATCCAGACAGGTAAATAACTGAGGTACTTGGAAACCAGTGTATTGTCATATCTGTCAAACAGATACTGAACTTGAAAAATTATTTTAAAAGTTTTCTGTACATTAGATAGGGTCAGCTATTTAGAGATTTTAGTTCTACTACCTGGGTTAGGAGATCAGGTGAGTAGAAGGAAAAAACGAAGAAAAACAAAAATTTAAAATGGAATCATCAGTATTCCCTCAGGAACCTGCTTAACACTGAGAAGGAGGGGCGGAGAGCGGGGAGACTTTTATTTAGATCCAAATAACCACTTGATGTTACTGTCAGACTGGCCAAATATCTTCCAACTGTGGTGATCCTTTCTTTTACCGCTAGAGAAAGGAGAGGGACCTGATGTTTAGAGTAGCAGCAAAACCCATTTCTTATTTTCTTTCTTTTGCCAAATGGAAGTGGTTGTGGGCTAGTTTCATATTGCTGGCTATCCACACTCTTTCTTCTCTGGAATAACTATCAAGGGAATTGAAAAGAATTCCCTTTTCTCATACCTAACACCAGCAGGGCAGGAATGAACCCATCTTCAGGACTTTTCAGATGCTGTGAGACTAATCTCACATAGGGTGGGCTCCCAGGGAGAACAAATCAGGCATTGCTAATGACGTTGACTCTGGGAACTAGCTCAGTGCCCTGAGAAACAAACGTGGCTGTTCGTTTTTTCCTTCCTTAAACTACTTCCCTTCATTATACTTCGTCTTCATTTTCCCTCTCCCTACCAAGCAGTAGCTGAGTCAATTGAGTATAGCTTAGGTTCTTATCATGACGTCTAGTGGAACACCTAGAAATCTGTGAACCCTTTATTATTATTATAATTTTGCCTAGGATCCTTGATTATTTGTAAAGAAATCCCTGTTTCACACTAGCTGTATGGACAGGATTTGCATGTTTGGAAACCAAGTGGAGCCCTTGTCCTCTTTTCAGGTTGCTCTTCATTTCCTTTTCCACTTGTGGTCCCTGCCCTCCCCCGCGCCCCCCCGCCCCCGGCCCGCGCCCGCCCCCCCCCCCCAAACTGACCGGAATCATGCACAAAACCAGTTTCCTATAAACATCAACACTGAAGATTGAGCAAGTTGCTAACTCATGTGGCGCTATCTTAAAAGGACGTTGTATATAAATGCAAAGTTTTATGGAGCCTCAGAGAACTCTAAGAACACTGTAAATATCCCTGGTTTAATTAGTAGTCTTGGAGTTAGGTAATGGCCTGTGGTTTCTAAGTTAGGTCTCTTGGGGTTTCTAGTCTTCAGGGGCTGCCTGCAACTATGATGTGCTCATATACAATCTTCTGTCTCATACACCACAGAAATCCTCTTTAGACCTTCCTATGCACCTACTCACATTTATTATAACACACATGCAAATGAGTCCCCAGTCTCCCAGATCTAAAAAGGATCCCATGCCTCAGTATGGGTCTCGAGTCAGGTAATTCCTGACTCATTTTTTTCCCCCTGGAATTCTAGTTTCCAGGTGGGGGGGGGGAAAGGAAGAAATCCCCTGATTGGTGTTGATTGATGCCCATTCTCTCCAAGCAGAGGGTGGACAACAAGCTTTTGTCGTTGATGAGCTCCAATTCTCAGCGTTTCTGAAGCAGCTCTCTCCCGGAGTTAGGTCAACCAGTCGGGGTTGTAAGCCGACTTGACAGGTTTGTTCTGGGCTGACGGCCATTGACGAGGTTCTGCGACCAGAGAAGTCACTTGGCGGAATCTACAGTAGGTGGGGCGCGCTCACCAGCTGTGGGGCAGTGATTGGAAGTTTGTTGCAATACCGGCGAATCCGAGCAGCCGGCTGCCGCAGGAGATACCCTTTTGCCCCTGGAGCACAGAACCCAGAGTTCGCCCTAATGGGCAGGGCACTAGCAGGGGAGAGAAGCGCCAGCCTCCGGGCCCAACCCTTTTTTCCCACAGTTGTGTTAGCCGGGCGGGCGCAAGGAGCCTCCGGTCTCAGCCCTTCGGCTCGCTCTCGTGGGCAGCAAGGGGGCGGTGGGACCACCGCTGGGGAACTCTCGCTCCCTGGTCTGCAAGAGTCAGCGGCGGCCGCCAGCGGTGAGGGAAGGCGGGGGCACGTGCTTGGATGTGGGTACTTGTGTAACCAGCTCCCCGGGCGCCAACCCCGCCAGCGCTCGGGCGGAAGGCTCGTCTGAGCCTGCCTGTCCGCCGCCACCGGGAAGGCTCCGGGGTCCCGCCGCCCGCGCGGGGCGGGAGCGACCCGGGCGCGGGGAGCGAAGCACTTGCCCCGGGAGCTCTCACAGGGGAGTGGGAATTTGGAAAGTTCCCCAACTAGGCGCCCACGTGACCCCGCGAAAGTAGTTCCGGCCGCGCTCGGTATCCCTCCACCTCCTTTTGAGCGCTCCTCGGCCTGCTCGGGCCCGCCCACTCGCAGGGGGGAAGCGCCCGCCGTGCGGGACTCCACTCGGGCGCTGCAGCCCGGCGGCCGGCGTGCACGGCGCCGCGGGCGGGGGGCGCGCCGCCGGGCCCCCGCGCGATCCACCCGGCCGGGTTTTCACGCTGGTCCAAAAGGGGCGGGGCGAGGGCGCCTCGGAGGACCGGGCTTGATTGAGCTCGACGCGGCGGCCAGAACGCGCGCCTCGGGGGGCGGAGAGGGTCGGCGCTGCGGGCTGCGGCCCACCCTGGGGCGCCCGCCTCCAGTCCCCCGGGACGGCCGTCCTTGGAGACGTAGGGCTTCAGGGATGATGGGCTCACACTTGACGCGCTTGGGCGGGAGCTTTCATTTTTAGGGCAAATCAGGCTAGTTGCCGGGGAAGCGGGAGGTGGGGCGGCGCGAGGAGCCGGATGAGGTGAGATGCGGTGGAGACACAATAGGGGGTTGTTCTTTGTGCCGAGACTGACACCTGAGGACCCGGCCTGGGGTGGGGGAGGGGAGGCGGGCGTTCTTGGCAAAGGCTGCGGCAGGTAAATGCCCGCGCACGGCTGTGACCCGGCCACGGTGCCGAAGGAGAGCGAGGGCGCAGGCCGTGCCGGGGAAATCTGGGGGGCAGGGGGAGGGGCGCCCCCGCTGCGGGGTCCGCCCCAGCGTGTCCCCGCACACCGCCCAGCGCCGGCCCCCCAGTCCTTTCCACCTGCGCGCCGGCAGCCCCGGACGCCGGCCAGTGACACTCCTCAACGCACCCCCTCAGCTTTCCCCTCCGGTTCCCCCCGGCCGCCCGCGGCAGCCCACACGCCCCCGGGCTGGGTTTCTGGGCCCAGGCCGAGGCTCGGCACCCTCCCGCCGCCCTGCGTAGCCGCAGCAGCCGCGGCCAGCGCAGTCACCGGCGGGCTCTCCCCGACAAGCCCGAGCGAGCCCCGGGCAGCCCCACTGGGCATGCTCAGTGGCGCCCGCAGGTCGCGGACTGGGCTTTCGCACCCGGCGCGGCCGCTTCTGCCCCCTCCCTGCCGCCCCGGCCCGGCCCGGCCCGTCCTCCCTCCCCTCGGCGCGGTGCCGGCCGCCTCCCGCCGCCCCTGGAGCTCCGGCGGCGCCCCGGCTCCCCGCGCGGCGGCGGAGGGGGCGGGCAGGCCGGCGGGCGGTGATGTGGCGGGACTCTTTGTGCACTGCGGCAGGATACGCGTTCGGGCGCCGGGACGCGGCTGCGCTCAGTTCTCTCCTCTCGGAAGCTGCAGCCATGATGGAAGTTTGAGAGTTGAGCCGCTGCGAGGCGAGGCCGGGCGCAGGCGAGGGAGATGAGAGACGGCGGCGGCCGCGGCCCAGAGCCCCTCTCAGCGCCCGTGAGCAGCCGCGGGGGCAGCGCCCTCGGGGAGCCGGCCGGCCGGCGGCGGCGACAGCGGCGACGCTCCTCGCCTCCTCTCGGTCTTTTCTAACCGTGCAGCCTCTTCCCGGCTTCTCCTGAGAGGGAAGGTGGAAGCCTTGGGCTCGGGCGGGAGCCGGCTGAGGCGCGGCGGCGGCGGCACCTCCCGCTCCTGGAGCGGGGGGGAGAAGCGGCGGCGGCGGCCGCAGCTCCGGGGAGGGGGTCGGCGTCGCCTGTCACCATTGCCAGGGCTGGGAACGCCGGAGAGTTGCTCTCTCCCCTCCTCCTGCCTCCAACACGGCGGCGGCGGCGGCGGCACGGCCAGGGACCCGGGCCGGTTCTAAACCTCCCCTCCGCCGCCGCCGCACCCCCCTCGGCCCGGGCTCCGGAGGCCGCCGGAGGAGGCTGCGGCTCCGAGGATTCTGCGTCTTCTCCCCGTGCGGCTGCCGCCGCTGCCAGGCCTCTGGCTGCTGAGGAGAAGCAGGCCCCGCCGCTGCAACCATCCAGCAGCCGCCGCAGCAGCCATTACCCGGCTGCGGTCCAGAGCCAAGCGGCAGCCGAGCGAGGGGCATCAGCCACCGCCAAGTCCAGAGCCATTTCCATCCTGCAGAAGAAGCCCCGCCACCAGCCGCTTCTGCCATCTCTCTCCTCCTTTTTCTTCAGCCACAGGCTCCCAGACATGACAGCCATCATCAAAGAGATCGTTAGCAGAAACAAAAGGAGATATCAAGAGGATGGATTCGACTTAGACTTGACCTGTATCCATTTCTGGGGCTGCTGCTGCTCTTTGCCTTTCTGTCACTCTTGTCTCCTACCGTGGGAGGAGAAGGATGCGAAAATTTTCCGTAGTTTGGGTGACTATAACATCTAACCCTGGTCGAATTTCTAGGTCTTAGGTATTTTGTGTGTCTCTTGAAGGCATTCACGCTAGGGTGTGTTCGGCGAGACCGAACTCTTCTTGCCTGGTTGCAAGTGTCAAGGCGCCGACTGGCTTCTGGGTCTGTCTGTGGGGTCTCTTCCGAAGGGCTATTGTCCGTTAATGCAGAATACAGTGCACTGTTAGTGGATTAGCCAGCTCGGTAATCCGGTCGACTAAGTGAACAGAAAAGTAGACGCTTTGAGGTTCAGCATATTTCGATTAAATCTTGGCTTTAGGCCCTAGATCAAGGGTATAGATCAGATTAAAATGAAAATTAGTGCTGCACGTACGCATATTGCATCAGAATCTTGCAGTGATTGTTTTTAATTTCCTGGGTTGCATCGATAGATTTTTTTAAAAAATGTGAGTTGTGAACTGATTTGCATAGCTTTAAAAGGAGAATCATGTCCTGCATATATGGTGCTCGTTTGAGAGCAAAAAGTAGACTTGTGTGTTTAAACCTCGTTAATTAGAACTTTGAGCTGCATTTCGGAAGTTTGAAATCAATAGTGCAATAATAAGCCTCACAGGGTGCTCTTGTTAGATCTTTGTTAAATTTGCCTTTTCCTCTCCTGATGGGGTGAGGTAGGATAGAGCATGAAATTTGCAGTAAGGTAGCATTTTTCTATTCAGGGCTCCTGTCGTACTTAATAGAATGGCCATTTAGTGCTTTTTGATCTCATGATAATGTGGTGTAGGTTCAGGGGTATTGTGTATAGCAAATGGTGATTGCAGAGATTAAACTTCAGTTTTCACTTGAAATTTCAGTAGTGCTGTGATGCCAGAATTGCCACTCATCTCACTGAGGTTTCTGGGCCCCCGACACCTTTGGGTAGCTGTTAATTTTACTCTGACTGGTGCAGAATGTCCAGTGTAATTGACCAGTTAAAATCCAGAAGTGGTGGCAAGAGTGGATGACTCCAGCTTCAGATTGTAGGTGTCTTAGTTTTTATCTGTAGTGTTTTAAATGTACTGAGTCAGCTTGTCGAATAAGACAGAAACCCAAGAATTTTAACTGTGTGTGTATAGTTTTGGTTATCTCAAAGTTTGGTGTCTGTACTTCAAAAGATAGTGGTTATTGAAAGGCAGTAATTTTTGCAGTTTCAGGTATAACAAACTGGTTTTGATCAAAGATGGGGATAGAGCCCTCTGTTTTTGCAGAATAGAAAATATCAAAGGAATTGAGATTTACTGGTAGGCAAGTGTATAAGGCATGAAAAACAGAATTAAATTATTGGCCTGAGGTGACTGAAGCATTATATTAAGGGCCCTATTAAAGACCAAAAATTTGGTGATATGAATTGTAGCAATGGACAGTATTTAGTTAAAGTTACATAATTGTGTGTTAATAGAGTACTCTTAATGAAAGTTAATTCTTAACAAATGTAAGTAAACATTTTGCTTTAAAGAGTGATACTAAAGTGTCTATGTCCTAAAATTGTGGGGCAGGTTTTTTTCCTTCGGAGAAAATATTTTATATCAAGATGTTTTATTTCTTTGTATTATGTAGCTGCACAGAAGTGTGCAGAGCTAATTTTGCGCACATTTTTGTTGCGAAATGAAGATAAAAGTTACAGAAGAAGTAGCAATACACAAAAGTTAACAGTTCTCTGTTAAAAGAATATTGTTAAAGAATAGTGGGAAATTTTCAAGATTGCATTAATTGAAAATTTTATTAAGGCTGAACTTGATCTGCTTGTCCAGAAGATAATTAACTATGGAAAAACTCCTGATTTCTAACATATTTCAAAGGTAGTCAATTGTTAGTGTGAATAAATGCCTATTTCATTTAAAGTTATCATGGTATAAGACTAATAATGTTCTGGCAGGTTCTTAAATGTGAGCAGTAAGGTGATTGACAGTTTCTCCTTTGAGTTCAGAGTATGTGTGTCTCTAAGTGAAATTCATGTGACTTAAAACTTTCTCTAGAACTGTGCTTTTAGTTATGGAATGCATAGAAAGCGTTATCAAATTCTGCATCAAATGACTAATAACACTTAATTTCTAGAGTTGTGGTTTTATTGAGCCAAATCTTGATATGAAAAAAAAAATCGGTTAAGGAAAAGTCAGTGGAGGGCTTGCTTTATGTGACAGTTCTTCCAATAATTTTGATATACCAAAGTACTTTGATTTGCTTGGTTTCACTTTGTTATTTTGTGTTTATGGGGGGAAAATTAAAATGGTCATGAAGACTGTCTCTGGCAGGTTGTAAAGTTATCTATTTCAGCAGCTAGTCTGTAAGAGGTAAATTCCTTTATGAAAGTAGTGATTGGAATACTTTTTTTCTGAGGAAGATTAACAGTGAAGTGATTTCTCAGAGGAGGATTGAGGACCATGACTCAGATTTAAATATTTTTGAAAAATTGATTATTCTAAAAAGAATTTGTTGGTGAGGTTTTACACTTACTGTTTATCTACTAAACATGAGTCTCTAAAAAAATTAGCATCTTTAGATCCCACAGGAAATTTAGTGTTTTTTTTTTATTGTTTGATAAGTTTGTATCTTTATTCCCCTTGTAGAGGATATTTTTAATTTTAGAGTATAATGACAATTGAAGTTAACTGTATTATCTCTTAAGATTAGGGATTACTAATATGACCATATTGTGTGTGTTTGTTTTTATAGATTGCATTTAGTTTTTATTTTACACTGTTATGTGTCTGCTAAGTTGTATTTCTTTCCTAAACAACACGATGGGGACACCTAACTGCTACATGAAAATTTACAAACTTCATTTTCGTAAAGCTTTATGTAAGAATAAAGCACACCTGAAAAGAGAGTTATTTACAATTTATATGACTCTTAATCTAAGGAAAAAGAACTTTTTAGCTGTGCCTGTAAACGTTTTCGCAGTTGTACAGTCAGTGCAATTTTATATTGCGTATGATATAAATAATTAAACATCATAAAATATGGTGAAATATAACCATGTTAATTTTAAATTTAGGTTCAGAAAGATAAATACACTTGAGTGTCTTACTTTTTAGCATTTCGACATCAGAAAGGTAGCTGGTGCTATTGTAACTTTTATGTGGAAGAATATCACTTTTTGTGCTTTTTACTGGTAATTACATAAAATATGCAGACTTCTTAATAGGAAATTTCTTCCTTTTTGGAAGCAAAGTCTTTAGTTCCTATTTTCAAATGTGCTCATTTTGAAATTTGCCCTATTTACTGTTTGTTCATTTAGTGATAACTTGAAGCTTAGTAACTATGAGGTATTCTCTTCTGTGACTTTCAATGGAGAAATATTTACTATGGAAAATCCATTAAAAAATTTCAACATTAATTCACTCTTAGTTAACGTTCTATTTTTAAAATTTGTACCTTAGCCTTTTTAGTAAGGTGAACATGTAGGAAATGATTTAATATTGTATATGAAATTGGAGTTTTTAGAAAGTAGGTTAGAAGTGTGTATGCGTAGTAAAGGTTTTTGCTGAATCAAAATGTTAGGGGTTGGCAGAGCTGTAAGGATTTAGCTTCCATAGGTGCTATTAATTATAGTAAAAGAAATTTATTTGGTTCCATATTTTTTCCCTGTATTTATTTCTTAGAACCTGCCTTCCATTTCATCTCCTTTTCTGTTAAATACACTGGTTTTACATCAGCATTGGAAAATTCTTTTGTGGCCTATAATGATAAAAGTGTTAGAATTTGTTCTAAGGATATATTTGTATCTACTTAAGAGATTGGGGTCAAGAATAATTTCAGTTCTGTTTTACCATTGCTTTCTCATCTGCTAGCTTTGGAATTAATGCAGTTACTATCAGAAATATCAGTAATGTTGAAATTATACTGAGTAATCTTAAATTAGAAAGGACTTGGGGAACAAAATGATAATCTTTATTCTTTTATATAGGCCACATTATAGCAACATGCCTTCTTTCTTAGGTGATCAAAAGTATTTTGGTTTGTGAATATTAATTCATTCTCTTTGTAACTATTGAATACATGCACTTATCAATGTACAATATTTTCAGTTGTTAAGTGTGAAATTAGTATATTGGTTTTGACTACTCATCTATTCCCTAGTTTTTCGATTTTTTCCTTACTGGTTATAGAACGGGTATTGGCATTTTGTTTCATTTAAAATAATTTGTCCTGAAATAAAAAACAAAAGACTGTTGGGAAATACTAATATAAGAAGGATAAGCACAGTTTAGGGGAAAATAATAATAATATAAGAATAACAATTTATGTGAATTAGCTTTGAGTGGGAAGTTTTTATTTAACTCTAGGTAAAGGCAGATTCTCCTCATTTGCATCAGTTTGTGTTGAGATGGATAGACAGTGTCAGGGAAATACCATTGGTAGTTTTCTGAATATTGTCAGAAATACTATGACAGCATCTGCCAGCGAAAAAATTTTCTTGTGCATAGTGTGGAAAAGAAAGACTCTGTATTATATTTTTCTTTTTCTTTTTCTCTCTCTTTTTTTTTTTTAGATTTATTTATTTATGCATACAGACCAGAGATGCTGGGAGTAAGAGGACTCACCAGAGACAGAGTGGGGAACAGAACAGGCAGACTGACCGAAATACACTGCTGAGGGGAGCAGCGGGCGAGACAGGAGAGGTCTGCTGCGCCATGTGGGTTTCTCCCTGGCCGGCTGGGGATCGAACTCATGTTACAGAGGCTGTGGATTGCTTCATAGTGCGGTGCTTAACCTCTTGTGCCACCAGGGAGGCCCTGTATTATATATTAAGTGGTTATACCATTATCAGTAGTCATCACTTCAAATATGATCAGTGATTCTAACATATGTGTAAGTGTTTGAATATTCTTTGTGTGTATATATAGGTAAACATAACGCATACTATCATTTCTAAAAAGAGAGTTTGGTGAATATTGTTTCCTAATTTTCAAATATCATAAGATATTTAAACTATATTAAAATATTGATTATTGCTTTTCTCTACATATTGTATATTATTTCATTTTAGATTTTAGGGTGGCAGAGTTGACTGTAGATCCAGATTGCTTGAGTTGGAATCCTGGCTCTTCCACTTAGTATCTGGATGATTTTGAGTAGGTTATATAGTCTTTCTCGTTACATAGTCTTTCTCAGCCTATTTTTTCCTGTAAAGTGGAGATAATGTACCTATCCACATAAAGTTTATTTTGAAGAATAAATGAATAATATAAGTAATTTACTTTGCATACTACTTGTCACATTGTAAATATTTAATGGTAACCTCTGCTCTTAAATTATAATTTCAGATTACCCTGGCATAAGAAATTACTTGTATTTTCACTTATGGGAAGAGCACTGATTATAATTGAATTTCTTCTTTTGGGAATGTTAGAATTTTAATTGGTTTAAGCTATAGGTTTTTTTTTTAAAGATTTATTTATTTATACAAGAGCTGGGGTACAGGCCAGATGCGCAGGAGGGTGAGAGAATTCACCAGAGACAGAACGGGGAACAGAACAGGCAGACTGACGAAATACACTGCTGAGGGGAGCAGCGGGTGAGACAGGAGAGGTCTGCCACACCATGTGGGACCCTCACCTGCTGGCCGGGATTGAACTGGCGCTACAGAGGCTGCGGTCAGCTTCACAGCATGGTGCTCAACTCGCTGCACCACCGGGGAGGCCCAAGCTTTAGTTATTTTTTAAAATAGTGATAGTTCTTTAGGAGCTATGGTGTAATGTGTCTGTGATTTTTTTTTTTTTTTTAAGATTTATTTATGCATATAAGTACTGAGGTATAGGCCAGAAGTGCAGGGGGTGAGGGGGTTCACCAGAAACAGAGTGGGGAATAGAACAGGTGGATCCATTGAAATAACACTGCTTATGGGAGCAGTTGGTGAGACAGGAGAGGTCTGCTGTGCCCTGTGGGTTAGCTCCCTGGCTGGGGATCAAACTCATGCTTGATGGCGATGACTGTAACTCCTGCTTTAACTCCTGCGTCACCAGAGGCCCTAATGTGTCTGTGATTTTGCTGTTATATCACAAATAGAATGCAAAACTTGGTTTACTCAGGATTGACTAAAGAAAAGCTAATCATGCTAACCAAGAAAGATGGAAGCTTTCTATTTATTTATTTATTTTTGTGGGGCCCTTGCCGGCTGCTGGGGAATGAACCGGCGCTGCAGCTTGCAGCCCAGCGCTCAACCACTGCGCCACCAGGGGAGGCCCTCCTATTATTATTGTATAAGAAAGTAGAAGTTGGAAAATAAAAATTTTTTTAATACTAAATTTTCTTGGGCCTCCCTGTGGCGCAAGGGGTTAAGCACTGCACTGTGAAGTGGTTCGCAGCTTCTGCAGCACAAGTTCGATCCCCTGGCTGGCCAGGGAGCAACCCACGTGGCGCAGCAGAACTCTCCTGACTTGCCTGCTGCTCCCTTCAGCAGTGTATTTCAGTCAGTCTGCCTGTTCTGTTCCCCATTCTGTCTCCGGTGAGTCCTCTCACCCCCCACCCCCAATCTCTGGCCTGTGCCCCAGCTCTTGTATGCATAAATAAATAAATCTTAAAAAATTTTTTTTTTCTTACAATATTAAAGATAGGTCAGCTTAAATATTACATTTTTATTCAGAATAATCTCTGCCTCAAATGAGAGAAAACTGTCCATGTAAATTTGTGTAAAGTACTTTTCAATAAAGGTGTATTTCTTAGCATTTCTTTTTAAGTTCATATTTTTGGAGGAGTCATAAAGCTTGGAATGCCACATTATATTTATTATAACAAAATTTGCATTTAGTATAATCTGGCAACCTTTGATATAAATTAGGAGTTTATTGTTAAACTTTTAATATTTTTACATTTGATCAAGATTCTTTTATTTGTTGGTTTTTTTTTTTTTAAGATTTATTTATTCATTCAAGAGCTGGAGTGTAGGCCAGAGGTGCAGGGGAGAGGGACTGACAGGATTGACCAGAGAGAGAGTGGGGAGCAGAATAGGCAGAATGACTGAAATACACTGCTGAGGGGAGCTGCAGATAAGACAAGAAAGGTCTGCTGTGCCATGTGGATGGCTCCCTGGCTGGGGATCAAACTCTGTGCTGCAGTGGCTGAGGATGGCTTCATAGTGCTGAGACTTAATGCCATGTGCACCCAGGGAGGCTCCAAGATTTCTTTTAAGATTTATTTTCATGCATTCAAGAATTGGGGTGTAGGCATTGAGGAGTAGAGAGTGGGATTTGAGAGGATCCACCAGAGACAGAGTAGGGAGCAGAACAGGCAGATTTACTGAAATACACTGCTGAAGGAAGCAGTTGGTGAGACAGGAGAGGTCTGCTGAGCTATGTAGTTTAGCTCCCTGTCCCGGGATGTGAACCCTTGCTGCAGTGGCTGCTGATAGCTTCATAGTGCTGAGATTTAACCTCTTGCACCCCCAGGGAGGCCCAAGATTCTTAAAATTATTCCAAGCCCTTGGGGGGAAGAGATAACAGACTTTTTTTCTCATTCTTATCTTATGTGGAATAATGGAATAAGCTCTGTTGAGATCTGATTAATAAAGGCCAGTATGTGCATAGGAATATTCTTTTTTTTTTTTTCTCTTTCCTGTACTGGTCTCCCAACTATGTTCTAGTACTCTTAATAGTTAAAGCATTTGATTTTCAGTGAGGTTTTTTTTATTTTTTACTTTTCATGTGTTTGTCTGTCTTTGCAGAATGCATGAGCAGCATGGTTGATGTGCTCCTTCCATTTATGTATGTAACTATTTGATTATGTAACTATTACTTATTTTGTTATGTGTTGTATAAGTTAGCTGTAGTTTTGGTCCAAGGGAAGGTCGTAGTATTGAACTGTGCATTTTGACATCTTATGGAAAAATTGAGTTGTCTAAAACACTTACTTTTTCTCGTTCTTTAATGTTACATGCCCCTGTATTTGCTTTATATCATTATGCAAAACTTAAAATTGGTTTAGTATTATTAAAACGCTTCAGCATGGTTCTGAATTTTTTTGTTTGATTTTTATAGATTTTTCAGCCTAAAATAAGACTCTAGTTATGGCCAAGATTGCATTCTGCTAAATTTTTTTTAAGATTTATATTTTTATTTATGCATCCAAGTACAGGGGTATAGGCCAGAGATGCTGGGGGTGAGAGGATTCACTAGAGACAGAATGGGGAGCAGAACAGGCAGATTGACTGAAGTACACTGCTGAGGGGAGCAGCAGGTGAGTTAGGAGAGGTCTGCTGCGCCATGTGGGTAGCTCCCTGGCCAGGGATCAAACTCATGCTGCAGTGGCTGTGGACAGCTTTATAGGTTGCGTCTTAACCCCGGAGAGGCCCTAAATTTTTTTTTAAAGATTTATGTAGGGCTTCCCCGGTGGCGCAGCGGGTTGAGCACAGTGCTGTGAAGCTGCCCGCAACCTCTGCAGTGCGGGTTTGATTCCTCGCAGGCCAGGGAGATACCCACATGGAGTTGCAGACCTCTCCTGTCTCGCCCGCTGCTCTCCTCAGCCGTGAGTTTAGGTCCTTCTGCCTGTTCTGTTCTCCGCTCTGTCTCTGGTGAATTCTCTCACTCTCCCACGCCTCTGGCCTGTACCCCAGCTCTGTATTACATAAATATGTATACAAGAACTGGGGTATAGGCCAGAGGTGTGGAGGGGGCGTGTAAGAGGATTCACCAGAGACAGAGCGAGGAGCACAACAGGCAGACTGACTGAAATACACTGCTGAGGGGAGCAGTGGGCGAGGCAGGAGAGGTCTGCTGCACCATGTGAGTACTCCCTGGCAGGCTGGGCATCGAACTCATGCTGCAGAGGCTGCGGATAGCTTAATAGTGCTGTGCTTAACCTCTGTAGCCACCAGGAAGGCCCTCTGCTAAATTTTTGTGTTTAATATGTTTGTTCTTTTGAAGAGGATGTATTAAAGGTATGAAAAGCATTGTGATTTGAATTAATATAGTGTATCCTATAATTACAGAAAACATGTTCAGATTTGCACATAACTGCTTTAAAGTGCATTTTCTTCCTATTTAAAATTCTTTTGCTCTCATGTACTAGTGACATTCTTTTTTTTTTTTGAATATTGTAGTTACTCTGAACTGATTGGAGAGTAAATAAATAGAATTGAACATTTTTTTCTACTTTTAAAATGAAATTTGGGGCTTGATTTTTAGATGCTTATTTTTAGACATGTGTTTATGGATTACTTGACTATGAATCTGTCAGGATGAAATGGAATGCCTGTGCTTTTTTTTCATGTGAAAGTGGTGCTTTGCCAGGCTTAAATTAGCCATGTTGTAAAATTATTTAACATTTTCATTGAATCATACTGAAATATGAAAGAAGAAAGGACTTGAGTCAGGTCTTTTAATTAATGGAATAGAATCAGCTTTCTGTGCCCTAACAGTGTCTTATATTTGTTTAGTACTTTTTTTTAACCATCAGCTAGTTTAATTTTGCAAAGAAGAGGTAATCTAATTGATAGAGCAACCTTTTTTTTTTTAAAAAAAGTTTTTTTGTAGTACACTAACCGTAGCTTCAATAAAATTAGTAGAAAATTGAGGCCAAACAAGGATTCAGGGTTTTTGGGCACCTGGTGGAGTATTTTCCCATTATTTTTTTTCTTTTTCCAAAAAATTTTTTTTAAAGATTTATTTATTTATTTATACAAGCACTGGGTACAGTCAGAAGCGCGGGAAGGTGAGAGAATTCACCAGAGCCAGAGCGGAGAACAGAACAGGCAGACTGACGAAGTACACTGCTGAGGGAAGCAGCGGGCGGCAGGAGAGGTCTGCGCGCCGTGTGGGACCCTCGCCCAGTGGCCTGAGAACGATCTGGCGCTGCAGATGCTACAGGCAGCTTCGCAGCCCAGGGCTCAACCGCTAGCCACCGGGGAGGCCTCAGTTCTAATTTTAGAAGTATCTGGAGGGCTTGTTAAATCATAGGATACTTGCTCCACACCTCACAATTTCTGATTCACTGGGTTTGTTTTGGAGCCTGAGAATTTGTATTTCTAGCAAGTTCCTAGGTGATGCTGATACGGGTGGTCTGGGGATCACACTTCATGAACCCATCTATTATATGATCTTCCTTTAAGCAGATCTGTAATGTGTTATCTTCATTAGATTAATAGAATTACACATATATTATCTTACTGGATTTGTAAACTCTAAGTAGCTGAGCATGGCAAATATTGAGTATAAAAAAACAGTAAAACGGAATTAGAAGGAGTATGTGTAAGTTTGGGAGTCAGCTAGATCTAAAGTCTGGCATAAATCCTTGCTCAGCCACTTATCAGTTGTGTAATAAAAGACACTACTTAATGAGCTTTAGTTTTCATATTTCTAACTGATTGTAAAAATCCTTAACCCGTAAGGTGGTTATTGGTTTGTTCGAAAAATAGGTTAGATGTTTTTCAGATTATTGGCTACCAACTAGGGGTGAACCTTTCCCACTTGGGGCATTTGGCGACCTTTTTGGTTGCAGTTGAGGGTATGGGGAGAGAGATACTATTGGCATCTGCTGGGTAGAGGCCAGGGATGCTGTTAAACATTTTATAATGCACAAGACAACCCTACCACAAGAAAGAATTAGCAGGCCCATGTTAACTGATAAGGCCGAGGTTGAGAAACCCTGGTTTAGAGGTATAAAGTGTCTGCTGTATAAAAAGATAAGCATAATATTTGATAAAAGTCAGTACCTTTGCTCTTAGGTTGTAGTATGTAAGAAGGTCAAATTGCTAATAAATAATGAAGCTAGACTTTCAATATCTAGGTTTTCTGACTGCTGCTAGGCAGCATTCTTTACAAGAACTTTGTCCACAAAAAAATATTCCTGGCAACAAAAAAGATTTATTTGAAAAGGGCTTATGTGTTATTTGGCTGATTGTGAAAATGTTCCTTTGAACTTCTGTTAGAAAAGGGTGAAAATGTTTTCAGTGAATGTGTAAGGGTAATGCCTGGTGTGAGATATTCAGAAGGATGTTACCTAAAACTGTCCAAAGAGGATAGTAATGCTTTATTAAAAGAAAACATTTTTTTTTCATTTTTATAATTGCCAGATATTTTATAGCTTTAATTAGGTTGTTGAGCTGTTGGGTCAGGATGCAATACTCCCAGTATACTTTTTGTTGTCTAATGAACTTTCTACTCTCTTTTTCATTCTATAGTCAGCTATGTTGTTATAGTCAGATATATTGAAGTTAAATGTGCTGATGTAAACTGGCAAAATTCTGTTAGGCAAACGAGATAACTACTGCACTATGGAAACCGAAAATGGCTGATTTCTGACAAATTGTAAAAAAGTTTGTTACCTTTCCAGATGAAGAAAGTAGGTCTGACTTTGAGGTTCTTTGATAAGGAGGTTCTTTGATATGTGTGTTACCTTCTTTTTGAGATACTAAATTTGCTCTCAGCCTGCTGGATTACAGTAATTATCTAAATTAGAATTTGTTTTAAAGTGAAGTTTTTAGCATAATTTTGATACAGTTTTGGATTAACCTGGAGATAGAAAGATGCCAAGGGAGTAGTTTTGTGGATTCCAAAAATTATTGTTTTTTAAGGTAGACAAACATAACCACAAAAGTATTCTAGGAATAAATTGATTGCTATCGTCTTTTTCTGTTTCCTTGATGTAACAGTTTGCCTCTTTGCAGGAAAATGTCAAGCCCTATTTTAAAACTTCATATGAAATTTTGAGTTTCTGGGTGTTAAATTCTTTTGAAATTATAGGAGATATTCAGAAATACTGGTAAATATTTTAAAATTGGGACTGTTAATCGGATGATAGTGAGATTTTTTGAAAACAGCATTTATTCTTGTAATTTAATTGAGTAAGGCTTATAGTGTTTATTTCAATATAAATAATTTCACTTTTATAAAATAGAATTCTTTTATGAAACATGACTAAAGAGAATTTAAAAAATTACCACTGTCCTGTTTCTCTAAAACTTTGTTCATAATAGTTTCTCATTTGTTCATAAGCATCTTTTTTGTTTTTTATTATTATTATTATTATTATTTTTTTTTTATAGAGGCATGTTTTTATTTATTTGTTTGTTTGTTCGTTCGTTTTGTTTATACATGCACTGGGTACAGTCAGAAGCGCGGGAGGGTGAGAGAATTCACCAGAGCCAGAGCGGGGAGCAGAGCAGGCAGAAGGACCGAGGTACACTGCTGAGGGGAGCAGCGGGCGGCAGGAGAGGTCTGCGCGCCATGTGGGACCCTCCTCCGGTGGCCGGGGAGCAGCCGGGGATCGAACCGGCGCCGCAGAGGTCGCCGGCAGCTTTGCAACCCAGTGCTCAACCGCTGCGCCACCGGGGAGGCCCCTGTTTTTTATTATTATTTTTAAAAGATTTATTTTTATACAAGAATTGGGGTACAGGCTAGATATGCGGGAGGGGGTGCGGTGTGAGAGGATTCACTAGAGACAGAGCTGGGAACAGAACAGGCAGATGGACCGAAGTACAGTGCTGAGGGGAGCAGCTGGTGAGACAGGAGAGGTCTGTCTTGCCATGTGGGTTTCTCCCTGGATGGCCTGGAATCGAACTGGTGCTGCAGTGGCTGCAGATAGCTTCATAGGTTGTTCTTAACCCCTGCGCCACCAGGGAGGCCCAGCATCTTTTTTAAATGTATTTTGTCATAGTGAACTTAAAGGGGTGTCTATGTTTTAACAATCTCCAAAAGCACCTTACAGTTGCCTTAATCATTTTATTTATTTATTTATTTAATAGAGGCATGTTTTATTTATTTATTGATTGATTGATTTGTTTGTTTGTTTGTTTATACATGCACTGGGTACAGTCAGAAGCACGGGAGGGTGAGAGAATTCACCAGAGCCAAAGCTGGGAGCAGAGCAGGCAGAAGGACTGAAGTACACTGCTGAGGGGAGCAGCGGGCGGCAGGAGAGGTCTGCCTGCCATGTGGGGACCCTCCTCCGGTGGCCGGGGAGCAGCCGGGGATCGAACCCGGCGCTGCAGAGGCCGCGGGCAGCTTTGCAACCCAGCGCTCAACTGCTGCGCCACCGGGGAGGCCCATGCCTTAATTATTTTAAATGGTGAAGTCATCAGAAATATTTATTTGCCTGCAGTTACATGTGAAACTTGTTTCCAATATGTGGTTAGTATTTTTCTCTGTTCTTTTTAAATTTTTCTTCAGGGTAAATTAAAGATGACATAAAAGTTTGGAAATGTTGAAGACTTGAAACTTTTCCCCCTCATTGGAAAGCTATTGCATATTTAAAATTTTAAGCGTATTTTAGTTACTTGAGACAAAAATTTATCCATATACTTTTGATAGGTTAATTTTTTCCCCGTATTGTATTGAAATGAAGCAGATATAGAAGTAATTTGACTAAATGATCACATTTTATACGAATGTGCTTATAACCCTTGAAATGTTGTTTTCCTATCATAAATCAGAAAGATTATTGGCTTGTCATGATGCTACTCTTCCCTGAAGCATATTTATCTTGCTTTTTATTGAGGTTACATTGGTTTACAACATTGTATTTGGTTTAAAGGTGTAAGATCACACCCTTCTGGTGTATGTTACCACACCACACTCACTATCAAGTCCCTGAAAGTCTTCACCATAGTCCACTGTGCTCCCTCCTTACTTTACTTTCTGCCTTTGGTAGCCTCAGTTCTACAGTCAGATTTCTAGGGTTTTATTATTGGTTTGGTTTTATTTGACCCTTTGCCTTGTTTCTCTCTGTCCCTGGAACATATTTTGAATGATATATTTCATATTTACATAGTTGCCTTATTAATTAATGAAGTTTTGCCATGCACTTGCATTTGTTATTAATGTTAAATTTTAGTCCTCAAATTTGCCTTTGTTAGTTTATGTCAGATTGTATTTGTAAGGGTCAGATATTAAAATGGAAATAATTTTAACCTTAATAGCTAAGTGATAATTCTGTCTCAGTGAGTTTACTAATTCATATAGTAGGAAAAAATGTGGGAGAAAACTTCTGTTTTTTAAAGAAAATTACTTGTTAGAATAGCTTTTTTCCAAATGAGATAAGATTGTTAAATGTAAGGAAATTTTGATTTAGGTATGGTATTTTCCTTGTTGTAATATACTTAGTGCAACTGAAGTATGATATAATTTTGCACATCTAGGTTCTTTTCATTGTGATCAAGATTATCTCTAATAATGTAAAATATGCTAAGGTACTGGTTATTAAGGCTATTTGGATTTTTTTAATACTGAAAAGGTCACCCAGATTGAGATTATTGCATAGTGTCCAAGAACGAAGTCTTGCCATCTGTTACTCAAATATAGGAAAAAGTTAAGATAATCTAGTGATATAAGTGGTTTTGACACTTCTGTTTTTGGAATCATCAATTACGATTTTTAAAGACTAATATGAAATTTTAAACTTTTGCAAAAATTAAACTTAATAGTGATGCTGGTGTTTATATTTCTTCTTCTAACATAAAGGTACTAGTCAAGAACTAAATATTATGTAACAAAATTCTGGTTGTTAGTCATTAGCTTTTACAGAATTGTTTGGCTATTTAAGTGGAAACATGTTTTGACCTGAGACATTAATTATGAAAGATTTGGTATTTTTAAGCTGTAGTTTTTCTAATAGTTGATATATAAAAATTCATTTTTATAGGAATTAAGCAGGGGATTGATTTAAAAAGTATTCCTTAAAGATTTGCTTTAGGGCCTCCCCGGTGGCACAGCAGTTGAGCGCTGGGTTGCGAAGCTGCCCGCCGCCTCTGCAGCGCCAGTTTGATCCCTGGCTGCTCCCCCGCCACAGAGGAGGATCCCACATGGTGCGCAGAGCTCTCCTGCCGCCCGCTGCTCTCCTCAGCAGTGTACTTCGGTCTACCTGCTCTGCTCCCCGCTCTGGCTCTGGTGAATTCTCTCACCCTCCTACGTTTCTGGCTGTACCCAGTGCTTGTATAAATAAATCTTAAAAAAAAAAAAAACTTAAAAAAAAAAAAAAAAGATTTGCTTTAAATATTTTTTAGATTTTCTGCTTTCTTCTACAACTCGGTTTTTGTCTGCATACTAGCAAATGAGTTTCCCCATTTAAAATTTTGCTGTTGCATTTTGAACCACTCCAGAAGTTTTTTTCATCTGCCCCAAGAACTTGATCTTCCCAAGTTACATTTAAATCTTGAAAATTGCCTGTTGGGCTTGAAAGTATCTGTTTAATTTTCATCTATGTTGTTTTATTATGTTGGCTTTTATTTATTTATTTTTTTTTGCTGAGAAGCTTTCTGTCATGCAAAATAATTATTACTGAAAATATTTCAGTTTAGCTATAATTTTGAATTTATGTTCTTAAATGTGACTTTTTGTCTGGGGCCTCTTTTTTTTTGTACAGGAAACATCTTGCCAATTTCAAATTAATGTTGGGTGAAAGTTGATTGTTTCACAAGCATCAGTTTATAAAATTTGCTCAGATCTGAATTGTAGGCCATGAAAAGAATGATACCTTTTTGAATAGACAGCTGTGTATATAAATTACATTTCTTACATTAAGTGAAACACATACATACATGAGATTTTTATCCAAACCTTAAAATTTTAAGTCTTTACCATTTAGTTTGCATAGTAGTATTTAAAGAATATGAGGTTCTTAGGAACTCCTTTCCTTTGTTTTAATTCTATCCCTCCCTTCTATTGTTATGTTAAATTTTCATGTTTCTTTAAGTTTATTTGCAGTTGAAAAAAATGTACTCCTCAGATTGTTTTCTTTGCTCAGCTTAACTATTTTTCAAGATTTTTAATTTGTTCTCCTTTAACTGTGAAGATTCCAAAACTAATTGTGTTGCAGTAACTGGATTCATATTAAAATTGTGTCCCTTGAGGGACTTACTCTCACATTAGTGTATTTTAAAATTGCGTATTATTAAATCTGTAAAATATGAGTTTTGACTAGTATTTTAATATATATAATTTCAGATTTTTTGGTAATCCATTTATTCAAGTGACTTACAAAATTGATGTAATGATTAAAATATCTTCAGTGGGAATATGAATCATGTTTTGCAATATTACTTAACAAGGCAGTCATAAAATCAGCCTTATGATTCTTCTCGATACAGTAATGAATACTAATGTGTGCCTTCATATTTAAAAATCCATATGTATTTCTAGTTTGGTTTTTTTTTTACTTTTTTTTTTAAGATTTATTTTTATTTATTTATACAAGCACTGGGTACAGTCAGAAGCACGGGAGCGTGAGAGAATTCACCAGAGCCAGAGCGGGGAGCAGAGCAGGCAGACTGAAGTATACTGCTGAGGGGAGCAGCGGGTGGCAGGAGAGGTCTGCGTGGCAGGAGAGGTCTGCGCGCCATGTGGGACCCTCCTCTGGTGGCCCGGGAGCAGCCGGGGATTGAACCAGCGCTGCAGAGGGTGTGGGCAGCTTCGCGACCCAGCGCTCAACCGCTCCGCCACCGGGGAGGCCCTCTAGTTTGTATTGTTTTGACTCACTTTAAAATATTGCAGTTAGGCAAAACTGAAAGAAAAAAGCAAATAATTTCCAAATGTTTTCCTAGCTTAAAATATGAAATAAAATTTTTTTTTAAGATTTATTTATTTATGCATACAAGAGCTAGGGTGCAGGCCAGAGATGCGGGGTGCAGTGGTGGGAGAAGGGGTGGTGGGGTAAGGGTGAGAGGATTCACCAGAGACATAGTGGGGAACAGAACAGTTAGACTGAAATACATTGCTGAGCGGAGCAGTCGGTGAGACAGGAGAGGTCTACTGTACCATGTGGGTAGCTCCCTGGCCTGCGGGGATCAAACTCCAGAGGCTCTGGGGATCGAACTCCAGATGCTGTGGATAGGTTCACAGTGCTGTGCTTAACCCCTTGCTCCACCAGAGAGGCCTTAAAGAGACTTGTTTTTCTATTTTTTTCTAAATATACTTTTTACATCATTGTTCATTTTTAAACAAGGTTTGCGTTCCCTCACCCCCTCAGGTGTAGTCCCCATAGTGTTTCCTTCACCAGTGCACTCATTCACCATCACCAAGAGACTTGTTTTTAAAGCCTAATACAAAATGAAGTTAACACAAATTTGTTTGAAAGTTTTCAGGTGTTTTGTTTTTTTTAAATTTATTTTATACAAGAACTGGGGTACAGGTCAGAAGCACGGGAGGGTTAGAGAATTCACCAGAGCCAGAGTGGGGAGCAGAACAGGCAGAAAGAGCGAAGACACTGCTGAGGAGAGCAGCGGGCGAGGCAGGAGATGTCTGCTGCGCCATGTGAGGTTCTCCCTGGCCAGCGGGGAATTGAACCTGTGTTACAGAGGCTGCAGACAGCTTCGCAGCGCGGCACTCAACAGCTGCGCCACCGGGGAGGCCCTGAAAGTTTTCAGTTTTAAAATGGTTTCAAATTAACAGGGCTTTTTTTCTTTGAAAGATAAATTTGTTAGAAGTGTATTTAAAAAAAATTGTAATTTTGGCTTAATAAAGAAAACCTATTTGTAGAAGACACAGTTGTGATAGAACTTTGTTTTCTTAGTGTCTAGTGTGTGTAGTAGTTTTTAAATACTAGGAAATCATGGTTGCATCTGAAAGATCAGTACAGTTGGAAATTTTGGAATCTATTATCTTTTCAGAATGCAGTTTGTTTGCTAATATTGAGTGAATTGGCATTAAATATTACTGAGTCTTTGTTCTCAAACTACTGACACATCACTTGGCATCTTTTCTATGCCATAGCCGTTTGAATGTCTTTTCTGTAAAAGTTAAAGGCCTTATGTCTTTTTGCATAACTATTGGGCAGCCAAAATCTAGTGTTTTAGATAGATAGTTCTGGTAAAATAAGTGATAAAAGCCATACTTTTATGATAGACTGATATTAAAGAAATTACTTATAAATCTAACATTCACTATAAAGATTAGAGCATAAAAGATACTGTTACATACTTTCATTCTGAATAAATGTCGCTTAATGATCTTTCATATGCTCTATCATGATTTTATTGTAGAAAATGAGCTAGCATTTGACTTAGGTCAAGTTTCTAATGTTGACAAGTATGTCTGCTGTGTGTTGAACAATTAATTTTTGGAAGATATGTAAGTTAAAGCTGTATTTTGTTTGATTTGCTATTGGTGGTCAATCTTAGATGTTTTTCAGTAGGAGCAAAACTGTAGAGAGAGTAAGAGCCTGCGAGCGTGCGTGCGTGCGTGTGTGTGTTAACAGCAGTAGACTTCTGTAATAGGAAATCAGTCTTAGAGCTTTAATCCAGAGGCCTAGAAAGAAAGTAATTGTTCTACTCATTAAAACCAGTTAGTCGAGCAACTTATTTTTTAGAGGCTCACAGATACAGGTTTGAACACTTGTAGACACATTATTTTATAATTAACACCTACTAATGAAGAAAAATTAAATTTGTTGAAGGGACTAAAATTCCTCAGTTAATGCACTAAAATTGTACTTTGGATTATAAGGTGTTGTTGAAATCATCAATGACTTGAGAACAATTTTCTGTTGTTCTAATTTGCTTAAAGTTCAGAGTGCTTTGATTGTTTCTTTTTTTTCTTTAAAGTTAATTTTTTGTAACTGAGTATAGTCTTTAATATATCTGCCTTGAAATGCCTTCACTTCAATAGAAAAAGTTAATTCTATTTCAGTTATTTGTCATTGGAACTTATTTTTCCCTCTTCATTAATAGACATGATGCTCATAAGTACACATTTGTAATCAGTGTTTTCATACTGTTCTCTGATTTTTTTTTTTCCTTGCACAAATTCATTCTTTTTTTTTTTTTTTTTAATGAGCCCTGAGACAAGGACTCGCGAGGAGGTAGCTTATTTTATTTTATTATTTTTTTAAAGATTTATTTATTTATTTATACAAGCACTGGGTACAGTCAGAAGCATGGGAGGGTGAGAGAATTCACCAGAGCCAGAGTGGGGAGCAGAGCAGGCAGAAGGACCCAAGTACACTGCTGAGGGGAGCAGCGGGCGGCAGGAGAGGTCTGCGCGCCATGTGGGACCCTCCTCTGGTGGCTGGGGAGCAGCCGGGGATCCAACTGGCGCTGCCGAGGCTGCGGGCAGCTTCGCAACCCAGCACTCAACCGCTGCGCCACCAGGGAGGCCCCACAAATTCATTCTTATCTGTCAGCTACTTGTTATTTTTCAAGTGACATAGGTAATGTTTCATCAGACTAAATTCTGAAATACACTGCTGAGGGGAGCAGCGGGCAAGACAGGAGAGGTCTGCTGTGCCATGTGGGTTGTTCCTCGCTGGGCAGGATTGAACCGATGCTGCAGGCTGCGGACAGCTTCACAGCGCGGCGCTCAATCGCCTGCGCCACTAGGGAGGCCCTTAAAATAAGATTTAGTCTACATGTTGGGAACACATAAGAAAGGTTTAGGGAGTTATTTTTGGTTATTCTACCTATTTAAAAAATCCAGTTAAATTTTGAGATAAGGTAGACTTATGAGATCTCAACTCAAAAGTTGTTTCCTAAAAGATATTAATTAGCTATAACTTACAATATATTTTTACTGTTAAGCTATTATTAGATGCTTAAAATAGCCAATAAGAATTTATTTAGGTCATATAGTAACCACATTGTTTTAGAATAAGCCAGTTATATTATAGGTTAAGTTAACATCTGTGGATAGACTTTAGAACTGAATTACCATTTATTGGTTTTTTTGTTTGGAACAGTATATTTGGTGAGAAGGAACTGGCACTTGAACAGACTATTTGTCTAAATATGAGATCTTTGTATATCTTTACCAGTTTATCAAGTAATCATTTAAGACCTTTATTTTATTATATGTAATTTATGTCTCACTTAAAACACTTTGACCATGTTTGTGTAAAGGGGCTGGAGAGATATTGTCGATAGT
Source organism: Talpa occidentalis (assembly GCF_014898055.3). Lineage (NCBI taxonomy): Eukaryota > Metazoa > Chordata > Mammalia > Eulipotyphla > Talpidae > Talpa > Talpa occidentalis. Next base: position 61,127,022 of record NW_023605194.1, read on the forward strand.
ATCTCAGATCTCCTATATCTATGGTACCCATCCACCTTAGACAAGATAGAAAATGCCATGTTTGCATTTCTTACACTTCCATATTTTATGTATGGTTGTCACTGATATGGGCAAAGAAGGTTTTTGTTGGAGTAATGTTTTACATATGTTCTCAAGTTAAAGCAAATACTTAAAGGCAAATTGAATAGTAAAGATTTGATAGAGTTAGTTTGTTAACCTTGTTTTTTCAGAAGGATTAGATTATTCAACAAGGCAGTGTCATTAAAAAAAATAGTTGTGATGGTTACTTAATTCTAGGACTGTGCCATTTCTGTTGATAAACAACTATCACTATGTTCTAGACATTTTTCATATATTAACTCCTTAACCCTGTAACAACTCCATGTGATAATTTTATTAGCCTTATTTTACATAGGAAACTAAGGTATAGGATATATAACTTTCCCAAGGTTACACAGTTAGTAAAGCTTATTGTGTCTAGGCAGTGTGAAATCTGGAACAGATGTTCTTTTTTTTTTTTTTAAAGATTTATTTATTTATGCATACAAGAACTGGGGTATAGGCCAGAGGTGTGGGGGGGTGAGAGGATTCACTAGAGACAGAGTAGGGAATAGAACAGGCAGATTGAAATACACTGCTGAGGGGAGCAGTGGGCGAGTCAGGAGAGGTCTGCTGCACCATGTGGGTAGCTCCCTGGCTGGGAATAGCTTCATAGGTTGTGTCTTAACCCCTTGGGCCACCAGGGAGGCCCCTGGAACAAATGTTTTTAACCATTGGGCCATACTGCCTGTGTAGAGTAGATCACTAGATGGCAAAAATATTTCACTTCCTACCTCTATAGTACTTATAAGTCACTAGAAAATTTCATGTTAAATATTATTCAAAAGAATGTCTAGTAAGTGTAGGTTAAGGTTATTCTATATTAGAAATGTATTTTTCTCAATTATTTGATTTTGATGATCTTAAAAATATGTAATTAATGTTTAGGGAAGTCTGATTTATTTAAAGATTATCCAGCATATTGCCTGCTTTGTTAAACTGTATCTGTGCCCCTATAGAATTCCTCTTTTTTTTTTTTTTTTGTTAAAGAAGGCCAGTTTATTTATCTTATTTTATTTATTTTTTTTAAACATTTATTTACTTATACAAGCACTGGGTACAGTCAGAAGCGCGGGAGGGTGAGAGAATTCACCAGAGTCAGAGCAGGGAGCAGAGCAGGCAGAAGGACCGAAGTACACTGCTAAGGGGAGCAGCCGGCGGCAGGAGACACTCTATGGGGGACCCTCCTCTGGTGGCCGGGAGCAGCCGGGGATCGAACCGGCGCTGCAGAGGCTGCGGGCAGCTTCGCAACCCAGCGCTCAACCGCTGTGCCACCGGGGAGACCCTAATTCCTCCCTCTTTAGCTCTTAAAACATCTTTCTCTTACAGATAATAGGGCCTTTGGCACAATTATAGGTTTGTCTGTATGTCTTCCCTGATAGGAACTCCTTGAGTGCAGTAGCCTTTGCTTATTTACCTTTATGTTCTCAGTGCACAGACTGTTCAATATGTGTCTGATTAGGTAAGTGAGAGGGCCACCTGAGTTTTCTGAATGAGTATGTAACATTCCCACTTATGTGAGTTACAAATAGTTTTCTTAAGTTAATTCCTTTACAACTTTATTATTTTCATAATGCAAGAACAAATTTTAGTTTAGTCCTGGTTAAAATGACTGTATTTTAAGAGATTATATATGTCTATACTTATAGTCCTTTAAGGCTAAACTCTTACTAGCACTCATCAAAACTAGTGGCTAGGTTTAAGTTTTTTAACAGTAATTATTTCTTTTAATAATAATAGTTCTCTAGTTTTGCTCAGAAATACTTTGATGATTTCAATTTATATTTTTAGATAAACTATCTTCATAATTTTTTTAGGGAGAAATTCCAGATTGATGACAGTTGCCTCTGCTTTGGGCTTCCTACTGCTGTCTCATTGCTTTCTGGTTGTTCTTTCCCATTTTCTTATGTCTGAACTCTTGAGAATTTAAAAAGTGAAGATTATTCATTTTTAGGAATTGTACTATTAGTATACTTGATTGCCCCTTTTTTTCTCCCTGATGAATGGAAATAATACCTTAAAACTTTTTTTTCTTTTTTTTTTTTTTTTTTAAATTCTTAGCAGCAGTACTAAGAGTATGAGATTTGGAGCGTCATACCAAATTTTGCCATGTATTGGTGGTGACACCTTGGGTAGTTCTTTTTTTTAAATTTAAATTTTATTTTTATTTTCCTCATACAATTACAACCCCCTTATTTTGACTCCAATCCCTCCTTTCCCCGCCCCCAACCCCCATAGAGTGTCTCTGGTTCATAGTTGGTTGTTGATTTTGTTATTTTCTTTCTTAAAGTTGTTCTTTTTCCTGGTCCCTTATTTAAGTTTTCTAGATTTCTGCTATGAGTGAGACCATCTGGTATTTTTCTTTTTCTTTCTGGCTTGTTTTGCTGAGCATGATCTCTTCTAGCTCCATCCATGTTGCTGCAAATTGCATGTGTTTATCTTTTTGAATGCTTAGTAATATTCCATGGTGTATATGTACCACATCTTCTTGATTCAGTCATCTATTTTTGGGCATTTGGGTTGTTTCCAAAGCTTAGCTATTGTAAATAGTGCTGCTTCTGTGTCCTTTGCGTAAATACCTAGGAGTGGAATTGCTGGATCATGGGTAGTTCTTTTAACATCTATTTTCTTTTTAAAGATTTTATTTATTCATTTATACAAGCACTGGGTACGTTCAGAAGCACGGGAGGGTGAGAGAATTCACCAGAGCCAGAGCGGGGGGCAGAACAGGCAGACTGATGAAATACACTGCTGAGGGGAGCAGTGGGCGGCAGGAGAGGTCTTTGCACCATGTGGGACCCTCGCAGGTGGGCGGGGATCGAACTGGTGCTGCAGAGGCTGTGAGCAGCTTCGCAGCCCAGAGCTCAACCGCTGCACCACCAGGGGAGGCCCAAAAGTTTTTTTTTTTTTTTTAAAGATTTATTTATTTATGTATACAAGAGCTAGGGTACAGGCCAGAGAGAGATGTGTGTGTGTGTGTGCGTGTGTGTGTGAGGGGCGGGGAGAGGATTCACCAGAGACAGAATGGGGAACAGTACAGGCAGGCAGACTGAAATACACTGCTGAAGGGAACAGGAGGGTTCCGCTGTGCCATGTGGGTAGCTTCCTGGCCAGCCGGGGATCGAACTTGTGCTGCAGAGGCCGTGGATTGCTTCATAGTGTGGTGCTTAACCCCTTTCAACACTAGGGAGGCTCCCTTAAAACATTTTTATAATTGAACAAAAGCTAAGTAAGTTTCTAGGAAAGCATATCTTCTTATTTGTGGATAATAGATGCTAGGTAATTTTGTGATGTTAAAAATGATAGTCCTAGTAGTTTTCTTTTGGACACTTTATAGTAGAGGAACCCTTTCAGCTTGTGTGTGAGTTATGCATTCCTTAAATAACAAAAATTGTTCCTGGCACACAGTGAATGCTTAATTACCTGAACATTATTACTTTCAGTGCCTTAGTTTGTAACCTTTTTCTATATTGGATATATGTATTTACTAAAATGATACCACACCCTCTGAACATGTTTGAAGCCTTTTTATCAGTTAATCACATTTACTTTTCCATTTCCGTCAGTTTTCATCTCATCCAATATCCTTATTACACTAAAATTTCTCTTGTTGACTTAAAGATGTCTTTTACGGTGGGTTTACCAAAAATAGCATCTGGAACAGCATTGTACCTGTGAACTTGGCTGCTAAAACCTGTAAATCCTTTGAAATCAAGAAGAGCTACCTATCCCTTCCCTCCCCATCTTTTAGAATGTACTTGATTTTTAAAAGATATTTGAAAAAGAGACTAGGTTTTGTTCTTTAGACCTTTTGAATGTGTCCTGATTACTTTGTTATGATGTCATTTAGCTTGTTCTATCCCTTGTGTTTTCTTGAAATTGAAATTTATATACTTGTTGGATTCTCAGGAAGATAACTTGGCTATCATAGATGATACTGTGTCAAATTGAAAACTGATACATTACCTTGGAAGTCTGTGATTGCTGCTTGACTTTCTTGATGCTGAGATTGAACACTGAGATTGAGTGATGGCAATCTTCTCTGCCCATCATTCAATTACATCTGTCTCCTTATATTACAAAGTATTTTTGTCAGGTGTTATTTTAGCTCTGTAAGTATGTCCAGTTCCTTTTCATCCATTCATCTGTTGGTTTTTTACCATTTGTTGATTCTTGTTTAAGTAAAAATTTTATTAGGGCTTGCCAAAAAGATTTTTCTAATTTTATCCATTTATTTTTATTAACTGGTGTTTGTGAAGTGCAATTTTATCTTGTGAACTGGGGCTATTTGTTTACCCTGGAATCCAGTTCCTCCAGGTAAAGCATGATAACTTAAGTCTCCCACTTCACCAATTTTTAAAGTAAACAATTATTGAAGTGGCCATTTAAAAAAACAGTGATAAAAGGATTTTTTTGTTATCTTGTTCTATCTTCTGTTTGGGTGATATATTTTTTAAAGATTTATTTTTTTAATGCATACAAGAGCTGGGTGTAGGCCAGAGGTGTGGGGTGTGAGAGGATTCACCAGAGACAGAGTGGGGAACAGAACAGGCAGATCTACTAAAATACACTGCTGAGGGGAGCAGCGGGCGAGTCAGGAGAGGTCTGCTGCACCGTGGGTAGTTCCTTGGCTGGGGATCGAACTTGTACCGCAGTGGCTGTGGACAGCTTCACAGGCTGCATCATAACATAACCCCTTGTGCCACCAGGGAGGCCTGCTGGTTTTTTTTTTTTTTTTTAAGAGATTTGGATATTTACATTTTATCCAGGATTTTTTTTAATTGACTGCTATTTAGTTTTTTTTCCCCTTGGTGCTCAGATTGTTACACCTTTAGTTATTAGTGTGTCATCATGCTTTCTCTAAACACCTTCCTTGCTTTCTGGCACAGACAGATATCCCAGGCTAGCCATGTACCTTGTCTGTCCTAGACCTGGTATTCGCTCTTTTTTTCATGGAGTTTGATGCCTTTCAGGATTTCATATTAGATGAAATCTGGGTTCTAAAAGAGTTTATTGCTGGTAAGGGGACATGCTTTTAGACCATTTAGTGAAAAGACCTAGAAAACAGTGTTTTATGAGCATAAATTCATATTGGTATCCAAATAACCCTTGAAATAAATCCTTTCTCCTGGTCACCAGCTTGGTATTAAATCAGGTTTATTCTGATTGTTTTAAACAGATGAAATTAAAAAAAAATTTTTTTTTCATTTCTATAAGGTCAAAACTAAACAAACATCTATAGCAATCTTTTTTTTTTTTTTTTTTTTTTTTTTTAGAGATTTGTTTATTTATGCATACAAGAGCTGGGGTACAGGCCAGAGGTGCCGGGGTGGGGGTGTGTGAGAGGATTTACCAGAGAGAGAGTGGGGAGCAGAACAGGCAGAGTGACTGAAATACACTGCTGAAGGGAGCAGCAGGTGAGACAGGAGAGGTCTGCTGTGCCATGTGGGTACCTGGCCTGCCAGGGATTGAACTCATGCTGTAGAGGCTGTAGATAGCTTCATGGTGCTGTGCTTAACCCCTTGTGCCACCAGGGAGGCCCCATCTGTAGCAATCTTACTGTTCCTGCTATGCTTCTCCCCTTCTCCCCTTGTACTTCCCTTATTTGTGAAGCAAGTTTCTCTGTGCATGTGCATGCCTCTGTGTGTGTGTGTGTGTGTGTGTGTGTGTGTGTGGTTGGGGGTGGTATCAAAATTTGAGCAAATATAGATTTAAATATTTCTTTAGTCCTGTCCAAAAAGTAGCTTACTATATACAGTACTGTGCATGTTTATTTTATTTCCCATAAAATATTCTATTGATTGGTCCAATTACAACATAGTAATTTGGGGTGCATAAATGGAGTATAGACCAGAGGTGTGGGGAGGGAGTGGGTATGACTGAGAAGATTCACCAGAGAGTGGGGAGTAGAACAGGTGGATCTACTGAAATACACTGCTGAGGGGAGCAGCGGTGAGAGAGGAGAGGTCTGCTGTACCATGTGGGTTAGCTCTCTTGCTGGGGATTGAACTCATGCTGCAGTGGCTGGCAATAGCTTGATAGTGCTGAGACTTGAATCTCTGTGTCACCAGGGAGGCACTTGATAATTATTTTTTAATTGAAAATAATATTGGAATCAAGTCAATAAGTGAATGCAGCAGGAAGTAAAGAAAAAAAATCTTGAAAAGAGCTCTAGATTTGGTGAATTTTGTATTGTGTTTGGAAGATGACTGGGTTGAGAAGTAGGTGGGCAGAAAACTCTAGAGATATTCTTGAATGAAGGCATTAGGCAGATTCATTTGCTGGGAGTGAAAAGATCTGTGTCAGAAAATCATTAGATTAGATAAGATTGATGGAACCTAAGAAAAATTGATATTTGGTATTTTGGAGAAAATACATAGAAAGGTTGCTTAGTGAATTTTATTGTATTTATTAAAAATATTTATTTAAATATATGTTTTTTTACGTCAGACTTTAAACCCTGAACCACCAGAAAAGTTCTACATCTTTGGACATTCTTTCATAATGTTTGATTTTCCCTCTCAGGTATAATCCCCATAAAATTCCTACCATCATGTCGCTAGTGAACCATCACTATAGTCACTTGTGCTTTTCCCTTCCACTGCCTTGCTGTATGTCTCCAATTTATAGTTTGCCTACTAGTTTTGTCTTTTTTTCTTTACGTACCCCTTGTTTAGTTTCCCTAAATACCTCCTATAAATTTGACCATCCAATATTTTTGTTTCTTCTGACTTATTTCATGATGAATTTTTATAGTTTGATAAATTCTTGAATAAGAAATTTGTTTTTATGCCAAGTATAGTGTGTAACTTAAGTGAATATAATGGGCATGCTGAATATTGATTACTTTGATTGGAAATAAGAAAAAGTTTTTACCTCTGCTTAGCATTAAGTAATCAGTAACAAGGGCTGGAAGAGATCTTAGTGGTTGTCTTACCCTAATCATCATACTAATAAGAAATTGAAGCCTAGTTGTCATAAGCAACTAGTTAGAGGCATAGCCACTTCCTAATCTGACATCTTGACCTTTAGTTGTATCTGCTTTTTATAACAGTGAAAAACGAGAAGTTGTACAGCCTTTTTATTTTTATCTTTTATTTTTTCCTCAGGATACTTTATTTCTATGTCTTATGCCTGAGATTTTTCTTAGTTTTTTCATCTACATCAAAGTACTGTCAATATGGAAGTTACTTTTTATCGTGGGTGCATATTTAATATACTAAGTAAAGGGATTTAAACATTATTTTGACATTTGTTTTTGAAATTAATGTGTTTTTACTCATAATAGTTTACAGATAGATATATTTGACATTTTATTAGCATAGCTATGATGATGGTTAAACCTTGCTTTCTATAATCAGCTGATGTTTAAAACATGTACTTGTGGTATTGTTGCATGTTTCAGATATTTCCTTAATTTAAATGTGCAGATATTTATCCAAACATTATTGCTATGGGGTTTCCTGCAGAAAGACTTGAAGGCGTATACAGGAACAATATTGATGATGTAGTAAGGTAAGAACACTTAATTTTCTATTTCAAATATTTATGTGTTATACATTCATGTTGTATTTTTATTTAGAAAATAAATTACAGAAAAAGATGGAATTTTAATGTAAACTTTGTTGTTTTGTTAGTGCTCCATAACTCCATCCCCCAAGCCCCTTAACGAATCTAACGGACTTTAATAGGATATAACTTATTTGATAAGAGCTGACTTTTTACATAGTCGGATATATTTGATATGATTATTTATTTATTTATTTATTTATTTATTTATTTATTTATTTATTTATTTATTTATACAAGCACTGGGTACAGTCAGAAGCGCGGGAGGGTGAGAGAATTCACCAGAGCCAGAGCAGGGAGCAAAGCAGGCAGAAGGACTGAAGTACACTGCTGAGGGGAGCAGCGGGTGGCAGGAGAGGTCTGCGCTCCATGTGGGACCCTCCTCCGGTGGCCCGGGAGCAGCCGGGGATCGAACTGGCGCTGCAGAGGCTGCAGGCAGCTTCGCAACTCAGCGCTCAACTGCTGCGCCACCGGAGAGGCCCTATTTGATACGATTTTATGGCCTCCATAAAATGCCTCTTACCAGATTAATTCCTGGGTCCTATTACAATATGATATTTTAAAAAGATTTACTTTATTTATGCATATGAGACCTGGGGTAGACCAGAGGTGGGGGGTGTTTGTGAGAATATTCACCAGAGACAGAGTAGGAAGCAGAACAGGCAGATCTGCTGAAATACACTGCTAAGGGGAGCAGCGGGCAAGACAGGAGAGATCTGGTCTGCACCATGTGGGTTAGCTCCCTGGCGGGGGACTGAACTCACTCATGCTGCAATGCCTGGCGATAGCTTGATAACATTGAGACTTTATCCCTGCCACCAGGATGCCCTACAATATGATTTAACTGCTGCCACCAGGAGGCCCTACATATGATTTTTTATCTTTTATTTCACAATTGGGCTTAGGTTTAAAATCATTTAGTGATTTGTTCACTTAAATTTATTCATCCTAAGGCATAGATAACTATTTTTATACCATGTAATTTTACATAAAACAGTTTTAATGGGGCATAAGTGTACCAAAGTAGTGTTTTTTTTTTTTTTTTTTAAGAATTTATTTATGCATGCATATAAGAGCTGGGGTAAAGGCCAGAGATGCGGGGGGTGAGAGGATTTATCAGAGACAGAGTGGGAAACAGAGCAAGCAGACTGACTGAAATACACTGCTGAGGGAGCAGCTGGTGAGACAGGAGAGGTGTGCTGCTCCATGTGGGTTGCTCCCTGGCTGGCCAGGGATTGAACTCGTGCTACAGAGGCTTCAGATTGCTTCATAGTGTGGTGCTTAACCCCTTGAGCCACCAGATAGGCCCCAAAGTAGTGTTTGATACAAGAATCTAGAAAGGAATTGCCAGGCATAACAAAGTCTCATTTTGTCTATTTTATAATTTTGATTACACGAGAGTACATGATGTATTTTATGAGTTTGTCTATTACGTAAATATTCTTAATATTTTTTTTATTTCAAGAAAATGTATGAATAACTGAAAATTGTCAGGAAGACATTTAATTACTTTTATTTATTTATTTATTTATTTTTTTAATAGAGGCATGTTTTTTATTTATTTATTTGTTTGTTTTGTTTGTTTTTTTCTTTATACATGCACTGGGTACAGTCAGAAGCGCGGGAGGGTGAGAGAATTCACCAGAGCCAGAGCGGGGAGCAGAGCAGGCAGAAGGACCAAAGTACACTGCTGAGGGGAGCAGCGGGCGGCAGGAGAGGTCTGCTCGCCATGTGGGACCCTCCTCCAGTGGCCGGGGAGCAACCGGGGATTGAACCCGCGCTGCAGAGGCCGCGGGCAGCTTCGCAACCCAGCGCTCAACTGCTGCGCCACCGGGGAGGCCCATTTAATTACTTTTAAAAGTAAAATATGGAGTATTCTTTTAAAAGTAAAATCTGGAATATTCCGTTTGCCTTCTTTCATAAGTATCTTTCTTGGAGACTTTCAATTTAAATATTTGTTGGTTATCAGAATTAAATGTTGTAACAGGTTGGGTAAGCACTTTTTAAAGCACAATGCAGATGTAGAATCATTATATAATAGTTGTATTAGGATATAGGGGCCTCCCTGGTGGCACAAGGGGTTAAGATGCAACCTATGAAGCAATCCACAGCCACTGCAGTACAGGTTCAATCCCTAGCCAGGGAGCTACCCATATGGTGTAGCAGACCTCTCTTGACTCGCCCGCTGCTCCCCTCAGCAGTGTTTTTCAATGAATCTGCCTGTTCTGTTCCCCACTCTGGTGAATTCTCTCACCCCCCCCCCAAATACCTCTGGCCTGTACCCCAGTTATTGTGTGCATAAATAAATCTTAAAAAAAATAGTTATATTACGATATAAACCTTCCTCAGTGGTTATTGTTTAGCAGTTTCCTTTGAACCATTTTTGCAGTACATTTGTCCTTTAATATCTGTGGGGCATTGGTTCCAGCATTCCCTTGGTTACCAAAATCTGTAGGTGCTCAAGTCCTTTATATAATAAAATGGTATGGTATTTGCATGTAATCTACATACATATTCTCCCATATACTTTAAACAATCTGTGTAGTACTTATATCTAATAAAATGTAACACAATGTAAATTGTTATTGTTTGGGGAGTAATGAAAAGCAATGCTCTAAATCTTCAGTACAGCTGTAGGCATTGCAGACCTAACTATATATTATGTAACCATTTGTGGTTGGTTGAATTTGTGGATGCAGAAGTTGTGAATATGGAGGGTCAACTGTGTTGAATTGTGTGCACTTGGTTTTGTATGTTGCTTATATTGTATTGATAATTAAATTTCAGTATCTAAAAAAACTAAAATATCTCAAAACTACTTCTTACAGTTTTATTTCTCTTACAATTATAGGTGGTTCACGAGACTGTCAGAGATACTATTTAAGAGCTTATAAATAGAGAAATGAATTTGCATTCTTATAGTTTAGGCAGGACACAGCGGAATGGTACTTACCACTGCAGATCCATGCAAAGCAGCAGTTTTATATAGCTTAGTCATTGATAATACACATTTACAGAAAATTCAATAGGGTAATAGAAAAAGAATGAGGGAATTAAACTTTGAATCAAGAGTTGAGAATCTGAGAAATCAGCAGGACAGTCACCAGACATGTATTCTCAGCTTTGGTGCAAAAATGTTTGTTAAACCTCTTTATGACCTAGATGAAATATTGTACAAGGTTATTTCCTTCACATTACTGTAATTTTGAATTCAACCAAGTACTATCCTATCAAGTCGGATTAATATACGAAGAAAGAGTGGTAGTGGTCTGTATAGAGAACATGTTATCTCTCGTTGTAAAAGTGAACTTGTGGTAAATTAATCTGGTGTGCTAGTTGTTACAATGGTCACTTTTGAATGTGAAGTAGTCTCTTCTGTGAATTAGTCATTAAGGTAGAATGATAATTTTTAGGTTAATTGCTAAAGTCCAGTTTTTGGCTCTATACATTTGTGGGGTTTTTTTTTTTTTAGATTTATTTATTTTTTAAAATATTTATTTATGCATACAAGAACTGGGGTATGGGCCAGAGGTGCAGGTGTGTGTGTGTGAAAGAGAGAGAGAGGGAGAGGATTCACCATGCTGCAGTGGCTGCGGATAGCTTCTCAGTGCTGTGCTTAACCCCTTGTGCCACTAGGGAGACCCCAGACTGTATGCATTTGTTTATCAGAGCATAATGTAATTTCATGGAGAAAGCACTGTGTTGAGTATTTTCATCTGTCGTGTTTAGACTTTATAACCCCTGCCTTCATGCCTCTGAATGATTCATACACTTAAGTTTGTAATCTGTAACCAGTGCTTCTATGTATCTGGTTTATTTTATCTAGCCTTAAGAGTTTCACACTTGCTATTACAAAGAAATTGTTTATGCATATGGATTGTTATTTAGCCAGTGGTTGCTTTAGTCCATTGTGGTAATAGTTAAAGATAATAGCATATAAAAATGAAGAATTATCAGCTGAGTATAATAGCTATGCTGTGCTGTTTTCCTTCCTTCCCTCTTTTGCTGCCTGTTTCTATCCCTCCCTTCCTTGAGGAATACATGACCAGTAATGGCTTTGATGGCTTCTGTTGTTCTCCCCACTTCCCTTCATCCTGGAAAGGATTAACTAGTCACCTGAGAAGGAAACTGTAGTCTTTCCTCTGAATTAACAAGAAAATAAATAATTCCTAAGTAATTTGCTTATTAGAATCAACCGCTCAAAGGGAATGATTGTCTTCAGTATATAAATGATTGATTTGATTGGCTCACACTATATTAGAGATAGTAGTAATAATTGGTAGTTACTCCTTTTTGGTTCAAAGATGATGTCAAAAATATCTTTTTTTACACCTTTTATATGAACAATGTTTTAGTTACTGTTTACTTTGCTCTTTCTTCTATAATTTCACGTATTTCCTGTGATTTCCCTCTCAAATAGGAAAAATTTCAGACATTTTGTTGTTGTTACACATTGTTGTAACAAAATTGATGCATCATGTGTTAAATAGCCATGGCTTCAAAACTCCCCTAATAATCAGAAAAAAGGTTTAAGTAGAGGTGTACTGATTTTTTTTTAAAGATTTATGTATTTATGCATACAAGAACTGGGGTATAAGCCAGAGGTGTGGGGAGGGCAGGTGAGAGGATTCACCAGAGACAGAGTGGGGAGCAGAACAGGCAGATTGACTGAAATACACTGCTGAGGGGAGCAACAGGAGAGACAGGAGAGGTCTGCTGTGCCATGTGGCTTACCTCCCTGGCTGGGGATCGAATTTGTCTACAGTAGCTACGGATAGTGCTGACCGTAACCCCTTGCGCTACCAGGGAGGCCCTGAACTGATTTTCTTACTGTAGAACCTTCAGTGTGCCACTGTACATTGTAAACCCCCGAAGATTTAATTCTTATATTCTGCTTTCCTTTTTCTTTTATTCTTTTATTCCCCTCCATGTCTCCCCCCGCCTTTTTCTTTTAGTATATCAAATCCTATCTCTAAAGAGTGTTCCATGCAGTATAATTTGGGAAATATTAAAAATTAAAAGGAATGCATATAACAATAGTTTCCCCTCCTCTGAATCACTAGGAAGTCATTTACTTCTTTATTTTTTATTAGAAAGACCTTAGACGTGGGAAGATTCTCATTTTATTATAAAGAAATGTAAGAACTCAATCTTTTGATGCCTAGTGATTTCATTTAAAAAAAAAAAAAAAGACTCTCCGTTGTCTTGTATAGTTTAAGTTTTTTTACCGGGCAACTATACTACAAATTCAAGAGTCCATCTCTTTCCTTTTACATTGTTTTATACATTTTCCTCCTAAAGAAAATATTCAGTGAGTCTTTCAATTATATATTGATCTCTCAGTCAAGTTTAATTGTGTGTTGATTTTTAATAAAAAAAGGAAATGTGTGTCAACATGATCATTATTGACTATTCAGTTAAAAAGAATTAGAAAGATTATTTAGAGGAAAGCTTCAAAATAATTTAGAGGAAAGTATCAATTCCTTTCTTCTAACAACTTTGGCTTCTCCTCACATTGCTGCTTATTTTTTCCTTTTTATTTCTTTATTGAGGTTATCATATTTACTTAAAATTATCCATTTTAAAATGTACAATTCAGTAACATTTAGTATCTTCACAGTGTTTATAAACACCACCTTTATCAAGCTCCAAAAGCATTTTTATCACCCCAAAAGAAAATCTTGTACAAATTGACTGCCTCCCAATTCTTTAGTTTTATTTCTTTATACTTAGCAAAGCCTTGATAGATTTGACAATGTGCCTATTACCTACACCAATTTTTGCGATTTTACTACTGGGTAATATTTATTGTACATTTATTTACATACATGTGTAGCTGTTGTATAAGCAGTTTAAGTGTGTCATCTTATTAAATCTAGAATGTAAACCTATCCTAATTTCATAGATGGCTTTAAAGAAGTTAACTTCCCAAAGTGCCTCAGTGAGATTGAGGGTGATTCCAAGTCTGTCAGATTCCATAGCTGATCCTTAATAACTATATAATGCTGTATAATGGAGCATAAAAACTGGGAACTCTAGAACTATTCTAAACTGCTGATGTCCTTTAACCTAATACAGTGCTGATCTACACACCAGTGTGTGAATCATCAAGAAAGGCATTTTTGGTACTACTACACTAGAAAATATCTTTAAGATTTGATTTTTGTAGATAGAGAAGAGATATATGTGTGTGTGTATATATGTGTGTCTATATATCTTTTCAGTCTACAGATACATAATACATATATATATGTCACCAATAAAGGAAAATAGGCCAAATACCAGGCAACTTATGAAATTTCTATAAGAACATCAGAAATAATGTCTTAGAAGTGTTTAGGGTTAGATAGGAAGGTTTAGGAATATGAATGGCATCTTCTTGGCCATAGAATAAAAATAGAAGATGGTGGAATAGCACTTTAAAGGTTCTGTGTTCAGCCATTCTCTCCAGCCAAAACTCAATCAAGTGCACAATTAGGGGGAAAAAGGCACTCAAAGGCTCAAAAAAAAATATGTCCATGCAGCATTTCTTAGGCGATTACTAGTAGATGTGCTTTAGTAAAACATGGGAATATATAATGGAAGAAAAGAAAAGGTCTTTAGTAAACACAGGATCCAACTCAGAAGCAATAAAGGAAAATCCCAGTATGACAACTGAGCCTTGACCTGAAAACAACCAGTTCTCATGGTAATGTCAAACAGAGGGCTTCAGGGAAAGACAATTTGAACTGAAGGGTGGATATTGAAATATTTTTGGGGAAAATGCACTAGATTCTTAGAAAACTAGATGAGTTAAGAACAGGAAGCAAATATTAATTGATTTAACTGAAATCGTGATACTGTCATTTAAGGATGACTAAAAAAGGGAAAAGTGTTGGGGGTGCTACTGGTTTTCTAAGGTTTCTCTACCACGACAGAACATATATAGGTAATTGTTCAATTTATAGGAAGTAGTAGTATGCATATTATATAGGGAAGCAGAATGAAATATCGGGAAAAAGAATCCAAGTAGTTGAGGGTGGATGCTTTTGGGAGAGAAGCAGGATAAAGGTGTGAGAATGAACAGAGCTGGAAAGGAGTAATTTTTTTAACTATGCTAAAATACACATAACATAAAATGTATCATTTTAACCCATTTTTACATGTTCAGTGGCATTAGGTACAGTCACATACCACCACCACTAAAACTTTATCATCTATACTGAAACGTTATATCCATTAAACAGTGACTTCTTCTCTCAACTGCTGGCAACTGCTGTTCTATTTTTGTCTGTCTGTATTTGACAAGTCTAGGTACCATATATAAATGGGATCATACAATATTTGTTTTTTTGTTACTGACTTATTTCACTTAGTATAATGTCTTCAAGTTTCATCCATATTGTAAATTTGACCTTCCATCATATGTATATACCACATTTTGTTTATCCATTCATCCTTTGAGAACCTTTGGGTTGCTTCTACCTTTTAACTGTTACAAATAATGTTGGCATAACATGGGTCTACCAGTATCTGTTTAAATCCCTACTTAGAAATTCATTTGGGTTTTTACCCCATAGTGGTATTGCTGGATCAAAGTATGATTCCATGTTTGAAGTTCTGAGGAATTTATGGAATACCATGTAGTTTTCTACAGTGGTTAAACTTTTACAGTCCCACTGGTCAGGCACAAATATTCCAAATTTCTCCACTTTCTGGGCTTTTCATTTTTGTTTTTTTTTTTTCCCCTGATGGTAGCCAACCTAATGGGTGAGCGCAGTGTCTCATTGTGGTTTTGATTTCCATTTCCCTGATGGTAAGAGAGGTTGAGTTTCTTTTCATGTGCTTATTGACTATTTGTTTATCTTTGGAAAAATATTTATTCAAGTCCTTTTCCCTATTTCTGAATTGGATGGATTTTTTTTGGTGGTTATTGCATTTTAGGAGTTCTTATATATTCCTGATATTAATCCCTTATCAGATATATGATTTGCCAATATATTTAATATTTTATAGTTTTCCTTGCACAAGTGTTTTCACCTTCTTGGGTATTCCTGTATATTTTATGCTTTTTGATGCTATTGAAAATAGAATTGATGTCTTTATTTTCCAGTTTGGGTTGTTCATTGTTACTGTGTAGAAACCTAATTGATTTTTGCATGTTAATTTTGTAATCTGCTAGTTTTCTGAATTTATTAGTTCTAAAAATTTTTTGCATGGAATATTTATAGTTTTCTACATAGAACACAATGACATATGCAAGCAATTTTGTTTCCTTTACAATTTTATGCCTTTTACCTTATTTTTGACTAATTACCCCAACTTGAACATTCAATACTATGTTAAAAAGAGGTGGCAAAAGCTACCCTTCTGTCTTGATGTTTATCTTCAAGGAAAAACTTTTAGTCTTTTACCATTGTATATAGTATTAACTGTGGAGTTTTCTTAATAGACTATTTTTTAGAGCCATTTTAGGTCACAGTTTTATAGATCAGAAGGTGCAGAGGTTTACCATATGCCCCCTGTTCTCACATTATGTGTGGCCTTCCTGCATTATCAATGTCTTCCACCAGAGTGGTGTATATATATATGATTTATTTATTTATGCATAGAAGAGCTGGGGTACACACCGAGATGGGGTGGATGGGGGGATGAGAGGATTCACCAGAGTGGGCAACAGAACCAGCAGATTGACTGACATACACTGCTGAGGGGAGCAGGTCTGCTGTGCCAGGGTGGCCGGTCAGGATTGAACTCGTGCTGCAGTGGCTGCGGATTGCTTCATAGTGTGGTGCTTAACCCCTTGCGCCACCAGGGAGGCCCCCAGAGTGGTATATTTATTTATAACTGATGAACTCACATTGACATGTCACTCATCCATAGTTTATATTAGGATTCATTCACTCTTTGAATGGTGTATTCGATGAGTTTGGATAAGTTTATATTGACTTATAATTCACCATTATAGTACAATATAGTTTCAGTGCCCTAAAGTGATCTGGTCCTCCTCCAAACCTCTGGCAACCAAAGATATTCTTACTGCCTCCATAATTTTGACTTTTCCAGAATGTCATGTGGGTAGAATCATTCAGTATGTAGCATACATAAACTCTGCTGCTGTACAATACGGCAATATAGGAGAAGCCCAGTATGCAAAATAGTACTGCCACTTTGGAAAGACAGTTGGTGGTTTCTTACAAAACTAAACATATGCTTACCATGCAATAAGACAATTGTCCTCCTTGGTATTTACTCAAAGGAGTTGAAAACTTATGTTCATACAAAAAAACAACTATACATGGATGTCATAGTTTGTAAATCTCTGGCTTCCAAAAGGGGGGAGGTGGGGGGAATAGGCTTCAGATCTTAAAACCTCCAGAAGCCATTTCAGCATTTCAGTCAGTGGGGATTGCAGCAATGGCAACCTGCATCTGTGTCCTGTATTTAAAAAAAAACAACAACCAGTGATCAGAATACAAATCTCTGATGTTTGTAAGACAATGTCCCACAAACTGGTGCAGGCAACTCTACAACAGAGTTGCATGGATATCTCCTGGGTGAGGGTCAGGAGTGGTGATGGTGAGGAGTAGGTAACCACTAGCATAATGAGTCAGAATTGACTGAAATGAACTGGTATTTTATGCATGTCTTTTCCTGGAAGCTGCAGACTCTCTAACAGACTCCAGAGTTCCAAGCTAGTTATATCAGATAGATTATGCTAGTACAATTTTTATCTAGATGAGAAGATGGATTCCTGGTGCTTCCTACTCTGCCATCTTCCATTGACTAATGTTTTATTACAAAAAATATAATTTGAAATATGTTTATATTATTTTGACAAAATATTTAATTTTAAAATGCATTTTTATCGCTTATTTAGAACTATTTCTTGGGGGTTTGTTGAGAGAAGCAAAGACTTTGTGAAAAATACAGACAGTACTGATTCCCAAAACTGCTTTAATGAATTTAGGTTTTTATTTATTGAAATTATTTGAAATATAGTTGTGTTAGAAATATTTGTACTCTATACTTTCCGAGTTTTAAGGGTATTAACTCACTGCTGTTGTCTATCTGCATTTTTAGTTTCTACTTTCCAAGTATCTACAGTTAGATTTCCCCATTTCCCTTTGAAAAGTGCAATTTTCTGGCTTTTTTCCGCCTTTCCATTGTATCAAACTTATAAGGCAGTGAGCCAGTTGAGGGCATGAAATACTTGGGAGGAGAGAGGAAGAAGTGGGAGGTGCAGCTATGGAGAATGTTTCCCTGAGTAATATTCAAGTTCTTTGAGAGAACTTCCCCACCCCCCCTTGTAAAAAGCTGTGACTTTTTTCTTTTAATTAGATTGTTTATTTTCCTGCCAGTCTCACTTTGCTCAAGTTCAGATATTAAAAGGGAGTGTACAAAATAGTATGGTTTCACCAACTCTCACTCACAAATAAAAAACCTAGGAAAGTACTATGAAAGAAAAGAAGTCAGGTTCTTGGTTTCACATGACAAAGTAACTAACTTAATCAGAATATTAATAATTTTTGAGAAATATTATGTAGCTCATAGCTAGAAAATCAGGCTTGGGAGATTTTCAGAAGATAGGGGCAACAAGACCTGGTCAGAAGCTTGGACACTTCCTGTCCTAGGGGAATGTTTCCAAATTGGATTTGTATTTGGATACTGAGTAATTTATATATTTATTTATTTTAAGATTTATTTTATTTATGCATACAAGAGCTGGGGTGTAGGCCAGAGATGGGGGGGTGGCGTGGGGTGGGATGGTGAGAGGAATCACCAGAGAGAGAGTGGGAGCAGAACAGGCAGCTCTACTGAAATATACTGCTGAGGGGAGCAGCCAGGAGAGGTCTGCTGCAGCATGTGGGTAAGCTGCCTGGCATGGTATAGAACTCCTACTGCAGTGGCTACAGATAGTTTCATAGTGCTGAGACTTAACCCCTTGTGCCACTAGGGAGGTCCTGGATACTGAGCAATTTAAAGATGGCAGATACCCCCTACACATTTCTCGTACTTTACGTATCCTCAGATCTCTTTTCAACAATATCTACAATGAAAAGTTTCATGTTTTTTTCTTAAAAAATTGTTTCCATCTTATCCCCAGTTTCTAAGAAAAACAAACAGGAGCTTACTGCCTCACTTCTACATATTGCTTTTTTTCATTTAATATACTTAGGGATTTTCCTTATCACCATGGGTATACAACTGATTCTTTCATTCCTTTATCTGATCATACCATAATAAATAGTCCGCTTTGACACATATTTGGATTATTTATAGTGTATTGCTATTGAAAACAATTCTCTAACAAACATTTTCAATCTTGGATCTTCATGTCATTTTACAGTTATATCCTTTAAAGGTAAATGCTTAGCAGTGGAGTTGCTGGGACCAGTTGGTCCAGGTTTAAAGTGTTACCCTCAAAAAAGATAATCCTGGGCCTCCCTGGTGGTGCAAGGGGTTAAGACTCAACCTATGCAACAATCCGCAGCCACTGAAGCAGGAGTTCAGTTCCCAGCCAGGGAGCAACCCACATGGCGCACCCACTGCTCCCCTCAGCAGTGTATTTCAGTCAATCTGCCTGTCTGTTCCCCACTCTATGGTGAATCCTCTCACCACCACCCCCCACACCTCTGGCCTGTACCCCAATTTTTGTATGCATAAATAAATAAATATTTAAAAAAAGAAGATATTCCCACCAACATGTGTAAAAGTGTTTTTCACCCCTCACAACCTTGGCAAACTGGATATTATCAAACTTAAACTTGTTTTTTTAAAGTTTGTTATAATTTGATTTTCGATTGCATTTCTTAAGTTGCAAATTAAAGATATTTGCATTGTGATGTTTAATTTGCCACATAGATTTTCTTTGGTTTGCATGTGTATAATGATTGTATCTTCAATTTAGTTTTTTTTTTTTTTTACTTTTCCCTTTAGTCTTTTTTATGAAGTCTTTGAAAAATAAGGAAACTAGTAGTATTCTTTCTTCAAAAAACTTTATAACACCCTGCCTCTCTCGCCATTTGAATTTTATGACTACAAGATTCAAACAATTGTGACCAAGAACTTGGTGGGTTATCTCTGTTTTGAATTGTTAACTATCTCCTTTACTAATCTGTCTAATCACAGAAGAACAAAGGCTTTTCTGCTGATAGGTATTTGTTTAAGAAATAACTCATTTTAAGAAATGGCCTTGCTTAAATTGCAAGTAGAAAATGCTTTTAATCCAGAGAAATGTCATTCACTCACTACTATTAACTGAACCAGAACAACTGTCTCTTGGATAGAGAAGATTTAAGTGTAAAAGGAATTTTAGTAGTTCCTGCTTTTTTTCCCTGCCTCTAGCATTATATAGCTGTCTAAGTTTTTGAATTCTGCCTCATTGCTCTTTTCAATCTAAACATTTACCCCTACTCCAAGGAGTCTTTTTTTTTTGTTTGTTTTACCATTTTTATATATGTCGCTCTTGTATTTATCTGATTATTTCCCCCTTTTTAGATATATCTTTTAAATCTGAGCTTTGTTGGTAAATTCTGTGCAGTTGTATTGACTGGTCTTGGATAATTCCTTTCTTTCCTCTTTTTGTCTTTTAAACTAGAATAATTTGTAATTGTTTATATGGAATTTTAGTTTTAAAAGTCTATAGCTTTCCTTTCAGATACGGAGTTATGAATTCAAAGCCTGTTATTTAAATGAAGCGTTTGAAATCCGTTTTACTGATCTGTATCATATCTAACTATGCCAGTATTTCCTTCCTTGTCTGACGTGAACTCTAAAATTATATGAACACTTTCTCCCTGTTTCCTGGCATTTCCACTAAACTTGTTCCTCATTCTTGGTTTGAAATATGTCCAGAGTTGTAGTTCCTCTGTTAATTTTGTTAATCTATTAATGAAATAAATTACTTAAGCATATCCAAAATTTATTATAAAACTGCATGTAGTTGAAAGTACTTTTCAACAGTTATTTTGACAGTGTGAAACTACCAGTTATTACTGTTATCTTTTTTCTGTTTCAATTTTTTGTTCTATTCTAAGAATATACTCATTTGCACTGCCTTACTACATAGCACGTGGATTGTGTTTCAGTAGATTTTTTTCATACATATGTATCTTTCAGACTTACGCTATCCACTGTGTAGCCACTAGCTACTAGTTATTTATGTTTAAATTTGTCAATTAAAATAAAAGTACTCATTTATTATCATTTGCCTAGTCACATTTCTGTCTTTTTTTGGACTAAGCACATTTCATTTGGCTTAGAGGCTACTCTATTGGACAGCACAGATGTGAAACATTATCATCATTGTGGAAAATTCTGTTGGATAGTGCTATTTTAGACAGTCCTGTTTTGTTTTTCATCTAAGAAGGCCTAATTCCTAAAGATGTTGTACTATTTCTTTTGCCATCTCTGGTATTAGAGTAAATTTGAGATTTTTAAAAAATAGGTTGCATCTTATAAATTGATAGCCACTTGTGAAAGTCAACTTTATTGAGGTATAATTTATATGTAGTACAATGTCTATAACTCTAGTGCAGTTCAGTGAGTTTTCACATATGTGTATATATATTTATATAAACATCAGTGTAATCAAGATTTTGGACGTTAGTATTACCATAAAATATTTTCTCAGGCCTCTTTGCAATCAGTTCCCAATCCTGGTGCCTGGCAACAATATCTACGTATGTTTGGCCTGTACAAGAATTTCATATAAATGCAGTCATTTTGTATATTCTTCTTTGTGTTTGGCTTCTTTCTCTTAGCATTCTTGAAATTTGTCCCTGTTACTACTTTTATTAATAATTTGTTCCCTTTTGTGCTGAGTAGTATTCCATTGTATGATATGGAATATATAGTTCCATGTCAGTATTATGTACAACTTGTGTTGCATAATAACACAAGTTAGTTTCTCACTTTTGTTGAAATTTGGTTGATTTTCAGTTTGGGCATATTATGAACCACTATGAGCATTCTGTTTTTTTTTTTTTTTTTTAAGATGTATTTATTTATGCATACAAGAACTGCTGTGTAAGCCAGAGGTGTGTTGGGGTGGGGTGAAAGGATTCACCAGAGACAGAGTGGGGAGCAGAACAGGTGGATTGACCGAAATATACTGCTGCGGGGAGCAGTGGGTGAGTCAGGACAGGTCTGCTGTGCCATGTGGGTAACCTCCCTGGCCGGGGATTGAACTTGTGCTGCAGTGGCTGTGTATAGCTTCATAGTGCAGTGTCTTAACCCCTTGCACCACCAGGGAGGCCCCTGCTATGAGCATTCTTATACAAGTTGCTATGAGCATTCATGTGCAAGACATTTGTGGACATATAGTTCTGTTGGTTAAATATCTAATGAGTAGAATTGCTAGGTCATAAAATACGAATCAGTGGAACATGATGGAGATTCCTAAAAAACTCAACATACCTGTTTTTTTGACAAAGGTGCCAAGATACTTCACTTGGAGAAAGGATGTCTTGATGATAAACATATGATACTGGAACACTAGATATGTATTTTACAAAAGAAGATATGTAGGTGGCTAGTAAGTACATAAAAAGATGTTCAAATTCAGTCATCAGGGAAATAAAAATTAAAACCCAACCAGATGCGGGCCTCCCCGGTGGCGCAGCGGTTGAGCGCTGGGTTGCGAAGCTGCCCGCGGCCTCTGCTGCGCTGGTTCAATCCCCGGCTGCTCCCCGGCCACCAGAGGAGGGTCCCACATGGCGCGCAGACCTCTCCTGCCGCCCGCTGCTCCCCTCAGCAGTGTACTTCGGTCCTTCTGCCTGCTCTGCTCCCCACTCTGGCTCTGGTGAATTCTCTCACCCTCCGGTACTTCTGACTGTACCCAGTGCATGTATAAACAAAACAAACAACAAACAAATAAATAAATAAAAACATGCCTCTATTAAAAAAAAAAAAAAAACCCAACCAGATGCTTTTTCATACTTACTGGCTAAAACTTAAAGGGCCGAGGTTGGCAAGCATGTGGATTAACTGGCACTCTCATCCATGTTGCTAAATGTGCAAAACAATTTAGGAGAAATGTTTCTAGTTCATGTTACTTTTAATAGCCTGATTTTTTTCAGTGAGTTATAGGTCATTTTCTCTACTGATTATTTCTTTTGCCTTTAGTGAGAGAGAGAGAGTAGATTTTTTGAGTTACATATCACTTCTTTCAGTATGATTCAGTATAAAGCTCTTATTTTTTGCTTTTCTATTTAGGAGAAAGCATTTTTTAAAAAAGATTTTTATTGTTATTTGTTTATACAAGAACCCAGGTACAGACCAGATGTGCGGGAGGGTGAGAGGATTCACTAGAGACAGAGTGGGGAACAGAACAGGCAGGCAGACTGAGATACACTGCTGAGGGGAGCAGCGGGCAAGACAGGAGAGGTCTGCTGCGCCATGTGGGTTGCAATGTGGGTTGCTTCTTGGCCGGCGTGGATCGACTGGGCACTGCAGAAGCTGCAGACAGCTTCACAGTGCTGCGCTCAACCGCCTGTGCCATCAGGGAGGCCCCAAGAAAGCATTATTGTGCAGGAGCTAGAAGTACATTTTAAAGGAGATATTTTCCATATATGGGATATATAACTGATTTTAATTTTAACAGCCTAAAGATAAGTAGGTGAAAGTAGTTAAGGACTAGAATATTTGGAGCTTGTCTGAGTTAATTGGATAAAGGCAGAGATGATTTATTTGTTAAGAAAAAGAGCAACTTGGTCTCACTCATAGCAGGAATTTAGAAAACCTAAATAAGGGACCAGGAAAAAGACTAATTAATACAAAGTAAAAATCAAAATCAACAAGCAGCTATAAACCAGAGACACTCGGTGGGGGGAGGGGAGGGGAGAGGAAGGACTGGGGGGGGTGCAATTATATGGGGAATATAACCAAAATGATAATGCATACATTGTGCAAAAATGAAAAGTGATGTAAGAATTATATAAAATAAAATATTAATTAAAAAAAATTGTTGAAACACACAATTTGGATGAATCTTCCAGAGAGCATATTAAAAAGTCACATACAAAAAAATAAAATAAAATAAAATAAAAATTGTATTTTTTCTTAAAAAAAAAATAGCAGCAACAGTGGTAACTATATAATATTAGGATTGGAAGATCAAATGTTGATTTACTGTGAATTCAGTAGAACTATAGCTACCAAATAGTAATTAGCTAAAGAAAAATGTAGCAAGTAAGTTACTTTCGTGCTTTTTCTTTTCAGATGCTAATTTTTCTTTTTATACTTCTTTAAAAAAATTGTATCTCCTTTGTTTTTTCACAGAACAGGATTTCTCCTTTCAGCTGTGGTTGCCATAGTTTTTCCACTCCCAAACACCTGTAGTCCTCCACCATAGTCTGTGTGCTCCCCTCACCCTCCACACACTGCTTTATCCTTTCCCCCTCCTCCTTCCTTCCTGTATGCCTTAGATCTGTGATCAGCTTTCAAGGGTGGGTTTTAAAGTTTGTCTTTGTCTGATCCTTTGTTTGGTTTCTTTATATTCCACATATAAGTGAAACCATCTAGTATTTATCTTTCTCCTTCCTAACTCACTTCACTTAGGATACGCTTCTAGTTCCATCCATGTTGCTGCAAATGGCATGAAATTTATATTTTTGATTGCTGAGTAATGTTCCATCTTCTTGATCCACTCATTTATTTGGGGGCATTTAGGTTGTTTCCATTTCTTGGCTATTGTAAATAGTGCTGCTATAAACAGGAGTTAAGGTTTCCTTTTGATTTTAGTGTTTTTGTGTTCTTTGGGAAGATAACCTACCAGTGGGATTGCTGGGTCATATGGTAGATCCACTTTTAGTCTTTTGAGGAATCGCCATACTTCTTTCCATAGAGGCTGGATTAGTTTAAATTCACCAAGAGTGTAAGGGAGTTCCATTTTCACAGGTGTAAGGAGATAGGGCATTGTGGTTTTGATTTGTATTTCCCTGATGTAAGTGATGATGCACATTTTTTTCATATGAGCTCTGGCCATGTGCATGTCTTCTTTAGAGAAGTACCTGTTTAGTACACCTGGCATTTTTTAAATTGGGTTGTTTGTTTTGTTGAGTTGTATGAGCTTCTTGTGGATCTTCAATATCAGTCCCTTGTTAGATGTATGGTATGCAAATACTTTTTCCCATTCAGTATTTCAGTAGGGTGTCCCTTTGTTTTAGTCACTGTCTCTTGCTATACAGAAGCTTTTTAGTTTGAAGTAATCCCAGCTGTTTATATTTTCCTTCACTTTCTTTGCTTTGGGGCATGAGTCTGCAAAGTTGTTTATGAAGTTTATGTCATGGCGTGTTTTGCCTATTTTCTTCTATGTTATTTTATAGTTTTATTTGCTCTTATTTCCAAGTCTTTTGTTTATTTTGAGTTGATTTTCATGTATGGAGTGAAATAGTGATGTAGTTTCATTCTTTTGTATGTGGCATTCCAATTTCCCCAGAACCCCTTATTGAAGAGGCTTTCCTTGTTCCATTGTAAATTCTTCATTCTTTTGTTGTACATCAGTTGTCCATAAATGTGTGGTATTATTTCTGAGCTCTTGGTTTTATTCCACTGGTCCATGTGTCTGTTTTGGTTCCAGTACCATGCTGTTTTAATTATTAATGGCTTTATTGTAATTTGAGGTCCAGAAGTGTGACACCTCCATTTTTCACCCTTTTTAGTCAGGAGACTACGTCTCCTGATCTCCATTTTCACCATTTTTATAAGTCTTCTGATTAAAAAGCGTTTTTTTATTTTTTATGGTTCCATGTGAACTTTAATTATCTTTGTTCCACTTCTTTGAAGAATGCAGTTGGTATTTGCATTTACATTGGGATTGCACTGAAACTGAATTGCTTTGGGTAGGATTACCATTTTGACAATGTTGATTCTTCCTGTCCATGAGCAGGAAATATCTTTCCATCCTTGTGTTTTATATTTAATTTAACAATGTTTTATAAAGTTTCTTTTTATGGGTTCTTCACCTCCTTTGTTAGGTTTACTCCCAGCTATTTAATTTTTTTTTTTTTTTTGGTGAGATTGTAAATGGGATGGCTTTCTTAATTTCTTTTTTCCCTCTAGCTTATTATTTGTATAAGAAGGCAATTGTTTTTATTGTTGATTTTGTATCCTTCTCCTTTGCTGAACTGTTTTATTGTTTTGATTAGTTTTCCCATTGAGTCTTTGTGGTTCTCTCTATATGTGATATCATCTTCAAATAATGGTAGCTTTACTTCATCCCAATTTGAATTGCTTTTATGTTGCCTAATTGCTCTACCTAGAACTTCTAATACTATGTTGAGTAGTAGTGATGAGTGTGGATATCCTTGTCTTGTACCAGATCTTATTGGAAAGGTTTTCTGTTTTTTACCATTGTTACTAGTTGTGAGGTTTTTATATATGGCTTTTATTATGTTAAGATATGTCCCAGTTATCCCACTTTTTTCATGGGTTTTAATCATAAATGGATGTTGAATCTTATCAAATACTTTCTGAGCATCTATTGATATGATCATAGTTTTTTAATAGTTTTTTTCTTTTTGTTGATGTGGCGAATTACATTGATTGATTTTCAGATAGTGAACTATACTGTGTTACTGGTATAAATTTTACTTAGTCATGATGTAAAATTCTTTTAATGCATGGTTGGATTTGATTTGTAAAGATTTTATTGAGAATTTTTGCATCTGTGCTCATTAGGAGACTTGTAGGTTTTATTTTTTTTTTGTATTGTCTTTAATTTTGGTATTAGCATAGTGGTGGCCTCATAAAATATGTTTGAAAGTATTCCTTCTTTCTTAATTTTTTGCAAGAGTATGAGCAGGATATGTATTAGTTTGTCATTAGAAGTTTAGTAGAAGAATGAGTTAGCATTGTAACTTTGCGAAAAGTAAAAAAGATCCTAAGCACAAGGTGAAAGTATATGGTATTTTCATGATCTAGCCTTAGAAATCACTTAATATTGTTTCTGCCACATTCTGTTTGTTGAGGCAATCACCACAGAGGTGTGCTCAAACTCAAGGAGAGGCCATAGACTCCACACTTGATGGGAGTAATGCGGAGGTTATTTTGTATGGTGAGCATGTGGGATAGAGATGTCGCAGTTCTTAGTTAATATCGTTGACACATCTTTCTTCTCCTGCCTTCAATCTTCTTTTAAAACCATGCAGTAGGGGCCTCCCTGGTGATGCAGGGGTTAAAGTCTCAGTGCTGTCAAGCTGTCACCAGCCATTGCTGCATGAGTTCAGTCAACCCACATGGCGCAGCAGACCTCCACTCTCTAGCCTGCTGCTCTCCTCAGAAGTATATTTCAGTGGATCTACCTGTTCAGCTCCCCACTCTGTTTCTGGTGAATCCTCTCACCGCCACCAACGCATCCCCTCCCCCACATCTGGCCTACACCACAGTTCTTGTATGCATAGATAAGTAACATAAAATCTTTTTTTAAAAAGACCATGTATGGGGCCTCCCCGGTGGCGCAGTGGTTGAGCGCTGGGTTGCGAAGCTGCCCGCAGCCTCTGCAGCACTGGTTAGATCCCCGGCTGCTCCCCGGCCACTGGAGGAGGGTCCCACATGGCGCGCAGACCTCTCCTGCCGCCCGCTGCTCCCCTCAGCAGTGTACTTCAGTCCTTCTGCCTGCTCTGCTCCCCGCTCTGGCTCTGGTGAATTCTCTCACCCTCCCGTGCTTCTGACTGTACCCAGTGCTTGTACAAATAAATAAATAAATCTTTAAAAAAAAAAAAAAAATACTTGGGATTTAAAAGTATAAAAAGTGACTCTGAATATACATTTATAGACATGTAATAAAGTAACAAATGAAGTATCTTGGAGTTTAAGAATGTTCTTTCTGTGACTGGAGCCTCTAAAAGGTATCAAATGAGATAACATTAGCATTTTTAACAAATTGTTTGTTTTGTTTGTTAACCATTTCTCACTGAGGTCATATTTGTGATTTTGTGATAATTTATGCCAGTAATTTTTTTAAAAGTGTCCTCAGGTTCAGTATGAATGAAAATATAGTAGAAAAACACTAGAAGATATCAACAGGAATTGTGTGAGTCCCACTAATAAAAGTAATTTTTTTAAGATTTTTTTTTTTATTTATGCATACTAGAATTGGGGTATAGACCAGAGGTGGGGGGCGGTGAGAGGGTTTACCAGAGACAGAATGGGGAGCAGAACAGGCAGAGCCACTGAAATACACTGCTGAGGGAGAAGCAGCAGGTGAGACAGGAGAGGTCTGCTGTGCCATGTGGGTCAGCTACCTACCTAGAGATTGAACTCATGCCTGCAGTGGTTGGCAGTAGCTGGCAAAAATAGCTTGATGGTGCTGAGACTTTTTACCCCTGCATCACCAGGGAGGCCCTAAAGGTAATTATTTTTCAAGGTAGCCATTGTCACATATAAATACCTCTGGTTCTTATTTTTTCCTAATTTAAAAATAGTATATGAAAGTGTGAGTGTTACACATACTTTTAAAAAATATTGTTCGAAAGGAGTTGGACTTCTATTTTTAGTTCCCAAGCTCACATTTTAGAGATAAAATAGTGTGATCTGACTATCAGTTATGTACTTTTTGGGAAAATACAGTATAACAGAAAACTCTTTTTTATATTTTTAAAAGATTTATTTATTTATTTATACAAGCACAGGGTACAGTCAGAAGCACAGGAGAGTGAGAGAATTCACCAGAGCCAGAGCGGAGAACAGAACAGGCAGACTGACAAAATACACTGCTGAGGGG
This sequence comes from Talpa occidentalis, assembly GCF_014898055.3. Classification (NCBI taxonomy): domain Eukaryota; kingdom Metazoa; phylum Chordata; class Mammalia; order Eulipotyphla; family Talpidae; genus Talpa; species Talpa occidentalis. The sequence continues at coordinate 61,155,397 of NW_023605194.1, forward strand.
AGCAGCAGGCATGGCAGGAGAAGTCTGCATGCCGGTGGCCAGGGATCAAGCTGGCGCTGCAGAGGCTGCGGGCAGCTTTGCAGCCCAGCGCTCAACTGTTGCGCCACCAGGGGAGGTCCAAAAATTCTCTTGTTAAAATAGTATACATTTATGGAAAGTTTTACTAATTACAGAAATGTAGAAAATGAATAGTGGAAACCATATCTCCCTGTTAAACCCTTGATTAATCACTAATGACTTTGTTTGTATGTATTCTGTCCATCCTGAGACATCTAGTTTAATAAGTATGCAGGGATGCCACATGTGAATAGAATTCCCTGCACTTAAAAAGGAGTGTGTATACAGCTTAATAAATGTTGGTTTATATATTGGGGTTGAAAACTTAAAGCTGCCAGACAGAATGAACCAAAAATGAACTGTTAATCCTCCCAGAATCTTTTCTTCTGCTCACATTTACATTGTAGGTTTTTTGTGAGAAAATTGTATTTTGAGATCAATTCTTTGCATGTTTATTTTCTGTTTGAATAAACACAGGGAGGAAGATATGACAGGTAGCAGTGATGGGTTGTTCTCTGAATTTTATAATCACGATTTATTAATATGAAATTCAAGACCAACGTCAAACCAATCTCTGATTATTATACTAATTTTCTGAGGGTGGTGTAAGTAAGTGGTCTGTTTCTTGATTGGGGTGGTTGTTATAGACTTATGGAATTGTACACCTAAGATCTGTATATTTCACCATCTATGCAATTTATCCAAGCTTAAAGAAAAATCCAGGAGTACAAATTGACAAAGACACAGGAATAAAGAGGGTAAAAAGGATGCATGTGAAATGTGTAACATAGCACTTTTACCCTAATATATTCATAGTTCAGTAGAAATCTTAGTAAAACTTATGCTTGTTTGGTTAAATGAAGTAGTAGGTTAAAACAGAGAATGCTCAGAAGTCACATATATCATGAGTATTTACTTTAAAAATAAAAGATGCACATGAAATATCAGAATCCGATAGAGCTACAGGATTTATTACCACCACAACAAAAAAAAGGTAAATCTTTTGTTTTCTTTGATCCCTTAGAAAGCGTTCTTTTTTTTCCCCTTTTCTCTGAAGATTTATTTATTTATTTATACAAGCACTGGGTACAGTCAGAAGCGTGGGAGGATGAGAGAATTCACCAGAGCCATAGCGGGAAACAGTACAGGCAGACTGATGATACACTGCTGAGGGGAGCAGCGGGCACTGCAGGAGAGGTCTGCGCACCATGTGGGACCCTCTCCAGGGACCGGGGATCGAACCAGTGCTGCAGAGGCTGCGGGCAGCTTCGCAGCCCAGCGCTCAACCGCTGCGCCACCAGGGGAGGCCCAGCAAGCGTTCTTAATCTTACTTTTTTATGCTATGTACCTTTTGGTAATCCTGTGAATTGTATGACCCTTTCTTACAGTCATTTTAAATTTATAAAGTAAAACTTATGGTATTACAGATATACCTATTACATTGATTTGGATTATAATACTTATGAAAATATTGAAAACCAAGTATATAGTAATGTAATGATTAATACAATAAATAACAAAAATCTATTGGCATTCTAATGACTGTTAATTTTGAGTGTTAATTATAAATAACATTTGCAATGTCTGTGCATCTGTAGTATGATAAAAAAATGTGTTTCAGTTAATGACAAAGCTACAAGTACTTCATGTATTACTTGTGTAACATGATTTTTCATATTGACTTTATGAATACTCCGTTCCCCCATAATTCCCATTCAACAACATATATATCTTTTTAACTTTGCCTCCATTTTTCTCCTACTAGTTGTTATCTTACAATTTTGGCTATATCAGTTTTTTTTTTTTTTTAATGTGATTATGACTGGATAAATGCTATTCTCAGTTAAGTGAGGAAGTATGTCTTGCTTTTCTCACATTTTTCTCTGGAGTTAGAATTCTCAGTTTAGTTTCTAATTCTTAACTTTAATTCATCCTTCAACTTATCCCCAGTTGTATAAAGCTCTTGGCATGTTTGAGCACATTTGGTATTATATCAATTTTATCTTCTCTGCGCCTTCTGATCGGCCCTGTTTTGGATGAGTTGTTTCGTAGACTTGCCGTATATGGCTGTCTTTACCATCATTTGAGGACTTTCTGTTCCTCTCAGAAGTTGGATTCTTTAGTTTCTGGAATTTGTCATCACCTTTCATGGTTTCCCACCTTTGTTTTGGTGGAGCACTTCTAGTAACTTCTGTAGAGAAATTATAGACAACAAATATTCTGAGAAGCAAAATTATTTGAGGTTTTGCTTGTTTAAAAATGCTTTTATTTATACACTCACACTTGATTTACAGTTTCTTTTCAAAGTCTTAAGGTTTTATCTAATTGTTTTCAAGCTGCCAGTTCTGCCCTTAAAAAAAGGGTGGGTGATACTCTGAATCCAGATTCTTTTTTTATTTTATTTTATTTTTATTTATTTATTTATTTATTTAAATAATAAATTTTATTTTTATATTCCCCATACAATTGCAGCCCCCCCATTCTGACCCCAATCCCTCCCCTCCCACCCCGCCCCCAAAAAGTGTCTCTGGTTCATAGTTTTTTGTTGATTTTGATTTTCACTTTCTTATAGTTATTCATTTTCCTGGTCCCTTATTTAAGTTTTCTAGATTCCTGCTATGAGTGAGACCATCCGGTATTTTTCTTTTTCTTTTTGGCTTATTTCGCTGAGCATGATCCCTTCCAGCGCCATCCATGTTGCTGCAAATTGCATGTGTTTATCTTTTTTGAATGCTGAGTAATATTCCATGGTATATATGTACCACATCTTCTTGATCCAGTCATCTATTTTTGGGCATTTGGGCTGTTTCCAAAGCTTAGCTATTGTAAACAGTGCTGCAATAAACATAGGGGTGCAGGTGTTCTTTGGAATTGATGTTTCTGTGTCCTTTGGGTAAATACCTAGGAGTGGAATTGCTGGATCATATGGAAGCTCTATGTTTAGTAGGCCCAGAAATCTCCACACAGCTCTCCATAGTGGTTGGACCAGTTTGCACTCCCACCAACAGTGCAGGAGAGTTCCTTTTTCTCCACACCCTCGCCAACATTTGTTGTTGCTAGTTTTTTTAATATGTGCCATTCTCACTGGTGTAAGATGGTATCTCATGGTAGTTTTGATTTGCATTTCCCTGATGACAAGTGATGTTGAACATTTTTTCATATGCCTGTTGGCCATTCGCATTTCCTCTTCAGAGAAGTTTCTTTTTAGCTCTTCTGCCCATTTTTTGACTGGATTATTTTCTTTGTTGTTGTTAAGTCTCATCAGCTCTTTGCAGATTTTTGTGATCAGTCCTTTATCATTAGTGTTGGGTGCAAAAATGTTTTCCCAGTTGGTGGGGTTTCTCTTTGTTTTTGTTATTGTCTCTTTTGCTGTGCAGAAGCTCTTTAATTTGATGTAGTCCCAGCTGTTTATCTTTGCCTTCACTCTCACTGCTTTGGGTGATGTGTCTGTAAAGATGTCTTTTATGTGCAAATCACGTAGCGTTTCGCCTATATTTCCTTCTATATATTTTATGGTTTCAGGTCTTATGTCTAGTTCTTTAATCCATTTTGAGTTGATTTTTGTGTATGGTGTGAGGTAGTGGTCAAGCTTCATTCTTTTGCATGTAGCGACCCAGTTTTCCCAGCACCATTTATTGAACAAACTCTCTTTGCTCCAATACATAGTCTTTGCTCCTTTGTCAAAGATTAGTTGACCATAAATCTGTGGGTTTATTTCTGGATTTTCTATTCGATTCCATTGGTCTGTATGTCTGTTCTTTGAATCCAGATTCTTTTTATGAAAACTGTTTTCTCTTAGGCAACTTCTAGAATTTTATTTTTGTCTTTTCAGTATTCAGAATTTCCATTAAGATATTTGTGCCTTTATTTAGGTCTATTTTCATCATTTTTGCTGAATATTCAGCGTCTCCCCTCTCAGTTTAGAAATTCATGTTTTTTTTTTTTCCAGTTGTGGGTATTTTTCTTGAGTTATCTTGGATTTCTTCTGCATTTTCTGTTCTTCTCTAGAACTCATATTTTGAATCTTCTATATTCTGATTTTTAAAAATCTTTTCTGTTTTTTATGTTTTTATTCTGTTTAATCATGTCACTTCCTTATCTTTATTCCTTCTAACCCTTCTATTACCGATCTCATAGAATTAAACACATTTGTATATATTAAGTACTTAAATTAGAGCCTAGTGTGTAATAAGTGCTTGTGTTTGCTGTAACTGTCCTTCCTGTTTAGTTTCTTAAACTAATTGTTCCGAAGGAGAGGTCTTTGGTCTTGATTCTTCTACTTAATACCTTAAACAAGTTCTGTAACTTCTTTGCTACCTACTTCCCTCATCTATAAATTGTGAATAAGTTCTACCTCCTAGATGTTTGAGAGGCTCAAATTATATATATGTGAAAATGATTACTAAACTTTGTACAAAGTTAATAGTTACTGCTCCCATCTTTCAATTAGTAAAAGCTTTTAATTTGAGAAAAAATAATGACTGAATTTTCTGGGTTATTTTGAAGATTATTATTTGACGGTATATGGTTTTCTCAAATCTGTAATAGCTAAGTGAACTTGCAGAATATTAATGTTGCCTTTTAAAATAGTTACTTTGTAACATTCTTCATTAGACTGAAGACTCATATTAGACTGAAGAGAGATTATAAAAATATTCTATTAAAAATCTAGCTTTACTTCAGATTGTATAAATCTGTGTAATGTAATAATTATTAGAGAATAACCTGATTACTAATTTAAACCCATGGAGGGAATATTCATTGGAGTTTATTTGTTTTTCTTAAATGGCATATGAGCTTAGGAAAAATACAATTTGTCTTTTGGGTTTTCTTCAGTAGTATTAATGTAATTTCAAATGTTAGTTCATTTTTGTTAATGGTGGCTTTTTGTTTGTTTGTTTTGTTTTAAGGTTTTTGGATTCAAAGCATAAAAACCATTACAAGATATACAATCTGTAAGTATGTTTTCTTACTTGTATGCTTGCAAATGACTTTCTAAAATAACTATTAAGTGAAAGTTATTTCCTTGTTAAAGTAAGTTAGAATTAAAGATATATTTTGACAGAATTATATTCATAAAACAATTATTTCAAGAAGTCTTATTGAGAGCTTTGTTAGGTCATTTAGACAGTGTAGCAGTCAGGTCAAAAAAATGCTGGCACATATTCATGTTACTTGATCTGCTTTAAATGATTTGGCATCTAGCCCACCTTTGAGCCCATTACCATGTGGTAACTGAAGTTAATTCACAGCAGAGCTTCTGTTAAAAGTATTAATGATATCTTTCATGAGGGTGTGCTCCACAGTGGATATAATGTTTGTTTTGTCTCTTGGTCAATTGATTAAAAAGCCAATAGTGTATTCTCCAACTGTGTATAGCATAAACATAATAACCTAAAATTGTTGAACTGGGTGGTTTCTTTTGTTTGGGGCAGGATTGTAAGGATTGTCCGTTTTATTCAGCCTGGTGACTTTACCTTTAAGCATTTGTTTTTTTTTTTCTTTTGACTTTTTGAGTAGAGATGTGAAGAGGAAAAAAGAACGAAAGAAAAATGGAGAAAGTATTTTACCATTTTTGTCCTTGAAGCCTTCTTTTTTCACTAATAAGAAAACCTTTGTTGAGTGCTTTTCACATGCTAGGCATTATAAAACATGGTGGATGTACAGAGATGAATAAGGCGTAGTTTCTGTCCTCAGGTAGCAAGTCTAATGTGAAAGTTAGACAAAATATGGAAGACTGTAATTGTTGTCTGTAAGAGAGCTATGTAAAAAACAGTAGGATTAGTAATTGTTCTCTATAGGGAAGGTATTATTAAGAAAGTCACATTTGACCTGGAATAAAAAGGCTCAATAAAGGTTGATCTGCAACCTCTATTGTGGCGAAGGGGAAATGGCCTTATAGGCCAAGAGAACAGTGTGTCTGTACACTAGCTTCTTGTCAGCATAGTGTTTAGAATGTGGCACATAATCCATTATGGTCAGAGGATGGTGTGTGTGAATATGTGTGCAATGGGTAAAAAGGTGAAAGAAAATGAAAGGAGCTATAGAAACAAGTTTATGTAGGCCCTAGCTTACAATGATCTGTGCTTGTATCTTCCTCTCTTCTTGATTAACCTCTTCTACAATTAAACCTGTTGCAGATACCGTAGTATTTCTATGGAGGAAAATAAAAACCACAAGGCTTTTTGCCTTTTGAACAATTGGATTTAGAAATTAAGTTAAAAAAAGGACAAGAACTGTCAAAAGCTAGAAACCATTAAATGAGTCACTTCAGGCTTAGACTTAAGATTAGGTATTTAGAGAGTATTTAAAAAAAAAAAAGGTCAAAAGATAATAAAGATAAATTCTGCCTTTTTTGAAATTTTATTCAAGTTTAACATTATATCCAAAGAAAAGGGGAAGGAAATTCTTTTCATTCCTGGATGCGGCAGCTTCCTGTTTCTAGAATTTAGGATTTAGGTTTGTACTATCAGTATTGTGAGTTGCTTAACATGATTATGGTGAAAGTTGGCATTAGGATCTAGCCTAGGAATTTGCCTGTTTTTGTATTTGCAGACGTCAGATTCCCAAGTTAATAAACTGTCCCACTATTAGTTGAGAGTAGTTTTTTGTACCTGTATTTTAACCCCATTCCTTCCCATTCCATTTAATGGAGTCATAAACTTTAAGAACTAGAAAATTTCTGAGAGAGATCATTTAGTCCAGCCTTCTCATTTTACAGATGTGGAATCTGAGGCCTAGAGAAGTTAAGTGAGTTGAACAAGGTCACACAGGTACATATGGTAGTAAATCACTCATTGTTTAGTCCAGTATTCCCTTTCAGTTTGTTTTAACCTCCCCAAATTTTACTTCAGAAGTTTCTAGAGCTACCAAGTTGTAGCATGCTTTGATTTGTGATGTTATTTCCCAATCTTTTGTTCACCTTCTTTTCTACCCCGTTTATTTTTCTGACTCTGGATAAGTGAGTCTGGCAAGCAGCAGCAGTTTCTATTTTATTTATTTTTAATATTAATTATATATATTGTTCTGTCTTTGCAAACGAATTGCAAGGTATTACAATATTTGCATTAGATATACCTGTATTAATGCTGTATTAAACTTTTTATGAAAATTATGATATGGAAGAATTTTTAGTGTGGACTTTTTAATAATTGACAATATCGCTTTATCTCTGTATTTTCATTGGGCATTCAATAAGTTATTTTAAGTAAGGACAAAACTAGCCTCATATTAACCAAATTTGTGTATACATATGAGCAAATGAATCAGTCTTATGCAAGAGTGTTTCATTTTTGTATGTTCCTCTGTATAATCTATATTTTGTTAGGTGAAGAGGAGGAGTAAGATAGGGGGAAAAAGGCATAATATAATTCTCCTCTTTGAGGAACTTAAATATTCACAGGATGCTGCTTTTTATAAGGTTTATTGTATCTCATTGTAGATTCTATTTGACATACAGTTCTCCATTATTATGTAAACCCTTAGCTGTTGTTAATGTTATTCAGGTTTTTTATAAGATACAGATGTCTTCATTGAAGAGAATAAGGAAGGGACTTAATCATGCCTAGCAGGTTATATGAAAACTCTCACTCTTGGAACTTTTCCTGTTAATCTTATCCCTTTCTTCACTTTCTACTGCCTCTTAAAACCTCCCTCTTCACTGCTTCTTTATTTTTCTTACAAATATTCTTTCTTATTTCTCTTACAAATATGTATGAGGTAATGATAAAAAATGGTATCTTTTAAGTTAAGATTAAGTTATAAGAAAGTATAAATGATTAGATTTATGCGGCATTTGTCTTAGTCAAATCCCGTATGCCATTTGTGTACCTTCAGTATTGGTTTGCTGAGAGACTTGTCTTATCACTGACATGCTGCAAGAAAAAATGTACAAGAAACTTTGTGTATGTGTGTATGCACATGTGCATGCAGTTATCAGAGGTTTTAATTAAGAAGAGAATTTTGATTTTTACCCTACTAGTGCTTCCCCAGGTCGCTTTCATTACCACCAGTCCCGGTATATGGTCATACAGACTCACTATATAGACACCTGTAGAGATTTTTATGACATTTTCATGTTTGACATTATCATGTTGGTTCTGTCATTTGTGCTAAATATTGTACTTTTAGGAAGACAGAATTTACCTAAAATTTATTATTGCTTTTGTTTTTAAAACTGTTTTCTATTTTTTATTTTAATCAGAATTATGGAGGAGTAGTGGGAAAATTTAGCTTTTGTAATGAGAGATACTGACTTGAGTCCTGGCTCTAGCACATACATGTTATGGTTTGGGGGCATTTTTAAATAATCTTCTAATTCTTAGCATTCATATATGTATATTTATATACATGCCATATATCTATACCACACATGCACACACACACATATAGATAGATATATGGTATATATTAACCACAGTAAAAATTAATTACTATCATGGTTATGAGAATGAATCAAAGAACACGGAAATTTCTTTATAAGATATGCACATCTAGTAGACCTTTAATAACTCATTATTTCTGTTTTCTTCTCCATCTCTTTGAGAATCAGTTTAGAGAGTAATCTTAAGCATTGTTTGTCAAAATTCAAACATTTTGAGTTCCTGAGAAAGCATGGAAATTTTAGAGAAAACTAAAGCTGCCTGAAACACAACATGTTTATTTTTTGTTGTGGTGTTATGAGCCAGCTTCTTAGAATTGTTTCCTACCCTGTATCTCTTCCCTCACCTCTTAAGTCCTTTCTTTATATAATTAATTATAAAATACTCAAGTTTGCATTTTTTGTTACTGATCATAGCTCTTTAATCTATAACAGAAAAAGTTTAAAATGTGGCTGTTGTTATCATTTTTATTAAAGTAATGTTAGTTTACCACACTGGGTTTTAGGTGTATAGTTTCTCACTTCAGCAAATATACGTAACACATCATGCCTACCACCAAATGTCCAGACTCCATCCACCACTACCCTTCCACCTTTTCCCTTTCTCCCTTCCCTCTCTGGTCACCACCATTCTGTTGTGACAGTATGTGACTATTTTCTTGATCAGTGCTCTATTACTATCTGTCATGTTTTTTATATATGTATAAAATTATCAAGGATGCATTTATGTGCATATATTATTAAATTTTCTTTTTAGCAAAATGAGATATATTGAATATACTAAAATGAAAAGGTTTGTTTTGAGTAGTAATATGAAAGTTGATTATTCTGTCTGACCACTTAGAAACCAGTGGATTGCTGTTTGTTTATAATTAGTTCAACCTTCACGTAGATTTTGTTTTACTTTTTAAAACAGAGGAACTGTAGATATTTTCACAATTTCTAAATGCTTAATACAGGTAACTGGTTGTTTATATGAAGCTCAGTCTTTCGGGTTTTTCATTTTTCTGAAAAGTAAAATGGAAGCTTAAACTTTGTATTACATAACTCCCCAGTTTGGTTTGGACCAATAACCTAGAATGAATGTTTGACTCTTCACTTGAAGTGTATTAATTAAGGGCTAAGTACAATCTCATAAGCTCAAAACAGGTTTCAGTATTTGAGTTTGTTGTAAACTGAAGAAAAATGTTAGATGTTTCAGACTTTGGGATTTTGGAATTGCTAAGGAGCTGTAGAGCTTTATTGGGTTTTAAAATGTAATTTTTTTAAATCATATTTTTAGTATTGTTTGGCTAAGAGTTAGAGTTACCAGGTTGCTGCTTAGCACAAACTAATGTATAAAGTTTCTTTCTGAGCCTATGAATGTTTATAAACATGACCTGTTAATTATGAGTAAGCCAGTGCATGATAACAAATGGTCATTACTGTTAAAAACAACAAAACTTTAGCATGTTTTCAATAATGCTAAGTTGACATTTTACTGTTCTATATTGATTTTACTTAGTACTCTTTCTTTACTCTCAGACTTTAGTTAATTAAAACTTGTAACCTGGGAGATTAAAAAAGATGACCTTTGACTTATCTAAAAAAAGAAAGGTTTGATTTTAAAAATTTTATTAAGTTTGTGTCTTAGTAGATAAATATTAAATTTCTTTACTTTTCCTTTGCTCTTATGATTTTACTGTTTTGGAAAGGTGTCTTTTTAAATAATAGTTTAAATAATAGGTTGTGTATGTTCAACTGTGAGGTAAATATAATATTGAAACTAATTAGTTGTTTTTACATACTTGTGAAATCAAAAACAATTTCCACTAGTTTATAGAATTTCCTTAAAGGAAATTTGAAGATATAAATGCAGCTACATTTGCAGTGCTGTGTATTTGTGGCATAGCAAGTTTTGTTAGCAAATGTATAAGCTCTAATTGTATACCCTTAACCTTTGAAGTCTTGGTTCCCTTAATTGTAAAATGAGGTAATAACAGTACCTACTTCATCGGATTCTTAGGATTAAAAGAAATAGTTAACCTAAAACACTTAGTATAAGTGTTGTAGAGATTCAAAAAAGTTTGTTACTATAATATTTTTTTCTCAAGCGCAAAAGATGACTTTTTATTACATTTAAACTTTTCTTTTAGATGTGCTGAAAGACATTATGATACCGCCAAATTTAACTGCAGAGGTAGGTATAAATGTACTTTATTGTGTAATTTAAAATCAGTGGACTAAATCTTAACTGTACAGTGTTTATGCACTGAGTATTGTAAGTATAGTAATAATTAATGTCAATTATTATATGAGATAAATATCTTAAAGATGTTCTTAGAAAATTTGAAAAATAAATTTTGCTGTTGTGTTTAGGAAACAAGTATCACATAAACATGCCAGTAGTACTAGAAAGACTAAATTGCAGAATAGACCCAGATTATGAGAAATTCTTAGACTAGCAATATAATAAGGAAGGGATTATTTATATCTACTGTTGAGGCATTTGGAGTAATAGTAAGAGATTCTAGGGTGAGAACAGAACAATTTAGGAGCATGACCTCTGAAAGGTGAAAATACAGATAAGACAGCCTTATTGGTGAGAGCAGGGAGCTGCTTGAAATGAGTTCTTCACAAGTGTAGGAAATTCTGTTTCAGAGCCCACGAAAACTTCCACTTGTATTTGTGGGATCCCTTGAAGTCGTAAGAGCTGTAGAGCTGAGACACTGCGGATGCTGCTGTGATAATCAAAACGAGAAAGGGGGTGCCAGGAGTTGCAGATTGATTTATTTGCCATTGATCCCTCCCAAAAATCTAGAATGAACTTTCAAACAGTTGGTTTGAGTCACAAGCATTAATGCTGTGAGCCAATATAAATTCACTAAGAATGTTTCTTTTCTGGTGAATTTAGGTTACTGCTTACTAGGCAAAGCATGGTGAGGTTGAGACACCTAGTTTAAACAGACATTTAACAGATTTTTCTGAGCTTATTTTTATGGTAGTGGGGAAATGAGGATGGAATGATAGTAAATAGTTAGGTGGAGGACTAAGTGAAAGCTGTAATGGTAGTCATTGTCTAAGGGGAGGAGCCCTGCTGACACACGAATGAACTGGATTGTACCCTGTACCACAATATGCATGGCATGGCTGAAGATATAAGACCTACTTTATACAGTTAGGTGACATAGAGACTAATTGGGTACATGGATGTCAATCAGGATTTTTAAGAATCTTAATAGAGTGGAACTGAAGTAGAGTCTAATAACTTAAAATTTAATAGTGATCTCCTTACAGTCTGGTTTCTAGACAAATTTATTTAAAACTCAACTCGAGACTGTAGGGAACAGAGAATTTTTGGGTTCTTAATAATGTGAAAGGACCTGAAACATCATTTAATAAACTTTACATTTAATAACACTTACTTTTTACAAATAAGTGTTTTTTATAAGTGCCTTCAAAGTCTTGTGTATACAACATTAAGGTGCACAAGACCATCCTTAAAAACCACGTTAGCATTTTTATTTAGTATAAGTGTAAAATGCAGCCCTTTCCATTATTGTATTTATTAGTAAACCATACTTTATTTGGGAGATATATTTTGTGATGATACAATGTAAGTCTTATTAATCCTGTGTTAGAAAGTACTGTGACAACCCTGACAAGAGGCCCACCAGATGTTTTATTTTAGGTTTTCTCCATCTCTGTTATGTTGTGACATGTGCTAATTCTCCATAGCAGTTTCCTCCTTTATAAAGAAGCAGGAAATAATACTTTGGCCTCGCTGTCTAATGAATAAGTTTGAATTAATTATAGATGATTTTCTATTCAAAAATCAGCAAATTATCAGGCAATAACTTAGTTTTTCTCTAGAGTTCTGTTTTTCTTTTAAATATGTTAAGCTTGTGCAACATTTTTAAAGTTAACCTACTTTTAATAAAACAATTTAGAGAGATTTCTTATTCTGAGGTTATCTTTTTAATGCAGTTGCACAGTATCCTTTTGAAGACCATAATCCACCACAGCTAGAACTTATCAAACCCTTCTGTGAAGATCTTGACCAATGGCTAAGTGAAGATGACAATCATGTTGCAGCGATTCACTGTAAAGCTGGAAAGGGGCGAACTGGTGTAATGATTTGTGCATATTTGTTACATCGGGGCAAATTTTTAAAGGCACAAGAAGCCCTAGATTTCTATGGGGAAGTAAGGACCAGAGATAAAAAGGTAAGTTACCTTTGATGTTTTTTCACTTAGAGATCTCTTTTGTGGTAGATACCATAACCTCTTGTGAATATTTTATTCTAGTTAATAATTTTTGAATCAGGAATGTTCTCTTCCAGTTTAGCTATTTTTTTTTTTTTTTAATTCAACTTCAAACAGAAACTTAGTGATTTTACTGATCATTTCGTACTGGGTACTTGTATTGATTTCTGGTTCCTGTTTTTTTCCTCATGTTTTATTTGTCTTTGCAATTTTTTTAACTGTATTTAAGGATGCCAAAATACTATTTACTGGTGATACTTTGAAAATTAAATCTTAGGTATAATTTTGGTGAATATTGATTATGGTAGCTTGCTTTACATTTCTGTATATTATGTGTACCCTATAATGATAGTGCTGCAATGAATTTCAGCATGGAGGACCTTAAATGTTAACTTTGGATCATCCCTTCATCATCTAAAGGGAAATAATTGCTTTCACTGACTAAAAATATAGAAGGTACATTGAGCAACAGCAGCTGAGGAAAAAGAGTTTGAATTGGAAGAAGCCCATAGAAAAATGGGTCAAATTAAAAATACTGTTACCCAAAAGCAGTGGTAGAAATGTAAAACAAGGTTGAACAGCAGACATTTTGATAATGGGGCAAAAATCAGGTGGAAAGAATTTAAAATAAAAATGGAAAGTTGTGTAATGTGGAGTCAGAACACTGGATTTAAGGTAATGGCTCATAAGCTGTTTGTTTTATACCTTGTAGAAATATGTTGAAAGCTGTAAATACTATACCACAAAAAAAATGTATATGGTATACATGAGCAAAAAACTTTGCTCTGAAAATTATTTTTTTAATATAGAATGTAAAAGAGATCTTTTCTAAGAATCATGTCACATTTTTGTTGTCATGTAAAAATCTTGAGGGCGATGTATAAGTTTAAGTGGTACAAATTAAGTTTTAGTGCTGTTCAATGGTAAATTGTAATGAATGGCTGCTGTTATTTAACTTTTAAGTAACATGTTGAGACTATGCCATTATTTTTGACTTGGGCAATTTTTAGGTCATCTTTGATAATCAGTTTTGGCTTTGCTTTTGATGAAAACAGGTGCTGAAAACCCTATCTTAGAAAAGAATAAAAGAGCAAATGGAATCTGTAGATTCTTTTGCCAGATGAAAGTAGGCTTGTGTCAAGAAACAAATCTCTAAGATTCTTTAGATAAATTCATGTTGCATCATTTTCTTTGCTTTCAAGTTAATGAGCTCATTCTTTGGCAATATCCTGACATAATGCTATGTTAGAACAGGATCATCCCTCCAATTTTAGTTTTAAGATTTAGAAGTTAAAATCTATAAACAAGTTTTTATTTTATCCATGAATAGCAGTCAAAATTCTGACTGTAGAATTTGTCTTCTGAAAGCCCGAGGACTGACAGGTGGCAAAGAACTTGATAGTTGCTCCCACTTCTCGACAAAACCTCATGAGAAGTCCCTAATTGTAAGTCTTGGCTTTCATGAATTTGGCAACTTCCACAGCACATTATTTCATGACAAATCCTTTGTACAGGCTATGATTCAAGACTTGCCACTCATAAAGCAGTAAAATACTTTCACAATAGATAAGATTTCTCTCAGGATTGATTGTGAAGTCTTGCATTCCAGTGTACACTGATAAACAAAGCAGTGAGTCACAATGATAGTAGGGCTTCTGTCTTTTCCAAAGCAGCAAAACCATAGTGCTATCACAGGTACTTAAGTGTAGATCTGCTCTGTCTGTAGAATATTGAGTTTTCTTCAGCAGATTTTTTTTTTCCAAAATGTTCATGTCCCCCAAAATTTCCTAATAGGACTCCAAAATTGGAATTTGATGAAAAGTAGTAATAAGTAAATTAAGGTGGGACCTGAGGTAAATTGAGAAGTCATATGTAAAAGTGTGGTATTTTAAATCCTTGTTTAACCTACTTTGTTGTTTTACCAAAAAAAAAGTGATTTTGTTTTTGTATAAAATTGTGATGGAGATACTACAATAGCCCCTTTTTCTAATCTACAAATATATTTGACCATTTCTAAGGCATTTGCCATTACTGTATTCAACTGTGTGGCCATTTTGTTTGTTTGACATCACAGCCAACAGCCTTGTTAAGTGCTTTAATCAAGAAATTTGAGTTGGGGGGGGAAATAAAAATTCTTGTAATGGTTTAGCCTTCTAGCCTTTACTAACTAAGCTGTGATCTCACACATACTTTCTTTCCTCCCTCTTATACTCATCCACCCTTACACACATGTAGGTTGATTTTTGATGTAGGTGCTTCATCAAAATAGTTGGCTGTATATTTCAGATAGTGAAAATTATCCATTAAGAAGTAATTGGAGTATTCCATCCCACCATGTTGAGGGAGAAAGGTAAAATTCAAGGATATTAAAACTTTATTTTTTGAGTTTCCATTTAGCTTAGATTTAAGAGAAGTTTCCATAATAGAAAAGTAAGGACATATTTTAATTTGTCAGAGGGAAAATATTTTAGTCATCACAATCTGGTAATATTGTCAATGCTGTTTCTCTCGAGGGAGGAAGATACTTAATGAAATGGTAAGCCCAAAAGGATTGTGAAATAGGACCAGAGTTTAAAAGATAGCAAGAAAAGTATTTATGAAAATAAAACATAAAACCTAAAATGTAGTAGTATGAAATAGTACCTATATATCAGCAAAACTGCTCTTTCTGGGCATAGCATATCCTCCATCCTCTAGGAGGTTGGGGTTTCCCCCAAGTGAAAGTGATGGACTAACAGTAAATAGAAAATGGAGTTCTTTATATATTGGTTTTTTTTAAAGATTTATTTATTTATGCATACAGTAGCTGGGGTACAGGCCAGAGATGTGTATATGTGTGTGTGTGTGTGTGTGTGTGAGAGAAAGAGAGAGAGAGAGAGAGAGAGGGAGAGGGAGAGAGGGAGAGGATTCACCAGAGACAGAGTGGGAAACAGAACAGGAGGACTGACTGAAATACACTGCTGACTGGAGCAGCAGGCGAGACAGGAGAGGTCTGCTTTGCTATGTGGGTTGCTCCCTGGCCGGCTGGGGATCAAACTCATGCTGCATAGGCTGCGGATTGCTTCATAGTGTGGTGCTTAACCCCTTGTACCACCAGGGAGGCCCCTCTTTATATATTGTTAAGGAGGTACTCAGAAAAACTATGTTTAGTTGTTACAGGATATGAAGACTCAGAGTTAGGTGATTTAACCAAAATTGGTCACTTTTAGCATCTTGGAGTCTACATAAATCATTGAGATCTGCTGTGCTTAACTTATGATTAATTAGTATACTTAGGCCATATTTCTGGATAAATTATATAGAGGTCTAAAGGAGTATCCTAATGTGCTCCTACCTCTAACCCTGCTTGTTTAAAAAGGTAAAAAGAGGAGGAGGAAAGGTGGGAACAAGGAGGGAAGGGGGCACATTGGTCTATGGTAAAGGACTATGGGTGCTTTGATGGTAGAGGTGCAGTGGTAACATACACCTGAAGAGGTGGGATCCTGTATTTCTGAATGCTATGTAGTGTGGTTAGCCAATGTTACCTCAATAAAGGAAAAGAAAAAAAAAAGGCAAGAAGGAATTTATGAGCAGATATTGTTGGGAAAGTTGTCCATTTGCATTTTAGGTTGAAACCACATTAGAAAGCTCTAGATAGAGTTGATAGAAATGTTTTCTCAAAAATGTTTGTGGGAACATTTCTTTAGTTGATGACAAATTTGAGGCCCCAAAAGATGAAGTGCTGTGATCCAGGTTATCTAGTTAATAACAGCATTTAGAGTAAAATTTGAGTCTTCAAATGTGCAGTTGAATTTATTACTACACTGTCAAGTCCACAAGTCCTAGAACTGCAAAAGAATTTTGAAACCAATCATAATTAATATCTGTGAAGGTGAGATTCTCCTGAAGGGTCATGTAATATAGAGGAAATTGGCCTATTTAGATAGGACTTCTCAGCTTATACCCCTTTTGCAGATGCTGGGACATAATCATGTAGAATGAAATAAAGCGGTGAGGTTGTTTTTATAAATATAATAAATACCACGGGTCTCCCTTGTGGCTCAAGGGGTTAAGATGCAACCAATGAAGCTATCTGCAGCCACTGCAGCACGAGTTCAATCCCCGGCCAGGGAGCTGCCCACATGGCACAGCAGACCTCTCCTGATTCGCCCACTGCTCCCCTCAGCAGTGTATTTCAGTCAGTCCGCCTGTTCTGTTCCCAACTCTGTCTCTAGTGAATCCTCTCATCCCCCACATCTTTGGCCTGTACCCCAGTTTCTGTATGCATAAATAAATCTTTAAAAATATATATATAATACTACATTCTCCATTAAAATCTTTAAAATTTAATTGTCTTAAAACTTTCAAGTATATCACATTTACCTAATGGTTAGAGTGCTAGTGAAATAATGTATTTTTAAAAAAAGATTTATTTATTCATCTTAAGAACTGGGGTCTAGGCCAGAGGTGTGGGGCGTGAGAAGATTCACCACAGACAGAGTGGGGAGCAGAACAGGATTGACTGAAATACACTGCGGGAGAGACAGGAGAGGTCTGCTGCACCATGTGGGTTAGCTCCCTGGCTGGGGATTGCACTCGTGCTCCAGATAGCTTCTTAGTGCTGAGACTTAACCCCTTGCACCACTAAGGAGGCCCTAAAATAATGTATTTTTATCCTTTATTGAATATAATTAATTTCATCCTAAGAAAACTTAGCTGATGGCAAAGTTGTTATATACAACTGTGGAATTCTGTCATCCAAAGTAGTTTTATTCTGGAAACATTTGCTAATAGATTTATTCTCTTGTGAATATTTCCTTTTAGATTGAATATGTGGATTTCCATTTTTATAATTGTGAAGTGCTATTATAGGAGATACATTTTACCCATTTTTCATTATCATAAGTTTTAGAACTTTTAATGTTGTTTTGCTTGTATTGTTAATTTTAGTTACAGAGAAACATTAAGAAGCTGAAGAAAATTTTGTTCTGGTGACAATTGTATAGGAGCAGAATGTCTCTTCTACTCCTCTTACCTCTCCTTCCCCTCCCATTTGTTTTGAAAAAAGAGGAGCCAGTTGTCATGTTTTGGTGAAGAATTTGTAGACTTTGCAGATTACTAAAAGTAACCCGGAGAGGCTTGACATTTCCTCAGCAGACTTGGTACAAATTAGATGACATGGTGGGTGCCAGCTCACCAGAAAATATGTCATTGTGTTGGTAATGGCCAAATAGTATTATAAGTTTTGAATTTTGCAGAGAAATCAAGCTACAGTTGATAATCTCTTGTGAAGAATGTTTTTTGACATGGGATAACTGCTTGAGAAATGGCTCTTTTTCAATAATTTATAAGATGGCAACAATGTTGTACTCTCCTAGAAGTCATTCTTTGCTGTTTAATCCTTTTACTTCATGAGCATATGGCATATTATTCCAAAGCAAACCTGTCTCTTCCATTCCCACCTCCCATCTGTAAAAGCTTCAGGCACCATAATTCCTGGGTTGGTTCTCTTTTTGTCCAGTGTCTCAGACTGCTCATATCTATATTTATGTTTCAGAATTATAATCAATAACTTGCATTATTTATTGTACAGATGGATAAGAATTAAAACATTCCATGACTGGTTGCAAATATGTATTTTGAAATAATTGTCAAAATTTCTGAATTTCAAGAGGCAAAGGAGTTTATTTTGATTAAAAACTTCAAGGACAAAAATTGAGCTTATAAATTTTTTCATTTTCAAAGCAATTACTAGACTTAAATATTCTAGAAAGAACAAAAATGCTACCTTTATTGTAAATGATTACAAGAAGAGGGAATTTTCTAGTTTCTCTAGGAATGAATTTTTTAA
Source organism: Talpa occidentalis (assembly GCF_014898055.3). Classification (NCBI taxonomy): domain Eukaryota; kingdom Metazoa; phylum Chordata; class Mammalia; order Eulipotyphla; family Talpidae; genus Talpa; species Talpa occidentalis. The sequence continues at coordinate 61,173,908 of NW_023605194.1, forward strand.
TGGCCTGGTCATATTAATCAGGTTATTTTTTAAGTAAAACATTTATGAATAAAGTGGTTGTAAGGGGCCTCTCCAGTGACGCAGTGGGTTGAGCACAGCACTGTGAAGCTGTACGCAGCCTCTGCAGTGTGGGTTCAATTCCTGCTGGCTGGTGAGATTCCCACATGGTGCGGCAGACCTCTCCTGTCGGGCCCGCTGCTCCCCTCAGCAGTGATTTTGGTCCGTCTGCCTGCTCTGTCTCTGTCTCTGGTGAATCCTCTCACCCTCCCGCACCTCTGGCCTATACCCCAGCTCTTGTATAAAAATAAATAAATCTTTAAAAAAAAAATCAGGTTATTTTTTCTAATCTCTTTACCAATTTTCCCTTAAGAGAACCTTTGTAGATGATATTTGTAGATGGGAAAAATAAGAGCCCAAAGATGTTAATGACTGCCTTTGGATCATATCAACTAGTCAATATATGAGATATTGATAAAACTTAGAACACGTAGGTGTTTGAGAATCAGATTCACATTTAGGATGAGATACTGGTTTTTAGCAAGATGATTATGTGCACTGGGATTATTTTCTTATTTTTAAAATAGAGATAGTATGTAGCATAAAAAGTTGTGATAGTGTGGGCTCTATATACTATGTCTAACACAAATCTTTTTAAAGATTTGTTAATTAATTAATTGATGAATTAATTAATTAAGACAAGCACTGGGTACAGTTAGAAGCGTGGGAGGGTGAGAGAATTCACCAAAGCCAGAGCGGGGAACAGAACAGGCAGACTGACGAAATACACTGCTGAGGGGAGCAGCGGGCGTGGCAGGACGTCGCACCATGTGGGACCCTCGCCGGTGGCTGGGGATCGAACCGGCGCTGCAGAGGCTGCGGGCAGCTTCACAGCCCAGCACTCAACCGCTGCGCCACCAGGGGAGGCCCTGACACAAATCTTAATATACAATAACTATTGTTATAAAATGTTGCCATTGGATTAATAATCAATTCTGAATCATATGTCTTCCTTTGTTGAATTATTTTCATTTAATCTTACTGTGATCATTGTGAATTGTAGATTTCAACGCAGCAAGCAAACTATTATTATTTCTGAGTTTAAACGTGCTAGTGAAAAAAGTACAGTGAAGTAGAAAATTACTTTTTAAACTGTGGAATTTAGATTGTGAATTTATCATAGAAAGGATGATCTGAGTGTATTGCTGCACAGAACATGAACAAAACATTATGTACTTTGTGTTCTGGTATCTAGGTAATATTCTATTCTGGTAGTAGTATGGCAGTATTCTAGGTTTGAAAGGTGTATAACCAATACTTTTAAGTTTCTCTCTTTTAAGAGATTAATCATGTACAGGAGATTTACAGAAAACAATTCAGGACAAAATTGATGTTTCATTCAAAGATAGATTCAGAAAAATACAGATTTCTAGGGGAAATTTGAAACTGACAGAATATCAGTATCAAAGTATATTTACAGCAGTAAAGTGTAAAACCAGATCATGACTGTCCTTATATTAACACAAAGTACATTTCACAATGAAGATTTAAAAAGTTGTGAACTATTATGTGTTAAACATAATATCAAAATACATGAAGAAAAAGCTGGAAGAAATGAAGAAAAAATTTATAGAAAAGCAATTATAGTAGAAATCTTCGATGTACTTTAAGATCAAGAAGATATATGGCTTAAATAATACAATAACACTAACATATTAGAATTTGTCTTTTTTGATCAGCCACACGACATTTACCAAGGTTAAGACTTTGTTAGGCCAATCACAATCTTTTTTTAAAATTTATTTTATTTATGCATATAAGAGCTGGGGTGTAGGTCAGAGGTTTTTTTTGGGGGGGGGTGAGAGGATCCACCAGAGACAGAGTAGGGAGCAGAACAGGCGGATCTGCTGAAATATGCTGTTGAGGGGAGCAGCAGGTGAGACAGGAAAGGTCTGCTGTGCCATATGGGTTAGCTCCCTGGCTGGGGATCGAACTTATACTGCAGTGGGAAGGAGCTAAAATAATTGTGATGATAACATACTAATGAAGTTGAACATTTCCAGAGGAAATGGGCAGTTTTAAATTACAATGTTCACATAAATGTTTCAATATGAAATCTTAGTAATCATTCAAGAATGAAATGTATAAGTGCCTTCAAGAAATACCTCATCTGAAATGCATTATGTGACCGCGATCAAACTTTGAAACATCAAGTACTTGTTATCTAAATTAGTCCAGGTGTTAGGAAATATATGAAACTTGCCAGGTGTATTAAAGAGAGCATATTTAAAAAAGCAGAAAGTACAGTATAGGGGAAATGAAATGCTTTAGTTTGGCCAAAAGTTAGTGTTTATGCAAGGGAATTTTAAGAGGTAAGAGTAAAAAAAGAATTGGACTGTTTTGTATGTTGTTTGGGTGATGAATTTGTTCTTTTGTGGCTATGCTCTGAGAAACCATTTAACATTTTGAATTAATTGATAATGTGATTAATTTCATTCTTTAATAAAACTTAATAAATTGGAGAACAGATAAAGATGGATACCAATTGGCTATTTAAAAATTGCAGGAGTGTAGGTGGGGGGAAGCAAGTATTGTCTGAAAATGAACAATGATGTAAAAAATAAATTAAAATAACAACAAAAAATTGGCAGGAGTTGACCGAACCAGAATGACCACAGAAAACCAGAAATGGTATTTTGGGAGGTATTACAGTGTAAAAATAAGGGTTTTGACATCTGTATAGACATGTAGAAATCTAATATGAGTATTCTACTTGAGGTTAACCTCTGGCACAGTATGTGTGCATGCACATGTGTGTTCATGTGTACATATGCATGTGCATAACGTGTATGCACACAAATGCTATGTAGTTGATATGTTGACTGACAATACCAATCTCTGCCTTCACTCTGCTACTTGGACCTTTGCTATAGTCCTGCAGTTCCCTTATTTTTCTCTTTAGTAATCCTGTGTATATTGCTGCTGTCTATTGTTTTTCACTATAGTAGGTAGATAATGACTGTAGCATAGTGAGTTGAATACAAACTATGAAGCTGGACTGCCAGGGTGAAATCCAGTTCCATTACTCTTAAGATGTATGATTTCACTTCATCATTAAAGTGGCATTACCAGTGATACTCATTATATGTGTATTAAACTATTTATGAAAGCATTTAGAACAATGCGAAGGAACATAGTAAGAGTTGATTAAGCAGTGATGGTATTAGAAGAGCTTTCAGGTTAACATACTGGAGAAAAATAGTGAATATCATTGATTAAAAATAACAGGGTTGGCATAAGCAAAAAATATATAAAAGCTTCAGTGTTGGGGTATGTTGTGTGTTAAGTGCTCCTGAGATTACCAGATAGAAATGTTGCCAAGAATTGGAAATTTTGAAATGGAATATAGGTATATAGTCATATTGAGCATTAATGTTTAATATTTATAATTAAACAACTGTAATAGATAGGTCTGAACTAAAGAAGAGATAGCCAAGACCAAATATTTTGAGATACAGCGACATTTAAGGACAAGAAAAGGAGAAAGATCCAGTAAAGACACAAGAAAACCTTTACAGAGTGCCCTATGATAGAAGTAAGGGATTTTTGGCATGGAACCAAAAAAAGAAAAATGAGTCAGGACGGGATTAGGAAAACAGTAAGAAATTTGGTTGTTAAGAAAGCACTAATGACCATTAACAAATCAGCCTCATAGTAATAGATTTCCATGTTGTTCAAGAGTAGAGGCTTCTCCTTTAGAATTTGCTCTTATATAGAAGGAGAGGGTAGATTTTTGAGAGATATGGGGAGAGTTTAGGTTTTTGGTCTTTGAGTTGTTAGCTTATTTTGGATAAGGGATAGGGTTACCTGAGCTGCTTATTAGGAGGATGTAGGTGGAGAGAATAAAAGACGAATGTCAGAGAAGTGATAATTAATAGAACCAAAATAAAACCTAGGTAAACTTGAAGAAGATATTTTATAAAATATCAGGAGTGAAAAGATTTTAAGATGAGAATAGAAAATTTTGTGAGTGCCCATACTGGTTCCCAGTAAAATTAGGGTAGAATTTATTGAAGGATGAAATCTGGTATAAAATAGGGAGAGGTAGTGTGAACAAAGTGCTGAAGTCATTGTGGTCAGGAGCTTATAAGTGCATACCAGAAGAAAGTTACTGAGTGATAGAGATTTGGAATAGGTGAAGACTGAGTATTGTTAGTGGAAAAGGGAATTGAAAGAAATATAGTGGAAGGTACACCAGATATCCTAGTCTGTGAACTTGAGTAATGGTTGCCTTTTGAGATGATGTCCAGGAATGGTGCTAAATTGGCCTGAAGAATGCTAAGTGTAGCTAAAATTAGAATGTTTTGAAAGTTATATTTAAGGGAAAAAGGTTAAGAGTATAAGCATTTTTCTTCACAATTAGTGGAAAAGGGAAATCATTAGTGGCAGAGAGTAAAAAGGTACCTTTGTGATACAGTTATAGACCAGTTTTGCTTAAAAGTTCTTGGTTAGAGAATAAAACTAATTTTATTAGTCTTAATTTAAATGAGGAATGGAAATTTAAAAAACGTAATTTAAAAAATTTCCAACAGCTTTAAAGTTCAGCCCTTTTTCATATATATAAAGTAATCTTGAAGATGAATAAAATGTTCATTTTTTTAGATATGTATTTTAAATTAAATCTTCATATTCAAAATACTATAGTTAAACATTCCCATAAATCACTGTTTTTGGTATATGCATTCAGGAAATATATTTGAAATGTTGTAAATTGCATTGTCAATTTATTGCAATTTTAACAATTTTATTTCAAATCCTGGTTTATAGCATGATTCACTATATTGTTAAATAAATTTCAGTAATTGTGCATGAGAGACAAGAATAGAATGAAGAGGACATATTAAGATTTATAGTCCATATTCATTTGTGCCTTCCAATTTTTTCGTTTCTGTTAATCTGGACACAGTGAATTTGAGGTGCTGTAATTTAACAGATAAACAAGAATTTCTAAGTCAAAATACAGAAGCCTAATTTTATATAATTTGATATTAAGATGATTAAGTTTGCAATTGTTTTTAGTGCTTTTCTTGGAATTGTGTAATTTTGGTTCAAATCATGTTGGTACATAAATTACTCATCCAGTGTTGACAGACTAGTAGATCCAGACATTCTCTACGCAATGTGCTTAGCCCTTTCTCGTAAAGATTAATTGGGTATGTATACACCCGAACTAGAGAAAATGCTATTAATCTTTGCTACTTGGGATAAAGTAAAACTTTGAAAAACTTTTTGTAATGACATACAAACTTATATCACGAGTGGAGATAAGGAGGAAAATATCATCATCATTCTGAACCCCAACAAATTATTTGACAACTTGTCTATTTATAGACTTGTAGTTATTTAAAATGAAAAAAAAATTGTTTAATTTTTGACTAGATAAAACATTCACATAGTTCAAAAGATTTCTTTCCACCCCCATCTTCCATCTGCCATATCTCTCAATCTCTTTTGCAATTCTGCATTTTATTTTGATGAATATGAATGGCAAATTGTTGGCTGAAGTGGCATTAAGTAATTGGTATAAAAACTCATTTTAAGTATAAATACTTTTTAAACTTAATAATTTTTAGTATTGACTTTTGTAGCTACTCTTCAGATAATACTGTTCTATTCTCTATTGCTGATCTTTAATAAAAATACAGAGAACTAAAATTCTAACTCTCCCAATTTATTTTTATAATTTAAATATAGGTAAAATTTCAGAAACTGTTAATTAGTATTTGTGTAACATTTTGTAATGTTAGCATGCTTTTGTGTAATTGCATTTGGTGTTTGAGATTCAGGAGAATATTGTGAAGAAGGTGGGTACATATTATTGTATTTGTATTTTGACTGTCAGCATTTAAATCAAGTCTACTGACCACAAATTATATGGGCTTTTCACTATGATCAAAAACTTAAATCATTTGTCTTAATTTGAAATGACTTTCCTTTATTTTTGACATTTGTTATATTTTAATTGTAATAGTCATGCTAACTTAAAAAATTACTGCGAATACTACAGTGAATACGTACATACCTGCTGTTCATCTTTTCAGTAGAGAGAGGAAAGGTATTTGTGTCCAGAGCTTTTAACACTTTGGGAGATTTAGAAGCCAATAGTAACTTAGAGAAGTATTACGAATTCTTTTTTTCTTGAGCATACTTAAAACTTTTTCATGTTATTATTTGTCTTATGCTTTGAAGTTAAATGCTTGAATTTTTCTGAAGTCACATTATGTAATTAAGAAATCTTAAACAAGTGCTCGAATACCTCCTTTACTAAGGAACTTCAGTGATTACATTGCTGCACACATTAGATTTTTTTCTTTAGATAAGTCAGGATCCCCTTTCAAATACCATGTGAATTATATGTTTTTAGCATTTATCATACTTACATTTTCAGAAACGTATTTCCCTGATTTCTTAACAAAGAGGTATATATAGCTCGGGGACCTCTGTAATTACCTCAGTTAAAGATTATTGCTTGCATTTATGTCAGTGGCACGATTCTGTTTTATTGGCAGCTTCACTTTTTTACTATTGCTATTTCTGCCTCTTAAAGGCAGTATGCTTATGTGTAGTTTGCCAATTCTGATAATGTTTTTGCCTGGAAAATAAGTAACCAGGTTTGTAAGGAGTTATGTGTTTAATAAAAGTCCATAAATCCTTGTGGGGAACATAGTCAGTAAAAAGTACAGCTACAGTAAAGAGGCTTTTGGATATGTATTGGCCTTTGCTTATTGGATTCATGGGTCAGACCATTGTTGTGACCATTGAATAGATGGGGGCTTTCATAATTTTAAGGGAGAATAGTTATTCTGATTATTTTTTTGCATTCATGTTGCTCTGATTTACTGTTACTGAGTTAGATTTAAATATTAATCACTTAGGTCATATTTCTAATGTACATGTGTTATTCAGCGGTTACAACCCAGTTACCATAACAATTTAGTGAGATAACTGTAATGGAACTTTTCTTTTGAATTCAGCTTTTCTTTTCTTTTTTTTTTTTTTTTTTTTTTCTGTCTACCAGGGAGTAACTATTCCCAGTCAGAGGCGCTATGTGTATTATTATAGCTACCTGTTAAAGAATCATCTGGATTATAGACCAGTGGCACTGTTGTTTCACAAGATGATGTTTGAAACTATTCCAATGTTCAGTGGCGGAACTTGCAGTAAGTGCTCTAAATTCTCATCCGTATATTGGAATACTTTTCTTAACATGTAAAAAAGTTTATATAAAAATCTAGAAAGAAACTTACCACACTTAAAATGTATGCGGGAATATATATTTCTGAAGTATCCAAACTAATTAACTAGCTCAGTTGTTTAGTGCATTGGGCTAAGAAGGTCATGGTTTTAAATGTCTTTGGAGCCCAATTATATTTATCAAAGAATATTCTGTGCTGTAATTACCAAATGCAGCCTAAATTCTGATCAGATGACTAAAACACCTGTCCTCTCAGTGATCCAGCATGAGAGGGATTTATCAGTTTACTGACTCTGGGGCAGAGATCAATTCCTTAATATTTTAAGAAGACCAAGCTAGTGATAGTAATGTGACGTGCACTATAAAAAGAAAAAGATAAAATGGTAAGACATGGTGACAAGCTGAAGTGTTTTGAGTGAATAGGGTTGTATCAAGGTGTGGGTTGTTAGAAAAAACCTGGAGTTAGATCCAAGTTTTAGTCTTAGATTTTTCATTAATGTACAGTATATCCTTGGGCACATCATGTACCTCTCTTTGTGTTTGCTCGTCAATAAAATGAAGATATTTTGATAGCTGAAACTTTCTAGATAAGTGCTAAGTAGAGATCATGTCTTTGATGTCTGCCTCTGTTTACTTCTCTTACACTAACCTCTGTAAGCCTGTCTCACTCACCCTAATTGTACTCTATTTCTTTGTTATAGTTGGCCAGAGTTCTTGACTAGACAGATAGGAACCTTAATACCTGGTTATTCAAGGGAAGATAACTGAGAATTATTTCCAGTCCTGTAAAAGACTGGACTATTGCTGCTTTTTTCTATAGCAGAGATAGTTTAAATTAGTTTTTACCTTGGAAGTGGTCAGTCATGTTTTCATGCTTAAGTATGTTTTATTTATTTATATTTTGTAGTTTATAGATGAGGTATTACTTTAATATTTAATGCCTCTAGTGATATATCAGTAATACTTTACAATTTGTTAGTGGTTTTAGTTTTTGTGTTTTAAAAATGTTCACCTTAGACAGATAGGTTATGATCACCTTCATCAGCTCTTCCATGTATTCTTAGAACAAGGCAACTTTATGAAAGACTACAGATTTATTAATATAGCATGTTAAAGACTTCTAAGAGTGTCGTTGGTGTTTCTGTCATCTCATTGTAATTTTAAAAACTGCTGCATGGAAGGCACTGGGCTGTTAGAGATGATAAACACAGGAACTTAGATTCATAGGAGGAGAAAGAAAGAAAAAATACATGCTCTTCCTGTAGTATAGATATCTGTGAAAGAAAGAAAGGTATAAAATATCAGGGAGATAATAAGGTAGAGAAAACACTTAGTCCGATAATCATGTCTAGTATAATTTTTATCACATTGACATCTCTAGCAAAAATTTCTTACAGTTCTGTCCTGCCTGGCTGTATTTAAGTGTATTTTTTTCTTCTTAATATTGCATTTAAACTTCTCAAGTTATTGATTACTGAAACTCTTTTAATCTTTATTAATTTTCTAGTTGTCTATGTACTGTGATGTAACATATGTAGTGAAACTATTATAACTAGTGTAATTAAGTCAAAGGTTGTATGTATAAATAATAATTGGTACATTCAGAAAAAGTTTCAGGGAGTTGCTCAATCCCTCTCTTTACTGAATATTGAAAAAGCATATAGTTTAGATTGGCATTAAAACTGAAGGAATAGGCAATAGGAATAAAACTGAAGGTAATAGGACAAGAAAAATAGAGGCAGCAAATAGAATAATAAAGGAATGTGTGGCTGGCTGTTTAAGAGGACTCTGAATGTGGGTATATCATACTTGATAAGTATTACATTGTCATTGGTAATACTGGAGGTTTAAGCAGTGTTTTTAAAGTACAATTACACGGGAAGTGGTATTTGCAAGAGGAAGAAAAATGATGGAAAGGAAACCAGTTATGTGATTTGCTTTAATTTCTGTAAGTCGGATGTGTTAGGGCACTCAAGTGGGATTTGATTAGTATTTCTTTGTCATTTATATTTAAATATTTTGTCAAAGTTTTTATTCTGGTCAGGTGAGTAATTCACAAGAGAGGCAAGAAGAAAGAAAAGTAAATCAGATTTGGTAAAATAAATGTTGATATTTTTGGTTTTAACATGTTTTAAATCAAGTAAAGGTGAGCTATTCATATGAAGAGATCCAATGGGTACTTAAAAGTACTCTCTAAGGTGCAAATTAAAATGAATATTTTGTGAAGCGTTGGACAGAAATGGCAGTTGTAAATAGGGTGTGGGGCTAGGGAAACTCAGGGACAGCAGAAGGTGAGGAATTTCTAGGGCAGCAGTTGGGTTGAAAGAGAAATCAGTGAAGAAAAAAAAATTAGTGGTGACAACTTCTGCAAAGGTGTTAGAGCTTAACAGTCATTATTTTTTATTTGATTAGTGTATTAATAATTCTAAGTAAAGGAAAAAGAATTCTTCATGTCAAACATATGTTCTACAGTCTATAATATATAGTATTACCTGTTATACTATTTAAAAATGTCAATAAAAGATGGTCAAGACTATATCAATATGCGTATGTCCAAGAAAATTTAATCTGAATTTTATTTATTATGTGTGGATTTTGTCATTGTTTTAGAACATAATTGTATCACAGGAAATATATCAGAATTATGTCATAAGTAATCAAAACAATACTAATGGACTTCTGAAAAGTTAGGTCTCAGCTACCTAAAATGTGAAGTTCATATTATGAACAATTATTTTCTTTAGTGACTTAATAAAATCTTTTTCTAAGGTTTATTAAAACTCTAGCTTAGTTTCTGGGCAGGATTCTAATAACACTGATTTTGATTAGTTTATGAGTTGTTTATATTCTAAAATTCCTTAAGATACATATTTAGGTGTAGTTTAATTGGAATATGGCGTAAGCAGTTAATTTTCTTTTTAAAGTCTAAGGTCAGAATTATAAGATTCTGAATTAGTGGAGTTTGGGTTAATAAGATTACAAGACATTTTCATCGTGACTGATTTTTATCACAGCTTTGAAATTATGCCTTGTTTGTTTGCTTTTTTCATGGTAGACTCCCTAGTAAAATGTTCACTACCACTTAAGCCTTATCAAATGTCTCATTGTACTTTGAATCTTAGTCAAGTAAGTGAAATTTATCAACAGAATGTTAATATACTGTTTCCCTATTTTTGGTGCCCTTTTCTCATCATAAATGTCTCACAAATCTACAGTAGAATAATCCTACATGCTTTTATCAAACCTATTACTTGTCAGGTGGTTGTTGATACTACATATATACTGCATAGAGGAGTCATTAGATGTTTATTAAACTGGAAGTTCACCTAGCTTGGAGAAACTTTTGGCCTCGTTTTTAGTTTTTTAAATTTTTTGTTTTTGTCACATTGATAATGTGATGCTTTCCCCCCGCCCCCCATCTTTAAATATGATGATTTTGGTGGTGAGGATTTTACGGCTGTTACATATTTCTCATGCACTTTATGCAAGCTTATATTTTTGTTTTCTTGATCGTCTTGGCATGCTTCTTCCTTCAAGACTCATGTTCTAACTTCTAAAGTTAATTACTGTCTTTTTAAGGAACTCTTGCTTTTTAACTCATTAGTACACTACAAATGTACATATTATTCATGTAACTTTGATTTTCAAAGTCATAGCATCTTAACATTCATGTCCCTAATTTCTATCATTAATGTAAAGTATGAATGTGTTTAGAAATAGATTTTTAAAATAAAACATAATTCTTCCCTTTCTATACTTAGAGTTTGAATTGTTAATATAAAAGAAGGATACATTTTTGAGAAGTCATATTTTTCCATTTATTTTAAAATATATGTGAGTCAAAGCTAAAATAGTTGTTAAAACAGGGAGTGTCTTTTGGAAGGAGATAATATGTGCTACAATTTTCACTTGATGTCTGTTGCATTTCTTTGCAGACATCTCAAATCTTTATTCTGTTTATCATGATGATGCCTTTGTACACCTTTGAAAGTAAAATGTGAATAATATGTAAAATGAATGATGTTTAATATTTTTATAAATATTGAGACTTGTGTTTATGGAATTTATTATCATGTAATTATAAATTATATTTTCTGTTGTGAGCATGTAATGATTTGTATTTTGTTACACAATACTTTATAATACATAGCAAATATGTTTGAAAAGTTGCTTTATTTGTAGTTCATAAAATGTGCCAAGAAGTTATTTTAACTTTTTTATTCTTAAGGTAGTGTATGTAGTCACATGTCACAATATTGGCATTTTGGTCAACATTGGACTCCATAGACGATGATGGTCCCAGAATTCCTATTACCTGGTGTTTTATTCTAGCAACAGCTTCACACCTCAGATTGTTTACTGTTTTTCATATTTCCTTGTGTTCAATTTGTTCTTCATGGTCCCTAAGTGTATAAAATCCTAGGTGTGTAGTAGGCTGTACCATCTGGGTTTGTGAGTACATTCTGTGACATTCACATAACAACAAAATTGTCTAATGATGTATTTCTCAGAATATTCCCATTGTTAAGTGATGCATGACTGCTGGGATTTTTAGCATAATTTTAATAAAGTTAATTTTTTGATGTTACTGTTCTGCTAGAAATCTAATATTGGAATTTAAACTGTTTATGAAATAGAATTGACTTTACCAGTATTACAACCTTCTACTACTACATACAGTATTATATGCCATAATTTTAACTTTCTAGTACTACATACAGTAGTTATATATAGGTTGGTTATATATATTTTTTACCCAGTTCTTGCAGTTTATTTTACATCAGGGTTACAGAAGCAGAATTGCTATTTTCTGTGTATTGTAATGTTAATCATAAAAACAGATTTTGACAATTTTACAGTTAAAGGCATTTCATGTAAAATGATACTAGTATGTATTTAACCACGCAGATCCCCAGTTTGTGGTCTGCCAGCTAAAGGTGAAGATATATTCCTCCAATTCAGGACCCACACGACGGGAAGACAAGTTCATGTATTTTGAATTTCCTCAGCCTTTGCCTGTGTGTGGTGACATCAAAGTAGAGTTCTTCCACAAACAGAACAAGATGCTAAAAAAGGTTTGCACTTTACTTTTATTGGGAAAAATATCCAAAATTGCCTTACCATGAGGCATAACCTCAGATCTTTTGCTTAAATCCTTTGGCTAGGCAGAAATCAGTTTGTAAGGAGAGATTAAAAGATAAATATATTTTTTATCACTAACATCTAATGAATTATAATTGGTTTTCTATTAGACCTGCACGTGCTTTGCTTACTGTGGCATTGACGAACCATTATAATGGTTTTTTTTTTTTTTTTTAAGATTTATTTATTTATGCATACAAGAGCTGGGGTACAGGCCCGGATGCAGGAGGTGAGAGGATTCACCAGAGACAGAGTTGGGTACAGAACAGGCAGACTGACTGAAATACACTGCTGAGGGGAGCAGTGGGTGAGACAGGAAGGAGAGGTGCTGCAGCGGCTGGCTGCTGGATTGCTGATTGCTTAGTAGTGTGGATTGCTTTGTAGTGCGGTGCTTAACCCTTGCGCCACCCCCTTGAACCATTATAATGCTAAATAATTTTATTACAAGTAAAAGACCATATGGCATTATAGTTTGAAATTAGTTTCCCTTAACTTGGGTTATGAAAGAAATTTTGTGCAAATATTGTAAATTCCATACATATCCCATTCAGTTAATTATAATCTGCTAAGAAAGGGTGATTAATTAGACAACAGGAAGTTAGCATGGGACCATGAGTTGAAAAAAAATTTGGTCTATATGTATAAGTAATACCTGTTTTGTGGTCTTATTAATGACTCAGATCACTTTTCCCCCATTTTGGGTTTATATCTTGAGCCTGGGAATTTTATATTTTGCTTCCTCAATTTACTGAGTTTAGAGTTTTAGTTATAAGAGAAATAGGTTTGAAGAGGAAGTAATAAAGACTGAAAATGTGGTATAATTTAAATATTCAGGTTTAGAAAGTTAGTGAGGTTTACATCTTATTGCACTATACTTAGATAATGCAAGAGCTCATTTTAAACAAACTATCTTGGTTTGAAATATTAAGTGTGAACATTTAGGGTGTGCCTACTATCAAAATTTTTAGGTAGTAACAAAAACCTGAGCTTTGTATATTTGCACTACTTTATTAAACATACTAGGTAGTATATTACCAATCTTTGGACATTCTGATGGGATTTTGTTTTCCTGATTTTTAACTTTTTAAAAAGTTTCATTTACAAAAAATCATACTCTACTTTGACTTACCAGAAGAAATATAATTTCCATTAACCAGAATACAAGTAGTTGGAAAATCACAACATGTTAAGCTGATTTTTATTTTAACCAAAATCCCATTTCCTACCTCTCCTGTATAACTGAAAGTTAAATATATCTCAATAATGTTGAAAAAATATATAATAATTCAATAAGGGTTAGCAAATGTTTTAAAGTTAGCGTATTAAGATTTTTTTCTTTTATTCATTGTAAGATTGGTACACATAAAATATTTTAGTTTGCTTTTAAAAATCGATATCTGTATCACTATTTCCCTATGCTTTTAGGAATGTATTCTTATTTTAGTACTTATCATCTGTACATTACATTAGCACAATTGAATATTAAATATTTATCTTTAATTACGGTACATATATTTTCATTTTATGTGTTTTTTCCTGGTCGTTACAAGTTTTTGCTGGGATTTTAACAAAAGCGGTTATGATACAGTCAGTACATATATGGAATTTATGGCTTTGGGAATTTATTACTAGCTTAGTGTCCTCTGACTAAATAAAAGATGTATATAGTTACTAGGTCAACCACTTTGCTAAAATAATTGAAATTCACAAATATTTTTAAAATATTTATATGTGAGACTGCTTTGCCAGCTAGGTACAAGGTACAAAGAAATTTAAAACATAGGATCCTTTAAAGGTCTTACCATCTTTCTCAGAAGAAAACAAAACTTGAAAATAAATTAGAATAAAAGATTTAAATAGCAATTTAAGGTGCCAGATAAGATGTCACAAGACTGTGTACATCATTAATTGCTAAATGATCCAAAAAGACTAAATTCCAGTAATTACGAGAAGAAAAAGAACATTTTCTATGTTGGCTAGATAAGGTTTAAAGGGATGAACTTCTGATACTGTTTTTGATTAACAAGACCTCATAATATTAGTAGGAAATGATTTTTTTTTAAAAATGGGCATTTTATAACAGAAGAAAGGTCAGAACTGCCACCCCCCCATATTTATTATGAAAGTTTTCAAACATGCGTTACTATGCAAGAAACTAGAGCTACTTAATGGTTTGTATTGCTGTAGAAGTAAAAATAATATGTATCTTGCTTCATCAGGAAGTTGACCTTTCAAAAGGAAGTTGATATTTTGTTAATGTAAATTTTGTAATCAATAGCTTGTTGAAGTAGAGAAAATTAAATCTATATCTGAATTTTTAAAACACATGAATTCAAAAGGTTTTTTTTAAAGCTAATTCTAGACTAGCTAGGAGATATCTTAAGGTTTTGAAACAAAAATAACTTATCTTAGAACTATGGAATTACTTCTTTGGTGTAAAATTTGAATAAAGGAAAAATCACGTGAATGAGAGGCAGCAGAGAACCCATAGATTGCCAAGTGTTAGTCTTTGTGTGGCTATTCAAAATATGAAACGCATGACATTCTTTTTGACTTCTTAGGGCAAATGTTGAAGGTAAATGAGATTTTCTTTTTTTTACAAAAAATTTTAATTAATTTTTTTTTTTTTTTTTTTAAGGACAAAATGTTTCACTTTTGGGTAAATACATTCTTCATACCAGGACCAGAGGAAACCTCAGAAAAAGTAGAAAATGGAAGTCTATGTGATCAAGAAATTGATAGTATTTGCAGTATAGAACGTGCCGATAATGACAAGGAATACCTAGTACTTACTTTAACAAAAAATGATCTTGACAAAGCAAATAAAGACAAGGCCAACCGATACTTTTCTCCAAATTTTAAGGTCAGTTTAAAATGTTTTGAGAAATTACGGTGTATATGTTTTATTCTGACTGTATAGCTAGTGACAGACTTGCTTGACTAAATATTAAATTATTTTGGAAGGAGTATTTATGTTATCAGTAATTTGAGAGTTTCTAATAAAGTCTAGGATACACACAGAGTCCAAAACAGCTGTGTTTTTATTACCCTATTTTTTGTTGTTTGATGAAATTTGGGCAGAGGTTGGGGAGGAATAAGTGAATATGAAATAGGAATGGGGGGAGAAAAAAGTGGAAGGGAATGCAGTCATTTGGGAGTGATTCATATGGAATGTTCTTACTGCTCTACTCTTGTCCCTCTCCAGTTTGTCCAGTTTGTTCTCACCCTGGCAGAGCAGTCTTAAAAATAGATTTGATTGTGTCACTCCTGTTTACACTTTTAAGAAACTGTTTTGTTTTGTGTTTTTTTTTTTTGATACGAACTACATGGATCTTCACAATTTAGCACAACTCTAGCCAACATTCTCTTCCCTGCTCCCTGAGTTTGATCCATAGTCTCTTTTTATTTCTTCAGATTGATGTTTTTCTGTCTCTAGTCTTTCCCATTTTTCTCTTTTCCCTATACCTCTTAACACATTTTCCTTTAGTCTAGCTTTAACTTCTGTCTCATCTGCTTTGAAAGGCTGTCTCTGATCATCTTACCTGTTACTCTCTTTATAAAAGTATGCCCTTCCTCAGTTAATATGTCTTGAAATTATTTGTCTTGTTTTACTTTTATCTGTATCTGATCTGGGTATGTATTGCTATTCAATTTATGAGATGACAGAAATTCTCCAGGTTAAAAAAATCTAACTTGTAAACACCTATTTTTTTTTTTTTTTTTTGCCTTTTTAAAATTCCCTTTTACATTTTTTTTTTTTTTTTTTTTTTTTTTTTTATAGAGGCATGCTTTTATTTTATTTGTTTGCTGGTTTGTTTGTTTGTTTTTTTGTTTATACATGCACTGGGTACAGTCAGAAGCGCGGGAGGGTGAGAGAATTCACCAGAGCCAGAGCGGGGAGCAGAGCAGGCAGAAGGACCGAAGTACACTGCTGAGGGGAGCAGCGGGCGGCAGGAGAGGTCTGCGCGCCATGTGGGACCCTCCTCTGGTGGCCGGGGAGCAGCCGGGGATCGAACCGGCGCCGCAGAGGCCGCGGGCAGCTTCGCAACCCAGCGCTCAACCGCTGCGCCACCGGGGAGGCCCTCCCTTTTACATTTTTAATTCTACTTGATTTTCCCCCCTCCTTTTTACTGTCCCTGTCCTTCCTCGCTCTTAAATCTCTCATACTTTTTTGGGCTTCCTTCCATTTTTATAACATGTAACATATGTAATCATAGCTTCTAAGAATATTGCTAGTAATAATTTTTTAGAAGGGGGGGGCTACATGTTTTAAATGAAAATAGGCCTATTGTTAAGTGCCTTTAAATCTTACAGTTCTTTTAAATGGTTAGAAGAGTCTTAGAATCCATAGGTTTCCATTTACTTTTATGTCCGCATTTTCCTTAGTCATTAACTTTTAAAGTGTGACTTCCCCTAGTTTTATTATTTTCTATTTTAATATTATAAGAGGTTTTATATTTTTTAATTTTTAATTTTTTTAAAGATTTCTTTCTTTTTTTTCTTTTAATTTTTTTATTTTTTTTTAAACACTATTTGCTTCCCCCCACCCCCTCTGGTTGAGTTCTCATAGAATTTCCTTCCCAAGGCACCTGTGCACCATCACCACAGTCCCCTGTGCCCCTCCCTCCCTCCCTCTCACCCCCCTCCCTCCTCCCCTGCAGTATGTAGAGGTTTTATATTTGTAATTAAGCTTTCAGTTGTCAGTAAACAAATAAATGGTAATGCTATGAAAAAATAAAGCAGAGATGGAACAGAGAATGATCTTGGTGTGTTTTAACTGTATAGTTATAGAAGGCTTCTCCAAGCAGGTGACATGTAGTCAGAGTCATAAATGAAATGAGTGATCTGTACTATTATTGGGGCAAAGAGGGAACAGCAGGTACAAAAACTCTTAAACTAGAATGAGGTTGGTATATTTAAAAAGTGATAAGTAAGAAATCATTTTGACTAAAGCACACCATCCAAATGTGAAGACACTAGTGTCTCAACCACTGCGCCACTGGAGGAGGCCCTATAGTATTCTTTGTATCAGAAAATACATTGAATTTCAGATAGTACATGAAATATTTTTTTGAAACTAAACTATTTGTGAATTGAATTTCGTGATCGAAAATACATGAACAATAATCTCGGTGCATTAACTGTTGTAGAATTATATAATTCTTACAGGTTATCCTTATTTAAAAATAGTATATCATTTGAACTTTAAGACCAATTAGTGGTCTTACTAGTGGTTACCTGAAGGGAAGGGAAAAGATGGGTAGGTAAATTATAGTGAAGGATAGAATTAGACTTTTAATGGTGAGTATAATGTATTATATACACACCGATATTCAGTGATGCACACCTGAAACATACAATGTTACAATGTAATGTTACTTTAATAAAAAATAAACTTTGGGAAAGGGAAAAATGTATATTAACATCAGTTTATCTTTTCAGTTTATAACAAGAAATTGTAGGAAATCTTGGGAGTCATTTAAAAGGCTTTTAAAGATCATGTTTGTTATAGTACTTAAAAATGAATCTGTTAAAAAATTTTTGCCAAGTAATTTAAGATTAGTGAGATTTATGGATTTTCCATTTAAACTTTTTCTTTTTCTTTCTTTAGGTGAAGCTGTACTTCACAAAAACAGTAGAGGAGCCATCAAATCCAGAGGCTAGCAGTTCAACTTCTGTTACACCAGATGTTAGTGACAATGAACCTGATCATTATAGATATTCTGACACCACTGACTCTGATCCAGAGAATGAACCTTTTGATGAAGATCAGCATACACAAATTACGAAAGTCTGAATTTTTTTTTTATCCAAAAGGATTAGAACAACATGAAACAAACTTGAATAAACTGATAATGGACCTTTTTTTTTTTTTTTTTTTTTTTTTTTTTTAAATGGCAATAGGACATTGTGTCAGAGTACCAGTTATAGGAACAATTCTCTTTTCCTGACCAATCTTGTTTTACCCTATACATCCACGGGGTTTTGACACTTGTTGTCCAGTTGAAAAAAGGTTGTGTAGCTGTGTCATGTATATACCTTTTTGTGTCAAAAGGACATTTAAAATTCAATTAGGATAAATAAAGATGGCACTTTCCCATTTTATTCCAGTTTTATAAAAAGTGGAGACAGACTGATGTGTATACGTAGGAATTTCTCATTTTGTGTTCTGTCACCAACTGAAGTGGCTAAAGAGATTTGTGACATACAGGTTCACATCCTACCCCTTTGCACTTGTGGCAACAGATAAGTTTGCAGTTGGCTAAGAGGAGTTTCTAAAGGGTTTTGCTACTTTCTAATGCATGTATTTGGGTTAGGGGAATGGAGGGAATGCTCAGAAAGGAATTTATTTTATGCTGGACTCTGGACCATATACCATCTCCAGCTATTTACATGCACCTTTCTTTAGCATGCTACAGTTACTAATCTGGACATTTGAGGATTTGGCCGCTGTCACTGCTTGTTGTTTGTGCATTTTATTTTTTTAAGCATATTGGTGCTAGAAAAGGCAGCTAGAGGGAGTGAATCTGTAACGGGGTATAGGAATGAACCTTCTACAACATCTTAAGAATTCACAAATGAAAGCATATAAAAATAATGTGGTCATAGATAAGAAACACAGCAACAATGACTTAACCATATAAATGTGGAGGCTATCAATAAAGAATGGGCTTGAAATGTTATATAAATTGACAATGATTTATTAAATGTTTTCAATTGTAATGACTGCTCCATCTCCTGTGCAATCAAGGCCAGTGCTAAAAGTCAGATGCTATTAGTACCTACATCAGTCAACAACTTACACGTATTTTATTAGTTTTCAATCATATACCTGCTGTGGATGCTTCATGTGCTGCCTGCAAGCTTCTTTTTTCTCATTAAATATAAAATATTTTGTAATGCTGCACAGGAAATTTCAATTTGAGATTCTACAGTAAGCGTTTTTTTTTTCTTTGAAGATTTACGATGCACTTATTCAATCCAATAGCTGTCAGCCGTTCCACCCTTTTGACCTTACACATTCTATTACAATGAGTTTTGCAGTTTTGCACATTTTTTAAATGTCATTAACTGTTAGGGAATTTTACTTGAATACTAAATACATATAATGTTTATATTTAAAAGGACATTATTTGTGTTAAAAGGAAATTAGAGTTGCAGTAAATTTTCAGCGCTGCACAAATAATAAGGCATTTACATTTCCAGTAGAAATTGTCCCACATAATGCTTTATTAATTTGCTATTGAAAAAGTTTTTTGTTTTTTTTTTTTTTTTAAATGTGCAGTGTTGAACCATTTCTTCATAGTGCTAGAGTTAGGGCTAGGGCTTCAGTTTCATTTCTTAAATATATATTTGATATGCCCAGACTGCATACAATTTTTAGCAGAGTACAACTATTGTAAAACTAATGTGAAGATATTATTAAAAATAATTTTTCCCAGAAATTTGGTGTCTTTCAAATTATATCTTGACCTTGAAACATTTGAATATCTAACCAATTTCTTTCTTAATGGTGTAAAAATCTCATTTTCGATAACTTATTGGTGCTGAAATTGTTCACTTGCTGTGGTCTGACCTAGTTAATTTACAAATACAGATTGCATAGTACCTACTAGAGCAGCATTTATAGCGTTTGATGGTAAATAGGCAGAACTACATCTAAAATATTCTTAGTAAATAATGTTGACATGTTTTTTCCATACCTCGTCAGTTTCATTTAACAAAGTTTTTAAAATTTTAACAAAGCTCTTAGGATTTACACATTTATAAACATTGATATATCGAAAATTGACTGCTCATAAGTTAAATTGGTAAAGTTAGACAACTATTCCTAAGATATCACCATTGAAATTTATATGCCACCATCTTTCATAAAACCTGAAAATTTTTGACTAAAATGAGAATCAGTTTTGAGGATATTTTAGTTATTAATACTGTTATTTGTTATAGTTTTGGGCACAGTATATTAAAAAAACAACCACCACCTTGTATTCTAGTATGTAACATGGAGGGCCAGGTCATAAATAATGACATTATAATGGGCTTTTGCACTGTTGTTTTTCCTTTGGAATGTGAAGGTCTGAATGAGGGTTTTGATTTTGAATGTTTCAATGTTTTTGAGAAGCCTTGCTTACATTTTATGGTGTAGTCATTGGAAATGGAAAAATGGCATTATATATATTATATATATATAAATATATATTATACATACTACTACTCCTTTATTTCAGTTACCATCCCCATAGAATTTGACAAGAATTGCTATGACTGAAAGGTTTTCGAGTCCTAAGTAAAACTTTATTTATGACAGTATTCATAATTAGCCTGAAATGCATTCTGTAGGTAATCTCTTTGAGTTTCTGGAATGTTTTCTTAGACTTTTTGGATGTGCAGCCGCTTACATGTCCGAAGTTACTTGAAGGCATCACTTTTAAGAAAGCTTACAATTGGGCCCTGTTCCATCTCAAGTCCTCTGTAGCTCCTCTTGAACGTTTTTTGCCATAATTATTAAAGGGTAGTTGAATAAATAGCATCACCATTCTTTGCTGTGGCACAGGTTATAAACTTAAGTGGAGTTTACCGGCAGCATCAAATGTTTCAGCTTTAAAAAATAAAAGTAGGGTACCAGTTACATGTTTAGTTCTAGGAAATTTGTGCAATATGTTCATAACGATGGCTGTGGTTGCCACAAAGTGCCTCGTTTACCTTTAAATACTGTTAATGTGTCATGCATGCAGATGGAAGGGGTGGAACTGTGCACTAAAGTGGGGGCTTTCACTGCAGTGTTTGGCAGAGTTGCCTTCTACCCTGCCAGTTCAAAAGTTCAATCTGTTTTCATATAGACTATATATACTAAAAATTTCAGTCTGTTAAACAGCCTTACTCTGATTCAGCCTCTTCAGATACTCTTGTGCTGTGCAGCAGTGGCTCTGTGTGTAAATGCTATGCACTGAGGATACACACAAAAAAAAATATGTGTACAGGATAATGCCTCATACCAATCAGATGTCCATATGTTATTGTGTTTGTTAACAACCCTTTATCTCTTAGTGTTATAAACTCCACTTAAAACTGATTAAAGTCTCATTCTTGTCCTTGTGTGGGTGTTTTATTAAATGAGAATATCATTTAAATTGTTGAAATTAATTGGAATTTTAAATAATGGACAACCAAATGTGATTAAGAGTTTGCTGTAAGGTTTATCTTTTTTTCTGTCTTGCAAAGCATATGATTATAAAAATGGGGTATGTCAGCGTGGTATCAGTCACTACTCATGTTTAAGAGGCATTTTTTAGGGCCTTAGTCAACACTTAAAAATTGTCTCAAGCACATAAAATAAAATTCTAATTCTGAAAAAAGTTCATGATTCTTGAAAAGTTGTACATATTTTTTAAATTAAGCAAGATGTCTAAAAATAGTTCCCCAGAATGACTTTTGATATTTCAGATTTCAATTTTGTGGCTTTTCCATTCTTTATTCTATATTCTGCAGCCAACATATGTGAAGCCTCATCTATTCATTGTGACTTGTGCCATATAAAATTGATACTCTAGTCTGAGGGACTTTGTGTATTTGAGTTTAATTTTGTTTCTAATATTCTTTAAAGCTTAAATACTAAGGCATATCCTTTCAACAAAGCATAATAAGGTAATTAGTGAAAGTATAGCTTGTACAAATGTTTTGAAAATAACACTTGGTGGAATTTGTTATTTCAAGTTTACATTTTTCAAGTTAATATTACATGTGACTTACTGAAAGTAAATGTCATTAATGTATAACAGACGTATGGAAAGTATATACCTTTTAGGAATATCGATAAGTATAGTTGAAAACTACTGAAGTCAAATTCTGATTTGTAAGAATAAGTCAGATGGCAAAAATAGCAGTTGCTGGCATTTTTTCCCTTATTGTGCTCATTACACTAATTTAAACTACTTGGTTGAGTGAATGCCATCACCATTTCCATTGAGAATTTTAAAAATCACCAGTGTTTAACATGCAGGCTTCCAAAGGCTCACAAAAAAATCAAGACCCTTAAGTTTAGTTTATTTGTGAACTTTTTTTTTATTCTTGCCAGATAATTAGTCACATGTCTAAAACTTAGATGGCATGACTTGATTAGCAGTGCCACTGCTACGAGGTTTGTGAATGGAAGCAATAAGTATTTAATCTTACCTAACTGGTATAAGAAGAGTCCATAAAATACAAACAAGCAATATAACAGGAAAGAATATTTTAAAAGATGACATGGCAGGGGCTGATTTTCCTATAGAATTACATAGCTGTAGGAAACCTAATGGTTGAGTTGCTTATCAGCGGTTTTAAATTTTAGAGCAAATCTATTCTTTTATGACCATGATTATGCTATTTTTCCATCTTTAGAAAGATTTTCCTTACAGGTATGTCAATGTAAATAGCTACTCTGACATACATATTGGTTGACAGCTTTAAAAGTTTATAATGTGAGCTTTTCCCTTTTGCGGCCATCGCTGAAGCACCGGCGGCCAAAATGAAGTTCAATCCTTTTGTGACTTCTGACCGGAGCAAGAATAGTAAAAGCCATTTCAATGCGCCATCCCACATTCGTAGGAAGATCATGTCTTCCCCTCTTTCCAAAGAGCTGAGGCAGAAGTACAATGTCCGATCCATACCCATCCGGAAGGATGATGAAGTTCAGGTTGTTCGGGGACATTATAAAGGACAGCAAATTGGCAAAGTAGTCCAGGTTTACAGGAAGAAATATGTCATCTACATTGAAAGAGTGCAGCGGGAGAAGGCAAATGGCGCAACCGTTCATGTGGGCATTCACCCCAGTAATGTGGTTATCACTAGACTAAAGCTGGACAAAGACGGCAAAAAGGTCCTAGAACGCAAAACCAAATCTCGCCAAGTAGGAAAGGAAAAGGGCAAATACAGGGAAGAAACAATTGAGAAGATGCAGGAATAAAAAAGTCTTATATACAACTTTCATTAAAAACTTAAAATGAAAAAAAATTAAATAGAAGTTTATAATGTGAAGACAAGAAAGAACAAATTTTCGTTGGTAGTAATATCTTTAGTTCTTAAATTAGCTATTTTGAGAATACCCAAGACAACAAAATCACTTTTAATCCCACCACCTGGGGAGATAGCCTTTATTAATACTTTAGTTACTATACAATAGTTTTTTTTCTGTAAATATTTAAAACTTGTGTGTACTCAAAACGATTGAGCTTTTGTCATGGATTCGTAGTATGTTAAATCAGAGTGGACTGATTTGATTCTAATACTACAAATGAAGGTTATATGCAATTAGAGACCCCTTTTCACTTTAGTGGGTTAATGGGGAATGTTTAAATATTGCTGGCATCAGAATAATATATGTCTAAATAGTTATATTTATTTAGCACAGACAAGCTTAATATTGTAGATATTTCAAAAACCATTTTAAACATTTGCATTTGGAAATATGTGTTACTAGGTTAAAGAGAATGTGTAAAGCATGTTTTAGTAGTTAACTTCATCACCTTTTATTTCCCTTATAGGTTGGAAAGAAAAGATGAGCTTTGCAGTTCTTATAGTTCCCACACAGTTGCTCAAGTTAAAATGAATTACTTTTAATTCCTGCAAAGAAAAAGAAGAAAGAAGAGCTATGGCTGGTTTATCACCTGGTTGTTTTTATGTGCTCATGGACTTCCATCACTTAAAAAACAATATTTCACAAATGGTTTACTTCCTTTAGCTATGGAACTTAACATGTTTAGTATAATGGGGGGGGTCTAATAACATGCAAAATTCTTTTTGAGCATTTGAGAATTTTATTGGAAATTTAGCTGGAGAGCACTATATAACTTATAAACCAATATATTGCTATTTTAATATTTTTACATATATGAATAAAATCAACTGCCATCTTAGAGCATTATCACATTTTAAAATAAAGCATATTTTTAAATGAATTGTTTAATAAGGATTTACATTTTTCATTTTTTGATGAAAAATAATTCATAACATCTTTGATGTGTATAGATTCCCACCTGTCATTAAATGGTTAGAGATTTTATTTGTATGTACTAGAACATGTCATGACTCTAGTGCTTCAATTTGTCAAATCTATTTACTGCAGTGAAATTCTTAAAATGTTTACATGTGGCTTTTTGTATCATATCATTTATTGGCTTTTATGTGCACCGTTAGGAATTTCTGCCTACTATACAGTTGTCCAAATGATAACCCACATTTACAAATGCTCTTTAAAGTTCTATTTTTTTAAATTGTTTTAATGCCCTAGTGGGCAGTTTTTAAGTGTGTTGGTGTGTGCACGCATGTGCACAGGTGTGCATGAATGTGCATGTGTGTGTGTGTGAATTAGATTTTTGAGAGTGCTGGACTCCAACATTAGCAATTAAATAGTTTGATTCAGGTGAACAGTTTTCTCTCTTCTCACTGGAATGTCACAGTTCATTGTAATGAAAATAATGTTAATCCTGAATGACCTTTAACATACAATAATGAATCTTGGATATTAATGAATTTGTTAGTAGCATATTGATTTGTGCATTTGTGAGTTCTTTTCAAAGTTGTGCATTTAACCAAAGTTGGCATATTGGAAGTGTTTGTGTTAAGTACTATTTGGCTACTGATGGACTTAAAAATAGAAATGCTTTCCTATGGAGAGTATTTTTTCCTTTAAAAATTAAAAATTTTAATTTTGAGTTTTTGGTTTTAAACCTTTTATTCAACAAATATAAGTTCCTGCTATCTGTAACAGATTTTTGGAATACACTAGTGATCAAAACACACACCCTATCTTACCTTAAGAAATCTCTTCTTTAATAGAGGAAATGCTATAAATTATTATAATGTGCTATGAAAGGTACATGTGAGACAGTAATCACAAAACATTTCATGTTTTCTTCTAAACTTCTACCCACTTGAAGTTAGATGGGGCCATTGTTACCAGTATATTCCAATGAAATAGTGAAGATTAGGTAACATTTCCAAAGAAAGGCATTAAAAATAAATCCCTTGTAAAATTCTTCAGCTTCTCTTCCTCTACCGCAGTGACGGAGGACTTGACATGTTCCAGATTGTGAAGTTCTGTCAGTCTGGGTCTTGAGCGATCATATGGAGACTCCCTCAAATTCTTTTTTTTTTAATTTTTTTAAAGATTTATTTATTTATTCATACATACATACATACATACAAGCACTGGGTACAGTCAGAAGCGCGGGAGGGCGAGAGAATTCACCAGAGCCAGAGCGGGGAGCAGAGCAGGCAGAAGGACCCAAGTACACTGCTGAGGGGAGCAGCGGGAGGCAGGAGGGGTCTGCGGGCCATGTGGGACCCTCCTCCGGTGGCCGGGGAGCAGCCGGGGATCGAACCGGCGCTGCAGAAGCGGCGGGCAGCTTTGCCACCTAGCGCTCAACCGCTGCGCCAGCAGGAAGGCCCTCTTTTTTTTTTCTTTTTAAAGATTGATTTATTTATACAAGAGCTAGGGTATAGGCCAGAGGTGCGGGAGGGTGAGAGGATTCTCGAGAGAGAGAGTGGGGAGCAGAACAAGCAGACGCACCCAAAGCACTGCTGAGGGGAGCAGCAGGAGAGACAGGAGAGGTCTGCTCACCATGTAGTCATTTCCCTGGTCGGCCAGGAATCAAACCAGCGCTGCAGATGCTGCGGAACAGCTTCACAGTGTGGTACTCTACCAGCTGCGCGACCAGGGAGACCCCCTCAAATTCTTTCCCTGCACTAAATATGTAGACATTTACATATGCAAGAAAGAAACTTAATTTACATTCTAGGGCGTTTGTTATAGCATAATTATATTCAGTGATTTGGAGGAACCATGGGTTTCTTGAACAACAAAGAAGGAGTTTAGAATAAAGCAAAATGAAAAATGACATCTTTAAACAACATGATGCAATAAGAGACTAAATTGCAAGTTAATAGTTATTGAGCAACTGATGTGACAGGCACTATTTTTTTTTTTAAGATTTATTTTTATTTATGCATACAAGAACTGTGGCATAGGCCAGAGGTGCAGGGGGTGAGAGGATTCACCAGAGTCAGAGTGGGGAGCAGAACAGACGCATCTACTGAGATACACTGCTGAGGGGAGCAGCAGGCAAGACAGGAGAGGTCTACTATGCCATGTGAGTCAGCTCCCTGGCTGCACAGTGGCTGGCAATAGTGCTGAGTCTTTAACTCCTTCGCCACTAGGGAGGCCCAACAGGCACTATTTAAATGCTTGAATATGACAACTAAATGGATTAACAGTAAGACCCCTGCCCCCATGAAGTTTATATTCTAGCAAGGAATAATGATAAACCAACACACCATATATAAAGTTGTGATTTGGGGATGGGGAGGGGGGTTGGTGCCCTCCAAATGTGGAACAAGGTTAAGAAAGATCAGGTTTGCAGAAATAATTGTGTTGTTGAATAGTATGGTTCAGAATAGGTCTCTCTGGGAAGGTGAGATTTGAACAAACCCCTGAAACAGTGCTATTAAAAAGTTCTTAAATCCTTTCAACTAGCAAGATGCACTCATTTTCCTTTTGCAACTCTGTTTTAATTCCTGGGTTTTTAAGATTGTTGCTGGTATGTATAGGGAGGATTTTTTTGGAATGCCACCCAAAATAGTCTCCATGTTCTAAGTTATTTAAATTAGTTTGGAAAAATCTATACAATTGAAATTTTTTTTTTTTTTAGGTTGCAGCTTTTATTTTATTTATTTTTATTTAAATATTTTATTTTATATAATTCTTACATCTTTTTTCATCTTTGCACAATGTATGCATTTTCATTTTGCTTATATTCCCCCGAAACTTTTTATTTATTTATGCATACAAGAACTGGGATACAGGCCAGAGGTGTGGGGGGTGAGAGGTTTCACCAGAGACAGAGCAGGGAACAGAACAGGCAGATTGAATACACACTGAGGGGAGTAGTGGGCAAGTCAGGAGAGGTCTGCTGCGCTATGTGGGTTGCTCCCTGACCAGGGATCTAACTAGTGCTGCAGTGGCTGCGGAGAGCTTCATAGGTTGCGTCTTAACCCTTTGCGTCATCAGGGAGGCCCCAATCTGCAACTTTTTATATTCTGAGTTGAATTCATATTAAAAATTTTCTTACCATCTTACTGTGTATGATAATATTTTTAAAATATTTGCTATCACTTTTTAGTAGAAGTTAAAGTTCTGTTACAGTCTTAAACATTTCTGTAAAGCTTAAAGGAAATATTTATGATTTATTGAAGGTATAAATTTTGAGTTACTTGAGAAACAAAAAGATGAAATTTATGAACTAGTGTTATATGTTTTCATTCTTAACTCAAATGCAAAAACCTCTGGAAAATACCAATACCTAAGGAGTAAATATTATTTTCACCAAGTAAATATTATTTTCTCCCCTCTTCTACCCACTTCAGCATCCAAGAAAAATAACTTTTTAATTAAGGGAAATGGCATAATTAACTTGATATAGTGGAAATTTGCAGCTATAAATTAGGATATTATTTGGTGTTTACTAGTTATCAGTTTCTTTCATCAGGGCAGGTATATCTAATTGGGCATGAAAGTTTGAAAGAAAATGTTAACTTTTCCTTTCATAATTCTTAATTTTTAAGATGTTTTCAATGACATTTTCCTTGGCAGTGTTGCATTTTGCTTTTCTTCTGATTTAATGAGATTTATTTTTTAATACTTTGGTTTTGAAAGAATTTAAGGTAGCTGAATGATTTCTCTAAAGTGAGGACAATTGTCATGTAAATTTAGAAATCTTGTATATATGTTTTGGTCCTGAACTAAAGTTTAAAGACTTTATTTATTTTTTTTATAGAGGCATGTTTTATTTATTTATTTGTTTGTTTGTTTTGTTTATACATGCACTGGGTACAGTCAGAAGCATGGGAGGGTGAGAGAATTCACCAGAGCCAGAGCGGGGAGCAGAGCAGGCAGAAGGACCGAAGTACACTGCTGAGGGGAGCAGCGGGTGGCAGGAGAGGTCTGCGCGCCATGTGGGACCCTCCTCCAGTGGCCGGGGAGCAGCCGGGGATCGAACCGGCGCCGCAGAGGCCACCGGCAGCTTCGCAACCCAGCGCTCAACCACTGTGCCACTGGGCAGGCCCCTGAACTAAAGTTTAAACTTCACTTAATGAGGCTGTCTCCTGACCCTACCTCAGTGGAATTTGCAAGTACATTCCAGTAGTATTGTGAATTGTTCTTCTAAACATTGATAAATAACACTCAAACTAAATTTTTATGGAAATTAGCCATGTTTTTCTGTAGTGTTTACTCTTCTTGAAATACTTGAGACTAGGAAATAGTTTAGTTATGCTTTTCTTTTTAGTAATATTCACAGTTAAATGTGACTTGAAGATAATGTGAAAATTATCAAAAATAGCTATGAAAACTGTGTGAATATTCTATGTAATAAAACAAAGTAGTTTGACATTAGATATCATGACACATAAGTTACTATTAGCACATTATTCATGTTTCTGCTTGCCTTTTCAACTATGATCATGTTTTCATTTTCCAATCTTTATTATCTGTAAGGAATAGAAATTTTTTAATTTATTTAAAAATTTTTAAATTTATTATTTAAAATTGATTATTTTTAAAAATTTATTTATATATATTTTATATCATTGTTCCTTTTTAAACAAAGGTGCACCATCACCACAGTCCCCTGTGTTCCTCCCTCCCTCCCTCCTTCCAATCCCTCTCCCTCCCCCTCCCCTGATTTATAATTGTCTGTTTTTGTTTTGTTTTGTATTGTTATCATTTCCCCCCTGATGTCTTATTTGGTTCCCTTATATTCCTCCTATAAGATGGTTTCATCTGATATTTTTCTTTTTCTTTCTGGCTTATTTCACTGAGCATAATTCCTTCTAGCTCTATCCATGTTGCTGCGAATGGCATGAGTTTATCTTTTTTGATTGCTGACTAGTATTCCATTGTGTGTATATACTGCATCTTCTTGATCCAGTCATCTATAGAAATGTATTTAAATTCACAAGCAGGTGCGAAAATTTAGCAAACTTCTTAGTTTTAGTCAATATTTTCATGAAGGTAACATCTTGGCTGGAAAATGCAATATTCTACATGGTTGTTCGCAGCAGGGGACTCAGGTGGTTCTTTAATTACTTAGCTAAGACTGTTTACTGTGTAGAGTCATCACAGTTCTTTTAGCTAATGCATGGGATTCTTGGGATTGGTAATACTATCTATTAAATGAGTGTTTTAAAGGGAAAATAATGTTAGTCTTTGGTGAAAGAGTAGATATGAGGTAAAATTTCTCTTCTTCCAGACTCACTGTATGCCATTTAATGTGTTTGACTGTCCTTGAGAAAACTGAAGCCATTGGTTTCTTTAAAAATACAATAAAGTGGGCCTCCCCGGTGGCGCAGCGGTAGAGCGCTGGGTTGCGAAGCTGCCCGCAGCCTCTGCGGCGCCGGTTCGATTCCCGGCTGCTCCCCGGCCACCGGAGGAGGGTCCCACATGGTGCGCAGACCTCTCCTGCCACCCGCTGCTCCCCTCAGCAGTGTACTTCGGTCCTTCTGCCTGTTCTGCTCCCCGCTCTGGCTCTGGTGAATTCTCTCACCCTCCCGCGCTTCTGACTGTACCCAGTGCATGTATAAACAAAACAAATGAACAAACAAATAAATAAATAAATAAAACATGCCTCTATAAAAAAAAAAAAAAATACAATAAAGTTAAAATAAAAATATTACTCTGAACATGATTTACTGAGAGAAAAATCTTGGTTAAAAGGTATTTGAAAATTTTAAGTCACTTGAATCTCTCTCAAAAAAGTTAAATACAGTTCTAACTCTGAAAAACTGAAGACATATTTAAAAATCACAAAAGGAGCACACAAAAAAAGAAAGTTGAAGGGGAAAAAAAAACAAGAAAATGGGAGGAAAAGAAGCTGGCAAGAGTACAAACTAACTTACACTATTGGAGGACTGGTGGAGAGATAGGAAATGAATAAATATCATTTTTTTAGCCTGTGGTAAATGTCAGACACTCTAGTAGACATTTCACAAGTTTTACCCACCCTTTAATGAAAGTGGCTTTATCTCATGCTTGAAACTGAAAGAGTACTTAAAATACTCAGGTCTCACAACTTATAAGTAGGGAACTGGATTTGACCCCAGGTTGGTCTGTCATCCTTTAAACAGATTCAAATTTTATACAGAAAAACAAAAACCATTAATGGGTAATGGAGACATGCCTGTATTCTTTATTACTAACTGGAGAAAGGCAAACTTTAGTACAATGTACAAGTCCTGTAAAATGAATAACAGAAATATTTAATAAATGCCCAAGCCATAAAAGAGAAAACAAACAACTCTATGTGTCTTGCAAAGTCCTTGACAGATAAGATGTTGGCACATATTTTTATATCAAGTCTCAGAATGAGAGCTCTTTTATTTGCTAGTTTGATATTAAATCCATTGATAAACTTGTACTACTTCAATTTTGCTTCAGCTAGAATACCCAGACTGTTTAAAGTTTTTAGTTAAGCGGGTCAACCGCTCATCTAATAATTACGTGTTGTATGCCTGCTGTGTCCAGATGGAATTACAGCAGTGTAGATATTGGGAAAGGTCAGAGAGTTTACATTTTAGAATGGGGAAACGGATTTTACACAGAGGGAAGAACAAATGTAGTGGCCTGTTGTAAAAAGTAACTTGGCCACTTAGAAAACTGTAAGAAGAGAGAGGTAGTCAGGGAGGATGATACCTCCATTCTTTGCTTTGTCTTTTCTTTCTTTTTTTTACAGAATTACTTTGTCTATTCAGGGTCTTTTGTTGCCCCATATAAATTTCAGTAATGTTTACCCTATTTCTTTGAACAATGCCATTGAAACTTTGATAGAGATTACATTGAATCTGTATATTGTTTTGGTAATAATTGTTTGGAAAGTTAGGTATTGTATCATGTTATTCTTCCAATCCATAAGCAGGGACTATCTCTCCATTTCTTTGTGTATTCCTTATTTCTTTTAATAATGTCTTAGCTTTTTTTTTAAAGATTTATTTATTTATGCATACAAGACCTGGGGTATGAGCCAGAGGTGGGGGGGATGAGAGGATTCACCAGAGACAGAGTGGGGAACAGAACAGGCAGATTGACTGAAATACACTGCTGAGGGGAGCAGTGGGTGAGACAGGAGAGGTCTGCTATGCCATGTGGGTAGCTCCCTGGCATTGAACTCTTGCTGCAGTGGCTACGGATAGCTTCATAGGTTGCGTCTTAACCTCTGCGCCACCAGGGAGGCCCTGTCTTAGCATTTTTGTTTTATAGACCTTTCACCTCCTTTGTTAGTTTTATTCCTAGGTATTTATTTTTTATGTAATTGTAAATGTGATTGTTTTCTTGATTTAATTTTCTTCTAGATAATTGTATCACATAGGAACACAACAGATTTTTGTATATTGATTTTGTACTTCACTGTACTGATTGTTTCTTGTACCTTTTTTTAATGGAGTCTTAGGGGTTTTCTACATAGATTATCATGCTGTCTACAAGTACTGATTGGTTTACTTCTTTTCCAATTTGGATACCTTTTGTATTTTTTTTCTTGCTTAATTGCTCTAGCTAGGATTTCCAGTGCTTCAAATAATACTACAGTGTTCTAGTAATCAAAACATTATGGTATTGGAATAAAAATAGACTCATAGATCAATGAAATAAAATTGAGAATGCATGTAAGTCCACACTTATATGGATAGTTAATTTACAACAAAGTAGCCAAGAGAATACAATGAAGAAAGTGTGTTCAACATTGGTTGAAGTGTTGGGGAAACTGAACAGACATGGGGGCTTCCCTGGTAGCGCAAAGGTTAAGATACAATCTATGACTCTATCTGCAGCCTCTAGCAGCATGAGTTTGATTCCCGGCTAACCAGGGAAGAACCCACATGGGGCGGCAGACCTCTCCTGTTTCACCCTTTGCTCCCCTCAGCAATGTACTTCGTCTATCTGCCTGTTCTGTTCCCTACTCTGTCTCTGGTGAATCCTCTCACCCCCCACCCCATGCCTCTGGCCTGTACCCCAGCTCTTGTATGCATAAATAAATTATCTTAAAAAAAAAAAGAAAACTGAACAAACACTGCAAAAAGATGACGCTAGACCACTATGTCACACCACACACAAAATTAACTCAAAATGGATTAAAAACTTGAATGTAAGAACTGAAACAACAAAAATAGACTGAAGAAAACATGTGCAAACACTTCATGTTATTGGTTTCAGGTATGTCTTTCAGGACTCGACTCCAACAGCAAAGAAAACAAAAGCAAAATAAACTGTTGGGACTATGGCAGAATGAAAAGCTGCTGCACAACTAAAGAAACTATCATAAAAATGAAAAGATACCCTGCTGAGTAGGAGAAAATATTTGCACATCATACATCTGACAAGAGACTAATAGCCAAAGTCTGCAAAGAACTCATACAACTCAACAAGAAGAAGACAAATATACCAATCAAAAAGTGGGACTAAAGTAGACACTTCTTCAGAGAAGACATCCACGTGTCTAACACTCACATGAAAACTGTGCAGCATCCCTTGTCATCAGGGAAATGCCAATCAAAGCCATAATCACACACAACCTCAGACTCAGGAGAAGGATTAGAAACAAGGGTGGTGAGGGGCTGGTGAAAAGCAACACTTGTACAGTGTTGTTGGAAACGTGACTAGTCCAGCCCTATAGAAAACAGTTTGGACGGTTTTCAAAATATTACAAATGGATCTGCCATATGATGGAGCAATTCCACTCCTTGGTATCTATCCAAGGAATGCAAAAACACTATATTGAAGAGTTGTATGCATTCTTATGTTCATTGCAGCATTATTTAAAATAGTCAAGTTATGGAAACTTCCATAAGTGCCCAAAGACAGATGAGTAGATCACGAGGATGTATTATATACGTGTGTGTGTGTGTGTATAAAACTTGGATGTAAGAACATACGTGTGTGTGTGTGTGTATACTCTCACACAATGGAATACTACTCAGTTATTTTATTTTTATTTTTTTTAAAGATTTATTTATTTATGCATACAAGAACTGGGGTATAGGCCAGAGTGTAGGAGGTGAGAGGATTCGCCAGAGACAGAGTGGGCAACAGAACATGCAGATCGAATGAAATACACTGCTGAGGGAAGCAGCAGGTGAGCAGGAGAGGTCTGCTGCGTCATGTGGCTATATCTCCCTGGCCGGGGATGGAATTTGTGCTACAGTGGCTGCGGATAGCTTCAAAGGTTGTGTCCTTTTTTTTTTTTTTTAAAGATTTATTTATTTTTATGCAAGAACTGGGGTATAGGCCAGAGGCGTGGGAGGGTGAGAGGATTCACCAGAGGCAGAGCAGGGAGCAGAACAGGCAGACGACAGAAATACACTGCTGAGGGGAGCAGCAGGCACGACAGGAGAGGTCTGCTTTGCCATGTGGGATTCTCCCTGGCCGGGATCAAACCCGCACTGCAGAGGCTGTGGACACCTTCACAGAGCGGCGCTCAACCCGCTGTGCCACCGGGGAGGCCCCATAGGTTGTGTCTTAACCCCTTGTGTCACCAGTGTTGTAAACCAATGTTACCTTAATTTAAAAAATTGATACAATTAAAAAAATGCTAGAAAGTGACAGAGGAGAGTGGTGGTATAACAGGGTGGTCCCCAGGAAAAGGAGAGGTTCCAGGTTCCCGCTCTACCCAAGGGAGGGTGGAGCTGAGCAGGGAGGAGCAGCTGGAGAGGAGACTGGAGAAGGAGGTGGAAGGATGGAAAGCCAGGAAACCTGAAGCGGGCACATGGAGCAGAGACATGTGAAGAAGCTGCGCTTGTTTTTTGGTCCTGGGCTGATTGAAACATGTGGGTGAGAGACCCATGGGGAGGTTAACAATGGCAGCTTTGAATTTGATTTTGATCTTTTCCTCCCAGACTTGTCTGACTGTTTCTGACCCTTTTCTATGGGTCCCCACTGGAAGGTGCTTTAGACTCGTGGCAGGCTTTTGGACCTCAATGGCCCTGCTTTGGGCCTATCCTGTTTGGCTGGACATGTACCCATAAGGGAACGGGTAACTTTGGTTGCTAGATTTGGAAACTATATTCTTTGTCTTTTCTTTGTTGCACACTATTTGTATTAAAGTTTCTTTCCATCAAAAGTCTTACATATTTTGTCTTGATGTGGCAGATGGGAGAACATGTTTAGAACAGACAGGTCTGGGTGTTCTGGATGCCCGTCTTCCTGTCCTGTAACAGTGGGACATAAACTCTGAAGATGTAGGCAGGGGAACTTCTAGTGTCAGTCAAAGGGGGTAAAATCATCCAGTCCTATTTCTCCTGCTGAAGACATGAAAATCTCTGGACCCAATATAAAAAGCAAATATCTAAGAACTCTGAAAAGTCAACAGAAGCAGGCAGGTTGTGAAGGAAAGTCAAAACTTGGAAAAGCAACCTGCATGAGGATGTTCTCCATTTCTTTCTTTTTTCTCTTATAGCTTTGCCTTAAGATTGGGCCCCACTTTTGGGCACAGGGGTGGTCACACGAGTAGCTAAAATTCTGCGAGAAATCAAACTTTCTGGATAAAGTGATCAGGAGAGGCTCCTGTGGGTCAGAGATCATGGAGTTGGGAGAATGTGAAAATCCTATTATCTAGAAAAGGAAATTCTCTTATTCTCTGTATGAATTTCCACAAGGCTTGGGCTTAGTCCTGAGTGAGCAGGCACAGGATAGATCCAAAGAACTAGAGCAAAGTCTCCAAAAGTGAAACTGAAATGTGAACCATCAACTCATAGGTGATAAGACAGACTTTGCAGTCTGAGCCTAGTTGGATTGATTACCTGCTTAAACAAACAAACAAACAAATATTTCCCAGGGTATTCTAACAAATACCCAGACCTGATACAATGCAGTGTTCAAAATTCTGTAACTAGGAAGAGCCAGGAAAGTGTGACCAACTCCCAGAGAAAGAAAAAGAGAGATAGCAGCCTTGAGATAACCCAGATATTGAAATTATCAGATGTAAAAGCAGCTGTAATAATTATGCCCCATGAGATACACTCACTTGAAATGAATGGAAAGAAGTTATCAGCATAGAAATTATAAAATACACATGAAAATTTAATTGTAAAAAAAGTGCAAATCTGATAATAAAAATCACTACATGGGCATTGAAAAGTAGAAGGACAGGAGAGAGCAAACTTGAAGATAAATTAATAAATGTTCAATTGCAATGACTTTAAAGTCCTATGGATGGCTGAAGTTTTGAAAAACAAAATGTATCTGATTGTAATTAGCTACAGAGATTCTTAAGAAGATTCATTCAATTACATTCATGGTTCCCTTGGATACATATGAAGAAGTTCCTGCTGTTTGTCAATTACTCTGAGTAAGGAATAAGCATTATCTTAAGTCCAACTATGATGATTGTGTGAATTTCTATTACAGTGTTTTATATGGGCTGGCTATGGAAAAAACATGTTTCAAATGTTCCGTGACTTTACATCATAGAAAGCGATGCATTGGCAGGAAAAAGTTTTCTGATTGGGTCCGTTAAGTTTTTTTTTTTTAAAGATTTATCCATCCATGCACACAAGAACTGGGTAACAGGCCAGAGGTGGGGGTGGGGCGGTGAGAGGATTCACCAGAGACAGAGCAGGGAACAGAACAGGCAGCTTGACCGAAACACACTGCTGAGGGGAGCAGCGGGCCAGTCAGGAGAGGTCTGCTGTGCCATGTGGGTTGCTCCCCGGTTGGGGATCGAACTCATGCTGCAGAGGCTGCGGAGAGCTTCATAGGCTGTATCCCAAGTCCCTGTGCCACCAGGGAGGCCCATGGGTCCATTAAGTTGTGTACCTACAGGAATACCAATTTTGAAATATAGGAGAGTTACTAATTTTTTTTTCTTAAAAAATTAGTCTTTAAGGCCTCCCTGGTGGCGCAAGGGGTTAAGCACAGCACTATGAAGATGTCTGCGCAGCCACTGCAGCACGAGTTCCATCCCTGACCAGGGGGCTACCCCCACGGTGCAGCAGAACTCTCTTTACTCACCTGCTTCTCCCCTCAGCAGTGTATTTCAGTTAATCTGCCTGTTCTGCTCCCCACTCTGTCTCTGGTGAATCCTCTCAGCCCCCCGCACCTCTGCTGCACCCCAGCTCTTATATGCATAAATAAATAAATCTTTAAAAAAATTAGTCTTTAGACCTGAAACCATAAAATATATAGAAGAAAATATAGGTAAAATACTACAAGACATACATCTCAGAAATATCTTTAAAGACTCACCACCCAAAGCAGTGATAGTGAAGGCAAAGATAAACACCTGGGATTACATCAAACTGAAAAGCTTCTGTACAGCAAAAGAGACATTAACCAAAACAGAGAGACACCCCACTAATTGGGGAAAAAATCTTTGCACTCCAGTCAACTGATAAGGGACTGATCACAAAGATATACAAAGAACTCACATGGCTCACTCAACAAAAACAAAATAAACAAGCCAGTCAAGAAATGGGCAGAAGAACTCAAAAGGCATATGAAAAAATGTTCAACATTCCTTATCATCAGGGAAATGCAAATCAAAACCACACTGAGATACCACCTTACACCAGTAAGAATGGCATATATCAAAAAAAGAAGCAACAACAAATGTTGGCAAGGATGTGGTGAAAAAGGAACTCTCCTATATTGCTGGTGGGAGTGCAAATTGGTCCAACCACTGTGGAAAGCTGTCTGGAGGTTCCTCAGTCTACTAAAAATGGACTTACCATATGATCTGGCAATTCCACTACTAGAGATCTACCCAAAGGACACAAAAACAGTGAATCAAAAGAACACCTGTACACCTATGTTTATTGCAGCACTATTTACAATAGGTAAAACCTGGAAACAACCCAAATGCCCAAAAACAGACGACTGGATCAAGAAGATGTGGTACATATACATAATGAAATATTATTCAGCAATCAAAAAAGATAAACTCATGCCATTCACAGTAATGTGGATGGAGCTAGAAGGAATTATGCTCAGTGAAATAAGCCAGAAGGAAAAAGAAAAATATCGGATGGTTTCACTTATAATAGGAATATAGGGGAACCAAAAAAAACATCACTGTAAAAAAAATTAACAGTACAAAACACAACAAAGCAAAAACAGACAATTTTAAACCAGAGACATCCTGCAGGGGAGGAGGAGGGAGAGGGATCAGAGGGAGGGAGGGAGGAGCACAGGGGACTGGGGTGATGGTGCACGGGTGCATTGGGGAAGGAAATTCTATGGGGACAACACCTGAGGGGGTGGGGGGAAGCAAATATTGTTTAAAAAATAAAAAAAATGATAAATGTCAAAATAAAAAGATGAATTAAAAACAAAACAAAACAAAACAATACAAAATTAGTCTTCAAATTGGAATGGGTACAACAATGGTGTAAGCAGAGATTCTCAAATCTTTTGGTCTCAGGATTCTATTACAGTCTTAAAATTTATTCATAAATGGATGTCAACTCTTATCAAAAGCTTTCTCTTCATCTGTTGATATTATCTTATGATCTTTATGTCTGAATGATTATATTGATGGATTTACCTATATTAAACTATCTTTGCATCCATGGGAAAAATTCCAATTGATCACGATGTATAATCCTTGTAATATATTGTTGAATTCATTTTCCTAGTATTTCTTTTTTAAAGATTTATTTATTTATGCATACAAGAGCTGGGGTACAGGCCAGAGGTTTGAGGGGTGAGAGGATTCACCAGAGGCCAAATGCGTGCTGCAGAGGCTGTGGATTGCTTCACAGTGCTCTGCTTAACCCCTTGTGCCACCAGGGAGGCCCCATTTTGCTAGTTTTTTTTTTTTAAAGAGGCATGTATTATTTATTTATTTGTTTGTTTGTTTGTTTATACAAGCACTGGGTACAGTCAGAAGCGTGGGAGGGTGAGAGAACTCACCAGAGCCAGAGCGGGGAGCAGAGCAGGAAGAAGGACTGAAGTACAATGCTGAGGGGAGCAGCGGGCGGCAGGAGAGGTCTGCGCTCCATGTGGGACCCTCCTCTGGTGGCTGGGGAGCAGCCGGGGATCGAACCCGGCGCTGCAGAGGCCGCGGGCGGCTTCGCAACCCAGTGCTCAACCGCTGCGCCACCGGGGAGGCCCGTTTTGCTAGTATTTTGATGAAGATTTCTGCATTGATTTTTCATCAGGGATATTGGCATGTAATTTTCTTGTCCTTTGTATGGTTTTAGTATTAGAAAAATGTTGGCATCATAAAATATGCCAGGGAGCATTCCCTCATCTGCATTTTTAAAAATGATTTGAGCATGTTGGCATTAGTTTTTCTTTAAAGGTTTATGAAATTCTT
This sequence comes from Talpa occidentalis, assembly GCF_014898055.3. Taxonomy (NCBI): domain Eukaryota; kingdom Metazoa; phylum Chordata; class Mammalia; order Eulipotyphla; family Talpidae; genus Talpa; species Talpa occidentalis. The sequence continues at coordinate 61,212,641 of NW_023605194.1, forward strand.
ATGTAAAACTCTCTGGTCTTGTGCTTTTGTTTTTGGCAGACTTTTATCACTGTTTCAATTTCCATGCTTGTGATCAGTTTGTTCAAATAATTTCTTCCTGGGTTACTCTGGGTAAACTACTTTCATCTAGAAATTTGTCCATTTCTTCAAGATTATCAAACTTATTGGCTTATAGTAATCTCTTATAATCATACTTTGTATTTCTGTGCTGTCTGTGGTAATTTCTCTTCTTTCATTTCTAATTCTGCTTATTAATATTTTCTCTGTTTTTTTTCTTTGTTAGACTAATTAGCAGTTCATCATTTTCTTTATTTTATTGAAGAACCAGCTTTCAGTTTCATTGACTTTTTTTTTTAAGATTATTTATGCATACAAGAACTGGGGTACAGGCCAGAGGTGTGGGGGGGTGAGAGGATCCATCAGAGACAGAGTGGGGAGCAGAACAGGCAGACTGAATGAAATATACTGCTGAGGGGAGCAGCAGGCACACAGGAGAGGGCTGCTGCACCATGTGGGTAGCTCCCTGACAGGCCAGGGATCAAAATCAGGCTGCAGAGTTTTCGGATAACTTCATAGTGCTATGCTTAACCAGGGAGGCCACAAGGGAGGCCCTTCATTGACTTTTTTTTTTTTTTTTTTAAAGCTTTATTTATTTATTTATACAAGCACTGGGTACAGTCAGAAGCACGGGAGGGTGAGAGAATTCACCAGAGCCAGAGCGGGGAGCAGAGCAGGCAGAAGGACTGAGCACAAAGAAAAAGGAAAATGAACTGAGGGGAGCAGTGGGGGGGGGTCTGCACGCCATGTGGGACCCTCCTCAGGTGGTCGGGTATCGAACCGGCGCTGCAGAGGCTGTGGGCAGCTTCTCAATCTGGCGCTCAAACGCTGAGCCACCCGGGAGGATCCCCCTTCATTGACTTTTTGAGGGAGTCTTTTAAATCCATTTATTTCTGTGATTATTTTAATTATTTCCTTTCTTCTAACTTTGGGTTTTATTTGTTTCTCTTTAGGTTATTTATTTTATATGTTTTTTGCTTCTTAATGTGGACCTGTATTGCAATTATCTTCCCTCTTAGGACTGCTTTTGTTATATCACATAGATTTTGGTAGCTTGTTTCCTCATTTTCATTACTTTCAAGGTATTTTTTTGTTTTCTGTTTAATTTCCTTTATCCAATAGCTATTAATCAGCAAATTGTTTAGTGTCCATGTATTCATAGTTCTTCCTTATAGTTGATTTCAAGCTGATTTCAGAGAGAATACTTTGCATAATTTCAATCTTTGTAGTTTTATAGATAATTACTTGTATCCCAACATATAGTCCAGTCTTAAAAATGTTCCGTGAGTACTTGAAAAACATTGTATTTAGTGGTTGTTGGGTAGACTATTCCACAGATATCTGTTAAACTTATTTGGTCTAGCTCCTCATTTAAGCTACTATTTCCTTATTTAGTCTCTGTCTTGTTGATCTGTCCATAGTTATGAGATATTAATATCCCCTAGCATTATTATGCTGTCAGCAACTCTCTTTAGGCTGTTGTCTTATGTAACTTGATGCTCCACCATTCAGTGCATGCATATATATGAATGATATTTTTTGTTGCATTAGACATAGCATAATATTTGTCTCTATTTCTTATTACCTTTTTAAATCGTCTAAAAAATCGATTCAAGTATATTTGCTCCTGACTTTTTTTGACTGTCATTTGCTTGTAAGATTGTCTTCCAGGGCCTCCCCTGGTGGTGCTGCGGGTGAGCACTGGGCTGCGAAGCTGCCTGCAGCCTCTGCAGCATTGGTTCAATCCTTGGCTGCCGGCAAGGGTCCCACGTGGCGTGACAGGCCTCTCCTGCCACACCCGCTGCTCCCCTCAGCAGTGTTCCCCTCATCAGTCTGCCTGTTCTGTTCCCTGCTTTGGCTCTGGTGAATTCTCTCACCCTCCCGCACTTCTGACTGTACTCAGTGCTTGTATAAATAAATAAATCTTGAAAAAAAAATTAAAAAAAAAAAAAAGAGATTGTCTTCCAGCCTTTAAATCCTACGTCTGTGTCTGTGCTTATCTTTATTGATAAGATAGGTTTCGTGTAAACAACAGAAGGTTGAAATTTGTTTTGAAATCCATTCAGCCACTCTATGCCTTTTGCTTGTGAATTCAGGCCATTTTAATGTGATTATAGAAACACTGGGATGATTTTTGGTTTGTATTTTTTATTTTCTGAAGTCTTTATGCCTTGTTTATGTTTCATTTCTGTTGTCTTATGTGTTACTTCTATTGACTTTTGTTGGAAAGTTCTGCTGAGGCTAGAATATGACTATTTGTGTGACCTTGGGATAGTCTGGTCACATACTCACTGTCATGGGCCACATTGTTAACTCTCTTCCTCCTCCTGCATATTCTATAATTTAGGTGTCTGTTACCTATATATTTGTTGTTCTGTTGCTTTATAAAACCCCTTTAGAACGTCTTTCATTTTCAACTTGGTGTTGATAATTTTTTTTTATTTTTTGCTTTTCAGTGAAGCTCTTTACCCTTCATTCTGTCTTAAATGTTAATTTACAGGGTAAAGGATTTAGGCTGGAAATATTTTTTAAGTACTTTAAATATCTCATGCTCTGCGCTTCATGCCTATGATTCTACTGATAAGTCTGACTGGTGTTCCCTTAGAAGTCACCCTTTTTCTCTCGATGTTTTTAGTATTCTGTTTTTGTCATTGACTTTCAGCAGTTTTGTCATAATATGTCTTAGTGTGTGTCTGCCTGGTATTATTTTGCTTGTCACTTTTTTGGGGCCTCTTAGATCACAATATCTAAGGTTCACTTTCCAGACTGAGATGATTCTCAGCAATTATTTCTTTAAATAATTTTTCTATACCTTTCTCTTTCTTGTCTCCTTCTGGGACCCTGGTGATATGGATGTTATTCCTTTTTTAGATTATCCCAAAGGGCTCTTGTATCATTTTTATTTTTTAAATTCATTTTTCCCAATATTGTTTTATGTGTGAGTTTTCTATGATTTTTCTTTCAAGCTCATTAACTCTATTGCTTTACTTTGTCTGCTGTTGTTTATTTTTTTACTCAATTATATATTTATACTTGGTTATAGTATTTTTTAGATTCATGACTGCTAATTGTAACTGCATCATATTTTATTGGTCTTTATTTTATTCCTGTTTTACATCATCCATTGTTCTTTAGTTTAGTAAAGTTGTTATAACTTGTTACCTTGAACTCTTCATCAGGCATGTTCCATAGTTCTGCTGGGTTGACACTCCTCTCGGTTATTTTTTGTTTTTTTTTGCCAGCATTCACAGTATGTTCTTTTGTTTATTTTTCACTTTCATGGTTTGTAATAAGGATAGACTTTAAGGCTTCTGCCTTTACAACTGTTGGAATGATTGGAGAACAGGTACTGGCAAGGGGCAATAAGTATTGAGTAAAAAGAATTGGGGCAGGAGGGCACCCAGGGACGATAGCCAATGAGTGTCAGGGATTCGGGTTTCCTCTCTGCTGTGGGTACCATCGCTGTGTGGTGTGGATCCACATTAATCCCCTCCTCTAGGCTAGCTCTTTGGTCTAAGAGTCTCATATAATTTTGTGTCAGCCTCCACCTTTAGGATATATTTGAGCATTGGATGCATGGGCATTAGATACTGGGCATGGACAGGGTCAGTAGCCTGAGATTATTGTCTTTTCTCTCCAGCTCACAGCCTTATTCTGAGGGGTGCATGCTTAGTGTTAGCAGGTGCTTAAACTCTGACTAATGAAAGCATTCATTTGTTATCTTGGATTTAGCCCTAGCTAGTATGATGGCAGTTGTTTTGAATATCTCAGTCTAGATTTTGAGCAGTAGGTGCCTCTATGAGGAGACACTGATGGTCACTGATCAAACCTGGTTCTTCCCAGTGGATTGAGCTCCTGTTGTTTTTATACTGGGAAACTCAGGCTCAAGGCAGTAAGTTTTACTCTATACTCCTGCTTCTATAATTCACCCAGTAGTGCACCCTCTGGACAGCAACTCTGTGCACCCCCTTATCCAGTGCAGTGCCAGGTCTCCCAGGTCATCAATGTTGGAGTATGCTTCCCTTTTGCAACCATCTCAGGCTGGGTAAATTCACCATTGGTTTCAGTGATTTGAAGGAGAATTTTGGAGCCCTTGGCATCATTTTCACAAGTTTTTTTTTTTTTTTTTTTAAGAGAGACCAATGGATTTTTTTTTCTTTTTTCTTTTTTAAAGATTTATTTATTTATTTATACAAGCACTGGGTACAGTCAGAAGCGCGGGAGGGTGAGAGGATTCACCAGAGCGGGGAACAGCACAGGCAGACTGACAGAATACACTGCAGAGGGGAGCAGCGAGCGCGGCAGCAGAGGTCTGTCGCTCCATGTGGGACCCTCGCCAGTGGCGGGGGATCGAACTGGCGCTGCAGAGGCTGCGGGCAGCTTCGCAGCCCAGCACTCAACTGCTGTGCCACCAGGGGAGGCCCCATTTTCACAAGTTTTAATGGTAAGCAGGGGAAACAAGCCAGTAGGGAGCCAGCAGCAAATTGACACCCCCCTACCCCACCCCACCCCCAATCTCTATATTCTCTTTTCTCTGGGCTTCCTCTTGTGGTGGTATCTCGTAGCCATTCTGCAGTCATCACTGAGTAGCTCCACCCTTATAGCCCCTCTCTCCTAGGCACAGGTGTACACACTTGCACATGCACACATACCCACCGTCAGGTGTCCATAGTCAGGCATGTGTGCCGATACCCACTGCCCTCTAGGTTAACAAGATCAAGGCTGCTGGTGATAGCCACAGAGGCCCATGGCACAAAAGCCTGATCAACTTTATTTATTCTACAGCCCTTAAGTCAGCAACTGTGGGGGGTTCCACATGGCAGCAGCCCCTCCCTTTTATGGGCTGTATTGCTCTGATTTCACTATAAACACAGTTCCTGGATGTCCATTTTCCTGTCAGGGGTTATTGGCTTTGTTCTGCTGCAATCTACTTAGCAGCATATAGAGGAGGTGAATCCAGTATCTTCACTCTGCCACCGTCTAGCTGGACTGTGTTATACTTCTATTGGATAGCTGAGTTCTAGCTACTCTGTCTAGCTAACAGAGTTTCTAATAAATGAATTTGGTTCTTAAAGAAGAACCTAATTTGGTGCCTCCCTGGTGGCTCAAGGTATTAAGTGTCAGCACTGTGAAGCAATCCACAGCTACTGCAGCAGGAACTTTTCGAGTTTGATCCCCGGCCAGGGATCGAACATGGCGCAGCAGACCTCTCCTGACTTGCCCACTGCTCCCCTCAGCAGTATATTTCAGTCAGTCTTGCCTGTTCTGTTCCCCACTCTGTCTCTGGTGAATCCTCTCACCCCCCACACCTCTGGCCTGTACCCCAGTTCTTGTATGCATAAATAAATCTTTTAAAAAATCTAATTTTAATTTTACCTTTCAAGGTATAAAAACAGAATGGGTCACAGTTTTGGTCTATGCTGTGTTCTCATGCTGTACTAGATGACAGCTTGTAGCTGCAGGAAGCGTACAGTGCAGGATCTCTACGATTCAAGCAGATGGGGTAAAGGAGTCCTGGAGACCTCAGTGACTTTTACAGGCTTTTATTGGGATTTACCAGGTACACAGCAGGCAGGGATGCTGCGGGGCCGGGAGGCTGGCAGACCTCCCAGCCCCAAGCAAGCCTTCACTGTTTCTGGGCTCTCCGGCCTTCTCTCGTGGCCGCTGCTTCTCGCTTGTTGTGATCTCTCTGCTCTTACGTGCTCTGCTGTTCCTCTTGCTCTGTTCTCCTGGCGTCCCCATGATGCTGCCCTTATAAGCCAAGTCTCAGCCCAGGTGAATCCCATCTACATATGCCCACGCCCCCCTCCAGGGTGTGGTGCTCACCCTCAGGCATGCATTCAGGGCCTAAAATCCATCATCAATCCCGATGGCGGGAGGGCAGAAAAGCCTGATACTTTTTACCTACCCTACACAGCTGAAGCTCCCTGAGCTGTGCTTCCTGCATTTGTCTACAATGAGTGAGGGAAGGACCAACAGGGAGTCCTGGTGAGGGGCTTCGGGGATGTTCTCCCCTTGATTCATAGAAGTGTTCAACATGTATTGAGTGAATGGATGAGTATAAAAATTACATGTATTCATTTCATGTAAAATGGATAATGATTTAGGGCTCAGACTTTGAAACAGACTGATTGCTAATGCTGCTGCTTGCTACCTCTGTGAAAACACTTATCCACTCTGTGCCTCAGTTTCTTCTTCTGTAAAATGTGGAGTTTGCATGTACAATTTTGAACAGAATACAGTAGATGTTCCTGGATTTGTGTCCTGTCACTTAACTTATTTGGTCATTACCAATTACATCTTGCAGGAGAAAACTGAACACGAAACAACCAAAAAACCCTTTATAAAATATCTTGCCTATAAACAAGTTGTTAAACATGTTCTCACTTCCTTGCCTTCAGTCACCACCTGTGCAGCATGTTTTTGAAGCAATTAAGGCAGATTTGGATACTGCCTGAATACCCTTAGCCACTTAATCTTATGATGGAGGAGAAATCTGTGGGAAGTCAAAAACTGTGTTTATTAAGGACCTGTTTGGTGCACAAAGATCCATGATGTTTTCTCGCTCTACTTCTTTCTTTACCATCCAAGCCTGTACCTGGCTGTCCTGGCAGCATGGACAGGTGAAGTAAAATGTTTATCTCATATACCTTCTAACTGAATCTCAGGATTTAAAACTTAAGACTGGATGGTGAGTTGTGATGATTTTTGTAACCCTGGGCTATTTGGCAATCCTATTATACTACTGACCCAGACTTTCACTGCCTTTCTCAGTCCATCCCTCCTTCTTCTGTTCTCGCTCTCAATAGAGAGAGAGAATATTATACTAAGGTTATATTATACTAAGGCTATTATAGAGAGAATATTATACAAAGGCTATTATACTCACGGATTGTCCCAACTTCTAGCCTTCTTATCTCCATCATCAACCATACCTCCCCTCTCAATCTGCCTCCCTCTAATTTCATTTTTTTAAAAGATGTATTTATTTATATAAGAACTGGGGTACAGGTCAGAGGTGCGGGACAGTGAGCGAATTCACCAGAGGCAGGGTGGGGAGCAGAACAGGCAGACAACCGAAAACACTGCTGAGTGGAGCAGCGGGCAAGACAGGAGAGATCTGCCACACCATGTGGATATATCTCCCTGGCCAGCCGGGAAGCGAACCATGCTGCAGAGGCTGTAGACAGCTTCACAGCGCTGCACTCAACCTGCTGTGCGACTGGGGAGGCCCCCCCTCTAATTTTAAAGCAAAATATGTTTCTCTTCTTGTTTAAGGTTAAATTTTCTACTGTGCTCTTACTCTTTTCTTTCCCAAGACTAAGGTCATATTTTATTGGTCTATCTCTTTCTTTTCTTATTTCCAACATTTTAGTCTCTTTTGGCTCATTTAAATCTTTCCACTGTTTTTAATTTTTAAATTAATTTTTTTTTTAGTAACGACAGGTTATAAAAGGATAGTCTTCTTTAGCTTGCATATGTTTTATTTCTCAATCTCCTCTCTTTTTAAGTCCAAGTTTAAGAGGAAGGAGGGAGGCAAAGGGACACAAGAGATTAGTGGTGAGGGAACACATTTGGGATTAGAAATTAAAAAAACTCAATGCCACTTGTAAAAAAATAGTAGAATCAAATTCAAAAAGAAATTTTATAGTAATCTCTGATTATTCTTTTGATTTCTACTGAGTCTGTTGTGATTTCTCCTCTTTCATTTATAATCCTATTTATATGTGTTTTCTCTTTCTTTTTTTTTTTTTTTTTTTCTTTGTGAGCCTGGTTAGAAGTTGGTCTATTTTGTTTATTTTTTCCAAAGAACCAACTTTTGGTTTCATTGATCTTTTGGATTGTTATTTTAATTTCTATTTTGTTTTATCTGCTTTGATTTTTATTATTTCCCTTCTTCTACTGGCTTTAGGGTTTTTTGGTGTGTGTTTTCCAAAATTTATTTGAACAATATTCTTTTTACCGCCTGAGTAAGTATTATTTTGTACAAATGTGCCAACAAATATTTAATCAGTCCTCTTGTGAAGGATACGATTATTTTCAAGTCTTTCACATGTTGACTGTTCAGATGCATGGTATCTCTGCATCTTTTCGTACTTATCATTTCCTTAGGATAAATTCTTACAGGTGAAATGAATGGGTTACATAGTATCCTTTAATACATTGTTCTTTTACATTTTAGAGAGATTGTATTAATTTATTTTTATTTACTATATTTTATTTTATATAATTCTTACATCATTTCTCATTTTTGCACAATGTATGCATTGTCATTTTGGTTATATTCCCCATACAATTCCACCCCCCCTTATTTCAACCCTAATGCCTCCTCTCCTACACCCTTCCCCCATAGTGTGTCTCTGGTTTATAGTTGTTGTTGATTTTGATTTTTCTTTATTATAATTAATCTTTTTCCTGGTCCCTTATTTAGGTTTTCTAAATTCCTGCTATGAATGAGATTATCTGGTATTTTTCTTTTAATTTCTGGCTTATTTCGCTGAGCATGATCCCTTCCAGTTTCATCCATGTTGCTGTAAATTGCATGAGTTTATCTTTTTTGAATGCTGAGTAATATTCCATTATGTATATGTACCACATCTTCTTGATCCAGTCATCTATTTTTGGGCATTTGAGTTGTTTCCATAGCTTTGCTATTGTAAATAGTGCTGCCATAAACATAGGGGTGCAGGTGCTCTTTTTGGTTGGTCCAGGGGTCTCCCTCGCCTCTTCTTCTTCACACTGCTGGGGCTTCAGGGGGTTTATAAAGTTTTTGGCTTTAGGGTTTTTTTGTTGTTCTTTTTCTAGCTCTTTGAGATGTGAGATTAGATTGTTTCTTTGAGTTCTTTTTTGTTTCTTGATGTGAGCCTGTATTGCTATATATTTTCCTCTTATTACTGCTTTTGCTGCATCCCATACATTCTGGAAAGCAGTGTCCTCCTTGTTGTTCCACTCAAAGTATTTTTTTTAAAGATTTATTTATTTTTATACAAGAATTGGGGTACAGGCCAGAGATGCATAGGAGGGTGAGAGAATTCACCAGAGACAGTGGGGAATAGAACAGGCAGACGGACCGAAATACACTGATGAGGGGAGCAGTGGGCAAGACAGGAGAGGTCTGTCCCGCCATGTGGGTTTCTCCCTGGCCAGCCAGGAATTGGACTCCTGCTGCCGTGGCTGCGGATTGCTTCATAGGTTGCGTCTTAACCCCTGTGCCACCAGGGAGGCCCTCAAGTATTTTTTAATTTCTTCTTTGATCTCCTCATTAGTCCAGTGGTCTTCCAGTAGAGTGGAGTTCAATCTCCATGAAGTGGGAGGGTTCCCTGTTTTCCTTTCATGATTTATTTCTAGTTTGATTCCCTTATGATTGGAGAAGATGGAATGATTTTTATCTTAAAGTATATGTTGATGTTTGTCTTGTGGCCCGGTATGAGATTGATTCAGGAGAATGATCCTTGTGTGCTTGAGAAAAATGTGTACTTGGATATTTTGGGGTACAGTGTCCTATAGATGTCTGTTGAGTCCATGAGTTCTATGTCTTTATTTAGGGCTCTAGTGTCTTTATTTACCTTTTGTCTGGTTGATTTGTCCATTGGTGAAAGTGGGTTGTTGAAGTCCCCCACTATATATATATTTTCTTTAATGTTCATTTTCAGAGCTGATAATAACTGTCTAACATATTTTGGTGCCCCTTCATTTGGTGAGTATATATTGATGAGTGTTATATCTTCCTGATGTATTGTCCTCTTGATCATAATGCAGACTCCATCTATGTCTCTTTTTACTTTTTTTAATTTGAAGTCTATTTCATCTGATATAAGTATAGCTGTTCCTGCCTTCTTTTTTGGTCCATTTGCTTGTAGGATTGTTTTTCAACATTTTACTATCAGTCTGTGTTTATCTTTGTGGTTAAATCTGTTTCCTGGAGACAGCAGAAGGTTGGATATTGTTTTTTTTTAATCCAGTGTGCTACTCTGTGTCTTTTTATTGATGAGTTTAATCCATTTACATTTAGAGTTAATATTGATATGTTGGCATCTGTATTTGCCATTTTGTTTGTCTTTTTTGATTTTATTTCTCACTTTATTTTGTTCTTCTTGATCATTCCTCTGTTGGTTTTGGCTTTAGGACTTCCTATATAATTTTTTTTTTTAATAATTTTTTATAGAGGCATGTTTTTATTTATTTGTTTGTTTGTTTGTTTGTTTATACATGCACTGGGTACAGTCAGAAGCGCGGGAGGGTGAGAGAATTCACCAGAGCCAGAGCGGGGAGCAGAGCAGGCAGAAGGGAATTCACCAGAGCCAGAGCGGGGAGCAGAGCAGGCAGAAGGACCGAAGTACACTGCTGAGGGGAGCAGCGGGCGGCAGGAGAGGTCCGCGCGCCATGCGGGACCCTCCTCTGGTGGCCGGGGAGCAGCCGGGGATCGAACCTGCGTCGCAGAGGCCGCGGGCAGCTTCACAACCCAGCGCTCAACCGCTGCGCCACCGGGGAGGCCCCTATATAATTTTTTAGAGTGGGGGTTTAGTTGTAATGAATTTCTGGAGTTTCTGTTTGTCTGGGAAGGTCCATATTTTTTCTTCATAGAGGAAGGAGAGCTTTGCAGGGTAAAGTATTCTTGGTTGGCATTTGCTGTCTCGAATATGTTACTCCATTCTCGTCTTGCCAGTAGTGTTTCTCTGGAGAAGGTGAGGTTAACTGGATTGATTTTCCCTTATAAGTTATCAGTTTCTCCCCACATGCCAGTTTCATTATTTTTTCTTTGTCTTGGATTCTTGCAAGCTTTACTATTATATGTCTTGCTGTAGTTTTCTTTTTCTTTCATTGCAGTAATTGGATGTTCTTCTTGCCTTTTTTTTTAAAAGATTTATTTATTTATTTACACAAGCACTGGGTACAGTCAGAAGCGCAGGAGGGTGAGAGAATTCACCAGAACCAGAGCAGGGAGCAGAGCAGGCAGAAGGACCGAAGTACACTGCTGAGGGGAGCAGTGGGTGGCAGGAGAGGTCTGCACACCATGTGGGACCCTCCTCTGGTGGCCGGGGAGCAGCCGGGGATTGAACCGGTGCTGCAGAGGCTGTGGGCAGCTTCGCAACCTAGCGCTCAACCGCTGCGCCACTGGGGAGGCCCTCTTCTTGCTTCTTGTGTGTCTATATTTGTCTCCTTTTTCATGCTTCACAAGTTTTCTTCAATTATCTCCTTGAATAATTTCTCAGATCCTTTGTCTCTCTCCTGACCTTCTGGAATGCCTCTAACTCTTATATTTCCTCTCTTCATTTAGTCTGATAATCGTCTAAGTGTAGTCTAATTCTTCCTTTGCACTTTTCTCTTTTTCTCTTTTGGTTCTTTTGATTTTTGTATCTTCAAGAGTACTGATCCATTCTTCCATTACCGTGGTTCTGTTTTCAGTGCTTTTAAAGAGCTCTTTGTCTCCTCCAGTAATCTTTTAGTCTCCTCATTTTCTTTTATTTTCTTTCTTAAGGTCTCACTTATATGCATATAAATTCAACAACCTAAGATATGGACAAATTCCTAGAACGATATAATCATCCAAAGCTGGACAAAGAAGAAATAGAACACCTAAACAGACCAATTACAAGCAGTGAAATTGAGGCAGTAATCAAAGCACTCCCCAAAAACAAAAGCCCAGGCCCAGATAGCTTCACAAATGAATTATACCAAATGTTCAGCAGTGAATTAATGCCTATCCTACACAAACTCTTTCAAAAAATTGAAAAAGAAGGAATACTACCAAATTGATTCTGTGAAGCCAACATTGCACTAATACCAAAACCAAAGACAGTACAAAAAAGGAAAATTACAGGCCAGTCTACCTAATGAATTCTGCAAAAATGCTCAACAAAATCCTTGCCAACAGAATCAACAATGCATCAAAGGGATAATACACCACGATCAAGTGGGATTCATCCCAGAGGCACAAGGATGGTTCAACATACGAAAATCAATCAGTGTAATTCAACACATCAACAAAAAGAAAAATAAGAACCACATGATCGTATCAATAGATGCTGAGAAAGCATTTGACAAAGTCCAACATCCATTTATGATGAAGGCTCTTAGAATTCTCAGGATAGAAGGAACATACCTTAACATGATAAAAGACATACGACAAACCCACCACCAATATTATTCTCAAGGGTGAAAACCTGAAGGCCTTTCCTTTAAGATCAGGAACAAGACAAGGATGTCCTCACTCACCACTGCTCTTCATACTGGAGGTCCTAGCCAGGGAAATAAGACAAGAGAAAGACATACAAGGAATCCAGATAGGGAAAGAAGAAGTAAAACTATCAGATGATATGATGATATATTTGCAGATGATATGATAATCTGCACAAAACTACTCAAAATAATCAACCAGTTCAGTAAATTAGCAGGATATAAAATCAACATACAAAAATCAGTGGCCTTCCTATACACAATCAATCTAAAGAAGAAGAAATCAAGAAAACCATCCCTTTTATAATTGAAACAAAAAAAATCAAATACTTGGGAATAAACCTAACAAAAGAGGTGAAAGACCTATACAAATAAAATTATAAAACACTGTTAAAAGAAATAGAAGAAGACACAAAGAAATGGAAAGACATCCCTTGCTCATGAATTGGAAGAATTAACATTATTAAAATGTCCATTCTACCAAAAGCAATATACAGATTCAATGCTATCCCAATAAAAATCTCAGTGACATTCTTCAAAGAAATAGAACAAATACTGATGAAATTCATATGGAATCACAAAAAAACATGAATAGCCAAAGCCCTACTAATGAAAACAAAGGAGAAAGGAGGTATCACACTTCCAAACTTCAAGCTATACTACAAAGCCATAATAATTAAAACAGTTTGCTATTGGAACAAAAACAGACACACAGACCAATGAAACTGAATAGAGAGCCGAGAAATAAAACCACACTTATATGGACAACTGATCTTTGACAAAGGAGCAAAGAAGATGCAATGAAACATGGACAGTTTGTTCAATAAATGATACTGGGAAAACTGGACCACCACGTGCAACAAAATGAAACTAGACCACTACCTCTCACTGTGCACAAAAAACAACTCAAAATGGATAAAAGAACTGGACATAAGACCTGAAACCATAAAATACATAGAAGAAAATATAGGTAAAACACTACAAGACATACATTGCAATAACATCTTTAAAGACTCATCACCCAAAGCAAAGAAAGTCAAGGAAAAGATAAACACCCAGGATTACATCAAACTGAAAAGCAAAAGAGACATTAACCAAAACAGAGACACCCCACTGATTGGGAAAAAAATCTTTGCACTCCAGGCAACTGATAAGGGGCTGATCACAAAGATATACATAGAACTCACATGACTCAACAAAAACAAAATAAACAATCCAGTCAAGAAATGGGCAGAAGAACTTAAAAGACATTTCTCTAAAGAGGAAATGCAAATGGCCAACAGGCATATGAAAAAATGTTCAACATCCCTTATCATCAGGGAAATGCAAATGAAAACCACATTGAGATACCACCTCACACCAGTAAGAATGGCACATATCAAAAAAACAAGCAACAGCAAATGTTGGTGAGGAGGTGGTGAAAAAGGAACTCTCTCCTACATTGCTGGTGGGAGTGCAAACTGGTCCAACCACTGAGGAAAGCTGTCTGGAGTTTCCTCAGTCTACTAAAAATGGAGCTGCCATACGATCCGGCAATTTCACTCCTTGGGATCTACCCAAAGGACACAAAAACATTGATTTAAAAGACCACCTGTACTCCTATGTTTATTGCAGCACTATTTACAATAGGCAAAACATGGAAACAACCCAAATGCCCAAAAATATATGACTGGATCAAGAAGATGTGGCATATATACACAATGGAATATTATTCAGCTATCAAAAAAGATAAATTCGTGCCATTTGCAGCAATATGGATGGAGCAATAAGGAATTATGCTCAGTGAAATAAGCCAGGAGGAAAAAGAAAAATATCGGATGGTCTCACGTATAGCAGGAATATAGGGGAATCAAATAAGACATCAGTGTAAAAAAATAGTAACAGTTCAAAAAGAAATTTTACCCTTTCATTACTTCCTCACATCTCATTTACTCCTTTTTATGTTTATATAAAGGAAATTTATCCCCCATGAACCTTTCTTGGGAAAGTATGGAAGAATATGTTCCAGTAAAATGCAGAAGTAAACCAAGAAAGAGGAAGACATGGGATCTGGGAAAGGGGAGGGAGAGCAGCAAAGGGAAGTTCTAAAAATAAAAGCTATGTGGCAGACTTAGAGAAAAAACCAGAATCATGGAACCCTCAGGGAGAGAGGTTTCCAGGGGAGAAAATGGAACTGATGTGTTTGAATGTATGTAAAATGTTATCGATTGGAAGCTAATGGAGATGTTAGGATATTTTTGAAAAAAAAAAAAAAAAAACAAAAAAAAAAAATAGTGCCGTTAGGCATATTGAAAATGAAACAAATTAAAAGGTGGAGGTAATTATCAACCTTTTGAAGAATGAAGGGCTGGACAAGACAGGATGTATGGTCACAAAGGACTAATTGACTTCTCAGAAGCATTACTATACATTATTATAATGTAAACACTGATTTTATCAAAAATTCCTGAGATAGTTACAGTTGAGTGGTAGGGTGAGGAGAAGGGTAGCGTTGTGGAAGTGTGAAGTCCTCATCCACCATAAAGGGAAGACAATAGTTAGTAGCTAGTACCTAAAATTGATTAGTCAAGAGATAAAACCACCATGTTTAGTTAAATGCACAGAGACAAATACCAGGGAAAATAAGAATAGACATATTTTCATATCCAGGATCTCTTTCTATTTTCCTGAATTTCTCTTTTGTATGTATTACTGTTGTTGATTTACAGACAAAACCTAGTCTCATCATTCTGTAGTTAGTCATTACAGTTTAAAAAATTTCAGGATTTCTTCTGCTTTTTGCATTTTTTTCCTTCAAGTTCCTTTTTTCAATTTGTTTTTTGAGTATCTTTTTTTTCTCGTAAAAGTAGTAATGCCTTCCAAATATTGCATGGTTATCACTCCTATTGAATAGAAAAAGATTCCAAATCCTAAAGCTCTGTCTTCAGTCTCTCCCACAATCCTTTCTACAACACTGGAAAACTGTTTCTGATGTCTTTTCAGGGTTTGGCAGAATAAGTTAACTCTCTCCTCATTAATATCTCTCACTGCAAACTTTTAAGTTTTCCTTTCTACTGTTCTCACAAGTGGTTACTATTCCTCTATATCTTTCCGTTCTTCATTTTTGTGGTTTCCCACTGTCTCCAAGATTTATTATGGTTGGAATTTGTTCTTATTCTCCTTGCTGTTTGGATGAGAGTTCTAAGAGGGACGAGTGTGCAACAGAATTTTTATTTTGACATTTAAAGGGAAGTCGATTGCTCTTTCTTGAAACATCTTTCTTGACTGGCTTCTGTGACTCCACAGTCTCCAGGGTCTTCTTTTACTTATTTCTTCTCTATAACATAGCCAAGTTTTGGTGTGCCTCAGTGGTGGTGTTTGGCTACCTACTCATCTCTATAGTTTTAACACAAGGTCGTCTAATCCATTCACATGTTAGTTATATTT
Organism: Talpa occidentalis; assembly: GCF_014898055.3. Taxonomy (NCBI): domain Eukaryota; kingdom Metazoa; phylum Chordata; class Mammalia; order Eulipotyphla; family Talpidae; genus Talpa; species Talpa occidentalis. Next base: position 61,228,301 of record NW_023605194.1, read on the forward strand.
CCATCCCAGTTTTCTCTTTAGTGTCTCAATCTTGTCTGTTTTTCAAACGTGTCTTAAACATAACATATCCAAAACTGAACCCTTGATTTTCAGTCTTTTACCTGTTCTTCAGGCCTCTCTGGTGGTGCAAGAGATTAAGCCTAAGCACTATGAAGCTATCAGCAGCCACTGAAGCATGAGTTCAATCCCCAGCCAGGGAGATACCCACATGGCACAGCAGACCTCTCCTGTCTGGCCCGCTGCTCCCCTCAGCAGTGTATTTCAGTCGATCCACCTGTTCTGTTCCTCACTCTGTCTCTGGTGAATCCTCTCATCCCCCTGAACAATAGCTGGCCTACACCCCAGCTCTTGTATGCATAAATAAATAAATCTTAAAAAAAGTTTCTGAACAAAAGAAATATCCATTTGCATGAGGTAAAATTAGTGACAAAATTAATAGCACCTAGGAATACATTAGTAACTTTATTGAATTTCAAGTTTATGAAAGTAATTATTTATACTTTGCCTAGCAAACTCATTCATTACCAGAACACAAGCTCCATGAGGGGAGGAATTGAGTCTATTATTTCCCACTCTGTCTTCTCTGCCTGACACATAGTAGGAACTAGTACCTCAAAATTAATTATTCAAAAACCAGTTTGATTACTCTCAGAAGCTTTCATTAGCTTTCTTTGGGAGTTATTTTTCCCTGATTCTATATCACACACACACACACACACACACACACACACAATTTTTTTTTGATAATTATTAAGTTGGATTGACTTGATACTTCTGTGAATGTGGAGTGCAGTAGATTGAGGGGGAGATAGCTACAAATAATTGTGACCCAGTAATTCTACACCAAGTCAATTTGTCATTCATAAAACAATAGAATTTATTTTCACATATTCAAAGACTGAAAATGTATACTCTACTATATACCCATTTCGAAAAACGTAATGCCAGTCAACCAAAAGTCAAATACAGGGCCTCCCCGGTGGCGCAGAGGTTGATCGCTGGGTTGCGAAGCTGCCCGCAGCCTTTGCAGCATCGGTTCGATCCCCGGCTGCTCCCCGGCCACCAGAGGAGGGTCCCACATAGCGCGCAGACCTCTCCTGCTGCCCGCTGCTCCCCTCAGCATTGTACTTCTGTCCTGCCTGCTCTGCTCCCCGCTCTGGCTCAGTGAATTCTCTCACCTTCCCGTGCTTCTGACTGTACCCAGTGCTTGTATAAATAAATAAATCTTTAAAAAAAAAAGTTAAATACAAATAAATAGTCTCCCAAAGGAGGAAATGCTATTGAAGAAGTGGTGATAGCAATGAGTCTTGAATTGACTAAATTTAGATAGATATGATTGCATAATACATAGCAAAAATCACATTATTGAAGACCTCCCTGGTGGCGCAAGGAGTTAAGCACAGCACTGTGAAGCTATCCACAACTTCTGAAGCATGAGTTCGATCCCTGGCTGACCAGAGAGCTACCCACGTGGCGCAGCAGACCTCTCCTGTCTTGCCTGCTGCTCCCCTCAGCGGTGTATTTCAGTCAATCTGCCTGTTCTGCTCCCCACTCTGTCTCTGGTGAATCCTCTCACCCCCCACACATCTGGCCTGTACCCCAGTTCTTGTATGCATAAATATATAAAAAAAAATCTTAAAAAAAGTCACATTATTGAAGGCCTCCCTGGTGGCGCAAGGGTTAAGACGTAGACTATGAAGCTATCTGCAGCCACTGCAGCATGGGTTCGATTCCCGGCTGGCCAGGGAGCAACCCACATAGCGCAGCAGACCTCTCCTGACTCACCCACTGCACCCCTCAGCAGTGTATTTCAGTCAATCAGCCTGTTCTGTTCCCCTCTCTGTCTCTGGTGAATCCTCTCACTCCCCTGCACCTCTGGCATGTACCCCAGCTCTTATATGCATAAATGAATAAATCTTTTTAAAAAATCACATTATTGAAAGAGAAGATGTCTTGTGCAAGATGCATGTACTATAACTACTGAAACAAAAATTCCGAATCTCACCATGCCCAAACTGGGGCAGGTGGAAGGGAGGTGAGATACATGAAGGCATCTATATATATATGTAGATGATTAGTAATCCTCAAAGGGAAAGAGCAAATGGAGCAAAAATGTTTCTGAACAAAAGAAATATCCAGCTATGCCTGTGCCTGAGATAAAGCAAATACAAGCAAAAATAAAGGACTCCCAATTTAAACAAAAGTAGTTTTATATTCTTATAAAAATACCAAATAGGTCAAAAAGAATTACTATTTTATCTAAATTTTTTCTGTTTTATTATTGATATATATCATCCTCAATAAACACTTACCTGTAGTGAAGTTATATGCCTTGAACAACATAAAAACAAAATACATAACACAAAATCTATTTGTAATGTGTGAAAAAAGGATCAAAAAATATTGAATGGAAACATTAACACATTCCTTTGAATCTTTGCTTAACTAAAGAGATGAAAGTATATATGTTATACACATGCAATTTGCAGCAACATGGATGGCGCTGGAAGGGTTCATGCTCAGCGAAATAAACCAGAAAGAAAAAGAAAAATACCGGATGGTCTCACTCATAGCAGGAATCTAGAAAACTTAAATAAGGGACCAGGAAAATGAATAACTATAAGAAAGAAAATTTCAAAATCAACAAACAACTATGAACAAGAGACACTCTGTGGGGGGTGGGGGTGGGGAGGGGAGGGATTGGGGTCAAAATAAGGGGATTGCAATTGTATGGGGAATATAAAAATAAAATTTATTTAAAAAAAAGAAAGTATATATGTTATAGATTAACAAAATGTGTTTAAGTATATAACAAATTTTACTTTGCAAAAAATCCTTTTGATGTATATGAAGTAATAAATAATAAATGTTTAAATAAAAATAATGTAGGTATACAATATCATTTTATTTTTGAAAGTCTGTATCATTTATGCAAATACACTTATATATGTAAAAAGAAAGCAAAATGAGACTGCAGTGCTTTTTTCTGGATGATCGGATCTCCAGTTATTATTATTTCCCTTTTATTTGTATGTTTTTTCTACCTTTTCTACAATGAATATGTGTTACACATATAGTTCAAAAAATTAAGGGTAAAGTTACCCAAATTATGATAAATGAAATATTATTAGAAAATAATTGATCATCATAAGGAATGATCATCAATAGGAAGGGCAAAACATGCACAGATGGAAAAATCTTCCTATTATTTTGGGAAAGTATTAAACTACAAGAACATAGAGAAATCCAAGAAATATAAATTATTAGTTCATATATGAAAAAGGAAGTCAAGGCAGTACAAAACTAGAATGAAATCTCTTATCATAGGAGAATGCTTTTCCAAGCAGAACTTCCTATTGAAGCAAAGAACAGAAAGAGAAATCCAGCTCAAAGGAATATACAAATTAAAATTAATACTAACCCTGGAAAGATTTATATCCAGGAAAAATGTACTCATTCAACAAACACTCAGTGAGAATCTTCTATAGATCCAATACTATGTTACTATGGAAAACATGGTAAGAACATGTACATTTTTCTTAAGGACCTTGTAGTGAAGTAAGAGAGTTAAGACATGCACTGTAATATCTACAAATGCAGTATAAGATATTAGAAAGGACACTGAATACAGAAAAATTATGTTGGGCCAGATAACATCTTGGAAACCTTATAGAGGAGATGTTGGCATTTGAAATGGACATTACAGGAAAATTAGAATCTGGACTTACTAAACAAGGAGCAGGAAGAAGTGTGAGAAAACATTACTGGGATATGAAAAAGGATGAAAAAGGCCAGGGAAGAAAAATAACACACTATCAACAGACTTACCTGATTTGATTAGATCAACAATAATCATAGCAGCTTGTTTTAAACATGTATTTTCAAAGATTATTGCTTGTTGCTTGGAATGACAGTGCAGACATATAGTATTGAGTGGGTATTATAGGAAGTTGGTAATAATCAATTTTTCAAGTATTTATTTCTGCTGGGCCTCCCCGGTGGCGCAGCGGTTGAGCGCTGGGTTGCGAAGCTGCCTGCAGCCTCTGCAGCCGGTTCGATCCCCGGCTGCTCCCCGGCCACCAGAGGAGGGTCCCACATGGCGCGCAGACCTCTCCTGCCGCCCGCTGCTCCCCTCAGCAGTGTACTTCGGTCCTTCTGCCTGCTCTGCTCCCCGCTCTGGCTCTGGTGAATTCTCTCACCCTCCCACGCTTCTGACTGTACCCAGTGCATGTATCAAACAAACAAACAATAAATAAATAAGACATGCCTCTAGAAAATTAAAAAAAAAAAAAAAAAAAAAAAAAAAAGTATTTATTTCTGCTTATCTGTCTGAGCAGTATTTCAAAAAATAAGTGAGAAACTGGTACGCATAAACTGAATAAGATGTTCATGAGAATATCAGGGGCCTTGTTTGTGGACCTTAATTGACAACTGATTTTAAAAGACAAATGCACAATTCTTACAATTTAATGGGAACATATTGCTATTTAATGCCAGAGCGTGAAGAACTAATATATGAGAAGCCTGTAGAAATGAGAAATACACACAAAATAATCCCTTTTTTGTTTCAGGAAAATATAAAGTAGTGCCTCAGGGATTGTTGGCAAATATTATCATCTTTAAAAACTACTATTCAACACAAATTCCCAGAGACCAGAGGCTTCTGGGTAATGTGAAGCACAAGAAAAGAATGCCCCTTTTTGTGCCTGGATTTTTTTTAAGGGATTACTGGTTGAAATTTAAGGGATACTTAGTGAAAAAGGCCAAGGTTGTGATCAGATTGGAAGGATTTTCTGCCTGTTCTTGAATGGAACCACCATAAGGCCCTTTTATCTTTGCCGATCTTATTGGAATGTTTCATATGATTATTTACCTGTGGAAGCTACTCATATTTCTAGGGACATGCTCATTTTTTCTTTAATATATAGTTACACACTTATGAATGTTGATTACTCATTCTTTAAATGAACACATATTAAGCACTGGTTGCAAACATGATTCCTGCCTTTGAGGGCACAATTTAGCAGTGGTATATGTGAGTCAGGATCCATGGCTCTATATTTTAAGGCAGAGGATTCAAAACGGGATTGTTTCTGTGATGAGGGAAAAAAATTGAGATGCTAAAGGAGGTGGTGAGGCATGGAGGCAAACTACTATTTCCTCAGCCAGAGGAGGTGGTGTTTCCAGGGCCTAGGAGTCAGTGCTATGGGTATGGCTAGAACCACATGTGGCCTTACTGGTGAGAGTTGGTTCTCCAGAGGGGAGTGTGTGTTTGTGTGTGTGTGCAGGGTGCATTGCCATGGGGCAATACCTGGAACCTCACATGAAGCTGAGGAGGGGAGAGAAATCTTGACTCCTCCCAGCTTCCAGCTTTCTGATCTTCCACTAGTATCTTCCAGTAGTCAAACATATCCAGAACTAGAGAAAAGGCAACCTGGGAAAGTTAGTTTTCTGCAATACAGTGTAGTGTAAGGTATGTGTGAGGCTCTGATGAACACTGAGAGGGAGATGCATAAACAAGGTTTGCACATGAGTAGTGCTGACGCAGCTCTTTACAGTAATTCCAGTGGGAGCAGTATGGTGGAACCTCTGTGTGCTCGAAATGCTTCTGGACAAGGTATTATTGGAGCCACCTCATGACAAATAGATTCATGTTAAGAAAAATCAGGGTTGGGGGTGGGTAGGGTGTGAAGGACACTTTGAGAAAATAGTTAAATGACTTGGAGGGGTAAAAGCTAATGTTAAAGTCAAGAAATGTCAACAGCTTTGTGTGGGGTCAGAACATCAGTGGGTTGGAATAGTGCACGGGATGAGTCTGGAGAGAGTTTGGGACCTGACCAGGATCTCCTTGTGCTTAGGATGAGGAGTTAGCATTGGCTAGGACTGGCAAGGGTGTCCTTGAAATTTCTTGCCCAGATCTGCATCAGAAGGGTGAACTTGCCAGGGTGGAGAATACAGAGCGGAAGGCAATCTAGTGATATCAAAGATGTAGAATGGGGTAGATGTAGATGTAGCATGGGGTTTGGTGATCTCAACGTAAATGAGAAGGGGCGATAAGACAATCCTGATTGGATTGTACATAGATAGACACAAACACACACGCGCACGCGTGCGGAAAGGAAAATTTCCCTACCCTTCTGGGTCCTTCTCCAGCTGGTTGAGCAATCAAATTAACATCAGACAGATTAATGAAAGAGAACAAATTTAATTACATATGTATGAAGAATCTATATAGACGTTAATTCTAAAGTAAATAGAACTAAATCTTCATTTTTATCTTGAGCTAAGGAATAGGATAGGGGTCTGGTGTCTTCAAGGAGAGAGGAGAGGACTCACATGACAAGAAGGTGACTCATACCAAAGGACCAGATGCTCTGTAATTAGATGTTTGCTCTGCTACATAGATTGTTTTCTGCAATGGAAAGGTCATTTCTGGAGATAGCCCTAAATCTGGGTAATACTCCCAATTTTTCCTTCTTTTAGAGTTAAAGGAGTGGTAAAATTTATCTCCAGAGCCTTCAGAGCCTTGATTGACCTCAGTTTGAAATATTATAATTCACATGCCAAAGTGTCACATCTTGAGAAGGCCTTTCTGCATATCTTGGGGAGCCCTGCCCTTCACAGTTGTGCGTGCACACACACACACACACACACATTCGTCCATGTGCACAGCTTCAGTAACTCAAGGGTTGGTAACATTTACCTAAGTGGAAGAAGAAACTTTGTATTTACTTTTCGGATGTTTTCTCTATATGTGAATCTTTACTTTTTGCTGTTGTTCAGCAAGCTGGTGGAATTTGAATGGGGAAGGTTAAACTGCCTGACTGTTCCTGTCCCATTACTCATTGGGAGAGGATAGATAGCACACCCACGGCTTTCTCTGTTTGTCAGCTCAATTCCTAAACGTTATGCAAACACAAAATAACATGGTAAAGTGAGAATTACTGGATAGAGGTCAGGGCAATGTGCTAAGAGTTGAAGGAGGAACTAGCTTCAGATTCCACCTGGGATGGAAGTAGAAGATGGGAGAAGGCTTCAAAGAGCAAGAAACATGAGCCGAGGCTTGAGGGGTAAGTGGGAGTTTTGAGGGTGGAAAAGTGAAAAGAAAGATGTGTAAAGACAACATAGGCGTTGCAGTGGCGAATGGTCCAGTCTGATTGAATACCAATGTGGCTGCGAGAGCGACATGAAATGAGCCTGAGAAGGTAGTGAGCGGACAGAATCGTAGGGGCCTCAATGCAGTGATAAGAAGTTATGGTTTTTAATTCTATAATCGATAGGAAGTCATTGGAGAATTTTTTTAAAGATTTATTTATGCATACAAGAGCTGGGCTATAAGCCAGAGGTGCGGGGTCTCAGGGGGAGGGGCGGTGAGAGAATTCACCAGACAGAGTGGGGAGCAGAACAAGTGGATTGACTGAAATACCCTGCTGAGGGGAGCAGTGGGCGAGACAGGAGAGGTTTGCTGTGCCATGTGGATTAGCTCTTTGGCTGGGGATCGAACTTGTGCTGCATTGGCTACTGATAGCTTCATTGTGTTGAGATAACCCCTTATGCCACCAGGGAGGCCCTAAGAATTTTTGTTTTTTTGAAAAGATTTAATAGCAGGATTCTGGGCATCTTTATTCATAGCAGATCGTTCAGGCAAGTGAGCTTGCCTTTGAAATCTTTGCATCACAGACTTAGCCCAGTCCTATGCAAATCCTGACTGTCTTAATGACAGCAATTGTCCTAATAGTTCCACTTACCATATACTATGCCTGAAAACACCCCAGACACAAGTTACTTCTGGTCTGGTTAAATTCTGAAGGTTCTGGGGCTTTAAGTCTAAGCCTTGCAGCATGACTTACTGGCTCATGGCTAGTAATCATGGTGGCTGAATAATTTTTTTTTAGTCATTTATTTATTTTTAAATTTATTTTGCATAGAAGAACTGGGGTGTAGGCCAGAGGTGTGGGTGGTGGTGGTAGGAAGATTCACCAGAGACAGAGTGGGGAACAGAACAGGCAGACTGACTGAAATACACTACTGAGGGGAGCAGTGGGAGAGACAGGAGAGGTCTGCTGCGCCATGTGGGTTAGCTCCCTGGCTAGGGATCAGACTCAGTCCTTAGCTGTGATAATGCTGAGATTTAACCCGTAGGCCACCAAGGAGGCTTCTTGAGTCATTTTTTCACAGAAGAAATTTACTCCTTTTTATTTCCCATAGAATTTATAGACAGAACTTATTATTTTTTTAATGTAATTATATATTTGCATAAAAACAATCAAGACTGGTGATATAGGAAAGGTTATAGACAACCAAATTATTCTTTAAGGGCTTTCCCTTTATAGAGCACGAGATTATTCCATATTCTTCATCTTTTTCAGCTTTTGTATGTAAATCAGAATGCTGTGCCACTGTGTGGAGTTCATTTGCAGTTATCAATATGGCTTGTAGACTTAGCACTCCTGATACTGTAGTTTTGAATGACAAGAATGAAAATCCCTGTCTTTTATGATCAATAATGAAATTATTACTCCGCAAGAATTTTGGCAAGAAATTATTTAAATAAACAATATTTCTTAAAAATTTGACCCTAATACAAGTCATTTATAATTTTCTAGCCAACCAACTGCTATGGATTTAAAAAGATCGTTTCTCTTTTCTGCTTTTCTCAATCAGTAGCTCAAAGAAAAGATGGAGTTATTGAGTTTTAAAATCTTGCCAAAATTTCTATGGCAACTATTGTAGGTGAACAATGTAAGTTCCTACTGAAATATTCCAATCTCATGCAAAACTCTAATGAACCCCTCAATACATTAGGCAATTCTATCATTTTCTGTATTTAAAAATTCCAATACACTGAATGCCAATGGTTACTTTTTATTACTTTAGCATCTGGCCTCAGGGACTTAAATATAAAACTGAAGTTCAAGTCTGAGTATTGGCAAGAGAGTAGTGCCAGATATTATTAAATAATTTCTAATTTTTTTTATAGATTTATTTATTTATGCTTACAAGAACCAGGATACAAGTCAGAGGTGCGGGAGTGAGAGGATTCACCAGAGACAGAGTGGGGAACAGAACAGGCAGACTGACTGAAATACACTGCTGAGGGGAGCAGCAGGTGAGGCAGGAGAGGTCTGCTGTGCCACGTGGGTAGCTCCCTGGCTGACCTGTGATTGAATTAGTGCTGTAGAGGCTGCAGATAATTTCTCAGTGCTGTGCTTAACTCCTTGTGCTACCCGGGAGGCCCATTTTTAAAAAATGTTTTTAACGTCCACAAAAATACACTGAAATTTTTGACAATGTGATGCAGGAGCTGCCAAAGTTTTAGTGTTTTATATTATTTAAGCACGACTGACCAGGGTCCAAGATTTGATGTTATCATGGTCAAGAAACTGAGGGGGGAGCGTGGAACTCAATTATAAATGGTATAGTGATAAGAACAGTGCACACTTTATAATATGAAATCTGTCTGTGCATTGTAGTTAATGGCAAAAAATCATTCAATGTTCTCTTGGTTTGCAAAGAAGGTGTTCCAGATTTCAGCATAAATTAGCAACCTTCAAATTTTTTTGTGTGGTAGGTATTGTTTTCACCAATACTTCCACCCTAGCCTGTGTCATAGGCCTGCACTGTTTTTCCCCAGGTCATCAATGCAACTTCTTACCTCATCAGTTCTTCCAAGTCTCCAGTTGGACATGGCCTGAAATTTTTCTTACCTTTGTTGTACCACAGAGATTGTTGCAGCAATTTTTCAGAGAAACCAGAAGGCACTCAGAGAGGTGAAGAGACAGAGATTTATTTGTCACACCAGCGGGCTCAGTGGGATAGATCCCAAAAGTCTGAGCCCTGAACAGCGGGAATGGTAAAGTTTTATACAGTGGGTATGTAGAAACTTTATATGCTTGAGCGACAACTAGCAGCATGGGGTATGAGGTAGCTTTGCAGATTGAATTTATCAGGAACCTTTTAGAACACCAGAAGAGGGTCATGATGACTGTGACCATTATTGGTAGCCAAGTTGTTCACAACCGTAATAACTTCCCACTTCAGGTCAGAAACTGCATGGTCTTGGGAGCTTGACCATCTCCCTGCTTCCCAGTTTCCCAGACTGTCTAGTCATTGGAGAATTTTGAGGAGAATCTTTAAAAAACTGCCACTCTCTCAATTTCTCATTCAACAAATATCTAAGATCCATATTGGACCACACTGCTAACAATGTGAAGGATGAATAAATAAAAGATACTTGGCAAAGAACACCAATTGCCTTCCAAAACGTACTTCTTCTGCCTGGATTCACAATTTGACAACATTTCTCAGTCTCCTACACTTAGGTGTGGTTGTTTGTCCTTATCCAGTCTACAGAACGAGTGCAAAAAATTGTGCTACACCTGGGCAGGACAAGTTAATACCTCCTGTATGCTGGGTTTTATGCTGACTTATGACCTTAGAGAACAACTTGTGGAGACAGTGGTGCAGCTTCCCTGCTGTCTCAAAACACATGCTGGACTTTTATGTGAGTCAGAAATAAATATGTATTATGTTGAGCCGTTGTGAATTTGAATCTATTACTATAACTTAGTTTACCTAATGCAGAGTGAAGTAAGAGAATAGTGTGAGAAATGAAAGTCTCAGTTAGGGACAGTGAAAGTGAGCATGAAGAAGAAGAAAGAGGGGCCTCCCTGTTGGCGCAGGCAGTTGAGCACAGCGCTGTGAAGCTGTCTGCAGCCTCTGCAGCATGGGTTCAATCCCATCTGGCTGCAGAGATACCCACATGGCATGGCAGACCTCTCCTGTCTCACCCACTGCTCCCCTCAGCAGTATATTTTGGTCCATCTGCCTGTTCTGTTCCCTGCTCTGTCTCTGGTGAATCCTGTCACCCCCTCCACATCTGACCTGTACCCCGGTTCTTGTATGCATGAATAAATAAATCTTTAAAAAAAAGAAGAGGAAAGGGGAGATAAAAAAAATTACTTCTTAGGACATGGAACACACAGGACCTGGAGAGTGGTTAGCTTAGTGGGTGAGAGTGGAGGCCAGGCCCAATTTCACTCCCAGGTTTCTGACTTGGGGAACTTGAATATTTGGACAATGGTGACATTCATGGAGATAAAACATACCACAAGAGGAGCAGGTTTTAGAAGAGAGATGTTTGACTTTTTAAAAAAAATGACGTACATATCATTTATACTATATGTATAAATGTGGCTTAGTATAGAGGTCTGGATTTAGATAATTATTTGGAAGACAATAAGATTATGAAGGTGAGAAATAATTTATTTAAGCATTGAAGAGAAGAGAAGAAGATATATAATGACTTCTATGAAACAAACAAAAATTTTGTTTGTTAATGTTGGCCTTAAAATAATTTTCCTATGATATTTTATTTTTTTCTAACTTGTTTTGTTTTATAATATTTAAAATTAAGCTAACATTGGTCTGTAACACCTCATGACATTCTAAATACAGGACCCCACCTCTTCATGTATATATTACCACACCACACCTACCACGAAGGTACTCAGAGTCTTCCCACCAGAGTCTACTGTAATTCCCTGGGATGAATGTCCAGGCCTGGTGTAACTATGTCAGAAAAAAGAACAAGAACATCTTTGCAGTTCTTGATATATGTTACCACACTGCTTTCTAACTGGGTTTGTCCTCAAATGATACCAGCTGTCCTGTGAATGTAAGTTTCATCACCAACTTCCCCACACAGGGAACAATCGTTCAATTTTTATGTATTTTAAATGATACCTTGAGGCTGCTCTAGTTTACTTTCTTTATTTTATAATAAGGTCTTATTTTCCCCCCATATGTTTCTTTAATATTTACATTCCTTCTTTTATGATTTATTTTCTTTTATGGATATGTTCTTGGTTACAGAACTATCACTTGGAAGTCTTGCTAGGGAAGTACCTACTAGACACTGGAAAAAGAATTGTGTTCCAGGTATATTGCAAGAATATGAGAGTGTGAAATTAAATGTCTAAAAGATAAGGAATCCCCATCTGGGTCATTGGTAGATCTTCTATAGAACTGTCTTCTGAGGGCCTCCCCTGGTGGCGCAGGCGGTTGAGCGCCGTGCTGTGAAGCTGTTCGCAGTCTCTGCAGCGCCGGTTTGATCCCAGCCGCCTAGTGAGGGTTCCACATGGTGCGGCAGACCTCTCCTGTCTCATCCACTGCTCCCCTCAGCAGTGTATTTCATCAGTCTGCCTGTTCTGTTCCCAGCTCTGTCTCTGGTGAATCCTCTCACCCTCCTGTGCATCAGACCTGTACCCCGGTTCTTGAATAAATAAATAATTTTTTTTTAAAAGAACTGTCTTTTGAGTTTATCCCTTCTGCTAGTTTATCCTTACTGCTAGTTTATCGCTTTTGCTAGCCCAAATGGAGTTTGTGTGAATTAGAAAAAAGATGTCTTTTGGGTGGTTTTGGACTCATGTCCTGGGTATGAGTCCTGATGAACTGGTGCCTAATCTAGATACCTTTGAACAGTGAATAATATGCTTGACGTGAGTCTGTCACTCTGAGTACCTATGGTTTTTTGAGGGCCAGAATGAAGCAGGAAGAATCCTGCCATTTTGCCATCTCTATGAGTTGTCTCTTGCATGGTGGCCTCAAGTTTGAGGAAGCCCTGTGCTTAAGCAGGTTTGTCACTAGTATGGACCCAGAAGTTAGAAGGCATCTCCTGCCCTGGCTCTTGAACGTATGTTCCGTGTGTACTACTGTTTCCCATCAATAGAAATGTGAGCATATTATTTTCAGTAGAACCTAAGGACACTGCCCACAGCTCTTCTTTCAGAAAGCCCGGGCATGTTCAAGGAACGCTCCGTCTCTACCTCACCTCATCCCTACCCACTGACCTCTTAATAACTCTTCTTATTTTTCCAGGTGTTGACAATTTTACCATCAGCATAATAGGCACAAGACTTTCCTAGTTTAAAAGAAAATATCCTTTTCCATTCACTCTTGCCTCTTTCTCCTTCCTTAGACCCATTAACCTTCAAGGACTCCCTAACATAGTCTCTACTTCACCTTCCCAACAATTCTTCGAAAACTTCTCACAAAGGCTACCAGTTTATCTACTTAATTGCCAACCCCAGTGAATCTTTTTCTTTCATTATTTTAATTGACCAAAAGTTGATCTTTGAAATTCTCTCCTTAGTCTTTGGTTTCATCACAAGGAGATGTGCATTCTCCATGAAGAAAATGGTGTATTTTTCATGATTGTATAATGTATCAAGTGCCTCAACTGATGTCTGGCCTATAAAAAGCTCTACGTAAATTTTTTTAAAAGATTTATTTATTTATACAAGAGCCAGGGTACAGGCCAGAGGTGTGGGAGGGTGAGAGAATTCACCAGAGACAGAACAGGGAGCAGAACAGGCAGATGGACCAAAAACACTGCTGAGAGAAGCACCGGGCAAGACAGGAGAGGTCTGCTGCACCATGTGGGTATCTCCCTGGCCCACTGGGAATGAATCCGTGCTGCAGAGGCAGTGGACAGCTTCACAGCGCTGTGCTCAACCCACTGTGCCACCGGGGAGACCCATACTTTTTAATTGTTATTTGTTCTTGGTTTCCTGCTTATCTGGATATTCTCAGTGTCCTTCCATGTCAGTATTTAGCTGATATTTCAGCTATGAAAGGTCAAATAATTGAATGCCAACTTTATTATATTTCTGGCACCCTTGTACTTGTGCATACTCATAATCGTGATGGTGCAGGTTTCCATCATTTGTTGTCACACCACCACAGTATAGAAAATGCCTATCATTCAGATTTATTGTTAATAACAAAGTAGTCATTTTTATATATAAATAAACATTCAAGATGTAACTTGGAGTGAAGATGTTGAGTGCTATATATGTAGAAACTCTACCAATTAATTGAAAAATATGTGTTACTACAAGAGTAAAGTACAGAGATAATTACCAAAAATTGTGAAAACTTTCATGTTGCAGAGTAATTGTTGGGCCTCGCTGGTGGCGCAAGGGGTTAAGCACAGCACTATGAAGCTACCCTCAGCCTCTGCAGCATGAGTTCAATCCCCGGCCAGCCAGGGAGCTACCCACATGGTGCAGCAGACCTCTCCTGACTCGCCCTCTGCTCCCCTGAGCAGTGTATTTCAGTCATTCTGCCTGTTCTGTTCCCCACTCTTTTTCTGGTGAATCCTCTCACCCCACAAACCTCTGGCCTGTACCCCATTTCTGGTATGCATAAATAAATAAATAAATCTTTTTTGAAAAATTGTTAAAAGCTATCAAATATTAAATAATGATGTAGATAAATTTATAGAAATATTAATAGGCAGTTTATTTGTTAAGTATCATTATCAGGAATATGACATCCTTGAACCACGAAATGTTTATGTTTTAAATAAAACTTTAAATAATAATAACAGGTCAAATAGTAAGGATAAGATGTCATCATTTTAGTCTGTAGGATTTCTGTGCAGCATTTGTGAAAATAAATAAAACCAATTTTAAGAACTATATGTAACATTCAGTTATTTAATTGCATTAGTCATGTATGTGCCTTTCAAGGAAAGTCTGATTTAGACATTTTGTCCTGCCTTGCAAGGATAAATTAAATGGAGAATGCCAACTTGGCTGCCTCCAAATTTCACAAATAGAAAGTTTTCCAATGTCTGTATACCCAAGAGGCACTATAAAGGATATATGGCAAAGAAGAAATTATTAGTGAACTGTAGGATACCCCAGAATAACTTCCTCCTTCACTTACTTTAACTGAAAGCAAATGACTCGATACCATAATTGTACAGATACTTGACATAGGAGAAGTCCAGGAGAGACAGAAGTAAGGAATAATGCAAAAGGTTTTAAATTTATTCAATCTTAAAATAACAAGATGATAATAATAATTACATTTAAAAATAAGAATTAAAATGTGTACTCCCATGCCAAAATATTATTCTGTGATAGTTTTTAGTTTTGATCAAATACTGATCTTAATACTAGGTCATTCAGCAAAAATGGCTAAATAGAAGCCCTCTTTCTCTGATGGCCGCTGAAGTATTATATCTCTATGAGAAATACAGGCAGGGAAAAAAACACTCCTTCAATAACACTACTATCCTTAAAAACCAGATTGTAGAACAAAACTGTTTTCTACAACAAATAAATGTAATCCTTTAAAAAGCGGGGGAGGGCTCCCTGGTGGTGCAAGGGATTGAGACACAGCCTATGAAGCTATCTGCAGCCACTGCCCTGCTAGGGAGCTATCCACATGGCGTAGCAGACCTTTCCTGACTCGCCCAGTGCCCCTCTCAGCAGGGTATTTCACCAGTGTATTTCACTGCCTGTTCTGTTCCCCACTGTGTCTCTGGTGAATCCTCTCACCCCTATGCCTCTGGCCTGCACCCCAGTTCTTGTATTCATCAATAAATACATCTTTTAAAAAAATTTATAAAAACAGTGGAGGAGGGGGGATGGTGGTGCAGACGATCCCACACATTTAGAACCAATAGTTATGTCAACTAATTTTTTTTTTTTTTATAGAGGCATGTTTATTTATTTATTTGTTTGTTTGTTTGTTTGTTTGTTTTTTGTTTATACATGCACTGGGTACAGTCAGAAGCACGGGAGGGTGAGAGTATTCACCAGAGCCAGAGTGGGGAGCAGAGCAGGCGGAAGGACCGAAGTACACTGCTGAGGGGAGCAGCGGGCGGCAGGAGAGGTCTGCGCGCCATGTGGGACCCTCCTCCGGTGGCCGGGGAGCAGCCGTGGATCGAACCGGCGCCGCAGAGGTCGCGGGCAGCTTCACAACCCAGCGCTCAACCGCTGCGCCACCGGGGAGGCCCTATGTCAACTAATTTTTACATGTAGCCTTAGTAGGGTCATGACTCAGATAAACCAATTATTAAATAAATAAATGTACATCATATGCATCTTTCTGTATGAATATGCAAAATAGTCAAGAAAATTTACTGACTGGATTTTGGATCCCATTAAGAAAAAATTGGCTATTTTTTTAGATGTAAAAATAGCATGAATACTTATTTTTAGAGATAGCTATTGAATTATTTATTAATAAAATGATACAATGTTGAAGATTTGTTTCCAAGCAATCTAAAGGGGATTTGGGGAAACACGATTGACTATGAATGCAAGGGTAGCCAGCCGGAATTACCCCCACTTCAGGAGATTTGTGCTCTTGTGTAGTCTCCTTCCACATGGAATAGGGTCAACCTGTGTAGGCACAAATGTGAAAATGAAGGTGTCTGACATCCAAAGTTAGGCTACAAATATAGTTTATTTTTTATTGTCTCTAATGTCATTCACTTTGAGGGAAGACAGTTAACACATCATGAGAACACTTGAGCAGTCTATAAGAGAGAGTCACATGGAGAGAAACTAAGACCTCTTGTAAACAATTAGTACAAACTTGCCAAGCATGTGAGTCACTCACCTTGGAAGCAGATCTTTAAGCCCCTGCGAGCCTTCAGATGAGGCTAGTTCCATTCTGAGCCAAATCCACATAGCTAATCTATTCTTGCATGCATGACCCATTAAAACAGTAGGCAATGATAAATGCTCATTGTGATAAGTCACTAAGTTTTGAGGAATTTGTTATGTGCAAAGAGAAATTAAGTATGGTGATGGGTGCACATGGAGTTCACTATACTATTTTCTTAATTTTATGCATATTTAAACTATGGTTCAGCAATTCCATTCCTAGGCATCTACCCAAAGAATGCAAAAACACTAATTAGAAGGAATATATGCACTCCCATGTTTATTGCAGCACTATTTACAGTCACCAATTTTAAGGAAAACCTAAGTGCCCAAGGATAGATGAGTGGATTAAGAAAACAGGGTGTACACACAATGGAATACTACTCAATTACATGAGAAAGACAAAGTCTTGCCATTTGCAGCAACGTGAATGGAACTGGAGGGGATTATGTAAGCGAAAAAAGCCTGAAGGAGAAAGGCAAATACCAGAGGGTTTCACTCATATGTGAAATACAGAGAAACAAAACAAAGAGTCAGAAAAAAACAAACCAAAACCAAACCTTGGAATTCTGATTGTAAAATAGGCTTCCAGTAGGGAAGGAGCAATATGGAGAGCAAAGGCGGGAGGGGGCACAGAGGACTGTGGGAGAGGACTATGGGTGTCCTGGTGGTGGGTGTGGAGTGGTAACATACATCTGAAGGGGTGGGATTCTGCATTTTTGAATATTACACAATGTTGTAAACCAATGTTACCATAATAAAAAAAAAAAATAATTTACTTCCAGTAGTAAGATTTCTTTATAGCATTGCTGATACTGGATGCTATTAATTTGTTCTATTTTAATTTTTTAATTCATTTTATCTTAAAGAAGAAAAATATTTTATTATTTTTATTTGACTCCCAGTGGGGTTGAGCACATCTTGTGTTTATTGCATTTCTTAGTATGTGATGCGCTAGTTCTAATTTTGCCTATTTTTAGTTGCTTTCTCTCTCTTTTCCCTCCTTATTTGATTTGTTCTTTTTGAATTATGAATAGTAATCTGGTGTTGATTGTGTGTTCTTGTGGTCTGTTGAATGATTTTTTAACATTTTTATGCTGTTTATTAGTATAGATATTTAACATTTTATACAGTCAAAATCCATTTTTTATGTTTTGGCTTCTGATTTTCTGTCCCACATTAAGCACTTATAAGATTATACGAGATATTTTTTGTTTTTTTTCGAACTGAAATTTCATTTTTTCATATTTTGTTTTATAATCTACCTGGAATTTATTTTTAGGATAACAAGAAACAGTTACATAATGAATATGATTTTTTTTCACAATATCATGGCTTTTCTTTCCCCACTGATTTGAAATGTCTCCTTCTGATACCTGAAATTCTCATATGCACATAGCATTTTTGAATATTGTGTATTAGAGCCCTATTCATTAGCCAATTCTGATATATTTTACCTTATCTTTTTAGCATTCGTAAAGTTATCCCTCACTACTATTAAAAAAAAGTCTTGGCTTCTCTCATTCATTTTGTTTACTATGGAATTTAGAATCAGTTCCAGAAAAGTTTTTTTTTTTTAAAGATTTATTTATTTATGCATTCAAGAACTGGGGTATAGGCCAGAAGTGTGGGGGCTGAGAGTATTCACCAGAGACAGAGTGGGAAACAGAACAGGTAGATCAACTGAAATACATGGCTGAGGGGAGCATTGGGTGAGTCAGGAGAGGTCTGCTGCACTATGTGGGAAGCTCCCCTGGCTGGGGATTGAACTCATTCTGCAGTGACTGCAGATAGCTTTATAGATTGCTTCTCAACCACTTGCACCACCAGGGAGGCCCCAGAAAAGTTTTTGTTGAAATTTTTATTAACAAAAAATATTGTAAGTTCCTCTTTAAAGCAAGGGCATTTCTACATTTATTCAGACTTCCTTTTGTCTTATTTTTATTGTTCCTGAATATTTCTTGTTTTTTTCAATATTTGTTGCTATTATGAATAGTGTTCTCTTTTTTTTTTCGAACAGGTAAGGCTATCTAGTTTATTATTTTTTTATTTTATATATTTTTACATCATTTTTCATTTTTGTACAATGTATGCATTTTCATCTTGGTTATTGTCCCTGTGAAATTCCCACCACCCATTCATCTGTGAACTATCACCATGGTCCTTGTGCTCTTCCTACCCTTGTTTTGATCCTGCTCCCTTCTCCCCCCACTGCAGTATGTCTCTGGTTTATAGTTGCCTGTTGATTTTGATTTTTACTTTATTATAATTAGTTTTTTTCTTATCCATTATTTGGATCCTCTACATTCCTGCTGTAAGTGACATCCAGTATTTTTCTTTTTCTTTCTGGCTTATTACACTGAGCATGATCCCTTCCAGCTCCATCCATGTTGCTGCAAATGGTATGAGTTTATCTTTTTTAATTGCTGAGTAATATTGCATTTTGTATATATACCACATCTTCTTGATCCAGTCATCTATAAATAGTGTCTTTTTTCCTTATAATTTTCTAATTGATTTCACCTAATTAGAGATTCTGTTAAATTTTGTACATTGAGCTTATTGTAGCCATTTAAGCTTTCATATGCAGTTTTCCATATGAAATTTCTTAGCTATTTTGCTAGGTTTTAGGTAGACAAGCATATTTTCTCCAAATAATGATCACACACCTTTTTCTTTCCTGTTTCTTTAAATTTCCTATATTATTTAATTTTGCTAGTAAAATATTTAATAATTGCAGTGATAGCATGTTTTTTGGTCATTTTTTATTTAATGGGAATGCTTTCAGTATTTCTGCATTAATATTGTGTTTTCCATAGGTTTCTGCCATATCCCCTTCCAACCTATGTTAAGTTAAAAATTTAAATGAAAAGTCAAAAGTCATCTGCTTTCAGTCTCACCTTGATCAATTCCAATAAAGTTGCTGCTAGAGTTAAGAAAAAGATTTGTTCTTATTTTATAACTTTCAACCCTATTAAATTTTCTTTTACTGACTGATGGTTTTTTGTTTTGAGTATATATAAACAATGATCATTTCTTTTTTTGCAAAAGCTACATCTTTCTTTTCATGCCTTGATTTCATTGACTAGAAGTGCTAAATGTTAAATGCTCTTGGTGAGAGAGGATATTGCTCACTACCTGACTCCTGTGGAATGACCCACAGCAAAAAAGCCAGCAACTACAAATGCTGACAAAGGTATGGAGAAAAAGGAAACCTCATAGACTGTTGTTGGGAATATAGATTGATCCAACTTCTATGGAAAATACTTTGGAACTTACTCAAAATGTTATAAGTAAATATATCACTTGACCAGCAATTCCACTCCTAGTTATCCAACTGAAGAACACAAAACCACTAATTTGAAGGGTTATATGCATTCCTATATTCATTGTAGCACTATTTACAGTAGCCAGGTTATGGAAACAACCTAAGAGCCCAAGGACAGATGAGTGGTTAGATGATGTGGTTTATATGTGATGGAATACTACTCACTGTACATAAAGGTTTCTTACCATGGGTGGAATTGGAAGGAATTATGTTAAGGAAATAATTCAGAAGGAGAAAGACAAATACTGGATGATTTCACTCAAATGCAGAATATAGAGACAAAAGAACTGGAAAAAAAATCAAAATAACCTTGGAAATATGATTGTAGATTGAGGCTACTAGAGGGGGAGGTAGAGTAAGGCGTGGGAACAAAGGGGAGAAGGCTCCCAATCGTCTGTAGTAAAGGGCTATGAATGCTTTGATGGTGTGTGCTTTGTGGCAACACATCTGAGAAGGTGTGAGCCAATTTCCCTATATAAAATGCAGTGTTATAAACCAAAGTTACCTCAATTAAAAAATAAGTAAATATATGAGAGAGAGAAAGAGAGAGCATTTTCACCCCATTTCCAAAGTTAATGGGATTCAATCTTTAACCAGGCATAAGATATTTTCTGTTGGTTTTATTAGACATTCTTTATCTTATTTGAGCTATGCCCCTTTGTTGCTCCCAGTTCTAGATTACGAAGCAATTTTTAATAAATAAGGATTGATTGAACTTTCATCAAATTCCTTTTGACCTTTATTCAGAAGGTCAATTTTTCCTATATGATTTAAAAACACATGTTTCCTAATTGTCATCCTTTTCTCCTTGATTTTCTTTCATTGTCTTCTAATTGTCACTGGGGAGTAGGATGAACCTCAATACCCGGCAGTGATAAGCTGTGTCCTGCCAATGAAGATATCAAGATGGATGGACTGGAGTGTGTTTTTTTCCAGTTGTTTTCTTTAGTCAAGGCAATACATCTTCATCACTCTCCAAAAACCTGACCTGTACTGAAAGACAACAGCCTGCAGAGTTAGCTTCCTGGTCAGGTTGTCAGGTAGATGCTGTAGTTATTGAACAAGATGAAGCCAACTGGGAAACAGGATGGAAACTAGGACCTTGGCTCTTTACCAACACTACACCAGGCACAGACATCATGAGTTTTCTTCTTGCTGGTTCAACATGCCACTACATGTTCAACATGTAGTGGCTGAATGAAGACTTTCTCCAATGCAGCTTCTGTGCCCCCTCCCCACTTTGTTATTTGAGTAGGAGATTTGATTTTAAAATAATTCATATTTGGCAGTTTTCCTAATGCTAAACTCTTAGAAGCAAGTCTCAGGATTTCCTATTATAGACAAATACTTTTCTTGTGAACACTGGCAAATGTGCCCAATTATTTCCTATGCTCACAATTATTTCCCCAAGGAACATCCTGGATCTTTCTAATGAATTGTGGAGGAGGGGGCTAAATTACCATCTTTAACCATAATAATGGTTTGGTTTTTTGTCAATATTTAACTAGAGAATAAAACAACAGGCTGAAATATTTTAAGGCCCTTGTGATGAGCCTACTAGAGAAGTTCCCACATTGTGAAACAGTATTCAGGGTTCTCATTACCGAAACATGCTCAAAGAAGGGAGATCTAGGAAATTCTGATATGATCCTTGGGCTGCCACATTCAAGACGCTTAGTAACTTTACCAGTTTAACCAGTGAAACATTTCATTGCCTGCTCTAACCACAACTTCCTTCTAAGAGGAGTAGCTGTTCAGAGTGAGTAGTCACAGTTATTATGTTATTTTCCTCCATTACCACTACTCCATCATATACAATCTCTCTCTCTCTCTCTCTCTGCCTGGGTGAGAACCCAACTCCCCAACTCAGGCTCTTTGGTGACCTTGTTCAAAATATTTTTGGATGAATCGCATTGTCTTCTGGGTAAGGCAAATTGGGGGACTGAGTGATAGAGTCAGTCAGGGAATGACTATGAAGACTACAGGTCAAGTTGGAACAAGAAAGGTCTTGAAAAACCACATGCAGGGCCTTCCCCATGGTGCAGCGGGTTGAACACTGCACCATGAAGATGTCTGCAGCCTCTGCAGCGTGGGTATGATTCCCGGCCGGCCAGGGAGCAACCCACATGGCGTGGCAGACCTCTCCTGTTGTGCCGGCTGCTCCCCTCACAGTGTATTTTGGTCATCTGCCTGTTCTGCTCCCTGCTCTGTCTCTGGTGAATTCTCTCACCCTCTTGAGCCTCTGACTGTACCCCGGTTCTTGTATAAACAAATAATAAATCTTTTTTAAAAAGCCACATACAAATTAAAATAGTGAGAGAGGAAAAGAAACAGAGGACAATGGATGGCAAAAAGAAGAAAAAGACGTGCTGAGAAAAGCAAATGAAGGCCTCCCTGGTGGCACAGCTGTTGAGCGCTGGGTTGCGAAGCTGCCTGCAGCCTCTGCGGTGCTGGTTCAATCCCCGGCTGCTCCCGGCCACTGGAGGAGGGTCCCACATGACGCGCAGACCTCTCTTGCCACTGGAGGAGGGTCCCGCATGGCGTGCAGACCTCTCCTGCCGTCCGCTGCTCCCCTCAGCAGTGTACTTCGGTCCTTCCGCCTGCTCTGCTCCCCGCTCTGGCTCTGGTGAATTCTCTCACCCTCCCGCACTTCTGACTGTACCCAGTGCATGTATAAACAAAAACAAACAAACAAACCAGCAAACAAATAAATAAAGCATGCCTCTATAAAAAAAAAAAAAAAAAAAAAAGAAAAGCAAATGAATCTTAAGAAATAAAGTGATCTTGGTTCCTGATAGTCCCTTGACTAGTTCTCATGAGACACCAGGATGTGCTATAGTTTCCTATTCCTTAGGTTTCTGTGAGTCCCTGTATTTTCTCATGCTACCCGCCCTTTGTATTTGTAAGCCTGAGAGTCTTTGTAATCAAGACATTGACAAGATTGATATCCACCTGTATGTCAGCAATGAAACATTTAAAAGTCTATGTCACAAACCAGTTGTTCTTAATTTGCCCCCTCAAAGGAAGTCTTGAGAAGTGTAGCATTAATTTCTTGGTGCAGGCTGGTAATGTCCAGAAGTTGAGGATTTGAGGTTTATCAACCCGGCTGAGAGCTCTTCACCCTCATACCCATAGGCCTGGCCATTTTCTGTCACCCCAATGAGGTCTCATCCAATGCTTTAAAGTCATGATTACTTACAAATGATGCTGGGTAGACTATCTCCTGCATGTCCACTTACAACTGCAGAACAATTACTCATAGTGATAATACCACTCAACTCCCAGTGCAATTCTTTGGTAATCAAAAGAAGAAAAGGTAGAAAATAATTGTAGAGAATGGGAATATTAGGACAATATTATTTGTTTCAGCTTAGTGGAGAATGGGAAGGCTTGAATGTGATAATATCAGCATCAGGAACTTTCTGAACACATTAGGATTCCTATGGAGCCTGTGGTCATCCCTCAAGGCCCAACTCACAGAGCAACTTTTTCGGAAACGGGACTTGAAAGGTAGATAGAATTTGGAAATGCAGGCATGAGAGAAATGATATTCCTTGTGGAAAAAAATAGCATGATTGAAGATGTGGAAGGGGTCAAGTATGTCATGTGTACACAAAGCTAAGGGCAACTCAATTTGACTAGGCTGCCAGAGGTTGCTAGATTAATTAAACAAGGAGGCACTAGATTGAGGTGGCTCTAGTGTTATGGGGGCCTACTTAAGCAAATCAAAATCTAAGTCTGTAAGTGCCTCAAGGTTATGGAATTGAAACCTGAAGGGGCCTCCCTGGCGGCGCAAGGGATTAAGCACAGCGCTGCGAAGCTATCCCGCAGCCTCTGCAGCACGAGTTCTATCTACAGCCAGGGAGCTGACACACATGGCATAGCAGACCTCTCCTGTCTCGCCCACTGCTCCCTTCAGCAGTGTATTTCAGTTAGTCTGCCTGTTGTGCTCCCCACTCTGTGAATCCTCTCACTCCCCACACCTCTGGCCTGTACCCCAGTTTTGTATGCATAAATAAATCAATCTTTAAAAAAAAAGAAAGAAACCTGAAGACTGATGATCACAAATAGCCAACTAGGTTTTAGGTTAAGAAAACCTTATAATTCCCTTACCTTGCTTCTGTCATTTCTCTATAAAAGTCTCTCCCTGAATTCAGGTCGGTAGAGCCCTCCTAACTACTTCTTGCTTGGTGTTGCCCAATTCAGATAATTTTTTTTCTCAAATAAACTTCCAATTTTTAATTTGCCTCAGTTTATCCTTTACCAGGGTATGTGAAAGGGGAAGATGCATGTTGGGCCAGAAAGCTAAGTTGAGACTAAATCCTGTAGTGTCCTGAGGCAGTTCAAATGAGCATCAGAGTTTCCTGAACAGGATGGAGAACAATTTTAACTTTCAGGAATATTTACTGAGAGCAATATATGGTGAGATTTGGAGTGTGGAGGGAGTAGAATTCAGTGAAGATAGTCAGAGAATATTGCACTTTAATGAAAGGACAACAAGAAGGGAGCAGATAAGAAATTATACAAGATTTAAGTGGGCCAGGAAAAGCCGCAGTCTGAATTATCCTTGGAAGTGGCTTGCTTGTGTAATGGGAAGGGGAAGGAGTCTTTCAGGAAAGTGGGAATGCTGGAGGGGGTTGGAGGTGGGGGCGGATAATGGGCTAATGGGGGAGGGAAGAAACCCGGAAAGATACATTGATGTCTTGGCTAAATGAGAATGAGGGTTTCCTGTCTGCCCTGGGAGAAATGTGTTGGTCTGTGCCTGTAACATATGTGTCACTAAATTCCTTGATGTGTTTGTGATTTGTACAGAAATGTCAGAGAAACCTGATCTTTTTTCCCCAAGAGATTAAGTTATCCTATGGTCTATAGACTTGGATTTTTATTTCATTGTAATAAATTTCTAATCAACTAAAAGTCTTCTGCATGTTATCAATTTATGACTCTAAATTAGGAAAATCTAAGGCTTATGTTGCATCTCTGATAAGTCATTCTTTCCACAAAGACATTTGAAGGATCTTTGGAGGTGACCCATGGGATAGTAATTTTGAATGACTTTAGAGCTTTAATTACTATTTTATTTAATTGCAAGTAGGTACTATGAAAAAAAGTCATCAACCAAGGAAATAATTGTTGCAAAGAATTACATCTGCACTCTCTGTCAAAAATTTCTCATTAAAAATGTGTTTCTTTAAAAGTAACTCAAAGCAGCTGATGAAATACAAGTGCATGGAAACTTTCAAATCCCAGTGCAAAATTGGATTCATCAATGGCAAAAGAGCTTCTTGCCATTTCGTTCTTCAACTCCTTCTTATTTCAATCTCTTAACGGGGTTTCATACTTAAGTCAGATGCCTGTTGTTTCTTTCCGAAGCTGGGTATTTTCCATTTAAACACTTCCTTTTCATAATACTTTTGGTGTCTCTGGAGCGTTATTACTGTTTCATTTTTCCCTTTACTAATGACTGTGACTCTGTGTGTCTTTATTTTAGGAGCATGAATTAAAAAAAGATGAAGCCATTAACAGCAATCCTAAAGAGGAGTCAACCCTGAAAACCATCTGGGGCTGTCTGAGCCACCATCAAAGACTGGTGCTGGTTGGGCCTCCCCGGTGGCGCAGCGGTTGAGCACTGGGTTGTGAAGCTGCCCGCGGCCTCTGCAGTGCTGGTTCGATCCCCGGCTGCTCCCCAGGCCACCAGAGGAGGGTCCCACATGGCGCGCAGACCTCTCCTGCTGCCCACTGCTTCCCTCAGCAGTGTACTTCGGTCCTTCTGCCTGCTCTGCTCCCCTCTCTGGCTCTGGTGAATTCTCTCACCCTTCCGCACTTCTGACTGTACCCAGTGCATGTATAAACAAAACAAGCAAACAAACAAACAAATAAATAAATAAATAAAACATGCCTCTATTTAAAAAAAAAAAAAAAAAAAAGACTGGTGCTGGAGAAAAGGCAGTAATGGAGACTTTTCCGGAACATCCTCTAGCTTTCTTGAAACCCCAAAGATCAGGCTTGCCTGAGAGGTCACAGGGATAACTCTTGCAAAACAATAAGACCAAAGGAAATCATGGTCATCCCCCCACCACTGCCCCAAGTGGAATTTAGTCTTTGGGGCAGGGGAGAGGCAAGAAATCAAAAAAGAGGTCAGAACTCAGAGTCTTTCTTCTTTTTTTTTTTTTTTTTAAAGATTTATTTATTTATGAATACAAGAACTGGGGTACAGGCCAGAATTGTGGGGGTGAGAGTATTCACCAGAGACAGAGTGGAGAACAGAACAGGCAGGTCTACTGAAATACACTGCTGAGGGGAGCAGCGGACGAGTTAGGAGAGGTCTGCTGCGCCATGTGGGTAGCTCCCTGACTGGGGATCAAACTCGTGTTGCAGTGGCTGTGGACTGCTTCAAAGGTTGTGTCTTAACCTCTTGCGCCACCAGGGAGGTCCAGAACTCAGATCTGGCTGATGCTCTCTGAAAAGAAAAGGGCAGCCACATCAGCAGTGAGTTTAAGGAACACCTATTTTGTATGGGGACATTGCCAAATGCTGTGGGACACAAGTGTTGACAGCATTTTCAGTCTATTGAGGAATCAATGCACATATATACCAATATGATTTAATCATCATTTCCTTGACAAGTTTTTCTGGATGATCTCTCTAAATGGGGTTCCTTTTGGTTTCCCCCATCGAAAAATTATAGGGGCAGAAAACAAATTTTCCCCTACCCCTTTGGGCTCTTCTTGGGTTGGTTCCAGTAATCAAACTAACATGAGACAGATGACAAAGGGAAAAAAAAACCAAAATAATTTCATATGTATGGAGAATCCACATGGACGTAAGTTCTAGAATAAATGAGAGAGACTGAAGGGTTTTATTCTTCAGCTAAGGGATGGGATAAAGACCTGGGTATCAGGAGAGTGGAAGGCGATACATACGAGGTGGAGAGGGGGACTCAAGGTAAAAACAGAAGCTCTAGGGCCTCCGTGGTGGCGCAAGGGGTTAAGCACCGCACTATGAAGGAATCCACAGCCTCTGCAACATGAGTTTGATCCTCGGCCAGCCAGGGAGAAATCCACATGGCGCGGCAGACCTCTCCTGTGTTGCCCGCTGCTCCCCCAAGCAGAGTAATTCAGTCAGTCTACCTGTTCTGCTCCCCACTCTGTCTCTGGTGGATCCTCTCACCCCCTCATCTCTGGCCTGTACCCCAACTCTTGTATGCATGGATAAATAAATCTTTAAAAAGACACAGATGCTCTAGATATTTGTCCTGCCATAGATCGGTTTCTCTGATAAAAAGGTTATTTCTGAAGATGATATTAAATCTGAGTAATATTCATTCTTTTAGGTAGATGGTTAAGGTAATAACAACAGCTTCTCTTGAAATCCACAGTGTCTTGATTGACCTTAGTTTCCTATGCCAGAGTAATATTGTTAGGGAAAAGCCTACCTGAATATCTTTGGGAAGGTCTATCCTTCAAAAATCATGAGATTTTTTTCCCTTAACTTTCAGAGCTAGAAAAGTATATATTTATGTGTTCAGCTGTTTCTTATCTTTCCTCTCCTTTGCTTCCCAAGCCAGAAGAATAGGTCAGGAACAGTATTTGTTTTGCTATTTTAGCTATTCAGTAGCTAATCTGTGCCTGGCACATAATAGGTTCTCAATAAATGTTTGTTGAGTGAATGAATGAGACTGGGGAAAGCCTCAAATGCCAGAATATATTGCACACACAGCTAGAAATACAGCTAATTAATAGTATATATTTGCGTTATAAAGCATGATTTTTTTTTAAACTTTTTTTTTAAATTTTTTTTTATAGAGGCATGTTTTATTTATTTGTTTGTTTTTTGTTTATACATGCACTGGGTACAGTCAGAAGCGCGGGAGGGTGAGAGAATTCACCAGAGCCAGAGCGGGGAGCAGAGCAGGCAGAAGGACCGAAGTACACTGCTGAGGGGAGCAGCGGGCGGCAGGAGAGGTCTGCGCGCCATGTGGGACCCTCCTCCGGTGGCCGGGGAGCAGCCGGGGATGGAACCGGCGCCGCAGAGGCCGCGGGCAGCTTCGCAACCCAGTGCTCAACCGCTGCGCCACCGGGGAGGCCCTAAAACATGATTTTTTAAGGTGTATAGTGTCACGATGTAATCTGTGTATAAGCTGTTTAGTGATTACTACAGTCAAGTTAACACATCCAAAACTTCACTTCATTGTTACTATCTCTGTGTATGTCTGGGAAGAATACTTAAGATCCATTCTCTTTCATATGTCATTTAAAATTATTATTTAAAGTAAAGCTTATGAAAGCAACATTTGAGGAAGGGTCACTTCACTTCTAGATCTGACTCCAAAGTGCAGGTAAAGGTGTGTCCCTGTAGAATTCCTGGAGAGGCGGACTGACTGGGGACTTCACAGAACAACGAAAGAATGAAATGAGGATGACTGGTGTGCTGTTAAGGAAGAATTACATTATTTCATTCTCTATTAACTTTAGAATTTTGATGATGACCACTTCCTTTTCTCTGAGGAACTGCTGAGAACCATTGTGCAGTGTGGCCCAGGAAGCAGTTTCTGTTCTGGTCTGATCTCCATTTCTTTCTCCCAGCTTTTGCTGACGTCCTGGGTCTGCTACTGGTCCTTAACCTCATCTGCCTCCTGAGGAATCAGTTACTTCCTTGTTTCAGGGTTTTTATTCCTATTTACAGATTATTCTCAGTCCCTGAAAATGTGAATCCTCACGTTTCACTTATTTATCTATTTTTTCAAAGATTTACTTATTTATGCACACAATAGCTGGGGTACAGGCCAGAGATGTGGGGGTGGGGCGCGGGGTGAGAGGATTCACCAGAGACAGATGTACTAAGGAAACTAAGGTCAATCAAGACACTGTGGATTTCAACTGGGGACAGAACAGGCAGATCGACTGAAGTACACTGTTAAGGGGAACAGCGGACGAGCCAGGAGAGGTCTGCTGCACCATGTGGGCTGCACCATGTGGGCTGCTCCCTGGCCAGCTGGGGATCGCGATTGCTTCATAGTGCAGTGCTTAATCCCTTGTGCCACCAGGGATTTCACTTTAAATGCACTTTAAATCCCCTCACATTTCACTTTAACTGCAGTGTATATGAGTTGATATTTGTAGAAGTTTTACTTCCTCTACTATAAGCTGTCCAAAGCATCCTGCCTGTTAGAATTCTGTAGCTAAGGGTCTTTGCCCAGCCAGTAACAATGACAATATCCACACAATAATAGAGCCACTGTATATTTAGTACTTATATTGTGGAAGGTATTGTGCCACCTCCTTTAAGTAACTAGCTTATTCTTTGCCATGGGTGGGGAAGCTGAGGCATACAGATTGGATTCAAGAGAGTGGGATAACAGCTGTAACATGCAACAACTTATTTTTTGCTCATGTTGCTGCCTACATAGTTTGGTGGTCAGGAGTGTCTATTCCACACACTTATCAGGGATTTGGGTTCCTTCTAGATAGAGATGTCAGAATCCCCCCTTTGGTTCTATGAATCTGATGGCAGCTGATAAAAGGAAGGAGAGAGCATGAGCATGTGTAGGATCACACAGAAGGGTTTAGACTCCAGGCTTAGAATGGGCTAGCCTTCTCAATTTCTACTGGTCAAAAAATCAATTACATGGGCCTCCCTGGTGGTGCAGAGGTTAAAGTCTCAGTGTTATCAAGCCATTGTCAGCCACTGCGGCATCAATCCCCCATCCCCGGTGAGGGAGCTAACTAACCACATGGTACAGCAGACCTCTCCTGTCTCACCCACTGCTCCCCTCAGCAGTGTATTTCAGTCAGTTTGCCTGTTCTGCTCCCCACTCTGTCTCTGGTGAATCCTCTCACCCTACTACCCCCTCACACCTCTGGCCTGCATCCCAGTTCTTATATGCATAAATAAATAAATCTTTCAAAAAAAAAAAAAAGGAGCTAGCTAGCCTCTGCTATGCAGAGGTTAAATGACATAATGATGATGATGATGATGGTGATGATGATGATGATGATGATGATGATGATGATTGCAGTCTAGGACTCAAACCATGTCCATTGGACTTCCAAGGCCAAGTTGTTAACCACGTGTCTATAGTCCCTTTGCTATCATTTTAGTTTTGTTTTTTTGTGTCCTAGCGCCATGCCATTAAGGCAAGGTTATATTCTGCTCTTTGTCAGAAGATGACTGTCTCATTAAGGTTCAGACTGAAAATGGATTTTCAGGGCTGTAAAATGGATGCTGTGACACTTCCTCTGTGAAACCGTAAAACCTCTCTCTTCGTGTCAGCAGCACAGGGGCTGCTCCTGCTTGACCAGTTCCTGTCAGATACTAGGAGGCCGCATTAGGCCATGGGCCTGGACCCATCCGGTGGTCAGCCTGTGGGATGCCTTTAAATCACCAGTGTCATCTTTCATTGCCATGCGGGGAGGACATACCTTTATTACACAAGTTCAGTCATATCAGATATGTACTTTGAAACATTTCTTTGACACAAATCACCATGTTTCATTAATTTGAATACACACTGTTTCAAATGTTAATGTCTCTGAAATCAGGATCTTTGACTTGCTAGTGGCTAGGTGACAATGCTGACATAACTGGCATGGCCTTACCTGTGTGACCTCGGTGATAACTGGTTGTATTATTATTGTCCCTTCAGTTGAACCATAAGCATTGTTGGTTACACCCAAGTCAAGTTTAGTCACTGTGTTTTCAGAAAGATCATCTGGAGTTTCAGTATTGAAATGAAAAGTTACAGTGAACAGAAAGGCTTGGAAACAGAGCAGGGGGTGTAAATATATTAATAAGGAATTTGTTTTTTGAGGAATCACTGCAATGCACCATCTTCTTACAAGGTGATAGAGGTAGATTATTCAAGCATATGAAATGGATATATTTTGTTAGTGAATTTTATAAAAAGGCATTACCTGTTAGTACATGCTTAGAGAGAATACATCTACATTGAAATTTTTAGAATAGGTGGCAACATATTGGAAGAAAATCTGGAGCTATTGTAGTGGTGGCACTTGTAAGAAATATTTTATTATCAACATAAAGGATAATACGGTACAGAAAAATATGAACATTGATTCAGAAGACTTAGCCTCTGAGTGTGATGATACTTTCATCGCCAATTTATTTTTCTTTTTATATATACACAAGAGTGATATATAATAAAAGCCTGTGTCCTAACAAGTCTAAAGTGCTTTTTCGGCAAGTATAAAATAGAAATTCAAAGTGATGAGAAAGCATGAATTGTTTCATAGATTAATTGGTGCTATCTTTCTTGGTGGCTCACAAATTAATGATGCCTTTTACTATCCATGGCTTGTTGGTATTACTGAAATAGCTTCTCTCTCATTTGAACTCCCACTCCTTTAGATATTAAAAATTAAATTTCAGCGAATTTACACCCCCCCCCACCCTCCCCCCCCCCCCTTGATAACAGTGCAGTTCCTGGGGGTTTAGGTATGGCCACCATTTAGACTGGGGGGTACTACATTTGTCGAACATCATTTTTTATTGGTGCTGGTAGCTGCTGAGATATCCATTCTGTGGGGGCTTGGTCATCACAGGTCATACAGATTATTGCTACATTCTTTATGTTCTGATTTCAGGGCTCTTTCAGAGCTGGATGGCTCTTTCTGCCAATTTAAGAGGGTGGGGGCTGTATTCCTGTGGACACAGAAAGTCTGAGACTTGGGAGGCCCTGGACCACTCAGTGGGCTTTCTAGAGCCTGAAAGTTGACTCTCCCCTGTAAATCCTCCTGGGTGGCTGGGACTGGGTAGATTCCACTCCTTCTGAGCTGCTCTTAGGCACAAAGTGTTAGGGGGAAATGACGTCTGAATAAACTCCTCAGGCAACCCATTTTATGTTGAGGTTGCCCTATAACAACAGGACTTGAACTTCTCTTCATGTCCCCCTATAGTGAGAACTCAGTAGCCACGGTTGGCTGCCTCCATGTGCTTCCATGTGCCATGCTGCCTTTTCTACTCTGATATCTTGTGACCTCCTGGCTCTACCTGGGAGATAGGCAAAATGCCCTTAAGCATGCCTGTGTGGGGTCTGTGCCTTTTCCCCTGCCACCCCCCACCATCAGGGGAGGTGGCCGGTTTGCAATCCAATGTTGAGGATTCATCCTTATCCAAGTGCTCCCAGTTTTCGGTCCATCCCTGTTCGGGTAATGCTCTCTAATCTTGAGGGCCAGCAGTCTCTCGTTTTTTTCATGCCCCAATTCTTCAAGCTACTCAGAGGCTTTGGGCTCTAAAATCCAGGCCAAGAATAGATGTGTGGTTTTCTCTACTTTCTGAAGTGACTCAGAAGACACAGCTGACCGAATGGAAGAAAGGTCTAGTGAAAAGAAACACAAGAAGATTACATTGACTAACATTTCAAATTATTATCTTCATACAAATTATCATTGTGGTTGCTCTTCATTGTTATTTTAATGTGGTCTTTTAGGTTCATTGCTCATGTCTTTGTCCTCATAGTCTGGTGTATGATTTCAATGATCCCTAATCACCTCAGAAAAAGGGTTGAATTTTATAGTGAAGGGTGGAAGTAGACTTAATTTTTTTTTCATTAAATATATTAGAAAAAAATAAACTGCAGTAAAGGGATAGTCATTCTCTTCCTCCTGTCCTATTTTTATAATGTAATATTTGTAATTTTTGTTCTATTATAGAAAGTCAGTAACATGCAGACTAGTTACAAGGAAGGGGAAAAATCACTGGTGACATTTTGCTTTTTTTCCTTCTAGTTGGTTTGCACGGCTTATTAAGTGTACATTTTTATGTTGTTAACATTACACCAGACATAAAGCCCTATATCCTGCTTTGTTCATTCAACAATGTGACTGAGTATTTTTTCTTAATATCAAAGTTTTTAGAAACATTAGTTAAGTGAGAGAGCAGTTTTCTCAGCCATTTTTCTAGTGTTGATTTAGTTTATTCCCATTGATATTAATAAATAATAGCATTATGATTGATACCTGTGCATAAAGACTTTCTTACATTCAAAATTTGGATCAATAAAAAAGATTATTGTTTTAAAAACAAGCCATTTCCATATAGTCTATGCAGTTTTTTCTTTCTAAATATGGAAAGTCTTTTGCCTGGACCCTTGTATTAGATCAGACTGCACTTGATGTTTCTGGTGAAAATAAATGATGCAGGAACATGGGACAACTTCACAAAAGTAAAGCTGATGATACAAAATATGTAAAGCCAAAGCTTTGTTCATTCTTTCCCCACTTGTCACTTATATAAATAATGCTTACCTGAAAGTAGTATGAGCTGTTTGGCCAGGAGTTTTTCACAAACTGCTTCTTTTCTAGGGATCTTGCTGGCTTTCCCTAGCCATATCACGACAATATGGCCGTTCTCCACAGGGGCAGATGTACTGTACCTACAAGCACAAAGTCTAACTCCAAGAATTACTTCTAAAGTTTTGTTATTGTTTTTTGAGCGATGCTTTTCATAGACAGTACCTGGCATTACAGAGAATTAGGTTTAATATAAAAGTGACTCTAAAGTTATATGGTGGGGCCTCCCCGATGGCGCAGTGGTTGAGCGCTGGGTTGCGAAGCTGCCCGCAGCCTCTGCAGCGCCAGTTCAATCCACTGCTGCTCCCCGGCCACTGGAGGAGGGTCCCACATGGCGTGCAGACCTCTCCTGCCGCCCGCTGCTCCCCTCAGCAGTGTACTTCGGTCCTTCTGCCTGCTCTGCTCCCCTCTCTGGCTCTGGTGAATTCTCTCACCCTCCCGCACTTCTGACTGTACCCAGTGCTTGTATAAATAAATAAATAAATCTTTAAAAAAAAAAAAAATAAAGTTATATGGTGGATTTTGTTTTAAATAAACACCCCAAACTGACACATTTAAAGCATTCTTTCCCAAGGAGCTATTCTAAAGATTTTTTTTATTTATTTATTTATACAAGAACTGGGGTACAGGCCAGATGTATGGGGTAGGGGGCGGGGGTGAGAGGATCCACCAGAGACAGAGTGGGGAACAGAACAGACAGATCTACTGAAACACTGCTGAGGGCAGCAGCCGGCGAGACAGGAGAGGTCTGCTGCGCCATGTGTGTTTCTCCCCGGCCAGCTGGAATGGAACCCGCACTGCAGAGGCCGAGGACAGCCTCACAGTACGGCGCTCAACTTCCTGCGCCACCAGGGAGACCCCCAAGCAGCTATTCTAGATGGCTAAGCACTTATTCCAGTCATGTATCATCATCACTTACGATGTTTGAAAGTCCCCTCTTACATTATGCTGTCAGAGTATCTGGTACAGTCTTTTGAATATCCTCGATGAAGAAAAAAAAAAAATCTCACTCGTTTTGTTACATCCTTTTCCCCCTAACAGTTTGAGGAAGAATTAGCTCTTTTGAATCTTTCAGTGGTACTCAGAATGACTGAAAAGTGGATTACAGATAGTGGTGTGAGTGCGTAGATGGACAAGATTGAAAAAATAAAGTACCATTGTAGTATTCTAAAGCAAGGAGGCTGATTTTCTCATGCAACTGGTAAATAGCACTGCGTATTAAGACATCTGTCAGAGGAGTTACATTTTAGGCTGTAGCAACCAAGTTGATGGCTCTGTTGAGAGGCTGTGGACTCCAAAGTGTGTGTGCGTATTAACTGAGGATCATTATTTACTAGTGATATTATTGCCCTGTCCTGTAACAATATCATTTACATAAAAACATTTACATATTTGTGAAAAAAAAAAAAAGTCAAATCTGAGGTTAAGAAACAAAATCTGTGCATTGAAATTCATAGCAAGGATCCTATCTCTTCCAGAACAATATAATTTCATTCATTTAAAGTAATTAATACAGATTCATCATAGATAATTTGGAAAATCGAAAAATTTTGTCATTCAGAGATAGTCCCTCATAATATTTTGATGTAAAAATGTCTTCGATTAGGTTCTCTGGAAACACACTGAGTGAGACAAGAGCTGCATTCTGAATGCTTATTGGGGCAGGGAGGAAATGTCCCCTGGGGTTCTTCTCGGCCGGTCAGGCAGCCAAATTAACATTAGAAAGAGTAGGAGGAGAAAAAACCCAAATGTAATTACATATCTATGGAGAATCTACATGGGGCATCAAATGGGGCAAAATGAGAGTATTTACATTTTGAGCTAAGGATCGAAGTAGAAACCTATGGCTTCACGGAGGAGAGAGGGACTGAGGATGAGGAGAAGGTGACTCATGATAAAGACCGGATGTTTGCTCTGCCATGTAGATAGTTTTCTCCAATAGAAAGTTTATTCTTGAAAAAAATTTCAATTCTGGCTAATACTACCAAGCTCCATTCATCTAAGTAGTTGAGGGGGTGGTAAAAATTTCTCCTGAAACTGCCGGGACTTGATTGACCTGGGCTCAAAATAATCCACATATCAAAGTGATATGTCTTGGGAAGGCCTGTTTTGGACATCTTGGAGAGACCTATCTTTCAGGAGACACCCCTGAAGAAGGTAGGGCAGAATTGTACAGAGAGAGCATCTGGCCACAAATACAGTTGCAACTGAGATTCTCCTGACTGTGTGGGGTTGCTGTAGTGGAATAAGCTTTTCAGAGTGGTTCCAAATTAAGGTAAATGGGTGGGACTTTGTATTCCCACATCAGCATATCATTGGGCCCCAGGAGGGGGCTAATTGTGGATGGGTATTTCCTGTGGCTGAGAAACAATTCCCAGTGAGGGATGCAGCTGTGAGTTAAGAGCAGTGATATTGGCAGCAGCTGGGGAGGGCTAAGTGCTCTAAAGAGGAGATTTGGGGGAAGACCTAGTTATCCACTACAATATCATCAAAAATTGGGATCATACTTTACATTCAACTTCACAGCCTACTTTTGCAGTTAATATTAGTTATTGAATTTTCCCCATTTCATTAATTTCTTTTTGAAAACAGCTGCCTATTTTATCATATGGCAGTACTTATAATCAGTCTCTTATTATTGAACTTTTAATTTCTGATAAATTTTCATGATAATAATAAAATGAATGTTTTTGTGTCTTTGTAGTGAACATGGCAATCATAAAAAAGAACTGATATTTCACTGAGTGCTTAATATTGACCAGGTCAGGCCAATATATATATATACATTTGCCATCCTTATGGTGCTTTTCTGGAAAATAAATGAGAAAATGTATGTAAAGAATGTTACATTTAATAACTCAATTCTCTTAACTGCTACATGATACTGAGACTGTACTATTTCTATTTTGCAGATGAAAAACCATAGCTCAAAGCTCATCAAAGTTCCCACTATTGGTGAGCATTAAAATACATGCCCTATGAATCCAGAGATTAAGCAAAACACTTTATTATCTCTATATACTATATACCTCTCAGCATGCTTTTCTGGTGTTTTCCCTAAGTTTATACCTTTAGAAGGAGAATTCTAAAGTCAAAGTCTTAGGGAACAGCCCTGATATGGAATGGGGGCGGAGTCCACAAAGCCTGTATAAAATTAGCTTTAGGACATCCTTTTCCCCCTAACAAAAGGACTTGGTTTATGTTAAAACTCATGACTCATGATAAGAATTGCCAGTGAGAACTTCTACCAGCAGAATATGCTTTCTCTTATCTGAGTCAACATGAAGAAACCAAATCCTTAATTTAGTACAAGGAACAAGTCATCTACTTCCTTGTCTTCCATCAGGTATTGTTATAGGACAGGGAGAGGGGCAGCCCAAACCCCGCAAACCTGCCTATTCTACATGGGTTCTGCCATCCGCCGCATCAACACAAAACATAGGAGACTTTAATGGGAAGGAACTTTAATAAAACTAGGAAACAATACAGGTAAGGCAAAGAGTCTAGTTTCTAGTTTCTAGTCTAGTTTCTAAATGAAGCATCCAGAGTTACCTGTCCCCTCATGGGTAAAAGTCCATCCAAATGGGATTGGCCCAGAGCAAGGCCCCAAAGCCTGCCACAAGTCTAAAGCATCTTCCAGTGGGGACCCACAGAAAAGGGTCAGAAACAACCAGACAAGCCCGGAAGGAAAAGAGCAAAATCAACATCAAGATAAAAGCTGCCATTGTCACCTCCCCACGGGTCTCACCCACATCTGTGTCACCCAGTCCACGACCAAAAGACAAGCGCAGTTTCTTCACGTGTCTCTAGGCTCCATGCGCCTCCTCCAGGTCTCCTTGCTCCATCCTGCTTCCTTCCTCTGTCTCTTCCTGCAGCTTCTTCTCTTCCTGCTCAGCTCCACCCTCCCTTGGGTGGGGCAGGGAACCTGGAACTTCCCCCTTTCCTGGGGACCACCCTGTTACAGTATCAGATGCATTGATTTTTCTTAAGTAGAAAACTTCCCTTTTGTTATTTAGCATGTTTAATTATTTTAAGATCATCTTCTAAATATTTACTAAAATATACCACCCACATTGCAGAAAAACATTTTTTTTTTTTTTTTTTTTTTGATCTGTGGGATGAATGAAGATAGAGTGAGGGGATGGGTCAGCCATTTTTTTTTTTTAAAGAGATTTATTTATTTATGCAGGGCCTCCCTGGTGGCACAAGGGGCTAAGACACAACCCTGTGAAGCTATCCACAGCCACTGCAGCACAAGTTCGATCCCTGGCCAGGGAGCTATCCACATGGTGCAGCAGACCTCTCCTGTCTCTCCTGCTGCTCCCCTCAGCAGTGTATTTCAGTCTATCTGCCTGTTGTGTTCCCCACTCTGTCTCTGGTGAATCCTCTCACTTCCCACACCTCTGGCCTGTACCCTAGCTCTTGTATGCATAAATAAATAAATCTTTTAAAAAAATTGCTTCCTGAATAAAGTTTAAAAGACAGTGAAAGATAATTAAAAATATTTATTTATTATATATATAAAAGATTTATTTATTTATGCATACAAGAACTGGGGTACAGAGGTGTGGGGCCAAAGGTGTGGGGGTGAGAGGATTCACCAGAGACAGAGTGGGAAACAGAACAGGCAGATTGACTGAAATACACTGCTGAGGGGAGCAGCGGGTAAGACAGGAGAGGTCTGCTGTGCCATGTGGGCAGCTAGCTCCCTGGCCGGCTGGGGATCAAACTCATGCTACAGAGATTGTGGATAGCTTCACAGTGCTGTGCTTAATCCCTTGTGCCACCAGGGAAGCCCGCTATCACTGCATTTTAGCCTGATTGTTTTTTTCTCATTTGACACTGTTTTGCTTGTTAAGCCTTTCAGTATATCTCTTGCTTCCTTTGCTGAACACTTACATTCTGAATTTCATGTGCAATCATCTTCTTTCCTCACTTCCCACTGTTTCTGAGTGATGTTCTCTCCTACGATGGCTTCATCTCTATTGTATTGAGTCCCAAACCTGTGCCTCTAACCTGACTGCTCAGAAACGTCCAGTGGTTGGGTACCTCTTCTTGGCTGTTGTAAAGTCAAGTTCAGTGTGGAAAAAACAGAAGCCATCATCATTCTCCCCCAAATTGACTCAAACTACAACTCTTTACCACTAGGCAACCAGTAGTACAGGTGATGGAGGACAAGAATAGAAAGACTGGAAAGGAGGCCTCACAAGACTAAAACCCAACTCCCACAAGGAGGTGGGGGTCGAGGGAAATAACATGACCAATAACCCAGCTGTAAAGGTCGGACCCTTAGGCACCAGCACCTTATCACAACGCATGAGACCCTAGCAGGGTCAGATGCCATAGGGAGTGGAGCACAGACCTGAGGGGAAAGATATGGAGATTGGGCCCACCCTGGAATCTCCATTCCCTTTCTGGTTTTGCTGTTACCCAACATCAGCAACAAGCAGGCCACTCCACGGGAGTGACCCCTCCCAAAGAGAAAACGACTATATCAGTGCAGTCTCTGCACAGGCTGTGGGCAGCACTCCCACTGCCCACCTCTGCCTATGCAGGTGCCTCTTCTCACCAACTCTCTTCCTCCACAGGGCAGCAGCTTCCTGCCTGCCCGTGACCTGTCCATGCCAGGCTTCTCCTCACTGACCTCCCTCAGCGCCTCAGCGCCTCCTCAAGGCCGCCCGCCTGCAACCATGCAGGCCTCTCTCAGCAAACCTGTCCCTTTCCCTTTCCCTAATAAACCTGCTCTTTAAATATAACTAACGTCTCTGCCTCGTGGAGAAACTTGCCAGGGGAGTTTGCCGTGTGCCGCCAAAATGGGAGCTCTGGCGAAACCTTTCCCAGAGTAAATCCAAGGACCCCCACTAACTCCAAAACCACATCACAGGCAGTGCAGTAGAGGGAATAAATTAAGTGTTTTTGCCTTTTCTGATAAAATCGCTTTCACTTTTTAAATGTCACCTTCTTTGTGAAGATTTGACTCAACCCATCATTCCTTTTTATGTACTGAGTTTAAATATGGAAGTTATTTTATTCTCTTGCTATCTTTATTTATTTTTTAAAATTCATAATGTGATGGGTTCCTATTCATCTTGATTCGGGGTGCTTTTAGTGCTGCTTCTGTCTGAAGGAGTAGCCACCTGTAAGTCTTTTCCTCTTCTAAGCTGGCAAGGGATGGTGGACCAGCGGACACACAATACTACCGCTTGTGCATAAGGCTTAAGACGGTGGTGATTTTATAGCATCCTGGGCATTTCGCATCCATGAAATAGAAATAGGGGCTCTGCACGGCCCTTCTTGTGTTTCCTCCTCTCCTCTTCTGGAGAGGGATGAAGGAGATCCTTTGTAAGAGGCATGTTCTCATGGGGAGGCCGTCACTGCCAAAAAGCTATGTTTCTTTTCTTCTAGACCATGGTCAGTAAACTTTTTTGGTAAAGGGCCAGAGAGTAAATATTTCAGACTTTGCGTGCCATATGGTCTCTGTTAGAACTACTCAACTCTGTGGTTATAGTGTGAAATCAGCCAGAGACAAAACATCAACGGAAGAGTGTGGCTCCATTCCAATAAAACTTTATTTACCAAAACAGGCAGCAGGCGGAATGTGGCCCATGACCCGTGGTCTGCTGCCCCTGTTCTAGACTTGATTCCTAAGAGTTGCTCGATAAAAATTTAAAATTCAAAGACCCTTTTGTGTACCAGATACTGTTAGAGGCCTGAGGATTCAAACACAGATAGACACAGTTCCCGCCACCAGGAAATCACATGGAAACTGAGCTCACAGGCTGTGGTCAAGGTGTGGAAGAGTCTCTCCCTCTTTTTTTTTTTTCTTTTTAAAATTATTATTAATTTTTAAGATTTATTTTATTTATTTATGTATACAAGAATCGGGGTGTAGGCCAGAGGTGTGGGGAATGAGAGGATTCACCAGAGACAGAGTGGTTGTATTGCGTCATTCCATTTGCATGGCTTTCTTTGTGTCTCTTCACACTTTCTTCCTTCTGTGAAAGTCTGTCTATGTGTCCAAATTTCCCCTTTTTATTAAGGACACCGTTTGTATTGGAGTAGAGCCTATCCTAATGACCTCATTTTAACTTCATTACCTCTGTAACGATCCTATTTCCAAAGAAGGTCACACATTCTGAGGTACTAAAGTTAGGATCCCACCATAACATCTTTGGGGGACAAAGTTCATCCTGCAACATGGTATATTCATTTGCATGGTGTGTATGCCATGGATGCTGAGATGAAAGATATTCATTGTGCTGCACGTTGGGGAGAAGGTAAGATAGAGAACCAACCCTTCTCTGTCCCCCTCCCCCATAATAATTGACCTGAAAGGACAATTTGTATCTTCTTAGACTGAAGAAGAGAAAATGAGATTGAGCAACAGTTCAAGCAAGTGCAAAGGGGCAATGTCATGAGAGCAAGGAGCGCCTAGTAAATATTATCCTGGTGCAGTCACAAAGGGGTGAGATTGATGGAAGGGGCATAAGTTGATGTTAGAAAGAAAGCTGGGCAAGACTAGAAAGTGCAGGCTTAAAGAGTTGCTTGACAATGTTTGTTATGAATTTGTGAATTCATGGAATGAATTAGTGATGTTAAAAGAATGGTTGTATTGGGCCTCCCTGGTGGCACAAGGGGTTAAGACACAACCTAGGACGCTGTCTGCAGCCTCTGTAGCATGAGTTCGATCCCCTGGCCGGTCAGATTGCTACCCACATGGTGCAGCAGACTTCTCCTGACTCTCCCGCTGCTCCCCTCAGCAGTGTACTTCAGTCAGTCTGCCTGCTCTGCTCCCCACTCTGTCTCTGGTGAATCCTCTCATCCCTCACACCTCCGGCCTTTACCCCAGCTCTTGTATGCATAAATAAATAAATCTTTCAAAAAAAAAACTATGGTTGTATCTAGTTGGCAGCCATGGATTCCTTCTCTTCCTATGCTTTGAGGGGTACGGGGGCTTGC
Source organism: Talpa occidentalis (assembly GCF_014898055.3). Taxonomy (NCBI): domain Eukaryota; kingdom Metazoa; phylum Chordata; class Mammalia; order Eulipotyphla; family Talpidae; genus Talpa; species Talpa occidentalis. Next base: position 61,269,364 of record NW_023605194.1, read on the forward strand.
ACAGCACTTGTTAGCATCTGGGCTGCTGTCCTTTCTCAAAGCCTTGCTTGGCCTCTGAGCTCCCTCATAACTTTTGTGTTTCTGTGTGTATTAGAAGAATCCAAGCACAAGATAACTAGAGGTCTAAATCATAAGCAAATGCTCTCTGATGGAAATATGAAACATGTTTATCTTTCATAATAAAAATAACCAATAATTGTTGAATATTTAGTCAGCACCAGGCACTTTCTAACCATCATACATATTAGCTCATTTAATCTGAACACTCCCTGATGATCCTTTTATATCCACATAATATAAGAGGTAATTGAGTGATGCATGGATCCCACCTGGTAGAGAGCTGACCTTTAACCTCTAGACAATGCTGTTTCCTTCTCTCTCCCCTTTGCCATCCTCTGTGTCTTGCCGTCCTTGCCTCTCCACAGCCCAGCTTAGATCAATCAACCTGCTTCTACTGATCATTGCCCTCATCTACTACTGTCTGATATTCTGATTCTTCTCTGCCCCCCGCCCCTTTCTCTTATCCTCATGCTTTCCCCCATTTCTTGGTCTGTTCTTCATGCTCTCCATGTTGACTTACTGATCTTTTCTACTTTTGCTGTCAGTAGATGGTTAGTTAAAAGATTTTTCTCAACAGTAACCTAATGCTTCCCAGCTGCACATAAAAATATAGCCCCACAGCCCTCATAGCTCACCCACTTACAATTTTAGGAGGGGATGAAGGATGCACAATGGGTTGCATGTCCAAATATAAAAATATGAAATGTTGTAGTCATGTAATCCCCATTAAAGAGGATTACAGAAATGCTGAGAACAACAAAATTTGAGCACAGAGTGTAGAAAACACTCCCATTTCTTGTACTAGTAGCATAGTTGTCTGGCTTACTGTTATTTTGACATTTTACCCAAGCCTGACCTTACCAGTACATATTGTTCAGTATTGAAGCTTGAGAATATTTTCCTAAATTTGCCATTTCTGATTCTATCATAGGAATAACTTTGGAAAGAGCTTGGGGCTAATCATCCAACAGTGGTGCGCTAGAACAAAGGTCATGAACTTTGTACTTTGGAATTTCAGAGGAGTAAGTCTTGAGAGGAATTCTGGGGTGATGGTGGGCGGGAGAAGGGGTGGACAATGAGGCCATTTTCAAAATCATTACATGAGATTAAGTTAGATTTTTTTCCTATGAAGTGTTCTTGAGGTGCCCTAGCACTTTTTTCTGCTAACTTTCTTGGATAGAAAATAAACAGAGGGCTTTGGCTCCTGACCACCCCAGTATACCTACAGAAAGCAGCTTTTTAAAACTTGAAGGCGGCTTATGTGTATGAGTGTGCGTGTTTGGCAAGAATTTTCTGGAGAGACATGAAGCACTACTTTAATTCCCATGGATGCTGCTTATTCCTCAGAATGGAAAATATTCTATTTTTGGCGACAAGAATATTTCTGAGGGAAAAAAAAATGAAAGCATGGTAGCAAGTTCATGTGTGTAGTTTTCCGAGCTTAAAGTTTTATGTATTTGGGGGAAGAAGAGCAGTTCTTGGGCACACTTGGTTCAGAGTGATAAGAGAAACTGTTGAATTTGGATTCTTAGGTTAGGGTCTGAGGGTTCTGGGCAGAGAGCTCACAGGTGGGTGGGTGCTGGTGGGAGGCTGCAGCCTGGTCTTTGACTGCAGACAGAGCATCCAGTGTGGAGAAAAGTGCCTCACATACCTGGAGAAGGAAGACACTCCAAGACAGGTATTTTCTGCCTATAATAAAACTGCCTTGACTTGCAGGGTAATATTCTACACCAGAGCTAGGATGCCCTGTTGGCATCCCTGCCTTGAGTCACGAGTCTTTTAGGGGAAGGCTTTCCCAGGGCAGATTGCCAGCAGACTCAGACTTTAAAGCTGTCAGGATCACTACATGGTGCACTCAATCTTTTTGGCCCTTCCCACACTAGACATCATTCCTAGACACAACTTTTTGCTGCATGGACTCTATTGCTGCTGTTTGATACAGTTATGCATGTGAGAAAACAGACAAGCATGCCGCAACCAGCAGCTCTTATGGAACATCCTTGTTGAAGGTATCTTTTTATGCCCAATCAGACAGCCCAGGGCCTTAAAGAAAATCTTGAAAGTAGTGGGGAGGCTTTTGGTAGGAGGGCTTGGAGTGCTGGACGGAATGATCACTAGATGTGGAAAGTCCTAAACCTCTGGAAATGGAGCTGTGGCCTTCAACTCTGGTTAATAAAAGCACAAACTTGTTTAGAGGGCCCTGTAATGTGACATCCTGGAGCAGACCAGACTGATGTTCTGTGAGGTAGCCTGGCATTTTCACTCCCAGTTGTGCTGTTGAAATATTTTTGATTTCCAGCTGGTTGTTTCTCTCATCAGCTTTGCACCTAACCATGGGGTACAGATGGAGTCATATTTCTGGATTACATTTAATTCTTGGTGGGAAGGGCTGTTCTCTTCTCACGAAGAGACCAGATACCTTTGGGGCTCTGATACGAATGCTGGTGAGGAGACGTGCTGTTACTCCTTCCTGAAGTGAAGCATCTCCGAGGAGCACTGTCTTTGAAGCAGCTCTGAGTCAATGCCTTGTGAGCTTGGGAATTTTTCTTCTTGGCTATGGTGTTTGAAACATGTGCTTGAGATTTAGGAACTTGCACTGTGCTGGTCCTGAAATGTATACAGCTGGTACAGGTGTCTTAACTTAGAGCCAGCTGGATTTCTTGTGCCTTTGCCTTCATTTATTCACTATATATGTGCCAATTACCTAGTATTTGCCAGGCAGGAGGACACAGACACAAGCGATCTATAGCGTCGGCTGATAGTGCTTACATTCTGGTGGGGTGGGCAGACAATACATAAATATACTCCCATTCTGGAGAATGCTGTGAAGGAAAAAGAACAGAAAATAATGGGAGATACACTTTAGAAATGGTGGGCAGGGCAACCTCTCTGGTAGAAGTTAACATTAAAAGAAGAATATGAAGAAATGGAAGTAGAGATGAGATTGCACATAAAAGGCAAGTGCAACGGTCCTGAGGTAAGAAAGTTAAACATGTTGAGAAAGGTGATAACGTCTGAGGTGAGCTGGAGCAAAATGGGTAAGGTGAGAAAATCCTGAGTTGAGTCATGGGCCTGGATCACATAGTGCCTGTAGGCAAAATAAGGAGCTTAAATTTTATCCTAGGAGTGTTGTAAAACCACTAGATATTTTGAAATAGGGGCTGTAACATGAAAGTTTTGAAAGAATACCAGGCACTGTATGGAGAATGCATAGACAGGGATGCAAGTGTGGAAGAGTGGAAGCTTTAGAAGACCTTAGCTAATGTCCACATAAGAGGTAGCTGTGGCTTAACCTATCTGTGTCCTTCCACATCTTGCTTTCTTCACTACTATTTTCTGGGGGAAAACACTGGACTTCCTTTACAAGAAGTTCTTCATGGGGGTCTTGATGCTGTAGGTTTTTCTAAAGTTTCTAACTGTCCCATTTGATTATCTCAATAAGCTTTGAGAGAAACAGGGAGCTAAGGATACTGTTCCCATTTGACAGATAAGTCAAAGGGAGGTTCTGGAAGCTCTAAGAAATTCCTAGTAGAGCAAAGTTGTTCACTCCCAGCAGCTCTCTGCTACTGCATACAACCTAGCCTGTTGACCTTTCGGTGTTACATTGCTACTAATGTTTAGAACTCATATTGAACAATAATTTTCAAAAGGGTAAAACCTTAATTCCCAGAGAAATATAAATGTAACATAGTCAAAGGTTTTATTTAACTCATTAATTTATGAGGGAGGCAGTAAGATGATATGAACTGCTCCAAGACTCTCTAAGAAGTGAGCTTATTTATAAGCAATTTAATAAAACAAAATAAGTTGGGATAAAATTACTAGGTTAGATATAAAAGGTTAAATGTCCAACAGACCCTAAGTCTTAGGGGTTATCTGTTCCACCAGACAGAAATTATTTGTATTTTTACCAGATAGAAATCTACAAGATAAGAGATAACTTACTATGTTAGGGACCTTTAGTCAATACCACAGGATGAGGTGAAGTGAATGCATTCTACAAAAGGAAAGATGCACCACTCACCTCTTATTTTTTGTCTTATTTTGACTATTTTTATCACTAAGTCTAATGCCTTTATCCCTAAGTCTATGATGTTTGTGGAAAGTATAATGAGTAATGAGTAGACATGAGCTGGAATTCAGGCATTTATCAGACTTACATTGAACCTTGGCCATGGATATGAGGAATCCTGTGCTAGACTGTGGGAACACAAAGCTTCACTGTGGTTCCTGTTCTGTGGTCTCAGCAGTCTAGACAGGGAGACAGATGCATATAAGTGGACACATTCCAATGGTGACTAGGGTCTAGTAGAGATGTGGGATTTGTGCAGTCACCAGAGAGGGAACCACACCACCACCCTAGAGGAGTCAAGGGGCACTCTGCAAAGAAAACATATTTGAGCTTCATCTTGAAGTGTGGCACAGGGTCTAGGCTGAGAAGAGCTGAGGCAGGGAAAGCCATCAGGTGGAATGTCAACTACCAGCTGAGAAATAGCATGGATGTGTGTAGAGATTTGCCTTTTTGGATGGCAAATTAAAAAATTTCAATTCTCATAGGTAGTAGTCACAGAATTATAAGGTTCTGTGGGATGGGAAAGGGAGGGATATAAAAGGGAAGGAGAAGTTGGAGTCTCTTGGGTAAGCTTGCAAAATTTTCTTAAAATATTAGGTCAAATTCTCTATAAAAACCCTACTTAAAACTTTCTGAAAGACTTTGAAGTCCCAGAGAAGCAGGAAGTTAATTAGAGTGGCTTTGATATCTTAGGGTATGTTTTAACAGCTGCTTAAGACAGTTTAAACAATAAGAACTTATGTGGTTTGGGATGCGCCTGTGATAGTCAGCTCCGACCAGAGTGAAATATCACTGCATCTGAGAGCAACAGCAGTTGGCTTTAATTTTAGAAAGAGTTCAAGCCAAAATGTTCTCTAAAACCCAAGAGAGGAACTTCTGAAGAAGAATATTGTTCCTAGAGAATGTGTTTGGGGGTAAAAGATGAATTGAGTAGGGAATGAATGACCTTAACTTGCTTCTTGGAGGAACACAGGGTGTGCTCACCCCTGAACAATTCTCTTAAGGTGGATTAAACCAAGGTATTTGTTGTCGGCTGTCATTTATGAAAGGAGTCCTGATGGAGTAGGTTCACATCTGTAAAGAATACTTGTAGAACTCAAAGTGTGTCTAATAATTTGAATTTTCTGCTGATTGTCATTGTGCTTGATAAACACTTAATTTAGTCTTCTGGTCAATACCTTCAGCCTTCCTAATTATTAAAAATTTTCTCAACAACTTATTCCTCAGACTGGATCTGACTGGATCTTTTCCATGTTGAAGATCCAGCAATCAACAATAAGATTCAATGAACAATAGGCTGCCTGTGGAATGGATCAAGAGAATCTGGAAAGGCCTATCTTAAAGGTCATATGTGAACACTATGTGATGCTGCTGCTGCTACTGCTGGTGGTGATATTGATGGTGGTGATGGTGGTGAAGATGGCAGAGATGATGACAATGGTAGTGATGATGTGTGGTGATGTTGGAAATGGTGGTGGTGGTGGTGATGACGATGTTAGCTAACATCTAGGAAGCTAATATTTTTATGATAGGCACCCTGCTGAGCAGTTTATACCCATTCTCATGCAGTAGGTATTTTTTTTTAAAGATTTATTTATTTATGCATACAAGAGCTGGGATCAGGCCAGAGGTGCAGGGGGTGAGAGGATTCACCAGAGACAGAGTGGGGAACAGAACAGGCAGACTGACTGAAACACACTGCTGAGGGGAGCAATGGGTGAGACAGGAGAGGTCTGCCGCGCCATGTGGGTAGCTCCCTGGCCGGCTGGGGATCAAACTCATGCTGCAGAGGCTGCAGATAGCTTCATAGTGCTGTGCTTTACCCTTTGCGCCACCAGGGAGATCCATCGTGCAGTAGGTATTTTACTCTCATTTTACAGATGAAGAAACTGAGGCTCAGAGAATTTCAATGACATGCCCATTCATCTGTCCATCCATTTATCTATCTTTGGCTTTCATAAAGTCTCCTAAGTGTTTCATATAATAGTGTATTGCATCTTTCCTTCTATGTGCAAAAATTGACTAAAAATATAAAAGTGGCTTGCAGAGAGGTACCACTAACTGACAAATGACTGTATCCAATTGAAGAGACTCATTTCTTTTCCAAAAACATTGCATTGGTCTGTTACACCAAACTTCCAAACTTTCCATTTTCCATGAAGTGAAGACCAAATTCTTTTGCCTAAACCAGGACACTCTTATGAGGAAAGGCTTGGGACCTAATTGAGTCATTGCTTGCTGCTGCAATTGGGGGCTGTCTTGTGAAGGATGTTGCTGGTTGTTTTTAAAAAATACCACCACTGCATTTTTTCCCCTGGAAAAATGCTGGGATTCATTAATAAAATAAACTAGAATGAAATGAAAACTGCATAAGACCACATTTTGGCAGCACAAATATTTGCACTGAGAAGCTTGAGAAAAGGTTGGCATGGACCATTGCACAATGATAATCTTTTCTTTAAAAGTTCATGTTTGGTGTAGTACCTGTATGAAGAAGAAAAACAGCTCTGTGACTGGGGTGCATTGATAAATGAGGAGACTTGACAGAATGTCCAGGCCTAGAGTATAGCATTCTGTAATAGTGAATGTTTCGTAGTAAATTGTTCTCAAATTACTGAATATTTTTTCTACCTATCAGTTGATCTATTGATCCATCTATTTATCATTCTATCAATCTATCACTTCTATTTACAAATACACAAGTGAGTGGGGTGGGGGGATTGCTTGGGAAGGGAGGGAAAAATGCAGAAGAAATATGTATATGGAAGACATGATGGGAGTGATACTTTTCTTAAGGAACGAGCACTTTCCATGCAAAGGAGCAGGCTATGACAAGGTGTTCTAGAACTTAACTGTCTGCCATAAACAGGAGGTAGGAAAGACACAAATAAAGAGAAGAGGAGGCATGAGGCATGTGAGCCTCTCTTTTGTCCTGAAATTGCTGGCATCTTGCCTAGTTCTCAGGGAGCCTTTAGTGCTCACCATCTGTGGAATGTTCTTCGGGGTCTCCATTTCTTCTGATCTTACAGCTCCTGATTCTGACTTCTTTGTCTGATCTCCTGGGATAGGTTTTTTCTGAAATATTTGTTGCACAAATTTGGGTGGAAAATTTAGTCTAAGGTCCACATTGCTGTCTCTGGAAACTAGAATTTGTTATTCTTTCCTTTGGGTTTTGGTTTGGCTTTATCTTGCTTTTATTGGTTCTTGAAGTACCACCAATAACCACCAATAACTAAGATATTGACAGTATGACATTACTTCATCAAAAGCAGATTGACTTCCACATGCTACAGTGAGCACTCTGGAGTTCATACCTGAACCCAAGTCTCTTACCTGAGAGATCCTGCCAGCAATGATGTGTGATCCACAATGGTTAGATCCAACTGGGATCACTCAGATCTGCCGCTGTTGTTTCCAAAAGATAAAAAGTGTATGTTCTTTGGGAAGGGAAAAAGATGTAGCCAACCATCTCATTAAAGAATTCCAGTGTTTCCAAATTTCCAGGATAATCATCTTTAGGATTCAGGGAGGAGAAATTAGAACTCCTAGTAATTGATAGAAATGTCCCAGATCCTAAGTAATTTTTAAAATATGTCAATATCCTTTATATTCTTTATTTGTTATGAATATCTAAGAAAGTTTATTCAATAAATAGAAACATTAAGTTTAGTAGTACTTGCAAGGAACTATAGCAAATATTTAAATTGACAATGCCAGCAAGTATTATTGGATAGTACTTGAGTAATATAACATTGGATCTCCAAGCCAGGTTAACAACACAAAACAGAATTTCATATTGAAACGTTTTGCTTCTAAGTCTTTTAATTTTTTTGGAACACCACTTAAAGGATTTTTGATAGAGTATATATACATATACATTTATTAATTTTACTTAAAAAAAAGATAACATTGGCGGCAAACAGGACCACAAACACACACTTAAAATGTGGTAACTGCCTCAAGCAAGACCGACTCATTGCATTGTGGTGGTTTCTCTCCAATTGTTCCTGTCCCAGTTTTCTGAAATGTCAGCCTTAATCTTCGGCTGCATGTGTCAGCTATTTTACTCCATCTTTATAAGTGATGTCAGTGGATTCCTATGTTGATTGTTAGGCTTTAGTTCATGTAGTAGGATTACATTGCTTTCCTCCATTTTCCCAATTTCTTGACTGAGTTTTCTAGGCAGCTGCATTTTAGAGAAAACCTACATTTTCAGAGATAGGCTAGGAAGGAATTCCCTCATGGAAACAGTAAAGTATTTAATGTCAGTTTCTACCTCTGGCCCCCTTCATTATGACATGTCTTAAAAAGGATCACCCTTTCTAGGAGTAATGCTGGTCACAACCATTGCTCAAACTAGGGACTGGTGAACAATCAACTCAAAAAATTTACCTTATCTGATCTTAGATACCCATCAATGCTATGATTCAATGGTTTTTGCAGGATGTTCCTTCAGTAACAGATTGCTTAAAAAAGGTAACATCTGATCCACCACAGGCAGGGAAAATTTATAACTTGAATGGGTTAGGATATACTACCTATCTGGGAACTTTGTGGGCCTTTGGGGACAATGGTTGCATTGGGCCATGTTGAAAACTTAAATCTTACTTACCTGATTTTCTCATGGAATACAGAATAACTATAAAGGGAAAGAGTGCCAGACACCTAAATTGAAATCCTGACACTAATTGTGAGACATAAGAAACTTGCTTATAAGTGAAATAAGTCAGAAGGAAAAAGATAAATATCAGATGATATCACTTAAATGTGGAATGTAGAGAAATTGAACAAAGGGTCAGGAAAAAGACACAATGTGCAAGCTGACGGTAGATCTGAGGCCTATAGCAGTGGAGGGGGAGGGGTCAAAGCAGGGGAAGGGATAGCACAAGGGACCGTGGTGATGGACCTTGGTGGTGGTGGTGGTAGGACAACTATAGGGTCTACACCTGAGGGAGAAATCTAATACTGTCCAAATGTAACAACAGCGTAAGAAAAAAGAAGTTGCTTAACTTTGCTATCCTGCAATTTTCTTTTTTTTTTTTTATAGAGGCATGTTTATTTATTTATTTATTTATTATTTGTTTGTTTGGTTGTTTATACATGCACTGGGTACAGTCAGAAGCGTGGGAGGGTGAGAGAATTCACGAGGCCAGAGTGGGGAGCAGAGCAGGCAGAAGGACTGAAGTACACTGCTGAGGCGAGCAGCGGGCAGCAGGAGAGGTCTGCACGCCATGTGGGAGCCTCCTCTGGTGGCCTGGAAGCAGCCGGGGATCGAACCGGCGCCGCAGAGGCCGCGGGCAGCTTCCCAGCCAAGCGCTCAACCCCTGCGCCTCCGGGGAGGCCCTCCTGCAATTTTCTTATCTGTATCAATCTGAAAGACTTGGTATGAGGATTAAGTGAGATAAATGCATGTTACAGCACTCTAGCACATGATAACCATGAACTAAGAAGAACCTACTGTTGTACTTTTTTTAAAAATTAATGTTCCATTGGCTTATAATTCTATATGTTTCAGGAGTATAGCTTCACACCTTGATAAATGTATATACTACACCACACCCACCACCATAGGTATAGCTCCTGTTCACTATCATCCAATCAAAACTCCTCTACCCATTCCTTCCACCACCCCATCTCCTTAACCATCTGGAACCATCTTTTGTTGTCAGAGTCTAAGTGTTGTTGTTTTTGCTTATTCATTTGCTTTGTTTCTTTATGAACCACATATAAGTAAAATCATATATTTGTCTTTCTCTATCAGGCTTATTTCACCTGCCAAGTTCCATCCATGTCACTGTAAATGGCAGGATTCATCTATTTTATAGCTGAATCATATACCACCGTGTGTACATATATCATGTATTTATCTACTCATCCATCCATGGGCATTTAGGTTGTTTCCCTGCTTTGGCTATTTCGAATAGTGCTGCAATGAGCAATGGGATGCAAATATCTTGTTGAAGTTGTGTTTTTTTCCTTCCAGGAAAGAGCACATGGGATTACTGAGAGTTCATCTTACCAACACTTTTTTTTTTAAAAAAGATTTATTTATTTATTTATACAAGCGCTGGGTACAGTCAGAAGTGCGGGAGGGTGAGAGAATTCACCAGAGACAGAGCGGAGAGCAGAACAGGTAGACTGATGAAACACACTGCTGAAGGGAGCAGCGGGCGACAGGAGAGGTCTGTAGCGCCATGTGGGACCCTCGCTGGCTGCCAGGGAACGACCTGGCGCTGCAGAGGCTGCGGGCAGCTTCACAGCCCAGCACTCAAATGCTGCACCACCAGGGGAGGCCCCTTACTAACACTTTCATGCATTATTCAGAGATTTAGTTGCCCACAGCTGCTCAACTTATGCTGGTAGTACTGCTTATTAAGGTTTAGAGCCCTGCCATCTGGTTTGGCAATGGACATTTCTGACATGGTGTTGTTAGACTCAGGCTAAAACCCTCAAATGAAAACCAAAATATGGTGTTGGGAAAGAACTTTATGTCTGGTGATTTTCCACCTGAACACATCACAGGACTTCAAGGAAGAGCTTTGGATGTAAGCTTTGTTAGAAATGCACAGACAGGGTACAGGCTGAGCAGATCAAGGACTGGGCAGCATTTAGATCAACCGTAGAGCAGTGAGGATGCCCCCATATGAGACAGGCCTCTGGGTGCGCTGCAATGCCTTCTGCACACTTTAGGCATGCAGATTTTATAAAGGTAAGTGCCACTTGGGAAGAGTTTGTCTTTCTGAATCTATAAGGAAATTTGAGATCTGGTTACCTAATCTAACCCTGAAGCCTATTGAGTTGTTATGGGCAATCAGGAAATAGTTTGGGTTAGATTATAATAGAAGGTTCTAGGGTAAGAGTATTAGTTCAGACTTCAGCACATTTAGGTTTAAAAGCCATTTTCTTCTCTTACTAGCTATGTGGCTTTCGATGAGTTAGTCATTATCTCTCAAGTTCTGTTTCCTTGGTAATAAAATGGGGATAATAATTGTACCTACCTCATAAGGTTATCTTCAGGATTCAATAAAATTATCATGTGAAAAGCTCTCAACACAGATCTTGGAACACAGTAAACACTCAGAAATTTTAGTTATTTTTAATATTACAATTGAGTTAAGGAGGTGTATAAATACTTCTTGACATACTCAAATATTGTGTTCTTGAATAGAAAAAGGAATTTTCTCATAAATATGAGATGAGTTTTATCACCCTAAGGGACATAATTTTCTATCATCTTGGCCTGTACTTACATAGTAGGTGGTTTGGACAGGGACAGCAAGCAGGAGAGGTGGGGTGGATGAGAAGGTGTGGCAGGGACCTCTGTCACGCACAGAAGATGCTACAGGGGGTGTGAATCTTGCCTGGGACCATCAGAGCTTGTCACCTGGGAAATCTACTTCAGACTTTTCCTTTCACTTGTTAACATATTTCAACTGGTCTAACTTACCCCAGTCCTGGTCTAGTTAAATATCAAGATGGTTTGAGAGACCCTCATGGATAAAGCTTTTAGATAGCACCCCAATCCACCACCTGCTTTGCTGTGCTAGGAGGAAAAGTGTTTGCAAAGTCAAGTTTATCAATAGTTGATCAATAAATACCTGTGATGAGACTTCATGGGATGTAAACACCATTCTTCATGAGTGTGGGAGGAAAATGATTCTTCAAAGATGTTCTGAACGAAACTGGCAGAGATGGAGTCTTCTGAAAGATGTCATTTTCTGATCCATTCTTACATTTCAGAATAATTAGATATTAAAATAAAATCAAAATAAATGTGAGACTGGAAGTTTTTAGGTTATGTAGTGGATATTGCTGCAACATTCCAACCACTTGTAAAGAATATGCAGTGAATAGTCTTTGGCTATCGACAGCTTTTAGGGTATCTTTCCAGATCTCACACTCTATGCAAAGGGTCATTGATACAGAGAATAAAATGCATCTTGTTACTTTCCTCAAAAATGCATGAGGTGCTAGATAGATGTATAAACTGCTACATCCAGAGGGAGGGATTTTCAGCATCCATGTATATTGTGTGACCTTCCACTTACTGGAATGATTTCTAATTTGATGCCTGCATTTCTAATTTTGATGCCTGCATACTAACAACTAGCCATTTTGAGTAATTTCTATGTGTCAGGCTTATCTTACATTATTTCACTTAATCCTCAAAACTGGTTGAATATAATTTCTAGTTTATAGATGAGGATACTCAGACATGATCACTAATTTGGCACTAAAGTCAATGGAATTGAGATTTAAATATAGGTTGGTGTGACTTCAAGGTCTTTGCCTTTAACTTCTAAACAGTGGCATAAATGGACACCGCCATAGCATCAGCTCCTTATATTAGAGGATTGGAACTATCTGTGTATGTATATGTATGTATCAGATAAATCCTCTCAATACCAGCCAGGACCTGACAATTTATGCGGATTACAAATCTCTCCTGGTTCTTTATCTAAGACAGATATTATCCCTTTATTTTTGCCCCCTTGTAAGGGGACTGAAAGTTCTTGCCTTGAGTTTGCGAAATGTGTGTGTCAGTTGGTATCACAGTCTTTTGGTTACTGGTTACGACTTGACTCTGGAGTTAGATTCAAAGCATAACTTTGAATACTTGCTAGGTCTGTGACTCTGGGAAAGTTGCTTAATGTCTCTCAGCTTTTACATCCATATAAATGGGAAAGTAACAGCCCCAAACTCACAGGGCTATTGTGAACATTAAATGAAAATAAAAATGAAAATGAAATGAAAATTGGCTTTAAAAAAGCCAATGGTTCATGTTAACTACTTAATATAATTATTCAAAATTAAGAGAATTCACAGCATGTAACTAACAATGTGCTGCAAATTTATGTAGTGCCCATTACAATCTTGAATATTCTGATTTTGGTTTGATTTTTTAACAGATGTTTCTTGAGAGGTTATTGTGTGTCACACTCTTTACAAAGGGTCATCGATACAGAGAATAAAATACCTCTTGTCCTCAAAAATGAATGAGGTGCTAGACAGATGTATGAACTGCTACATTCAATTTAATGTGCTGAGAATGCAGGGTTGATTACATGGATTAACAGACAGAGAGATACACGGATAACCTGGCTATGCAGGGAAGGAAGAGCAAGTTTGTTACATACAGAAGACTGGAAAGGATTTCTATGCAGAGAGAACATGTCAAAAGGCACAAAGATTGGAAAAAGGGTGGGAGGACCTGTGAATAATTTGTTGATCTTAGAATATGTGTTAATTTAGGAAATGAAATGAGACAAATGTGGGACACGCAGCTTGGACTTTATTCTGCATGTCATGAAGAGCCATTAAAGCAGGGAAATTGCCGTGTGAAGAGTAGGTTTAAGAGGACTCCAGGAGGAGTTAAATTTGGAATGAGAATAAGCACGAGGCCATGGAGAGACAAAACGATACAGACTAGAGAAGGCAAAGTAGGAAGGAAAGAAGGGATGAATTAAAGAAATATTTGGGAGGTGAAAATGCAGGATCTGGAATTGAATGGAAATGGAAAGTAGAAGGGAAAGGAGCCTTAGATGATTAGCTTCTGCTGCAGTAAATCCTGAGTTACTGCACTCTTTCCTCTATAAGATCTCACTTTATTTTGATTTTTTTAAGATTTATTTATTTATGCATATAAAAACTGGGGTACAGGCCAGAGGTGTGGGTGGTGGGGGAGAGGGGAATGAGAGGATTCACCAGAGACAGAGAGGGGAACAGAACAGGCAGATTGACCGAAATACATTGCTGAGGGGAGCAGCGGGAGAGACAGGAGAGGTCTGCTGTGCCATGTGGGTAGCTCCCTGGCCGGTGATCAAACTCGTGCTGCAGTGGCTGCAGATAACTTTATAGGTTGCATCTTAACCCCTTGCGTCACCAGGGAGGCCCTAAATTCTCATTTTAAGGGGTACTTCTATTCCCTATTTTTAGGATCCATTGGATAATTAGTTGCAAAGTTTCTGGAAGTCCATTAAAGAAATAACCTGAAGATGTTTGCTGAGGAGAAGCATTGGGAAGATGACTTCCACAGGATGTCACAACCTCTACAGAGTCTGAGACCTCCGCAGACCTCCAGAACTCCAAAGCCCTTCACAGAGGACTGGCTGCTTCACCTGCCTGTGTCATTGCCTGATTTCTATCAGTGAGTGAACAGATAAACAAAATGTGTTATATACATATGATGGATTAGTATTTGGTGATGAAAAGTAACCATGTGCTGTTATGTGCTACACTGTGAATGAACTTTGAAACATTAGGGTAAGTGAAAGAAATCAGATCAAACAGGTCACACATTGTATGATTCCATGATATTGATGTCTAGAATAGATAAATCCATAGGACAGGAAAGACGTAAAAGGGCAGGAATTAGAACTAACATAATGAACATGGAGTTTCTTTTTAGGGTGGAAATCAGTGATAATGATTGTACAACACAGGATTATACTAAAAACCACCGAATTGCACCCTTTAAAATGGTGACTTTTATGTTATATGAATTATTTCTCAATATTAAAAAATTAAGAAAGCTTGGAGGGACAAATGGAATATTGCTGATAAATATTATATTTACTTTTATTGCAATTTAAAGTAACTAGTTCCAAGTATGCCTCTCCACTTTAAAAAGAGACTTCGTCTAATAAAGAGTTATTTGTTATTTAAATATATGTCATAGGACTTGGCAGACAATATGCTCTCAATAAATGTTGAATGGAAGAATACATACAAGAACCCCACATTCAATTTCTTCATGGACAAAATATTTTTATATAAACATTAATTTTGTGATATAACAGGGAAGCCTAGTAGACTTTGTTCCCACAATCATAAAGAATCAATAAATCTCAGTATATTAGGCTAGTTAAGAACTGAATAAACACCAACATTCTTGACAAGGGGCTTCTTCAGTCTCAAGGATGCCCTGAAACTTACAAGAGATTTAGTGGATGAATTATTTGAATCAGAAATCCCCACAATTTGTGATGGCTTCAATTATATCCAAAGAAATCTTGAAATCTCCAAGTTCTCAAAACAGCATTAACTGGACTTCTTATATGCTTGAAGTCAATCTGTCAGTGTCCCAGTACATTTAGATAGAGAGGGGCATAGTACTGAGCAGACTAATCATTGCCAGGAGAAGAAGCTCAAAAAGATTTGGAATTATAGTAATGAATCAAAGTATTCGACTGAGACTTGTTCCACTCTCATGAGCAATTCTAATAGCCCAGAGAATTGTAATTCTAATGGCTACCCAAGCTGGGGTTACTCAGTCTCCTGACACAGCAAGTCATAGAAACTGAATCCTTAACATTTAAAGGAGGAAGCCAAGAACCAGGGACACAGAGACCAGACTGAAATCACCCTGCTGACTAGGGTCCAGCTGAGGGTAGAAACCATCATAATTTTTGGTTGGATGTTTTCTCACTGCCAAAAATAGTATACATTATGCTATCCTCTAACCACCTGGAATATGCTGAAAAAATCTGGGATTTCAATGTTTTCAATAAATGTGTTTTGGGGCTTTCCCCCATCTTCAACTTTTTTTTGAAGAATTTGAGTAGCATAGTTATTAGTTCCTTTTTGAAGATTTGATGGAATTTGCTAGAGAAACCATCTGGCCCTGGACTTTTATTCTCACGGAGACTTTGGATTACTCTTTCAATTTACGTGCTCGAGATTGGTCTGTTAAAGCTCTCTGTTCCATTCTGGATGTCTTGAATGGGTGTATGATTCTAAAATTTTGTTTATTTCTTTTAGGTAGTTCCTTTTGTTTTCATAAAGACATTCTTAGTAGTAGTTATAATCCTTTGCATTTCTGTGGTGTCTATTGTAATTTCACCTCTTTCATTTCTGATTCCTTTTTTTTTGGGTTTTCTCTCTTCATTTCTGATTCCTTTTTTTTGGGTTTTCTCTCTTCTTTTCTTAGTGAATCTAGCTAAGGGTTTATCTTATACTTTCAAAGGAATAGCTCTTGGTTTCATTGGTTTTTCGAACTGCCTTTTTGTTTTCTATTTCATATATTTCCACCCTAATTTTTATTATTTCCTTCCTTCTACTGATTTTTTGTTTCAAATGTTCTTCTTTTTCTAGTTCCTTTAAGTGTAAAGTTATATATTGTTTGTTTGAGATTTTTCTTTAGGGTTTACGATTTGAGCCAGTATTACTATGTACTTTCCTCTTAATACCATGTTTAGTGCTTCCCATCGGATTTGGCAGTTTGTCTCTTTATTTTCATTAGTCTCCAGTTAATTTTTATTTTTACTTTGATTTCTTCTTTGACCCAGGAGTTAGTCAAAACATTTTGTTTAGTCTTTGCATGTTTTTATTTATTCTGAGATTCTTTTGTGTTTAATTTCTAGCTTTATACCATTGTGATCAGAGAAAATGTTTGATTAAATTTCTACCTTCATACATTTTTGAAACACATTTTTATGGTCTATCTTTGAGTCTGTTCCATGTGCACTTGAAAATAGTGCAGAGATGCATTTGGGAACACAACCCCAAAGACAAGGACTATATCAAACTATAAACAAAATAAACAAAAGAACTATATCAAACTAAAATGCTGTTGTAAATTGAAAGAAAAAAAAAAAAGGTGAATAAGGGAGTGGGAGAAGATTTTTGTACATAATAATTTTGTCAAGGGGTTAATTTCTAGAATATACAAAGTTCTCATACAACTCAACAATGAAAAAACAAACAACCCAGTAAAAAAAATCATCAAAAGACCTAAATAGACAGTTCTCCAAAGAAGAAATCCAGATGGCCAGCAAGCACATGAAAAAATGCTTGACATCACTTATTTTATGGAATTGCAAATCAAAACTACAATATCCTATGAGAATGCCCTATGTCCAAAATACTGGAAACAACAATGTTAGCAAAGATGTGGAGAAAAAGGAACTCTCACCTGCTGTTGGTAGGAATGCAATTTGGCCAAATCTACAGAAAATTGTATGAAGATTTCTCAAAATAAAAATATCATAGTTCCATATGATCTACCAATACCACTGTGAGGTATTTATCCCCAAAACATGAAAACTCTAATATGAAAAGATAAATGGAGCCTCCCGGGTGGCGCAGCAGTTGAGCGCTGGGTTGCGAAGCTGCCCGCAGCCTCTGCAGCGCTGGTTCCATCTGGGGCTGCTCTCCAGCCACCAGAGGAGGGTCCCACATGGCGCGCAGACCTCTCCTGTCGCCCGCTGCTCCCCTCAGCAGTGTGCTTCGGTCCTTCTGCCTGTTCTGCTCCCCACTCTGGCTCTGGTGAATTCTCTCACCCTCCCGCGCTTCTGACTGTACCCAGTGCTTGTATAAACAAACAAACAAACAAACAAACAAACAAACACATAAATAAATCTTAAAAAAAAAAAGATACATGGACTCCTATGTTCATAGAAGCATTATTTACAATAGGCAAGTCTTGGAACCAACTTAAATGTCCATCAACAAATGTCTGGATAAAGAAATTATAGAATATATACTCAATACTACTTAGCTATTAAGAAAGAGAACTAGTAGGGCCTCCCTGAGGTACAAGGGGTTAAACACAGCACTGTGAAGCTGTCTACAGGCTCTGCAGCATGAGTTCGATCCTTGGCCAGTCAGGGAGCTACCCACATGGTGCAGCAGACCTCTTCTGTCTCCCCCGCTGCTCCCCTCAGCAGTGTATTTCAGGCAATCTGCCTGTTTTGTTCCCCACTCTGTCTCTGGTGAATCCTCTCACCACCCCCCACACCTCTGGCATGTACCCCAGTTCTTGTATGCATAAATAAATAAATCTTTAAAAAAAAAAGAAAGAGAACTAGTAACTGTTGGAACAAAATTGGTGGTACTTGATGTGATTATGCTAGATGAAGGAAGTCAGAAAGTGAAAGACAGTTACCAGATAGTTTCACTCATTTGTGGAAGATAAAAAACCAAAGCGAACAAACTGGCAAAGACCAAAAAAATTATTCTTAGACTCTACGAAAAATTACCTTGTTGTCTGAGGGAAGGGAAGGCAGAGAGGAGGGGATAGGAGAAGGAAGAGGATAGGACATTGGCATTGGAATTTTGATGGAGGGTGAGTGAGGCATGTGCACATGTGGAGATGTGAATTTGTACTGCCAGTTATTTAGTTATGTAAATGACATTTTTTTACAAATTAATAAAATTGAAAAAAAATCATATACAGCTGTTGCTGGACTGGTATAAACGATTCCATTTTGAGCCCTCTGATAGTTTCAGAATTTTTAGGAAAGTTGCTCTAGGCCCATAGAAAAAGGAGTTTTTAATTACAGCCAGTTCATGACTACATTGATTTCTACCAGAAAAGAATTAGAGGGGCCTCCCTAGTGGCACAAGGGGTTAAGATGCAACCTATGTAGCTATCTGCAGCCTCTGCAGGATAAGTTCGATCCCCAGCCAGGGAGCAACCCACATGGCACAGCAGACCTCTCCTGTCTCAACCATTGCTCCCCTCAGCAGTGTATTTCAGTCAATCCACCTGTTCTGCTTCCCACTCTGTCTCTGATGAATCCTCTCACCCCCCCACACCTCTGGCCTGTACCCCAGTTCTTGTATGCATAAATAAATAAATCTTTAAAAAAAGAATTAGAATTAGCATTAAAGTTAGAGTTGAAAGTAGCTTTATTGAAATTTACATTCATTCTGGAAAAGTGAATTACAGGCTTGTGTTAGTCTCACCCTATCTTGTGATAAAACAATAAGACAAAATTTAATATACAAAACTTATGCCAAAGTTCAATATGAAAAACAGGGAATCAGGCAGCTTTACTTCCTGGAAGAGAGGTGGGTGAGTTCAAGCCTTTGTCCTCACCCTGTCAAAGGGCTCCATAAAGCCCCGGGAAGAACATACTTTGAAATCTGATCAGAAATTGATTTCTTTGACTCATGAAGAAACCACAGAAAGATGGCTAAAGTGACTTTCCAATTTTACATAGCAGGAACTCATATCTGGGTCAAAGTTAGCTGTCTCCCTGTGGTTGTCCCAGCGGCTCAGTCACTGGCACTGCCACCCTCCCCAGTACTGTATAGAGCGGTGCAAAGGGTGATGCTCCCTGGCTGATGAAAGCCTGTATTAATATCCATGGCACTGATATTTAATTTCTTTTTAAAATGATTTCTGCGCTTTCCAGATTTGCTATAATAATTATGTATTACTTTTATAATGAGAAAAAAAATAATTTCAGAATGTCAAGTTGCTTTGGGTGTGATTTGCATGCCAAGCATGAAGTGATCCTGAGTTTGTGGACTTTTCTTCATTTTTCATTTCTCTGAGTTTATTGTTGCAGAGAGCTTTGGATTGGGTCTGGGGTTTTTCCAAAGAGATATGGTGCCATTCTTTGAAGGTGTGCTTGCTTTCTGTTTATTTTTAATGTTGTCTTGAATAAAGTTCAACTTTGGAGACCTTTCCTCTCTCCCCAAGCCACCCTTCTAATGCCATCTCCCATGATTCTAGTTAAAATGATTAATTTCCGGGCAACCAGAGCAAACCAACTCCTGCCTCTATTATTGTCTGTATAGTTCTCTCTGTCCCAGAAAGACCTTACCCTCTCTTTCTGCCTATCAAAACACTGATACTATTGTTCAAAGACCTTTTCCATATCTATTCCACTCGTTCACTGGTTTACTCATCCATCAGCTAATACTTATGGAGCCCTATAAGTATTGCAAAATGCAAAATGCAAAATGCCAGGCTCTGACTATTTTAGGAGTTGGGGA
This sequence comes from Talpa occidentalis, assembly GCF_014898055.3. Classification (NCBI taxonomy): domain Eukaryota; kingdom Metazoa; phylum Chordata; class Mammalia; order Eulipotyphla; family Talpidae; genus Talpa; species Talpa occidentalis. Next base: position 61,289,222 of record NW_023605194.1, read on the forward strand.
TAGAGTGGTAAACTGTAGAAATAATTTCTGTAATTACAGAAGTAAATCTTCAGTGGGAGAGACTGATATTAAGTCAGTAAACATGAATGTGTCTGTCTGTCTGTCCATCCATCCATCCACCTAATTTCCGGTGATGTCACAGGCAAGGCTGGAGGCAGGTGCAGCGGCCAGTTCTCTGCAAAGGGCTGGAGGTCTGTGGAGCTCTGTGATATCCCGTGGAAGTCATCCGCTCGCTGCTTATTCTTTGGGGTCCATCTGCTGAAAGCTCTTCTCTCTTTGGAGGCCATAGGCTGAATGAATCAAGCTGGCTGCTTGCTCTGCTTATATCCTTTTCAGGGTCCCAACTCAGCAAACCTGACTGGACTGGTTTTCAATCCTGTTTGACTGGTGCCAGTTAAGCACCAATTTTCAATCTTCAATCTGCCTAATGAGCTGGAGCCCTTGATAGACAACTGAAAAACTTGAACCTGAGTGGTCCATTTATGATCCTGGTGTCAGAGACAAAATGGGAAAAGCGGGTGCCTGCACAGACTTGACCTGCTCTGAGGCCAGGATAGGCTTGTAGGCCAGAGGCACACTGTGTCTGGTGTCCCTTGGTGGGGCGTGGGGTAACAATGCTGGGGGGCCTATAGCAGTGCTGGGATACAGGTCCCAGTGGCTGCAAGATGGGCTGCCACCAGGACCCTGCCATGTTGGCCTGGGACTTTACAGGCCTCTCTGCCTATAGCTCCAGGGAGCCACAGCACTGGAACTGCCCCAGTGATGTCTGACACTCTTCCAAGTGGCCCCAGGCCCGGGATTCTCCACTATCACTGCTGCCACTGCTTTTGGAGAGACCTGGGTGTGCCCACAGGCAGTGTGCTTGGGTGGGGAGGTGCTGTCTATAGGTTACAGACTGTGGCTGGCTGCCAACCCCAGCTACTGGAGCCCCAGTGGGGGCTTATGCTGGGAGTGGTGGGCTTTCTGCTGCCTTCAGAGCGGCCAGCACCAGGAGGCCCCCAGGCTATATGTGCTGGGGCCAGGGGAGGAGCTGGCTGCTGCGTGGCACCAACAAAGCCAGCACGACCCACTGCTCAGCTGGCAGGGCGCAGGTGGGAGCCCTGCAACAAAAGGACTATTGTGTTGGTAGGAAAAATCTTAAAATCTTAAAATGATTGGTGCTGCTAGGTGGAGTAGATAGAGACAGAAGGATGAATTTCTGATATATTTTGAAAATAGGAATGATAACTTATTGATGGGTTTTGTGGCAGACACTTCGGTTTGACTTCCCAATATCCAATTCCCTTTCTTCTTTACTGATATAATGCTGTGTAATATAATGCACATGACATTTATAATAGAAATGTTGTTTGGGGAGATGATGTACCTAATTAAAAAGAAAAATAAATCTATAATTTCTTCTAACTTCTTTTGCAACTAAGGGTGGCCACGAGATGTAGTTTTAGCCAATGAGATTAAGAGAGAATTCTTGGACAGGGAATCTGAGAATCTCTTTAAAAGGAAGTGTATTCAACTGTCACTTGACTTTTCCCCTTTGCTTTTCGCTTCTTCCTGCTTGGATTTCAGATGTTGGTATGGGATAGCCACCTTGAGGAAAAGGGACAAAAAGCTTGAGTATTAAGTCACCCACTAAGGAAACAGAAAGCTGGGACCCTGCTCTCTGATGATTTTCCAGAGCTGCCATCCCACCCTGGCTACCTATCTGTGGACTTCCTTTGTTACAAATGTCATCAAACTCCTTTCTTGTTAAATCACTGCAGGTTAAATTTTTGTTTCTATACTACCAAACATATTTCTAACTGATTAAGATTGGTTGTAGGAAAAGCAAGAAAGAATCATAGATGATTTGAGAGTTTTTGATCCCCTGGATAACTATTTCAGTGGAAAACTAGGTAAGAAACAGAATTTAAATGGGGGTATGTGTGTATATTTGTGGGTGTGTGTGTGTGTGTGTGTGTGTGTGTGTGTGTAAAAGAGTGATAGAGGGAGAGGGAGGAGAGAGGAAGACAGTGTGTGTGAGAGAGAAATAGAGACAGAGATAGGCAGATACAGAGATGGAAACCAAAACTTCAGTTTTGGGTATGTTAAGCTTGAGATGTCTAAGACATCTATGTGGTGATATTAACCAAATGGCTGATTATTTGAGCGTGTTGTTCAAAGATGAGTCTGAAATAGAGATAGAAACCTAGCAGTTGACAGCATAAAGACATTATTTAAAGCTATGTAAATGGCAGTGTTTTCCCAGCACAGGCAAGTATAGATAAGGAAGAGAAAAAAATCCATGGCGAGGAGAGGAAGAATTGCTGTAAAAGAGAATACCCAGTGGGGAGAACCAGGAAGGCAAAGTAATGCCAATAAAGTGGGCTTCTTGGGTCTGTCTCACTTCTGTAGGATACACCGGTGTTGTGTGCCACCCATATGGCGCTTTATACATCCTGCATTGGGAGGTTATTTGTCTTTTTGTGTGTAGGCTGTTTTCTCTGTGATGAGCCTCTGGTCTCTAGGGGCTGGGATCATATCTGCCATCTGGAACTCCCCTTTCCAGGTGTAACACGTAATTTTGAGGTTCTGCTCCATAATGCTTGACAATGGTTATTCATGACCTTTAAGCTCAGGAGGAAATAAAGAAGCTATTCAGAAGAAGATTTGGAAAAATGAAAGAGTGGTAGTGGTACTCAATCCTAGTTCCAAAGGCTCATTGAGCAGCAGAAAGAGATGAATTATATGACCAGAGGGAAATCATTTTTAGAATAATTTTTAAGGTCCAGGTCTTAGGGAGAACTAAATGGATTAAAGAAAAGCTGGTACAGAGTCCAAGAATTCCATCGAGTCAGGGTTTAGGTAGAGAGGGTAGCTTTGATAGGAAACACCAAGGGCTTATATTGGAAGTTGAGCAGGAAAGGACAGAGTATTCTTCCCAGAGTTGGGATGAGGTCATTGTAGCTTCTGGGGTGAAAAGAAGAGGAAGGAACTATGAATCCCTGGCTACATGTTGACCCATTGTCATGGCATTCATAAATTCTCAAGATTTCCATCAGTGGTTTTTGGCATGAAGTTCTGATGTCTTGCTAGAGAGGCCTATATTGTGGGAAAGAAGTGAAACCTTGGGGAATGAGACCAAACTCCTCATTCATTCATTCATTCATTCATTCATATTTGGGGATATAATGGAGCAAAAGACAAAAATGCATCTAATTTCATGAAACTCACATTCTCGTAGGGGCAGACTGAGTTTACGTAAGAGCAATAGCTAGAAAAAGTTAACAAGTCAGATATTTTTATGTAGTGTTAAGAGCAATGCTACAGTGAGAACTACCTATCGTGTCACGGATAAACTGTAGAATCTCTGATAAAAGGTAGAATCTCAGGATTTCTTTCAGGTCAGACCTACCTACTAAGTGAGAATCTTCATTTCAACAATCTCTCTGCCTCTTGTTTTTCCTATGCAAGCTCATATTTGAGAAGGACTATGCTAGGAAGTATTGGGAAAGAGAGATCTCTTCATTTGGGTAGTTACGGAAGGCGTCTATGTGAAGCGAGTATTGAGCTGAGACTTGAATGAAAAGTAGCCATGCATGTGAATACACGGAGCAGAGCCTTCCAGGCAGGGCCAAGGAATGCGCAAGGGGCTGGACAGTAGTAAATTTGGTGTGTTAAAAGAAACAGATCTGTTTCCACATAATGGACTCTTCTCTCCTTATCATCCTTTTCTAGCTGTTAGACCTCAGTCTAAATCTCCCTTCTTCCTGGAGGCTTCCCTGATCCCTCAACACCTTTCCTCTACAGTCCTCCCCCACTCTCCTCCAGTCCTGTGTGAGAATGATCCGCTTGTTTATCTACCTAACTCATCTGTGATCTTGGTACTGAAAAAGTGCTTGCAATTTTAGTGATTTTTGAATATAAGTCAGAAACCCAGAAAGAGGGACGAGGCAGGCTACAAGAGTGGTCTTACCACAGCTTTGCTGAAGAGCAAAGTCATTAACTTTTGAAACCTGGTCTTTGCTTGGGAAGATGCTCCCCTACCCTGCCCTCTGTGCTGCCAACCTCACACATTTCCTTCAAACGTGACTGTCATTGCTCTGTGAGTTGCAGTCAGCCTCCCCCTAAACATTTTATTTTATTCAGGGACTCAGGGGCCAGCAGAGGATACGAGACACTTAGAAAGGACATGCATTTGAAGAAACTACGGTGCAATGTGTTAGATGCAGTTATATAATTGAACACAAGTGATTGTTAAAGTTCAGAGGGGGACTTGGCACCAAATTCTGGAGGGATTTAGGAAGTTCCATTTGAGTTGCTTCTTAAGAGAAGAAGCTTTTTGTTTTCAAGTTTATTATTATTATTTTTAAAGATTTATTCATTTATGCACACAAGAGCTGGGGTACAGGCCAGAGATGCGGGGGATGAGAGGATCCACCAGAGACAGAGCGGGGAACAGAACAGGCAGACCGACCAAAATACACTGCTGAGGGGAGCAGCGGGCGAGACAGGAGAAGCCTTTACCATGTGGGTTTCTGCCTGGCAGGCCGGGGATCAAACTCGCGCCACAGAGGCTGCAGACTGCCCCACAGTGGGGTCCTTAACCCCCTGCGCCACCAGGGAGGCTGCTGTTTTCAAATTTAAAGGGTAGTAGTGAAGCGGTGGTAATTGGATGGTGATGGTGGTGGAGGGGCAGTGATGTTGGCTTTGAATGGAAGCAGTGGTGGTTGGTGGTGGAAATGGTAATGGTATTAGTGGTGAGGAGACTGTGGTGATGGAGTAGCTGTGGTAACCATAGTGATAGTGAAGTATATTTCAGAAAGAGGCCACAGCTGTCCATGAGCATAAAGTCATAAAAGCTCACTAAGCCCGGAAATGAGGAAAAGTTGCCTTGGTTGAGAGCCTGCAGATAAAGAGGAAGAGTACATTGGAGTCAGATGCAAGGGCCTGTGGGCCAGGGTGGACTCATTTTTTATTAAATGTTTAAGGAGATAGTGGACTTTGTTAGCTTTGGTTTAGCTTCTGTTTGTAAGAAGAGAACTGGCAGGGTTGTAAGGGCGTGCTATCTCCAGGCATAGTTACCACTCTCAATTTATAATTGTCTGGTTAGGCACTAAAAGGGAATTGTCAAAGGAGTGCATGGAATGTGCACGAATCCAATTCTCCTTAAACGTAGCATCCTAGAGAAGGAAATAACTTCCCGTTCAGGAGGGACAATAATGAAGCCACTCAAGAAAGATATTTTGTTATCTCATTCACGTGATTTGTTGTTACCTACTCACTCATTCCTTAATTCCTTTATCATTCAAAACACGCTTTAATCAGGGATTGGAAGGTTCAATGCCTAGCATACCATGATCAAAAAAGAACTAACATGGGGCCTCCCTGGTGGCGCAAGGGGTTAAGCACTGCACTACGAAGCAATCCACAGCCTCTGCGGCACGAGTTCAATCCCCGGCCGGCCAGGGAGAAACCCACATGGCACAGCAGACCTCTCCTGACTTGCCCGCTGCTCCCCTCAGCAGTGTATTTCCATCAGTCTGCCTGTTCTGTCTCCCACTCTGTCTCTGGTGGATCCTATCACTTCCCGCATCTCTGGCCTGTACCCCAGCTCTGGTATGCAAAAATAAATAAATCTTTTAATAATAATTAAAAAAAAACTAACATATATAACTCCTCAACTCTCAAGGAGCTTATATTTCAGTGGATGTACAGGAGGTGGTACTGGGTAGACCGCATCAAAGAGTTAGGATTTGTATGTATTGTTCAGGGATAGTTCTTTAACTTGTTCACTCATAAATATGCAAACACAAGACTCTTCCTGAGTATTGTGTTTGCGGTACTAGATTGGAGGTGGCAAGGATAAGTAACAGTTCTTGCCCTAAGGAGCAAGAAGTTTACAGCCTAGGGGGGAAATTTCTCCAGACCTCTATACTCTTCATCTGTTTTATTTATGTGTCTGTGTATGGGTGGGCACAGAGGAGCTGACCAGATCACTTGTAAGGTCCTTTACACATTTATTATCTTATGACAAAAATACAAGATTTGTAGAGAGCACTTGGATTATAAATAAACTCAAAGTTAAATTTTACATTTTATGCCAACCTTGCTAGATTCTCTGAAAATTAATTATAGAAACCTTCTCTCCCCCATACAGAGTAAGTTACCTAAGATTCTTGCAAAAGGCTCATGGTGGATTTCTGAGGGGTTCTCAGTCAGTTTTCAAAGCTGAATGCAGGGCATGGGCCGGTCCAAGGGAATTCAGCACCCTGACGGGCCTGGCTGGGGACATGGTTGTGTAACGAAAGACCCAGTCATTCTGCATTCATGCTAGAGAATGTGGTTTTTAGTGGCTGTGGGAACTTAAACTTTCTGACTTTCCGTGTAACCGAAATCTCAACCCCCAAGTGTGTCGAAGTGACTTCTCTGACATAGCACATGTAACTTGGCTCCCTCCTGATGTCTGTTTTTCTTGCTCTCAGAAGAAGAAATGGCCTAAACAATTCTCATGGGCCAACAGTTGAAAAAATATTTGTTTTGGTTTTGTTGAATGCTTTCCCTATTAAAATGTGAACATTTGAAGGGAAGAGAGATCCCCATTGTGTACGTTTGATTCATTTATGCTTAACAAATCAATTGTTTTAAGGAGAGACTGTATGTCCAAGAAGGCTATAGAAAGCTTTACTGCCCCTTTCCTTTCAAACAGGAAGTTGCATTTTGCCAAAAGTAAACAACTGTGAACCCGGGAAGGTTTGTTTAGTTTCTAACGCTGACTTCAGGACCTGAGAATGGAGTCTGCGCTTGGCAAAAATGCTTTCTCCGGGATCTATCTGGGCCAAAATGTTCTCTGCTCAGGACCTGGCCTTTGCGCTTTGGTAAACATCCTCCTCTCACCAGGCCCCAGAAATGCACTGCCAAAGTCCCTCGCAGCTCTGCTCGCTTATCAGGAACATTTTAAAGTTGATGGCAACTTGGAAACGTATTTTCAATGGAACATAGCTTTCTGCACATTGGCCATGCTGTGCAAATGGCTTGATGTTTAGAAATCCTGGGGATGTGGATGCAATCTGACATTCTGTGGACATGGGCTGGCCCCTCTGGGTGAGGCAGCTTCTAGGAGAGGGACTTTCACCACTCAACTAGTGTGATAGTGGTTAGCTCGTATGCGAGTCATCTTAAATAATCCTTACACAAGCCCCAGGAGGCAGGTACTATTATTATCTCCAAATTACAGATGAGACTCAACTTCCTATAATTAGTCAAGTAAGGAAATTCTCTGGTCTCTCATACCTCCTGATTTAGAGATTTTAACTACTTTAAGATCGATATCTGAGCTCTAGGAAGTTGTGAAATGTTTAGGAGAGAACCACATGACTCAGATAAAGAGCAATGTAAGCCCATTTACTATTACAGGTCAAAGAATTGGGCAAGTAGCAGTTAATGTGTTTAATGAATGAGTTGAACCTCTTGTTCCAGGAAGGATTTTAGACAGCTGATATCAATCACGGGGATGTTTGACTAGGTAGAAATGGTGAGGTCTAGAGGAATCTGTGGTGATTCTTTTTTTTTTTTAAAGATTTATTTATTTATGCATACAAGAACTGGGGTAAGGCCAGAGGTGTGGGGGGTAAGAGGATTCACCAGAGACAGAGTGGGGAACAGAACAGGCATATCTACTGAAATACACTGCTGAGAGGACCAGTGGGTGAGACAGGAGAGGTCTGCTGTGCCATGGGGGTAGCTCCCTGGCCGAGGATCAAACTTGTGCTGCAGAGGCTGCGGATAACCCCTTGCGCCACCAGGGAGGCCCTGTGGTGATTCTTATGGGAGCGACTGAAGTTTGCCTTTGAAGCATGTGAATGGGAATTAGGTAAGAAAGGACTATTTGAGACATAGGGAGTAAACTTCTTTGGCAGGTTTGCTACTTCATGAAAACTTACTTAGTAGTGATGGTGACCTTCCTTGGCCTCAGTATTGTATCCATTTAACTCTTAAATGTTTCAGAGATATTTAATCCATTAAACATACAAGTAAACGTTCGACCTGTGAAACATTCCATCACTGAGAAGCAGTGGCAAAGCGAGTTGATAATGGACCAGACATCCACCCTGCCCCCACACACCCATCCCAACATGGGCCAATTCTTCCACATCCTATTGGCACTAGTCTTGTCATGACTTTGAAGACATGACATTGCTTAAGATCACTACTCTGTTGTACTTTATAGACATTGTCATTAACCCATACAATTGCTCTAATATGATAACTGAGGTTGGGCCTATTTCATGCTGAGAAAACCAAGGCTAAGAGTGATTATGAACTTTAACCCGGAGTCATACAACTTATTGATGGGAACCTACTAATCAATTGGAAATGCAGGTCTGATGCCAAGGCCCGTGTACTTTCCACTATACCATGTAGTCTCCTTAGAATAGAAAGAAGACTCCCCAGACAGTTTTTAGCTAGCATTCTGGGTTTGCTTAAAACCCTTATGTTAACAGCTTTAAGTCCTGTGGGATGTGGGACACCTGAAACCTTAGTGCATTTTCTTTTATTTAACCTAACAGGGACACAGACCTTTGGCTTCCCCTGTAGAAGGCCCCTTTTGAAGTGTCTATGTTTTCTTCATTCAGAAGAACAGATCAGCATCTCTCATGCAAGGCCTGGCTCTGTGCCCATCACACTTTTGCAATGAGTTTAGCAACATCTGCTTTGCCCATTAAAGTGATTTTTCTCTTCTTGGCCCTGAGCCTGTGTGCTTGCTGCAATTGATTACCAGCAATTTCCTTCCCAAAGCAGAGGGTTCAGTGAACTCTAAATTGAATTGTTGCTCACTGGTCTCCTTTGGACCAGTGCATACAGCTTACGTGCAAAATGGTCAAGCCACTTAGTTCCCGAATCTATAGGCTGATGATTCTGGTTAAACACAGGGGAGGACCTGGTGAGTGATATTTCCCATTTTTGCACAGTGGCCTAGGGTTGTGGTCATCTCTGGGTTTCTCAATATCAAATCTAAGATGGGGGGTGGGGAGGGGGTGAAGTCACCTTGCTTACAGCGAGGCTGTTGCAGTGTTTTCACCTTCCTTTCTTCTAGTCTAATTGCAGCACCGATGGACTCAGATATAGGTTTACCCAAGAGATAGACATCTGTGAAAAATTATCTCTAGTTCTGGAAGTAGCAAATGAAGACCTCAGGACTGGTGCATCGTTGTACCCTTTTGAAGGTCACTGTGGGTCTCCCTCCGTGGTTCAGGGAGCTTTTCTCAATAAAGTAAAGCCCCAAATGAAACAGAGCCTGTGTGTCAGGGCATCATTTCTCTGGCTGGTGAATTTCAAGTCATCCTTTAAGACACAGTCTGGGTGTTACCTTCCAGGAAGAGGGCCCTGATGCCCCCTGGCCTTGCACATGCTTTGGTTACCACTTTGTCATATTTGATTGCCCTTGTCTGTTCGCCTAGAAGTCTCTTACATCTGTTCTCCACCAGTCTGGGAACTTCTCAGGGCCAGGGGCCCAGCCTCATACCTCCTTAACCTGATACTTCGCATTGGGAGTGGTGTGTTGTAGGCCCTCAGTGAAAGGATGAATGTGTCAAGAATGCCATTTGCCTTTATAAGGAGATTTTAAATTTGGACTTTGCTTTGATCTGTTCCTGACATGTCTCCCTCCCCTGTAGATGTGACTACTTTGTAGAAGGACAGTGAAGGATACTTGGTTATTTAGAAAAGTGGAATTAGGGAGTCTTCTTCACCACATAGTCCTTAAAAACAATCAAAAGAACCCATTACCCATAACTAACCAAACTGTTGCTGTTTATTAGAGTGGTTAATTTAAAGTTAGGTGTCTAAAATAAAAAGTTAGCATAAATGACTAAATCCAGTAATAGTGACAATTTCTTGAAATCTTTTGAGTCCCTGCTTTTTCTGTCTCTTTGAGAAAACATTCCCCATTTGCACTGCAATTGCTGACAGAAAAGCCACCTATATATCATCAAGCACTTCTGAAATGACTATTGCAAACACTGCTGCTGAATCCTGTTCTTGCTTTTTTTCATAAACATCTTGGGCATCTATCTCAAGTCTTTTTGCTTTTATTTCTGGAAGAGATCTTATTTGTATTACCATAGTAAGAAGTTTTAGAAAGAACATAGTGTTCCAAAACGGATGGTTTGGTTTGAGGCTAGGAAACTCATACCTCTTAATAGAGTGGATTCTGATCTGAACTTCAAAAGCTTCGAGGAATTTCTAGGGTTTCCAGCTTCTAGGAAAGTCTCAGTCTTTATTTAACCTCTGCACATTTGCAGGTGGCCCTGAAGACCTATGGAGGAAATGGGCTAGTGAACTTCAGTAGAAATGATCCAGTTGTCACATGAAGGTATCTAGTTAAATGATTTTTTTTTTTTTTTTAAGCTTTGGGAACCTAACAGAGGAGTAGGTGGGGAAAATGTCTCAATTGCCTGCCCTTGCTCCTTGCCATTCATTTATCAGATGTAATGAAACCTGCTGCCCTTCCTTTCCAAAACTCAGCAGGTCCCGGCAGCAGAGAGGGGAGACTTTAGCCTGCCATTAGTGAACTGAGATGGGCTGTGCTTAGTCATGCTGTTTCAGTTCTGCTGCCTGTCACCCTGGCAACTGAGATCTAAAACACATCTTCCCCTTTCCAGAGTTTCTGGCTCTATAGTTGAACAGGACTTTTCTGAGAGAAATGGATCCAACTCATCAAGCCCATGCTTAGTCCAAAATTCCATATTGAACAAATCCTTGGACATATGGACAAGCTAGAATTTATCCAGAGTGAATTAAATCTCCTCCACCATCAAATCATGACCAAAATGGTCATTCATGTAAATGAATGCTTAGCATCTACTGATACTCACCATAATCAATTTCATATTGTCCTTACACTGTAGCTTCATGATGAAGTGGGTTTTATGCCCCCCCCTTTTACAAAAGAGGGAACTGAAACTTGAGAGTTTAATATTTTACGTAACAGATATTTGTTAAAAGGAGTGTTGCCATGTGCTGAGGCTAAGGATAGAGTAGTAAATGAAATATACATAGTCCTTCCCTTAAGAGGTTAACATTTAGCTAACAAGCATAGCACAGCACAACCAAGACTAAGCCTTCTATTGGCCTGACTTTAAAGCTTGCCTTCAACCCTACGTACTGTTCCTCATTGTCTATGCTATCCCTTGGGGGGGTCTTGTGGAAACTCAGTCTATACAGTATGGATAGTGGGCAGGATGAACCTGAAGCTTAACATTCTATCACTGTGAAGCGTAAATTCAGTTGGGAAGGGACCACATCTGTCTTCTGCTGATCAGACAGAGGTCCCTGGGTTCATCTTGTGTTGAATGAATGAGTAACAACATCACATTTTGGTTTTTGGTCTTCTGCCTGAGAATGGTCCCCTCAGGTTCACAGTAGGAGCAACTGAAACCCATGTGCTGTGACAGGCATCAGAGGAAGCCTCTGAGACCTTTGCATATAGTAGGTTTAATTCTTCTTTTCTCTCAATGTTCACACGCCCCTGCACTTCCTGCTCTTTCCTGGGCTTGGAAGCGGAAGTACTGAAATACTGAGACAAATTGTTCTTATAATTTTTAGAGACTGACCCAAACCCGGAAGGATGGGGTATCAGAAGGCTGGCTCTCTCATCTTCTCTCTGTCTGGGGACAAGACTAGGTCTACAGCTCCTTGACCATGTTTTGACACTTCCTTTGAGTTCGTTGGGCTAAACAAGGTCAGGCAAGGACTTGATCTTAGCTGCAGTTTCATTTTTCAGTGATAGATTGAGAACTGTTCTTTTAACTCCATTTTCCATCTGTAACTGAGAGGATATGCTTTCAGTGGGAGACAGTGTTGATATTTATTAATTATAGATTTGTGTATGCACTGATTTCTTTATCAAACAAATACTTATCAAGTCCCTACTCTCTGTCCTCTATGAGAAGCTCTAATAGAGCTTACATTTCCATGGAAGAAGCAGCATAAACAAGATACATCAAATATGTAGTATGTTAGAAGGTAGACTCCCTATAGAGGAAACTAAAGTAGAGCAAGGGGTAAGGAATATTTGGTTGGGGTTACTGCAATTTTAAATAGGGAAGGTCTCAGAAAGAAGGTAAGATTTGAGTGAAGATCTGAAGGAGTTGAGAGAGAAATCCATGTGGATATGGTGAAAGGGGATTCATGACAGAGCAAATAGCAAGTACAAATGTCCTGAGGTCTGCACTTGATCTTAGCCAAAAGGCTGAGAAGCGATGTGCCCTGAGGTCTGAAGGTACATGGTGTGCTCTAGCAACAGCAAGGCAGCCAGCAGAGCTGGAGTAAAATCAAACAAAGACAAAAGTAGAAGGAGATATAGTCAGAGAGAAAATGAGTCAGTTTGGGTCTTGAGAATGGAGGAAACCTTTTTAGGTTGTTCTGGAAGTAAGTTTTGAACAGAGAAGGGGCATGGTCTTATAAAGTTAAATTATTTTGCACATTGATGCTGCCTACTGACTGGCTGACATGAGAAGCAAAGGAAAACGGATTTGAAATTTGATGATGCTTCCTGATCCTCTGTGACAAGGCTCCATTTTAATTGAAGCCAAGGAGACTCAGAGGGTTTGAGTGGCTTCTTCAGGCCATTAGCCAAAACTAGAAAGTGAAGGAGGCAGGCAAGTTAGGAGACATAGTTTTTAAGTGCTTTCTGGCTGCACTCCTGAAGGCTCTAGGGGAGAACTTCTTTCTTTGTTTCTTCTAATGTCTAGCTGCTGTCTATCTTCCTGGTCTCGTGATCCTCATCCTCCATCTCCAAAGCCAGCAGCACTGGCATGGCATCTCTAAGACCCTTCTTCCATCATTAGTTTCTCTTCTCTGACCCTACTTGGGAAAACAAAAGTGGTTCTCCACTTTTAAGGGTTCGTCTCAGCAGGTTGGGGCCAGCAGGATGGCCCAGGATAATTTTCCCTTCTCAGGGTCTGTAACTTTAATTACTTTTGCAAAGCTGTTAAAAAAGCATACATGTGCGAACACACACACACATCTCATTAATAGATATGAATATGTCATTTAAACAAACATGCTGAAATTGTAGGCCAAGGCAATATAAATTAGATCTTATTAGATCTTTTAACATAGCTAAAATAAAAGTAAATGCCTTAGGGGCCCGGATTAACCTCAAGAGAGAATGTGGTTAAGAGAAATGACCAGGGGAGTGGGGAAAAACAAAACAAAACAAAACAAACAAACAAACAAAAAAACAACCAGCAGACCAAGAGAATCATCTCATTTTGGAATAGAAAATAGGTGGGTGTTATCTAGCTATCCTTGGACTTCCCTATCTATGTCTGCCACTTTTCATAATTTTCAGGTCCTAGAGATTCTTTCTGTAAAGTCATCATTTTGGTCCCTGTGGTTCTCACATTTGTTATACTTCTCCTAGGCAAATCACAATATCCAGAGCTGGGGTAACGTTAATCTACTTCCAGCCCGTTTCCAGGGTTATTTTCCTCTAGTGCAGACTGAGTCATGATTTAAACTCTCCACTGTCCCCCTGACCCTATTTCCAGCACACGAAGTAGAATATTCTCAGCCTGCTCCTCAAGGATAGTTGTATCGTAATCCTAATCATCTGCCTGACTTGCATTCTGCATTGCAGCTAAGCAGAAGGGACTTTCTACCCTCATACCACTTCCCGGTCTCTGGTCTCTGTACCATTGCTAAAGTGTTTCTCCTTCTCTGGAATGTCTCCCAACCCCCTTCCCCTTCCTTTTTTTGGTTGCTGAAATTCTACCCATCTTTCCAGGGCTTATCTCAAATGCCATCTCAAATCTCCATGAAGTCTTTCTTGACCTGCCAGCAGGCGTGACTTATCCCTCCTTTGAGCACCTTTTGTGGGGATTTTGTAACTCCTTTTTGGGGCTTATCCTATTTTACAGTTACTTGTGTGCTTGTCTTTTCTTTCCTACTAAATTATACTCTCTTTAGACTGGAGACTAGTTTCTCACTCTTCTTTATGGACCTCAGCTCCGTGCCTTCTGAATGATAGCTGAGCTGTCAGCAGAACATAGTTAGCTAAAGAAGTGCTATTTACAAAATTGTTGCTTGATTTATCATTGTTGGGGTGTGTGAAGGGGCAAATGTCCACTGAAGGGTAATTGGAACCTCTTCTGTTTCTATGGACCTCATGCATTTTTATTTTCCCAGGCATTTTCTCAGTGATTTGGAAGTATAAGTTTGAGTGGTGGTTTCCCAAACTTTTTTTGGTCTCTGAAACTCTCCACTATATTTGTTTTACTTTTTAAAAGAATATTTTATATTATTCATTTAATTTAAAATTTTAAAATATAGTACCTTTTTCTTACAGCATTGTTAATTTTTGGACAATATGTAATGTCTCCCCTTAGGTGTGGTCACCATAGTTTTCCCACCACCAAAGCACCCATCACCATTTTCCCTTGTGCTCTTTCTTCGCTCCACCATTTTCACTCTTCCTCAGACCCTCCCCTCTCCTCCGAGAGGCCTCATTTCTTTCCTTTTTTTAAAAAGATTTATTTATTTATTTATACAAGCACTGGGTACAGTCAGAAGCGCGGGAGGGTGAGAGAATTCACCAGAGCCAGAGCGGGGAGCAGAGCAGGCAGAAGGACCGAAGTACACTGCTGAGGGGAGCAGCGGGCGGCAGGAGAGGTCTGCGCGCCATGTGGGACCCTCGCCGGCGGCCGGGGATCAAACCGGCGCTGCAGAGGCTGCAGGCAGCTTCGAAACCCAGCGCTCAACCGCTGCGCCACCAGGGGAGGCCCTAGATGCCTCAGCTTTCAAGGTTTGTCTTTGATCATTTATTTGGTTTTTCGTTATTCCACATATAAGTGAAACCATCTGATATTTATCTTCTTCCCTCTGACTTATTTCACTTCGTATCAACCCTTCTAGCTCTCTCCATAGTTTATCTTTTTTGATTGCTGAATAGTATTCCATTGTGTATCTATACCACATCTTCTCAATCCATTCATCTATTTTGGGGCATTTATGTTGTTTCCATATCTTGGCTATTATAAATAGTGCTACAATAAACATAGGGGTGTAGATTTCCTTTTGAATGAATGTTTTTGTTTCCTTTGGGTAGATTTCTATGAGGTGAAATAGCTGGATCATATAGTAGATCCATTTCTAGTGTTTTGAGGGATCTCCACTCTTTTCCAGAGTGACGAGATCAATTTGCATTCCCACCAGAAGTGTAAGAGTGTTCCTTTCCCCCCACATCTTTGCCAGCACTTGTTTCTGTGTTTTTTTTTTTTTTTTCAGTATGGACCTTTCTTACTAGTGTGAAGTGGTGTCTCACTGTGGTTTTGATTTGTATTTCCCTAATAATAAGTGATGATGAACATTTTTTCATGTCTGTTGGCCATTTGTATTTCTTTGGAGAAGTGTCCATTTAGCTCTTCTACCCATTTTTTGATTGGCTTGCATGATTTGCTTTTGTTGAGTTGTGTAACTCTTTGTAGATCTTTGATATTAGTTGTATTGAGTGCAAATATTTTCTCACAATTTGTGGGATGTCTCTTCGTTTTGGTTATGTTCTACTGCTGTGCAGGAATTTTTTTTTTTAACTTTTAAAAAAATTAGCTCACTATTTTCAGTCTTATGTCATAAATTCCATGAAAATACTAGTTCTGATATCTAATGTGACATTTACACAGTAAATAATTGCGAAACAATCAAAGTAAAACACTTTCTTTCCATAATACTATAAAGACTGCTCTTTGGAAAATCCTATCCCTGGTAGGTGTGAAAGGATTTGAACAAGGTGACTGAGCCATTCTGTCTCTTTCTACTGGGCCATATTGTCTCAAGGCACAGAATTTAGAAATAGAATGTGCAGCGTCCATGACCTTGTACACTCCATCAGGATGGGAATCCACATCTGAATTCAGTTAGTATCTCCCTCAGTGTTTCATTCATTCTTGACTTTCATCATTATGTTTTTCTCAGACTTTATTGAACCAGGTAATGTTATTTTTCAATCACCCCCAAACTTTGGCTTCACCCATAAACCTTTGTAAGTTTCCATGGCAGAGCCTGTGTGGGGCCAGCTGCCTGGTCCTGGCTTGTTGGTTCCACTGCCTGCTCTTTGGAGGCAGCTCCCTCGCTGATCTGCCCACTTATTTCTGCCGCCAGGCTGTGCAGCATTTCCCAATATACAGGCCACGAGAAACACTTTTTAATTCCACCCAGGCCTTTTGAAACTTGCTAAAGCCGGTCACAACAGCATCTGTCCCCAGAACCTCTGAAGTATCTTCACAGAAGAAAACAATTGCTCTGAAGTGATATCACAGGCAGGAAATGGAGCCGCCATGGTGTCACTCAAGAGCTACAGAGCAGCTCCAAGTTCCCTTCTGCTCTTCCCTCAAAAGGAATGAAAATGCTAAAATCATTTAACACATTTGCCCACTGGTCTGTGTCATTTCATGTTAGATCTGGAGGGGAACAAAAGCAGATACGTATGAGTTAGAGGTAGACTGTGACAGAATCAGTGGTGTGCTTCTTTGCTGCCCTTCATTGAAGAAGTGTGCTCAGGAAGAGACAGTTTGTGGGAAAATTTGCCTAGCCTAAGAGATTAGAGACACTTTTTCCCCCACCTCAAACACCAATGCATGAAGGAAATGGGAGTCAAATGTGAGAGTATCTATTCTAATGGGAATGACATTTAGGGGTCTCAAGGTCAGAAAGAGTGGGGTTCAGATCCTGGTCCTACCTGTGTTAGCCCCCAGGATCTTGAGCAATTTACATATCTTCTCTATGATTCAGTTTTCTAGCTCATAAGAGGGAAATAATACTTGTTTCTCTACGTCGCTGCAAGGAGACTATCTTATCACAGTGAATGGCACATAGCAGTTTTCTCCTTTCTGTTAAATATCTCCGCAGCATGAGTGACAAGTTCTCCTGGCAACCTTCTCTTCTTCATTAATGTTTATGATATCTTTCAATACCATGAGCTCCTGAGACAAAACAGACACATATGAAGTGATTTATGATGCCATACGTCGAGATGTGCTGCTTAATTGAGCTTAAATTCTGTTGCGATTCCAAGGGTATTTTGAGCACTGGGTCAGACACTGGGCTGAAAGATCTTTGGTGTGCCTTTCAGTTCAGAGATGTTGCAATTGGGTTGTCTTTGACCTCACATCACCTATCTATGTCCAAACTAGGGACATTTTGAGAGTGAAAGAGGGTTCTATTAAAAATGACAATGGGACAGCAGGTATAAATTAGGAAAGTTTCATGAAAGTCAGGTATATTTTTTCCTTATTAGAGTGCATACTTTTGGCCCCAATCTCTGAATGAGCTTTAATCCTTCAAGTTTACTCAGCTTTCAGGCATTTTGAATTACAGCTGTACTTTTTCTCTTTCGTCCTGGTCTCTGGTTATTTAGGGAAGGCCCTTCTGGAAGGGGGGTTGAAGACATGTCACACAGTGCACATGTAAATAACATGTCAGATACACATAGAGGACAAATGAAAGCCAGAGGATGAGCCAAAACAGCAACTAGATAATCCTTCAATTCCCCTACCCCCACCCTATAAACCTCCTGGCCCCCAGGCTGCAACCTACATCACCACCAGCTGTGGGGGGGCAGGGAGGAAGGGAAATAAGGGGCTGGGGAAGGGCAACCAGATGTGGCTCCCAGAAGATGAGGCCAAATTTGACATCTGTTTGTGGTCTCAATGGCTGGCTCTGATGTTCTAGACCCATGAGGATAAAAATTAAAGGGTGAGCTTTCATCGCTGAGGTCCACAGGTACCATGTGAACCTCTTAAATGGTTTTGGGTATTAGGATGCCGCAGCAGCTGGCTTCAGCTTTGCAGAGAGCACTACTCTAGAGGGGAATAGGAGCTGGGAGGCAGGTACAGAAGCGCAGACTATTGAGTTTTCAAATAGCCACTAGAGAAGCTGTAGGGGAAGAGGAAGAGCTCTGGGCTTCTCATCGGTGGTCCGGCTATTCCTCTCTGCTACAGAAGAACCACAGTCTCCTATCCTGGAAATTGAGGATATCAACCTACTGGGTCCACTGTTTAGAGTCATTGGGAAGGTAAAATGAGATAATGGACCTGAAAGTGTTACATGGCAGGATTAGGGTACTCCGACACCCCCAAACCTGCCTGCTCTAAATAGGTTCTGCCATCCACCACATCAAGACAAAACATACTCTTGTGCATAAGACCTTTAATGGAAAAGAACTTTAGTACAAACAGTTCGTGATAGAAGAAGAAAAAGAATATAGTCAAAATAATTTCCAATTAAACACCCAAAGTTACCCATCCCCTGTGGGTAAATGCCCAGCTAAATAGGGTGGGCCTAAAGCAGGAAATAGGAAAGGGACAGAAGGGGCCAGACAAGTCTGGAAGAAAAAGAGCAAAATCAAAATCAAGATAAAGGCTGCCACTGTCAACCTCTCCGTGGGCCTCTCACCCATGTCTGTTTCAAGTGTCTCCTTAAATGTCCCCCAAGACCCTGGTACAGTAAGTCCAAGGCTGAGAAGCAAGCGCAGCTTTTTCAAATGTCTCTCTGCTCCATGTGCCTCCTCCAGGTCTCTTTCTTTCTCCTTTCTTATTTCTCTTAGTCTTTCCTTCCCTTCTCTGACCAGGTCCACCCTTCCTTAGGGTGTGGCAGGGAACCTGGAACCCCCTGTCCCCTGGGAATTACCCTGCTACAGAAGTAGCTTGCAAACTGTAAGTTCCTATACAAATGTCAGGTGGCATCTTAATTAGAGACCCTGAATTTGCAGATGAAATTCTTGGATCCAGGGTTATCAAGGGTCTGATTCAAAGTGAATGAGTACCTTTCCAGGATGTTGGTAGCATGTGTGTGATGGGGGAGGGTTTTGCTCAGAAGGTAACATTTAAGAAAAATAGAAAAACTGGGGGAGAAAGGAGTCAGAAATCATTTTCAAGAAACTTAATTTAAGTCTGCACTAGCTGAGATGAGAGAAATGATTCTGTGGTTATTTTTTTCAGGCAGTAGGATCCTTCCATCTTTTATTCTTTATCATCATGGACTTTGACTGGCATTGATTTCATCTGAACCTTTTCATCCTGAGGTTTTGCAGCAAGAGCCGATTATGCTGGTAATCCAGCTATGCTGTTCTCTTATTCAAAATGCTCCTTTGGCCTGATTGTGCTCCTCTGATACTAACATAGGCAGTGGGGGCCTGGCCAGGTTGGAAAAGAATCTGAGGGCCAGAGAGGATCTGTCTTAAGTAGGAGAAGGCAGCTTAGCAGAGCAATTAAGAGCACAGACTCTGCAGTCAGATTGCCCAAGGAGGACTCACTATCTCTGTCACCTTCGGCAAGTCACCTCACTGCACAGTACCCACGATCCAGGGTTGATGTGAGGCTGAAGCTAGTTAGAAAATTACCTGACACCAATTCAACTGTTTACTTGTTTTTAAAATAAAAATAAAATAAACAAAGGTTAATTTTAAACTTAATTTAAAGACAGACTAGAGTGAAGGGCAATGAGGAGTAGTGGAAAAGACATGGGCAACCTTTTTTCTATCAACGTTTATATTTTCTATTTTATAAAGTCCTGTGTGTTCGTAGTAGAAAATTTAGAAAATGCAGAAACCAGCAGGAAATAAATAGAGACCAACTCTGATTCTGCCACATGTAGATCGTCACCGTGTTAAGTATTGCTGGCAAGAGTATTTGCACTGGAGTTTGTTTCTGATGCTGGTGACTTTGGTTTTTATTATTCCTTCTATGTTTTCATATCCCTCTGGGAGAGTGTTCCAAGAGCCACTTGAGGGCAAGGAACTGTGAATTTCTAGCAAATAAAACATTTTTGGACACTGATGAGACCCTTGATATGTAACTCATAGCCCTTAATCTGCACGCTTCTTACAATTGTCTGCTCCTGACTTTCAGGAGCTCAGTTTTCTAGTGATATGGCATGCCAACCATTTAGATTGAAACTCATAAATTTTGTCTTCCAACTTCCCTGCTGTAATTACTTGGCCGCCCACATTATTGTTGCCAATTGCCAAGAGTGGCCGATGAGTGACAGGTAGATTATTTGTGCCTGATGTGGGTCACACTTTTGCTTGGTCTGAGAATTTTTTGTTTAATGCTCTACAAGAAGGCCATAGGTGGGTAGCCGAGTAGGAGTAATAGGAGAAGTCTACTGGGCAATGCTTTGGCAGTTCAAGGAAAGTTGTAAATTAGGTTGTCAGAAGGAAACTCTCTGGCAAACTCAGTGAACAAACACAAGGTGTGAGGTAGCCAGAACTTGTAATAAGCTAACTTTCTCTCTCACTGGTGGTTTCCTCTTGTTGGTCTTTCGGTGAAGTGGTTAGACGTGTTAACTATCACCCAAACAGATTCTGAACTGCTCTGGGGTTGTGGATGCAGTGGTGGTAAAGAGGAGGGTGTAAATGTACAGACCCACAGGCAGGACAGAGTTCTGTGGGCTTGGGGATTGGTTGAAGTTGTAACCAAATCTATTCCTGGCCAGGAATAGATATACCCAATAGCACATAGACTGAGTTTCCCTGTCATTTTAGTGACTTCAGTGGGGACAGTTCCAAATAACCCACTCTCTCTGCTTTCAACTTAAGGGATGGAGAGGGCCCCCATTAATGTCATAGAAAAACTTTAAGCAGGTTACTATAAAATCATTAAGATTTTTTTTCTCTCCTCTCCCTTAAGGTAGACAAAAAAGGCCTTGATGTGTGTGGTCAACCCAATTACATAAGTTAACTTCCCTCCCAGAACCATCTTCCCCAGTCAATGTAACAGCAATACACACTGTTGATGAATTTAGAAAGGGGTCTATATTTCTCACTATGGTCTGTTGGC
Organism: Talpa occidentalis; assembly: GCF_014898055.3. Taxonomy (NCBI): domain Eukaryota; kingdom Metazoa; phylum Chordata; class Mammalia; order Eulipotyphla; family Talpidae; genus Talpa; species Talpa occidentalis. The sequence continues at coordinate 61,310,038 of NW_023605194.1, forward strand.
ATGGCCAGTACCTACTTTTATTAGGATGACCAAACAGTTGGCCCAGGGCAGTCTTACTTTATTATGCTTCTTGTACCAACCAGTACATTTTCATAGGCCCCACTTCATTCTTAGAAGTGGTCCAGTAGACTAATAAACTATATGGGCCCCCCAACATGCATACAATCAGGGAGGATTTTTCTAACAAAGAGGCCTACTTCCCTTTACATGTTTTGACTTTACACAGAAACATTTCCAAAGCCTCTCACTAAAAGACTCTCAGTCCTGTGGTCATGGCCTGACTTCTTTCATTTCTTTAGCAATAGTCCTCCTCAGCTAGGGACCACTACTTTTTTTTTTTTTTTTAAGATCGTATCTATCTATCTATCTATTTATTTATTTAAAAAAGATTTATTTATTTATGCATGCAAGAACTGGGGTACAGGCCAGAGGTGTGGGGGTTGAGAAGATTCACCAGAGACAGAGTGGAAAACAGAATAGGCAGATTGACGAAAATACACTGCTGAAGGCAGCAGTGGGTGAGTCAGGAGAGGTCTGCTGCGCCATGTGGGTAGCTCCCTGGCTGGTCGGGAATCTAACTCTGCAGTGGCTGCAGAAAACTTCATATGTTGTGTCTTAACCCTTGTGTCACCAGGGAGGCCCCTTAGATTGTATTTATTTTTGCATAGAAGAACTGGGTTACAGACCAAGGATTCACAAGAGACAGAGAGGGGAGCAGAACAGGCAGATCTACTGAAATATACTGCTGAGGGGAGCAGTGGGCGAGACAGGAGAGGTCTGCTGAGCCATATGTGGGTTAGCTCCTTGGCCGGGGATTGAACTCAGGCCGAGGGTGTAGTCGTGCTAGCGCTGAGCCTTGACCTGTAGTCCACCAGGGAGGCCCTAGGGACCACTATCTCCTAGCACATTATTTATCAAACTTTTTTCAGCAACAGGATTAATTTTTTCAGATGAACATTTGCAGAGGTGCCAATGTTTAGAACAGATAAAAGGAAGCTTTTCCGGGGTGAAGAGGGGGAGGGGAGCTCAGACACCCACACATATGGCTTCTCTCTCTCTGAATCTCATAACTTTGTGGTGTATAGATTAAAACAACTGCTGTAGCATATGCTATCATAGTTGCCACTTTATAGGGTGAACAAGAATACTCTTGTTCCCTTGTAAAGTTAGGTGAGCAATACAGTATGGAAACTGGGTGTAGTTAATAAGAATAAGAGTCTTAAAAATATTACTCCAGGGCTCAGTCTCAATTCTGTTAGGCTACTCCTGTGGACTTGATTCCTTAAGCCACTCGAGTCTTGACTGCCAGCTTTGTTGTCCTTCCATGGAAATATGAGTAAAAAGCAACCATACTGATCACAGTTTCCCTGGACTCTGATCTGGGAGACTCCCTGCCCCCTTTTGGGGGTCCTCCAGTCTAATTCTGGCTTCATGGCTTCTCCTCTGTAACTATCTTTTGTGCATGATTTGAAATACCATTCCAGCAGACCTCTCCTCATCCTCTCAAATCTTGAGAAGATCATCTTCTTCTCTTTTATTGAATTTCCCATCTATTTTAAAGTTCCTTGTATCTTAAAAATGCCTTCATAGCCCTTCTCCAAAGAAAACACACAGAGTGCCTACAGGCACATGAAAAAAGGCTCAACATTGCTTATTATAAGGGAAATGCAAATCAACCCCATAATGAGACATTATGACCTCACACCTAAGAGAATGACCTACATCAAAACAATGGGGAACAGCAAATGCTGGTGAGGATATGGAGAGAAAGGAACTCTCATCTGTTGTTGGTAGGAATGTAATTTGGGACAGTCTCTGTGGAAAATGGCATGGAGATTCCTCAAGCATATCCAAAGAACATGAAAACTTTAATATGGAAAAAATTTATATACGCCTATATTCATAGCAGCATTATTCATAATAGCTAAGTCATGGAACCAACCTAAATGCTCACCTCAAATGACTAGATAAAGAAATTATGGAATATGTACTCAATAGAATACTACTCAGCTATTAAAAAAGATGAAATAGTGCTTATAGGGATGGATGGATTTTTTTTTAAAGATCTACTTATTTATGCATACAGGAAATGGGGTACAGGCCAGAGGTGTGGGGAGGGGGTGAGAGGATTCACCAGAGACAGAGTGGAGAGCAGAACAGGCAGATTGACTGAAATAAACTGCTGAGGGGAGCAGCAGGCAAGTCAGGAGAGGTCTGCTGCACCATGTGGGTCATCTCCCTCGTCGGGGGATGGAACTCGTGCTGCTGCGGACAAGTTCATAGTGCTGAGAAACGAGCGCCACCAGGGAAGCCCCAATGGATAGATTTTGAGATGATAATGCTAAGTGAAATAAGTCAGGAGGTGAAAGACACTTACCAGATGGTCTCACTCATTTGTGGAATATAATTAACAAAAGAAAACAAATTGAAAAACATAAGGCTAATTCTTAGACACTATGAAAACTATACTAGTTATCAGAAGGGATGAAGGGGAGAGTGGAGAGTGATAGGGTTGTGCACTGCAGTGCTGGTGGATGGTGAGTGAGGCATATACACGTAGGACGTGTGAGGCTGTACTCCCCCAAAGTATGTAGGTATGTAATCTAATGGCAAATTAGTAGAACTTGGAAAAAAAATGCCTCCACAGAACATTCCATACACATCAATGCATTAAAAGCCTGTACTCACTGACTTTTAGCAGTCTCTTTCAGCTTTGCCAGTTTCATTGTTTCAGACATCTCAGCCGAATATAGCCTTTCATCAGAAATAGCCACATATGTACTATTCCACACATATATTTCAACCACAGTTGACTTACCAGCCCGATGACCCCCATCAATTCTCAGTGATTCTGAGGATAGGGTTGTTTTTCTTGGCACAAATCCAAAACATTGAGGCTAGAATTCAATATTAAGCTGGTCTCCCTAGGATGTCATTAGGAGGATTTAGTTACTGAAACACTAAAGGATATTGTCATAATACAGCAATTTCACCCAAAATGGCCTCAGGCCCCAGACTGGTATGACTGCCACATTTCAAATCTCTCATGCCCTTGGGACAAGTGACATGATTGGCCCAATCATAAGTGGATGCCTTTGCTTATTTGTTTATCTAAAAATATTTGGGATTTTCTTGGCAGCTAATTTGATATACTAGTAATTATTGTTGTATGTACAGAAATATTCAAAAGAAGGTTTTCTTCAATCAACTGTTGCTCAGGACATTGATGGCAAAAGACTCTGTAGACTGTGAAAAAGTATGCATGCACATATATTGCAACTTGTCTATGAAATTGTCTTGATTTGTTTTAAAAAAGGATAATTTGATATATTTAATAAATTTAGGACACAATTCCTCAGACTAGAGCTTACACACTCTTACAAGAGGGGAAAGAAGCAAATACTTTCAACTTAAAACACAGACTCCAGTTTCCCAACCATGGCATTGCCATTTTGGGTTAGATTATTCTTCATTGTTGAGGGCTTTGTAGGGCTTAGCCACAGCCTTCCTCCATTCACTAGATCTTCCAGTTGCACCTATATCCCTCCACCCAGTTATATAATAACCAAAAATGTTTCCAGACACTGTCAAATATTGAGGCAGGGAAAAACCACCTCCAGCACTGCCAGGAGAAGATGAACAAAGAAGAAATCAGAAGAGTTGGAGATGGAGCCAGCAGTGGCAGTATAGCAACTGCAGCTCCCATTCCGAACAGCACAATGAGAGTCAAGTGTTGGCTGGCAGGGTGCTGAGTGGAGTCACAAGGAACTCTCAGGGATTTCCTCCAACTGACCTTGTGACCTCTTCTTAGTTTCTCCTCTTATAAATGAACCCCATATAAAATCAGGTGGAGGTTAAAATGCTAAGTAGATGGTATTACTTTCCTTTGAGTGAAACTAGTAATTCAGGAACATGCTTCTAGCAGTTGACTTTTGCTACTTAACAAGCCAGTCTAGAGCCTGGTGGCTGAAAAACCATTTATTATGGCTCATGCATCAGATTGTCTGGGTTTTGGCTGATCTAGGCTGAACCTGATGGGGCAGGTTCTTCATGTAGGTCTGTGGGTTCTTAATGTAGGTCTCAGACTTTCGCATCTGGCTGGGCTCTTCGTCTTCCTGGATCTGGTAGGCTGCTCCGGACTTGCTTGTCTCATGGTGGAGGCAAAGGTACAAAAACACAAGGCAGAAATGCAGGGGGTCTCTTGGGGCTAAAGTCAGAACTAGCACACACACCATTATACCTGCTTCACTCTGGAGGCCAGAACAAATCATGTGGTGTCATCCAAAGTCAATGGGAAGGAAGATAGGCTGTGCCCTTTCAGAGAAAGAACTTTGAAGTCACATGGCAAAAGACTGGGGTGCAAGGAGGGGTGAAGAATTGAGGTCATTACAGTCTCTCCCAACTCTTTATTTTTAGTGTAACAGATTTACTTTCTGTAATTTCAGATCTGAGTTATTTTTCTGGTCCCATCTGTCGGGAGAGAATATTGTCACAGGACCATTTCAAGAATGGCATCTTCTGGTGGAGATGAGTGAGCTAACCAACTACCTGAGCATTTATTTTAGCCCCAGTTAGTTCAAGCTTGCAGGAATTAAGCAGTATTATATTTCTGTGGTTTCAGAGGATGGAAAAACCTGGATTTGCCCGACATGGAGGTAGAGCCGAGAGGTATTTTCAAAGATATTTGTGAGATTAAGATGCAAACACCAATTTTTAAGTATTGGCAGATTGCAGATGTGTTGGCCAGAGGAATGTTGAGTGAAAATCTTTGGAATGTTTTAGCAACCTTTTAAATTTATTGCCAGGAAATGTGTGCTGCTTGCCTTCTCTGCATCTTTTCAAAAGATCTCTTGTAAATTCAGTGATAAGTGAAAGGTGTTTTCTGCAGCTGGGCGGCAGCTTCACCCTGACCAAACGCTGTTAATATGTAACCCGACTCTGACCACTTCTTTTATGTTTACATTTGGTTTCAGTATTATTTTTAACGGTGAAAGAGCAGTTCAAAGTCATCTTCTTTTCTTGGCGCTTACCCATAATCTCTTAAGGCTCAGTAGCAGAATGGCAACAAGTCACGTTAGGGGGATTTGAGTCTTGAAGAATTAAAATCACTTGCTTTACTGTTCTTTTGACTCTACTGAAGATGAATGGATCATTCTGGGCAAGGATAAGACATTTTATCAGAAATAATATTTGATTACTTATGCTGAGATCCTAAATTTAGAGAATGAGCTCCATGTTTGCTATAACTCGTCGAAAATGGGTATGGACTCCACATCTACAGGAAGGGTTAGTGCAAGACAAAACAAACCCACAGCAAAATGCTGACAGTGACAAGTGTTGGAGAGGATATGCAGCACTGAGAACTCGCCAATATTGCTGTTGGGAATGCCAAATAGTCCAGACACGCTGAAAAGCAGTTTTGCCATGTCTTATTAAGTTAAGCATATGCTTAGCATAAGACCTTCGGAATCCTAGAATGCTACTCCTAAGAGAAATTCAAACTACTTTCACACTAAACCCTCTATGTGATGTTCATAGTGGCTTTATTCACACCCACCAAATGTCCTTCAGTTAGTGAATGGGTAAACAAGTTGTGGTTCATCCGTACAGTGGGAAGTAATTTTGCAATAAAAAGAAATGAGCTGCTGATATATGTCATGGTTAAATCTCAAATGCATTATGTTAAGTGAATGAAACCAGATTCATGTGGTTTTAAACTGTATGATTCTTTTTCTGTGACATTCTGAAAAAAAAATCCATAGAGAGAGAACAGACAAGTTATTTAAAGAAATTGAATTAATAACCTATATGAAAATGAAAGCTTTCTTTCTTAAAAAACATTTATATATATATATTTTTACATCATTGTTCATTTTTGTACAATATATGTTTGTATGCTTTTTCCTCTCAGATGGATTCCTTGTAAAATTTCCACCACTGGGCCTCCCCCGTGGCTCAGTGACTTGAGCGCAGCACTGTGAAGCTGTCCGCATCCTCTGCAGAGCAGATTTGATTACCAGCCGGCCAGGGAGATTCCCACATGGTGTGGCAGACCTCTTCTGCCTCGCCAGCTGCTCCCCTCAGCAGTGTTTTTGGTCAGTCTGCCTGTTCTGTTTGCTGCTCTGTCTCTGGTGAATCCTCTCACCCTCCCGTGCCTCTGGCCTGTACCCCAGTTCCAGTTCTTGTATAAATAAAATAAATCTTTAAAAAAAAATGTCCACCACCAATTCACCTGTGAACCATCACTTAGTCCTTTGTGCTCTTCCCTCCCCTGTTTTGATCCCCCTGCCTCCCCCGCCCTTGCAGAATGTCTCTGATTTATAGCTGCCTGTTAATTTTATTTTTTTAAAAATGGAAGATTTCACATAAAAATCCGTATTTCCAGCCTCTATGGAAGAAATGGGAAGGTCTGGTAAAATGGACCCAAATTCCCCCATGGAGACAATGGCTGGAAGGGTAACCCTTCGACCCCCTCACACCAGTGTGTCCTCTCCATCTGCAGAGCACCCACGACTGCCGGTGAAACCAAGAGGTTGCTGTGTTCATGCTGTTAGTTTGCTTCTGTGGGAGTATTTAGGCAACTATGAAATATCTTTTTTTTATAAAGTTGTTTTTTTTTACCTGAAATAATGTTGGTTTACAGCTATTATAGGCTTCAGTGTACAGCATTATCTTTCAACCTCTGTATCTATATCTACTACCTTAGTGATTTCCACCAAAAGTCTAGTTTCTATCCTCCATTATGTAGTTGACCCCCTTTGTTTGATTTGCCCCCCTTCCTCTATGATTACCATATGGTCCAACACCAGCAAGCAATTGACTCCCTTTACATATTTTCCTTGACACTATCCACCCCCTTTTCTACCCCTTTGGTGATCACCATTCTGTTGTTGATAGGCACTTAGGTTGTTGCCATATTTTGGCTATTGTGAATAATGCTGCAATGAACATGGGGTTGCATATATCTTTCTAAATTAGTTTTTTATATTCTTCAGATAAATATCCAGACATGGAATTGGTGGATCATGTGGTATTTCAACTCTTAATGCTTTGAGAACTCTCCTTATTGCTTTCCGTAGTGGCTGTACCATTTTACATTCCCATCAACAGTGTAAAATCCCCAAAAGTTATTGTGTTGTCATGAAATACTCATACGTTGTTTTTTTTTTTTTTTCTTATCAAAGTGGGAAAGCTAAAGGTGTTGCAAAAACAAGAATCTGTATGAGTAATGATTATTCCAGGGGCTTATAATGAGCAAACCAAATGTGTGTGCTGAAAGAATTAAGATTCCTTTCTGAAACAAGCTTGGCTCTGTATCTTCATCCATATTATCCACTTGGTCTCTGTAGGCATTTGAATTTGTGCAACTCCCCCAATCTAATAGTTTTTGCTAAGTTTGCATAGATTTTAAGATAAATAGGCAAAATACAACTATGTCTATGTGCAACATGTTATTACTGGGGAGAAGAAATTGAGAGCCTTACAAAGAAACAGGTCTGCAGAAATTAAAAGTGTGTGTGTGTGTGAAAGAGAGACAGAGAGAGAGAGAGAGAGAGAGAGAGAGAGAGAGAGAGAGAGAAGGTAAAAGAGGAGGAGAAACGTGATATCAGAGTGTGCAAGTGAATTTCCTTTAATCACTTACAATAAAGAATTTGGGATTATAACATCTGCCAATCAGTGCTTTTCAAAACTGTAAGTGCTCAGGGATCCTGGGGGAGCTTTTGAAAATGCTCCTTCTTATTCTGTAGTTCTGGAGTGAGAATGAAACTGCATTTTTCACAAGATCCAAGATGGTGCTAATGCTGCTGCCCAGTGGACCATATTTTGAGCAGCAAGACTCCAGACCATACTATCTACAAAGAAACTATAAAAAATTTATCAGCCTAAATTTTGCTTTTTAACTACCTATTCTCCATTGCAGAAATACTTTGTAAAATCAGGTTTTTGGTGGGTTTTTTTTGTCACTTACCAAAGAATACTACTCCCCAAGAACATGGGGCTATTTAGAAGGTAATAGAGGCTGACACTGTGGGAAAAAATAATTTTGTGATTAGCTGGCTGGTGTCTTCAGAGACCTGGGTGAGTTGCCCAGCTGAGTGATTGCATCTTGGCTTCCTAGTCTTGATGGTTTTGCTCTTTGGCCTTAGGCAAGTCACAGCAGTCTGTGCTTATCACCACTCAAAAGAAGATGACATTTTGACCTAGTAGGCTATTGTGAAAGAATAAATTAGCATTTGTGGACGCTTGCAAGGTCTATGAAGGAAAGGCACTGTTGAAGAACAAAAAATTTATAGTCACTAACACCATTTTATTGAATAGTTTAATTGATATGCCAGACAATTCAGTCTAAAAAAAGTCTTTTCCGTAGCACTCCCACTGCCCACATGTGACTATGCAGGTGTCTCTTTCTACCAACTCTCTCCCTCAGCAGGGCAACAGCTTTCTGGCTGCCCATGACCTGTATCATGCAGGGACTTCTCTTCACTGACCTCTGTCAGTGGAGGCAGCTCTCCTCAAGGTTGCCTGCTTGCAACCATATAGCCCTCTCTCAGCAAACCTGTCCCTTAAGGGTAGCTCTTCCTGCCGGCTTGTGTTTATGCAAGTATCTTTCATTCTTCCGTCCCTTTCCCTAATAAACCTGCTCTTTAAATGTATGTGTGTGTGTGTGTGTGTGTGTGTATGTGTATATAAAATTAAAAAATGCCTTTTCCACGACCTACAACTTCTTCATGGTTGACGATTTGGCTGTGAGGAACATTGCAGAAATTTGTGGAAGAAAATAAATGGTGCTTCTTTTTCAGAATCTTGATATTACTTGGAAATTTTTCCTTTTGGGCTTTCATATGAAAATTTTTTAGTGGAAAGAAGGAAAGTTTTCTTTTCAATCGTCTCCTCCTTCCAAATATGGGCCACAGTGATGTCTGTGTGAAACATATGGGATCTGGTGGGAAAGAATATGTTCCTTCATTTTCCTTCTCTGAATCAGCAGTCTAGAGAAGCACTGTCCAAAAGAAATGTAATATACTTTAAAATGACTTAGAAAAAAATCCAATACATTAATTTTAATAATTATTTAATTTAATTTAATATTTGTAAGTATTTTTTAGTATGTAATTAGTGTATAGCTATTAATGTCCCTTTTCAGCATAGTTACAATTCAAATTAAGTTATACTTCAAATTGGATGTTAAATTTTCATTAAATAATACTTAATCCTAAAATTCACAGTTGAAAAAGTAGGTTCACATAGCCAAGTTTTTTCAAACATAATTACATTTTTTTTTTTTACTAGTGGAATTGAGTTGCAATTTTGAAGTTTGTCAATTATAGAATAAGATAACATTTAAAAATCAGTTCTTTGGTCACATTGGAATGTTTCTAGTGCTCATTAGTCACATGTGGCTATTGGACAGTCAGGGCTAGACCTTGAAGAATAAGCCCCCCAGAATATGGAGAAAAGAGAATTAGACCTTTCTGATACATGTCACTTTAGCATGTGCATTATTTTGAAATGAGGTCAACTGAGGTCCTGCAGATTCACGAAAACCTTGTACCACTACCGTAACTATCTAGCAGAATGAACATTATCCAGGGTTATCTGGATAATGGGTTATCTCCAAAAATAACTCTATTGGAGAAACTTATCAATATGGCAGGGCAATATCTAGTGCCACATATCTGCCACATATCTGGCTTTGTTATATATATCCTCTCCCTCTCTCCTTGAAGTCCCAGGCTCCTATTCCATTCCTCAGAACAGGATACATATCTTCATTTTGTCCCCAATTATTTTAGAATCCACATCATGTAGATACACCATACATTTGTAATTAAATTCTTTTCTCCTACTAATTTGTCTGAGGTTCATTGATGGCTTGACCAACCTGAGAAGAACCCAGAAGGGTAAGGGGAAATTTTCTTTCCACCCCACAACTCTCGGAGAAGGGTTGCCTTTGCTTCAGAATTATACAAGTCCTATTCCTGCTCCCACCACTGGCAGTGTATGTGAGGCCTTTGTTGATGGAGTTGCTTAGAGGTGCCAAATCCTGTGAATGTGCTGAGAAGGCTTCCCTCAGTCAATACACATTACTCACCCTCTCTTCTTCTGAGTATTGCTGTTTATGGCCTTTCTGTTTCTCAGAATGACTCACATTTCCCAGAGGGACCTTACAGAAGTCCAAACTGGGCGCCACTAGACTAATGTAGCATCTATCTACCCATTACTCCACTCTTCCATTCACCAAATATTTATGAAGGAAGTTTTTTTGTCCAGCCCTTGCTAAGCTCTTGGGATTGCATCAGCCATGAGAAAAGATGACAGGGTCACTGCTCTTATGAAACTTAATGTCTAGAAGTGGTGACATGAAATGTAATTATACAAATAGTGATTTAATAACAATATGTTATCTATGAAGAAAAGCAGACATCTCCTTAGTCCTTAGGGAACCCAATTCAGTCTGGAGGTCCAACAAATCTTTCTTTAAAAAATGAGTTTCCCTTGAGGTTTGAATGGGTGAAGCCATGATGAGCTAGGAGGGGTTCTATACTTGGTGGAGGAGACTGTGTGTGAGAAAACAGCAGGTTGGGGCGACTGGAGTGTGGTGAGGCAGGAAGGACAGAATGGTGAGAAAGGGCCAGATCTGAAGGGCCTGAAGGCCTCAAGGAGGAACTTATCTTTGTCTTAAGAACAACTGGAATGTCATTGAGGGTTTTAAGAATGACTAAATCAGATATGGGTTCCCTTTTGGGTATGTGGCTTTAGATCTTCCTTGGTGTTGTTTATTACATATTCAGCTCCACTTGAAAATGACTCTGGAAGCAGTCATTCACCTTCATTTCATTCTCTGACAATGGACCCCAGGGTCCTGAGGAAGAAAAAGCTCATAAAAATGATGATTACAGAAGCAGTCTGATAATTCAGAAGATATGAAATGACAACAAAATTAAACAAAAAAAAATCACAATAAACAAAACCCTATTCCAGATCAAATTTAAATTGAATCTGTAAGGACTAAGACTCAGTATTATTTTATCAATTCTGCTACTGCAACTAATTCGGATGACTACTGCTGTATTTATTGAGGGCTCCTTTTTTGCCAGTTGTATGTAAATACATACACACATATATACATATGTATATACAAATATAAGCACTATAAATATATAGATACAAATATATATAATATATGAAATATATTTAATATATTATGTATATAAACTTGCCTGTAAAATAGATTATATAATACACAATTCTTAATTACATATATCATGCATGGTATAGATATACTTCCCTGTAAGACAGATGCTGTTATTCCCATTTCATTGATATAAAAGTGAGTCTTGTGAAGTTTAAGCTATTTGTCCTGAGTGAAATGGTTAGTTAGGGTAGAGGGAGGATCAGAACACACGTCTGTCTAATTTCAAAGCCAGCAGTCCTACAGTGTTTAAGGAATAGTATATGTGACTGGTGCCATGTATAATAAAGTATAAGGTTGGAGAGATGATTGGAAGCTACAGGGCCTTGTAGTCACTCTAAAAGATTTTTGATTTTTTGCCTGAGTAGCACAAAACATTGTTGGAGGCTTTTTTTTTTTTTTCCAGCAGAGGAGTAATGTTTTTTAGGACCAGCAGGGAAGAAAATAGACCCTATAAGCACAAGGATAGAAACTCAAGGACAGAAGCAGAAGAGTCAGAAGGCCACTATGCGGTGCATGTGAAAGATGATGAAGCTTAATCGGGGGAAAGGAGGGAGGTGGTGAGTAGTTGAACTCTACACACATTTTGATGAAGGGTCAAATAGATTTGCTGATTGATTATTTGAAAAAAGTAAACTATTTGAAGTCATTTTTTCTCCCTACCTAAAAGCCATTTTAGTCTTTTTCAGACCTAGCTAGGAATCTACCGAGGTTGTTGATTATTCTTGGTTAGATTCTTCTCACATTCTTTTAATTCTTCAAATCACATAAGAAACCATCCTTAAAAAAATCATATAGTGCAAAATGAAATCTTCTATTTACTCTTCCACACTTTTCCTTTTCCAAGAAAGAGATGATCTTCACTATGTTTGGTTTTTTGGTTCATTCTCATGTATACAAACTTAGAGTTTATTCTTTTATGAAAGTGGAATCATACTGTCCACACTTATTTCTGCTTAATATACCTGGAAGTTCTTTCCATATTCGTAAATAGAGGTCCATTTTATTCTCTTAAATTGCTTAGGGAGTCCTTTAGAAATGGATCTGACTTATTTCACTTCTTTCTCCTAATCATTGTCTAAATTAGGGGATCAAAGACATATGCCTTAGGCAGAGTCTCCACTTCCAGAAAACATCCACATGATGCCATTTTAAGTTGAGATAATGAGGCCAGCATGCAGAGCCAATCTGTTTGAAATGTCTTTCCTGTTCTCGGAGGGGATTACAATGGCCTTAAATCATTTTAGTTTGAAAGTTCTTTTACTATGGAAAACTTTGGGGACATTTTGTGCCCCTGGATTCCCAACATCTCACTCCCTAGTATGTGAGGCTAGAGGAACCCAGGATCCTATGGTAAACAAACTTCCCAAACCAGGATGGAAACATCTGAGTGAGCAAGAACAAATCCTGTTAACGTTTGAAAAGAATTCTCTATGGATGTACGCTTTCCTCCAATTATTACAATGTTGAATTCATTGTTTATCATAATTACATAGATAATGCATAAATATTGCAGAGCATTAGAATGCATGAATATTGCAGGCAAATAGAAAATATGGGAAAAGCTTAAATCATAATGACCAAAAAACTCCCCCCAAGATGCTATTTGGTGTTTATGGTATTAGAAGTTGGTAGTGGCAGTGGCATAGCTGCTTTATATAGTTGACACAGTAGAAGCTACTAGCTCTGCTTGGTTTCTCTGCCTCTGTGTAATACTATAATATAAACCTTTGGCAAGGTGCACAGACGGATCCTATTGGAAAACCAACTCCTGAGATATCCTTTCCTCTTCCTCTAAGAAGCAATGTTATACTGCTAGAGGGAGTTGAGCTGGCTGACCATGGTTTCCTGTGCTTAAAATTCAGCAGCTGCCCTCTACTCTGTTCTTTCAGTTCTCCACAGCGGCAACTGCAACACAGTCATGCCTGTCTCTCATGTTGCTTCACCTTTTAAAAATGCATACTGCCTCTGCGGTGGTGCAAGGGGTTAAGACGCAGCCTGTGAAGCTGTCTGCAGCTTCTGCAGCACGAGTTCGATCCCTGGCCAGGGAGCCACCCACATGGCACAGCAGACCTCTCCTGACTCACCTGCTGCTCCTCTCAGCAGTATATTTCAGTCACTCTGCCTGTTCTGTTCCCTGCTCTGTCTCTGGTGGATCCTCTCACCCCCCACACATCTGGCCTGTATCCCAGTTCTTGTATGCATAAATAAATCTTTTAAAAAAATGAAAAATGAATAGCAGGGACCTAATGCTTTACCTTTCAATTGCCTGCACCAACAGAAGGCAGCAAGAATGAAAATGGGAAGAGGGTCTGCCCGGTATAGTGAGAGCCCCTAGGACAGGAGACAGAGCCTGGTAAAAGGCATTCTTTCTAGCACGGCTAGATAGGGTCAGCCTTGACACCAGGTGCCACTCTCCTGAGCTCTGACAGGATGGCTGGGCACCCTGGCCTGCAGTAAAGGGAGAAACACTTAGACATGTGCCAACAGGGTGACTGATGCAAGAGCCATTCTAGCGGCTGAGTGGAACTCAGCACTTTAACCTTTTACCTTTAGTGTTAATAATTAGGCTCATTATGGCTTTGGATGTGGCAAAGGCTTTGTTTCTATTATTATGACCAGAGCATTTATTAAACATAAGCATAGTAGTTTTAGAGAGATATTAGATAGAGTTCTTGGCACAAAAAACCCCATAATCTCGTGGTAAGAATGGAATGTGAGAGAAAAATAGGATTACCAGGCAGCCAGTGGTGAGAGCTAGAATAGAACAGAATAGAAGAAGAAATAGAGCAGCAGATAAATGTGAAGAGGAAGGAAACACTAGCATGTGGTAAAGTGGGCATGATATAAAAGCTTCATGAAAGAGGGAGAATTTGGGCTGGAAGGAAGTCCAGTGTTCAGAGAAATGGAGATGGGACTTGGGAGGGAATTTCAGGCAGACAGATGGCTCAGGTAAAGGGGTGGACTAAGATGCATAAGAAATAATGTTGGTAAATATTGCAAAGAAAGAATCAAAAAGGGGGGAAAGGGAAGAGACGTATCAGCATCATGAAGAGAGATTATTGAAGAAACGAGGCCATTGGCAAGTGGGGATTTCTGGAAAAGTGATTAGTTTGGGGGAAGTGATGACTTTTGGGCTTGATAAATAAAAGGATGAAGATCTATATGAAGGGGTTTGTCTGGTTTAAGAGGGCAGACAGGGTTGGAGTAATCTATTTGGATGTAACTTTCAATGCTTATTAAAATGATATGAGTTAATCAGCTCTCCAAAGATGGAGTGGCATGGAACCATAGTCTATGTCTTGCTTATGCTTGCAGGTCAAGAGAAGGAGGATGGGACAAGGCAAAGATGTGGGTCTCTGGCCATGTGATAGCAGTATCGCTAGAAGATCCACAAGAGAAAAAGGAAGAAGAAAATATCAAGCAAATAAAGAACTCTTCCCTTCTTGATGGCCACAGAGAAGCCATGGATGAGCCTCGAGAATGATCCACTGGACACAGCAGTTAGAATTCATTGGTGATTTCTAAGAAAGCAGCAGTGACCAAGTCAGCTTAGCAGGTGTTTGGAGTGGGTGGTGATGAAATAAATACAGGGAATATAGACCAGTCATTTTTAAACTTGGCTGAACATTCGAATCCCCTGGAGTGAACCTGAAAAATGCACATTCCTAGAACCCCTACTAGTCATCCTTAGTCAAAGGAAACCGTAGGAAACTGAATTTTCACAGGAAGCTCAGATGAGGTCGGTCCACATAAAAGCATTCACCAGCCATTGCTATGAATGAAAGGTGAGATATAGGATGTTCTTGAAGGAAGAATAGGGTTGAGGAAGTATTCTTCGTATTTTTTTCCCTTGAATTTTAGTTTTAGCATAGAGGAGACCTGAGTGCTTTTCCCGGCCATAGGGAAATAATATGACTGAACATATTGAAGAGATTGGCTGTAGGAAGCAGTCAAATGTCTCCTTGGAGAAATGAACTGTAGAAAATACCAGAGGGACCCCCTGGCGGGTAGGTGAAGAGTGGGCAGGGAGGAGGTGGAGAGTCAAACAAAGAGGGGAGCAAGTGTGACTCAGCCCCTGCCTTCTTAGGTGAGTCCACCAGGAGCTCAGTTTGTTCTTCAAGGACAGATTGAATGCGCCTAAGAACCGTGCTGATTCGGTCTTCGGACCATGTTGAGTAAATTACACAGCACTTTCATCAGGCCAGTCACATCAGGAAATGCTGGTTACAAAATTTAAACTTATGAAATGACATGAGTTGTGTGGTTAAACATGAGCTTATCTTTTTGAAAGTTTCTCTTTCACAGCTTCTGAAAGGATGCACCCTGCCTGACACTCAATACCCGAGTTTTCAGGAGACTAGAACCAAGAGGAAGAATTTGCCAAGTACCTGCTTTAGCCCTAGGCTGCCTCATCCTTGAGTCAGAGCTGGAGGGAATAGCCTGAGTGTAGGGACCATGGAGCATGCTGAAGACGGGGTCTCAGCCTTGTGGCAGGAAATACTGCGTCATGAATCACATCTCATGCCTCCTCTTGCTGGCTTTCTGGACCCTGTGTGAAGTCTAGGTCTATAATCTCTTCTTTCTATCTTTTTCTGCCCTCTACTCACATCTGCACAGGCCAAGTGTCATTTGTTGATTATCTTTGTAGTCCATGGAGGGCATCTAGGGTGTTCTTATAATGGTAATGACCTAGTGGCCTAGGTAGTGAATAACTACCATGCTACCCTTTTGAACTCTTTATTATGTGCATATTATTTAGCACCTCCTTTTGAAATGAAGTTAGGCCAAATTTCTGTATTTATATCCTATTAAATATTATTAAATATTTTAAAATATTATTTAAATTATTTAAAAATTTAAATATTATTAAATATTATATAGCCTATTAAGTATTAAATATTACAATGAAATTTTTTCTTAAAAAAGACAATGCAAATAGTATCACTAATAATAGTGCTCATTATATGCCAGACATTCTGCTAAGTAGTTAAGAAATCTTGATGCACTTAAACCTCATAACAACTCAATGACTAAGTTATTCTGATCCCCAGAAGCTGACGCTCAGACAGCTAAGAGAGCTTGCTCCAAAATCACATAGTTAGTGAATGAGTGGTAGGGCAAAGATTGGTACAACTACCTGATACCAAAGCCAGAGCTCTTACACCATAAATGATGAAATAGGCTGAAATGTGCTTAACCAGAAGGGAAGCCAAAAACTTCTTTGGAAGTTAAAAAGACTGGTTCTGGTGGCTCTGAGGGTTTTTCAAAAAAATATTTTTAAAGATTTATTTTATTTATTTATGCATACAAGATCTGGGGTCTAGGCCAGAGGTGCAGGGGGGTGAGAGGATTCACCAGAGACAGAGTGGGGAACAGAACAGCAGATCTACTAAAATACACTGCAAGGGGAGCAGCTTGTGGCTTTGAGTTTTTAGCACAGTCTCGGTCATGTATTCTTCAAAGAATCTCAGTCAAATGCCTGCTTGGAAGGAATCAGGCACTTTATCTGCACCTTCCCATGTGCTGCTCAGATTTAGTAAAGCCTGTTGGATGAGTCCCTGCAGGCTGTCATGTCTCACATGAGCTCACAGGCCAAACGAGTGAGGTAGAGGCTGACTCTGCTGTGTATTTCAGAGACTTGATGGCCCGGGAGGCCATTCATTCATTCATTCAAGTCACAGTCTACATACTGCACACCTCTGTATGGCAGGCCCTGCATGTGTTTCATGAGAGAATACAGGCCCAGGAAGGGACACTCACAAGAGACAAAGAGACCACTGTGGGAGGGAGATCCACCTGTGACGGCTGGAAGCGCAGAGGGCCCTCACCCAGACAGCGTGGTGAGTGGGAGGTGTTAGTTCCTGTGAACTGAAGTTTACCCCGAGGGTGATGCAGGGTGAAAACACCAATGACAGATTTTGAGGATTCTGGGTAGGACAGTGGTACATTCATTTCTTTGATGCTAGGCCTCAGAGGTGCCAGAGACTGTGATTTGTCTCTTACTTGAAGAGAAAAGTATGAGGGTAGTTTCCCCAACAGCCACCTTGTGACCAGGCAGCATGCCAGCTCAGCCAGAGCTGGGGACCAAAGGTCGGGCTGAACTTGATTAGAAATCCTCCATGTAATTTGTTTGTCTGAATGACTTTAGGCAAGGTATTTAGCCCTCTGAAACTCAGTTTCTTTGTATAATAAAGTTGGGCTCATTCCTACCAAGCTCATTCCTTGGGAGAATTAAGGAGCCAATGAACATCAGGTGTTCAGCATTACTTCTGGCAAATGCTCAGGAGAAAGTACTGTTCCATGTCTGTGGTTCTCAAATGGGGGTGATTTTGTCCTACAGGGGACAATTGGCAATATCTGGAGACATTTTTGATGGTAACTATTGGGAGGAGGGTGCGCTTAGCTTTTAGTGGGTAGAGTCCAGGGATTCTGGTACATGTCCTACAAGCACAAGGCAGCCACCACAACAAAGAATTATGTGATCCAACTGCCACAGTGCCAAAGCTGAAAAATTCCATTCTCTGTGTATGTTAATATTCATAATTTTCATCAAAACCCTGAGATAATACTATTATTATTCCCCTATTTTAGATCAGGAATTGGACAGACAAGTGACTTGAAAATTAAACAATTTACCCAAGTACAGGCAGCTAGTAAGAGCTGCCATTTGAATCCTGACAGTATGGCTTCAAAGTTCTTCCATTAAACCACTTTACCCTAGGTTGCCTTCTGTGGGAGTGGGTTGAAAGGTAGTGTGGGTAGGATATTGAGAGGCTTCCCTTTCCCCTCTGCCATCAGAGATCTTCAGAATGACTTGAAGGGAAAATTAGAAATGCAGATCCAGGCCCCCACCCAGATCATTTTGATGCAGCTGTTTTGGGGATACTATGCGCTAACACATTTGCCTCAGAAAGCTTTCATGGACTGTAACAATGTGACACGACCTAGCAACTTTCAGATGGTTTTTTGAATCTCAGTTTTTCAGGAACGACTGCATGAAGAGCTTAACATAGTTTTAGGATGTAGTCTAAGAAAAAAAAGCTGAATGCAAAAGCTTTGGAATCTGGGATTACATCTCCTTTCAGAGGGCTCCAGCTCTATTAATTAACCCCTAGACCCTTATCTCCATCCGAGGACAGGATGATCGCATTTGCCTGTCCTCCCATCACCTTCAATGCTCAAAACTGGGCTTGTGGTGCCTTCCCTCCCCCTCCCAACCCCCTTCCTCCTAAAGACATTGTCCTTATAGCTGACTGGCCAATGTTCAGGCCCCAAATCTCAACACTTTGGAATTTGTCTTCCTTTTTCTATGCAGCCACTTTCCAAGTTCACCACACGTTTTCCCTGATCACTAACTCTTCATGGCTACCATAGTTCTTTAGTTCAATTCTTCATCACCGCAGGCTCAGACTACTGTAGTAAACTTCCACCTCATCTGCCAGCCTCAACTAAACTCTGTTCTCCTGTGCATTCAGACTGATAAATCTGAAAAAGCCACTTTTCAAAATTTTTTATGGGCCTACTGATTCACTCAGAGGTATTGAGCTCTGTTCTGTGCTAGGGGGCTACTGGGGCTGTGGAAAGAGGAACATGACTTTCTTCAGTGACCTCAGCTACTTAGACCCTCACGGACTGCTCTCTTACCTCAATCCCACATTTCTTTTTTCTTTTTTCTTTTTAAATATTTATTTATACATAGAAGAACTGGGGTGCAGGCCAGAGGTGCAGGGTATGTGTGTGTGAAAAGATTCACTAGAGACAGAGTTGGAAGCAGAATAAGCGAATCTACTGAAATACACTGCTGAGGAGGGCAGCGGGAGAGACAGGAGTGGTCTGCTGCACCAGGTCTCCCTGGCTGGGGCTCAAACTCAGGCCTCAGCAGTGATAGTGCTGAGACTTAACCCCTAGGCCACCAGGGAGACCCTAAACCCCACATTTCTTTACATAGGCTCTCAGTTCTGTTCATTATCACTGCCTCACTTGGCTCATTCCTACCTCTGTAGCTTTTTCTTTCAAATCCACGCACCTGACTTCTATTCATCCCTCAACCCCAGTTCAAATCATATTTCCATAACAAGTGCTTCCCTCGCCATCAACTCCAGGACAATTTTTGCTGTTCTATAGTTCCACAATACCTAAAGTCACCATTATTTTTGGAACTGTTACTTAAAATACACACATGGATTCATTTTTATGCATGTCTGGTAGGGCAGAAAAGGTTGCAATCTGGAACAGTTTACTGTAAAGGGTTTAGCCACTCTGGGAGGCATGGTAGATATAGACACAAAATAGGCATCTGTCTGCCAATTGTAGTTTTAAATTCCTGTGGATGGATCTTAGAGCTCAGATCTGTAGGCGGTGTGCCTGGGTTACCCACTTGGACCAAGTATTATTACTCAGAATGGCCCAAACCCACAGACGCCCTAGTCAGTATTATCAAGCAATAATTCCAGGAATTTATGATTTGTCTCTCAGTGATTATCCCAGAGTTCTGACAACTATAGAGAAAAAGGAATGCTCCAGCAATGACCAGTGTTTATTGAGTGCTTACATGTGCAGGGGCATCGTGTCAGGTCTTTACATGCATTGTCTTATTCAACCCTCACTGTAACCACATCAAGTAGAGAATTGTCTCCAGTCCACACATGAACAATAGGGGCCTAAGAGAGATTCAGTAACTTGTTCAAGTTTACAAGGCTGATAGCAGCTATTATAGGGGATATTGAGACTTGAATTTGTGCTATTAGCCTGAATTTCTACTCTTCACTTTTAACCCTTCTAAGTGATCTAGGGTTGGGCATTAAAAACATTAAACACACCCAAAGCTTTTCAATTTTTGAATGAACCCTGAGAATTAGAGATTTGTCATCTGAAAAGCTTTGTATTCAAATGAAGATTACTTTAGAAATGATACGGTTCCAACTGAAAGGATGTTTTGTCATACTCAATAAAAAACATTTAAAATAACTGCTGCTTGGTCAGAACCCCATTCTATTCTGAAAGCCCAGCTTTGGCCAGACCAGGAGACAGCATGTTAAAAAGCACACACATTACAATGTTTTCCAGGAAAACTAGTGGGTGAAAGGCTTCCTGAGAAGTTTCACTCTGGAAAGAAATGCTCCTGTTGGTTATATTTCAAGGCAGATAATGAAATCTTTTCTTTTGGTGACATGTTTCTTGCCTGTGTTTGTAGTTTCTCTAGTTAAGGTGGTCTGCAATGCCTGATGTTGGAAGTACTCATTGGTCATGAAGGGTAAAGAATATCTCCTGGTCTTTATGAACAGAGTCATTCAGTGCCAAAAGATGTAATTTGTGCTACTAGCTGAGGTAGATTTTCATGGTTTCAAAGTGCATCTCTTTAAAGAGAAAAACTTGAAAAGGATAATGGATAATGGTTGCGGCATTTAAAAAACTGCTGTTGTTTTAACAATATTTTATAGATGTGTAGATTTTGAGAGGCATGAAGCTGAGACTAAGAGAGCTAGCATTTTGGTCCAGACAGAAATGAAGAAAAGAAAGAAGCTCTTGGTGACTCTGAATGTTAAATTTTGTCTTCGGAGTTAGTTCTCTCTCTCTCTCTTTTTTTTTTCAGTTCTTACTAAAGTAATAGCAGACACATTCATAATGAAACTTACTAAAGGTGGACAAAGTCCCCGAGAGAACTGCAGGCTGTAAGAAGAGTAAAAATTGCTTCACTGAACCTGCTTTTAAAATTTTCAGTGTCCAAATTCTCCTACTCTATTGAAATGCAGCTTCTCCTAGGAGAACACTCCTCATTTTAAAGTTTTCTTAGTAGTGTGAAAAACCGTGTCAGTTTTACTCTTTTTAATTTTAACATCTAATAAGCTTCATCTTCATGTTTTCACAGTTGAGATACTTATGATTATGCTGGAAAAAAGTGAATTTTGGTTATGCTTCTTTCAGAAGTTGCTAATGTAAAAGAAGCATATAAAAAAGATATTAGATTTAATGAGAAGTCAATTTTTTTCTTCAGTTCTGCAGAAAATCAAAGCAATGGAATGGAATACTATTCTTTCCCAACTTGGGTTAAGTGTTAAATAGTGTGCTTTTGTTATCTTCTTGTTTATCCCTCAGTACAATGATACTTTAACTGGAATATGTGACATAAGGTGTCTGTACCAATTCAAATTTATATCTGTTTGCTAGTAAAAGAGATCTAGCTGCAGTACGTGAAGACTGGGTTTTTATTCTATTAAACACAAACACAAAGGTAGGGCAGAACTTTTAGCACAGCAACTCTACCATGTCATCAGGAAACTAAGCTCATTTTCTCTTTCTGCTCACAGCTCTTAGTTTGTGACTTTTCTTGTAAATAACTCCTCGTGGTCTAAGATGGCTGTCAGAACTCCAGTCATTGCAACTGATTTCTCAGCAAACAGGATGGACTTGTTGAAAAACTGATGAATAACTTTGACATATATTCTCTTGACCACCCTGAGCTGATATGGAATGTAATTTTTCAGCTAGACATATTGTCCTAGATTCTGTAAGGAATTACCATCAGCAATCCTTGCCACCAGGTCTGTGTTTTAGTCTGGTGAGGCTAGATTATGCTATAGCAGCAAAGTAACTACAAATGTTGGCAATGTGACTTGATGTAGAAAAGTCATTTTTTTTTTTTGTTTACACAAAACTTGATATACGTCCACTGCCTGTCCAGTGCAGCTCCTTTCTCTGTGCTGATGGCTTCTTTTTATAGTCCCTTCTTCTTAGCATGTGGATTCTGGGATTCTCAGGTATATTTGGAGGGTCTCCCAAGGGTTTTTCATTGCCCTGGCACATATCACTTTTGCCTATAGTCATTTGGTCAAAAATAATCATGTAGCCTCTTCCAATTGCAATGGTTCTAGGAAGCACCGTCTTTCTTATGCGTAGAAAGGATGGTGTGGTGATGACTTTTTTTTTTTAAAGATTTATTTATTTATTTATACAAGCACTGGGTTCAGTCAGAAGCGCGGAGGGTGGGAGAATTCACCAGAGCCAGAGCGGGAGCAGAGCAGGCAGACTGATAAAATACACTGCTGAGGGGAGCAGCGGGTGCAGCAGGAGAGGGTTGCACACCATGTGGGACTCTTGCCCAGTGGCCGGGGATCGAACCGTAGAGGCTGCGGGCAGCTTCGCAACCCAGCACTCAACTGCTGCGCCACCGGGGAGGCCCCGGTGTGGCGATTACTTCTCTGTTTATGTGATTGGATCCAATATGTCCTAAAGCAATATACATAATAGCTTGCTTTTCAGCAATCATTTTTCAAGTGTTCATTTACACACCAAGGTACAGTGTCAGATGTTAGGGGTACAGACATGAAAAAGATACACATCTCTCTTGAAGGAAGTTGTTGACTAATAGAAAAAACGTAAGCCCATAATAATAATAGCAATCACAAAAGTAAAAATCAAATGCTCCAGAAATTGAAAATTGGGAGGATTTCTTCTAGTTGATGCCCTGGGAAAGGTATTCGAGAAGGTGATATTTAAATGGGTTCTTGAAAATTTAATAGAATTTGCTTAGGTGAAGCCTTCTAATCAAAGTGTCTGCTTCAAGTTTTCTGAATTAGTAAGGATGTTGCAATGTAATTTCAATGCTGCCAGCGTCTAGTTATTTGATCTTAGATAAGTTTTTCCTCTATGTAAGATGAAAAGAGTTGGATAAAATTGTTTCTAGTACTCCTTCCACCTGTGAAGTCGGTGATTTTTCCATTTCTTAAATAAACCAGTATTCTAAAAGTTGAATGATGTGGTTATGGAACCTACAAACAACAAAATCTCCAAAAAACAGAGGATTGCTGATGCTCACTGAAATACAATGGGAGAATAAGGAAACAATTGAAAGAAAAATTGTCTACATATCAGGCAATATACACCATCATTCTCTCATTTTATTTTATTGCAACTTTTTCCATGATTTTTCATGCACACGTTTAAAGATTTTGTTTTGCTTTTTTTCTTTTGAACATAGTTGCTAAATAGAGATTGGGCTATTACAGCATTCTTTATTCTCTTGGTATACTACCACAAGCATTTTTTTTCATGCTATTTCAAACACTTTAGAAACATAAGAAAATATGATAAATTTGATGTTCAGGTCCATTTTTATGCCTCCTTCTGGTGAGCTATTTAAAGGCCAAGTTTCCCTCATGTACTAGTGAAGCTTAGTAGAAAAGAAATAGTACTGTAGTCACTTTAATCTTGTGATAGTAGGCACTGGGTTGCTTTTATTGCAGCTTGCTGCTCGCACTTGTTGGATACTGACTACATGACTGACTACTTAATGTGATCTGTATAGATTATTGACTCACAGCTCCTAGCGGCAGATACATTGCCACCGTTTTACAGATACAAGAATGGCAACTAAGGGAGAATAAGTAACCTGCTTAAGGTCTCGTAGAAAGTGACTGAACTGGGAGCCACAATTTTTTACTGTGCTTTGACAGTCTGTGCAATTACTGCATGATATTGTTTTGTCTGCATTGCACAGGGCAGAAACTGAACTCGAGCTAGCATAAGCAAAGATGGCGAGACTCGGGCTCTTTCTTGTTTACCTTTTGACTCTGCGTTGTCTCCACTGACAGGATCTTCAAGGGGCTCATGTGGCTTCTGGTGGTTCCTCACAACTGACTTAATGGCAAGAGAGTTTCCTTTTTCCAAATACCCAGAAAGGGTAGGGAGTAGAGTCTCCTTGCCTAACATTTGCCCAACACCATCTTTGATCCAGTTACAACTATGGTATACAGAGTATTCTCATTGATCAAATCTCAGTGAAGATTGCTGTGAGGAAGTGCGAGTAAATTTGAGTTCTGTCCAAATTTCATGGACTGATAGGGGTGGGGATTCTCCAGAGAAAAGCAAGGCCATTTTAATCAAAAAAGGCGAAATGGGTGCTGGGCAGGCAAAACCAACCACTACCCTCCACGTCGGGCTCTGCAGTTTCACTCACATAGTTGTTTTTCTTTCTCCCCTTGCCTGCAAAAGAGTTTACACTTTGCCATGTACTGTTACCTCCCAAGAACACTTCACTTATGTCTTAAAAAAATAAATACACAACCAATTTGCAGATTATACCTTCCTTAGTTCTGGTATGAATTATATGACTTGTTCTTGGCATAGCCTGAAGTCAGAGCTGGTTTTTCCCCTTCACTAACTCAAAGAATGAGTGGCATTCACTGAAAGGTGTGTGTCCAAAGATGAATTTGCCCACCTGAAGGGGGTAGCTAAATTTACAGGAAAAATGTCAACTTTTCAAATAGTTGCAAGCATTAATGCCAGGGTAAGAAGCCTATGGGCTGGTTGGAAATATATATACACACACACGTGTGTGTGTGTGTGTGTGTGTGTGTGTGTGTATTATTGAATTTTGGCCAAACCTTCACTTAAGGTGTTTATAAAATTTGTGAATCTGGAGGATACCCACTATGGCCACCTTACCCACATTAAAACTCCAAATTTTCTCAGCATATTTCCATATTTCAGGAGATTTGAAGATAGCATAATGTATACTATTTTTGGCAGTGGGAAAACATCCAACCAGAAATTAAGATGTCTGGATTCTACCCTCAACTGGACCCTAGTCAGCAGGGTGATTTAAGTCTGGTCTTTGTGTCCCTGGTTCTTGGCTTCCTCCTTTAGATGTTAAGGATTCAGTTCCTATGAGTTGCTGTGTCAAGAGACTGAGCAGTCCCAGCTTGGGTAGCTATTAGAATTACAATTCTCTGGGCTATTAGAATGGCTCATGAGGGTTGAGCAAGTATCAGTCAAATACTTTGATTTGATACTGTAATTCCAAATCTATTTGAGTTTCTTCTCCTGGAGATGATTAGCCTGCTCAGTACTATGCCCCTCTCTATCTAAATGTACTGGGAATGATAGATTAATTTCAACCATTTAAGGAAGTCCAGTTAATGCTGTTTTGAGAACTTGGAGATTTCAAGATTTTTTTGGATATAATTGAAGCCATCACAAATTGTGGGAATTTCTGATTCAGATAATGCATCCACTAAAGCTCTTGTAGTTTCAGGGCATCCTTGAGACTGAAGAAGTCAAGGATGTTCGTGTTTATTCAGTTCTTAACTAGCCTAATATACTGGAATTTATTGATTCTTTATGATTGTGGGAACAAAGTCTACTAGGTTTCCTGTTACATCCCCAAATTAATGTCTATATAAAGTTTTTGTCCCTGAAGAAATTGAATGTAGGTTTCTAGTATGTATTCATCCATTCAACATTTGAGAGCACATTTTCTGCCAAGTCCTAAGACACATATCAAAATAAATAACTCTTTATTAGATGAAGTCTCTTTTTAAAGTGGAGGGGCATACTGGGAACTAGTTTCTTTAAATTGTAATAAAGGTAAATATAATATTTATCTGTATTGCCAATAAAATTCCACTTGTCCCTCCAAACTTTCTTAATTTTTTAATGTTGAGATATAATTCATATAACATGAAAGTCACCATTTTAAAGGGTGCAATTCAATGGTTTCTAATATAATCACTGTGTTGTACAATCATCATCACCAATTTCCACCTTGAAAAGAAACTCCATGCCCATTGTGTTAGTTCTGATTCCTAACCCTTTACCTCTTTTCTGTCTCTATGGATTTATCTATACTGGACATTAATATATCATGAAATCATACAATGTGCAGCCTGTTCGGTCTGATTTCTTTCTCTTACTGTAATGTTTTCAAAGTTCATTCATGTTGTAGTACATAACAGCACATAGTTCCTTTTCATCACCAAACACTATTCCATCATATGGATAGAATACATTTTGTTTATCCATTCCCTCACTGATGGACATTTGGGTTGTTTACATTTTTGGGGCTATTATGAATGATGATTATGAGCTATGAGCTATGTGTAAACTTTTGCATGATTGCATGTTTTCAGTTTTCTTGGCATATATTTAGGAGTGGGATTGCTCGGTTATTTAGTAATTTGATATGTAACCTTTTAAGGAACTGTCAAGTTAATTTTTCAAAGTGATTGTGTGCTTTTATATTCTCACTAGCAATATACCCATTTATTTAAAAAAATAGAAAATATCTGTGGCCACACTAGGGATTTAGTTATTAGTTTTCTTCCCAGTTTATGGGCGAGGACACTAGGCAATATACTGAAAATTTCTTTCCCAGGGCACAGATCCTAGTTTTATTCATTTATTCAGCATTCATTGAATCCCCATTCTGTTCTCAGCATTTTACCCAGCTCTGTGGATACAGGAATGAATGAAATATGCTGTCTATGAGGTGTTCAATCGTGAGACTATGAAACTTCTTTTGGAACCTATAAAAATGGTGAAGACTCTCATCTATGTGAATTGGTATAGGTAGAATCTGTCCAGAATCAATGGATGAGCTAGAACAAATACCTTAGTACCAGGCAAGTTTTGGAGGGTGTTCCTTAATTGGAGATATAGTTTCCTAGTCTCCATGATAAACTATCAATTCAGGTTTTATTTTCTCAATGAAGAAAATGTGTGGACATCTGGAATGTGCTGTTTCTTTGAGATGAATGACTTATAGTAAAAGCATCTAATATTGGGAGTTTGGGATCACTTATATAATAAGTATAACTTAAGTTGAAAAAGAATAACAATCCTGAATATGTGTATAATTATTTACATATTTCAGAGCTATTTTGTGTATGTTTCCATGTCCATATTGGGCCATACGCCTGTGAAGCCAGGCAAACACATATTATTTCTATTTGATGCCTGATAATGGAACCTCAGGGAAACTGTGATTTGCTCCAGGTCACGTGAATGAATCAAGGGGAAACTTTTCTGTAAAGTAGTCATTTTCAGAAATGAATCCTTGGACTATTTCTATGGGATAGAGTTTTCACCAAGACATAAGGATATGAGAAGAGTAAGGGCAAACCAGTAAACCTTTCTCATTGTGAAATTTATGTAATTTTAAGAACAGTCCTTTATTCTGAAGTTAAGTATCTCTTATTTTTATGTTGGTTAAATGTCCCTTTACTGAAATGCTCTGATAGTTGATGGTGTCTTTTCTCTATTTTAATTTCTATTTGGCAAAAAGAATGTTGGCAATTCCCCTGCAAATTATTTTTACTTTTCCATAAAATCTGCCCCAGCAAGGTAAGTCCTGTTCTGACTTCTCCTGATTAATTAACTTGCTGTTTTTTCCTGAGTACCTTGTACTAGGTAAAGTAAAAAATATGTCCTCTTCTTGATATAGTCATTTCTCCTCTGTGTTTGTGTCACATGCTACTTTAATATCCAGTCTCCTGGTTTTCATTTCATTCCTCTTAGGCTAGTATATTTTGAATCACAGACTGTGTGAAAACATAAGCATGCAGGCAGAATGCCTTATTCAATCCAGTCTTTCAGTTCTAACTACAAGTGAATATGTCCTACTGTTCAATTTGTTAATTATTCTTGTGATTTTGGTGTGGGGATGAAAGAAGATTGGACATGACATTTTTAGCCAAGTGCAATTGACTCTTTGAAAGGATGGAGAAATTATTCATTTTATGCATGATTTTCCATGGGGTAGAAAGCAAGACTCAACCCAGACAGGTTAATTTACTTGCCCACATCACATACCAACCAGAGTAACTAGACGTGGAAAACCTTCTACTTCTAAATATTACTCATCAACTTTAAAATGTAATCGTGGGAACAACATGCAAATTACCAGTGGAAAAATCCATTTGACTTTTTGGAAACACTGAGCAAAAAGATACAGCAGGATCAGAGCCTTCCCAAGTCTCCCTTGGTTGTTCCACTGGGTTTGTGTAAGGAGGGGGGTCCTGAGCACCAGATACTCCCACCCTTAAAACAGCCTTTCCCAAACAGTCACACTTGCTCCGTGTTGGTTAGGGTAGGGATACCGCACTCCAATAAAATTGAGGACAGCAGGCTAAACAAAGAAAATCCTAGTTCTGTAATGAATTTACCTTACCACAGGGGTTGTGAGTATCCAGGAATGACAGCTGTAACACTCCGCAGCCTCTTTGACCAGAACCCGCCTAGCCCCCCTGCTCCTTCCTCTCTCTTCTGATGTCTTTCCAAATTATTTTCTGCAGAAGGAAGTGTTTTGTATGTGCTCTACCTGCCTTCTCTTTTGATCCTCATAGGTCGTAACTCTATAGAGTTAGGTAGGTAGTAATATTCTCAACATGGTTTTGCAGGATGAAGAGCCCAAAGCTCAGAGATTGTAAGAAACAGGGCCCTATTCAAACCAACAATTGGGCATCAGAGGCGCACCCTGGTGTTGTGCTGTCTCCTGTGGCTAAGTAGCATTCTTCTTGGTTGTCTTCCTATGTAGTTTGTTTTCTTATGTAAATAAAGTTGGTAATGTAAACTAGAAAGTATACTGAAATTTCCAATGCACTCCGCTTGCTGGTTTGTCCATTGCAAGTGTAATGAACAGATCAAAGCCTTTGGAGGGAGACAGATCTAAGCTTACTTGATTTTGTAGCCATTCCTTAATCGTGTGACCTTAACCAGTTAATTTAAAAGCCTGAACATATTCATTTGCATATTAGAAATAATAATGAAAAGGTGTCAACCTGAGACTCTAAGTAAAGACTCAAGAAGAGGCTGGTGTAAGGCACATTCTAGGTCCTAAGAAATAGCGTATTCAAGCCCATTTTCCTGCTTCCCTTTTTCTCACTTCTCCCTTTCTCCTACTCAACTGCTCAGGTATGCGTGGTGTTTCCTCTGATGAAATGGATTTTGCCCTAACTTACACCCACCTGCAGCTTTATATGGAACAGGGCAAGGGCAAATCCCATCAGCCGTTCCATGTCATGGAACAATGAATTCAGAAAGGAAGTCAATGTCAAATGTAATGTTCTCTTAGGAGATTGGAGACATCAAATCAAGGGAGTGGGTCTAAGTAGTCTGAATCATTCCCAGTGAGAGCTTATACTAAAAGGAAGTGAAAAATTGAAATTCAAGGACAGGTATTGAAAACTCGTCCAATTTCCCACATGCTATTTTTTTTTAAAAAAGATTTATTTATTTATGCATACCAGAACTGGGGTACAGGCCAGAGGTATGGGGGGAGGGTGAGAGGACTCATCAGAGACAGAATGGGAAGCAGAACAGGCAGACTCACTGAAATACACTGCTGAGGGGAGCAGCGGGCGAGTCAGGGGAGGTCTTCTGCGCCATGTGGGTTGCTCCCTGGCCATCCGGGGATCGAACTCATGCTGCAGAGGCTGTGGATTGCTTCACAGTACGTTGCTTAACACCTTGCGCCATGTGGGAGGGAAGCCCTCCTACGTGCTGTTGATTGAAGAATTAGAATTGTTAGCTGGTGAGCTGATCACAGGAGTGACCAGATAGTATAGGCCTGAGGAACCTGTGTGCTCCCCACAAGACCCTCATCAGATTACCTTAGGAATTCATCAGTTCAAGGAGATGCCTAATTTACTCCTCCAGTTTTGTGACTATGGCATATTATTCTTTATATTGCCAAAAGAGTTATCATCAGGAGAGATGACCTCATAAACTCATATGCTCCTATACAGAAATGAATGTATTTTAGTAGTAAATAAACAGCAAAGGTGATGATTTGGAGAACTCAGATGTCAAAAATTCTATAGGGCCTCCCTGATGGTGTGGTACTTAAGTCTCAGTGCTGTCACCGCTGAGGCCTAAGTTGGATCCTCGGGGAGTTAACCCACATATGGAGAAGACAACAGACCTTTCCTGTCTCCCCTGCTGCTTCCCTCAACAGTGTATTTCAGTAGATCTGCCTGTTTTGCTCCCCTCTCTGTCTCTGATGAATCATCTCATTCCCCCATGCCCCCACTCCTCCCCCAACACCTTTGGCCTATACCCCAGTTAATAAATAAATAAATTTTAGTTTTAATTTTATTTTTAATGCTTTAATTAAAAGGATGAGGCAACAATGTTAAACACAATTTTGAAAAGAGGATTAAAAAATCAACTATGATTCTGCCAGAAATAAAAATATATTTTTATTTCTATTTTTGTATACTAGATTTTAATCTCTTTCTTCATATACAGATATTTTTGAATAATTTCAAATGCAGCATATATGCCTGCCATTAGGAATATCAGAGACCTGTGAGTTTGTATATATGTTCTTTGTAATTGTCATTTTCATGGCTTATGTGGGACAGGGTAGTATAATTCCCACTTAGAAATGGAGAGAGAATGACATCCAGGCATTACATATAACCACATGACATCTTTTGCTAAACCATTTCCCTATTGGTGATACCAGTTTTGTACTAGTATGAACAATACTATGTAGCAATTGTTATTATAGCTATAAGAAACAGAGACCAATGGTAGTGTTTTAAATACACTAAAAAAAAAAAAAAAAAAGACCAAAGATATACAGTGATGGACTGTTTAAGACTGACCTGGTGTTGTTGTAAGTAGGTATCAGTGGCCTAGGCTGCTTTTGTTTTCTGTTTTGCTATCCTTTCCCTATGATTTCTAAGTTCAAAGTTACAAGAGGATTTCTTAAACTCTAGCCATAATGTCTGAATTCCAGGCAAGAGGTGGTGAGAAGAGGTAAAGGCGAAAAAGGTGTCTTTCCCACCGCTCCATTGTCTCTTCCCTTTTAAGGAACTTTTCTAGAAGTTCCATGTGAAAGTGGCTCATTAGGATGTGATCACGGATAAATTACACAAACTCTTTGAGGCTCAGTTTCTTCATCTATAAACTGACAGTGGTAGTTCCTACCTCACAGGGTGTATGTGAAAGGCACTGTAAATTCACAGATACTTTGCAAATATTAAAGTAAAATTGTACTTGCAGTCCGATGCAGGAATATTGCAACAGCTGAAATATTGCCTATGTCTGTGTTCTTGCTGCAAAAGAACACATTGCAATTATTTACAATCACTCCCCTTCTCCATCCTGAAGTACAATTAGGAAGGCGAGAAAGCAGAACTAGGCCATATTAGGCTCATGTCAACTTTTGAGAACTTTGAGATTCCAGGCAGTGGTAGAAGTGAGGAAATGCCAATACCATCTTCATTTTCCCCATGACTTTAATGTTTGGAAAGGGAATAATACGCTGGAGAAATCAGCCATCCTTAAACTCAGAGGCTGAAAAAGCCTGACATAGGCAGTTCCTGAAGAATGTAGGGGCTACCAGGCTAGTGAACAAACCCTGCTGTGGGTGGAGTGGCTCTGACCTCACTAATAAAAATTGTAGATCCCTAAGCAGACACCCTATCTTTATTTACCTGTACATTCCAATGCCCAGTACCTAGAAGTACCTGAGTAAAAAATCTACTTAATACCTCTAGACCCACCCTAGAGCCTGAGAGTCAGTCTTACATGTGACTTGTGTGACTTTAAGCTATTGTAACATTCAACCTGTCATTGTTAACTGGAACTAAGAAGTAACACCTTGGGTCCAAACATAATTTTGAATAAAAATAACTATAATAATTATAACTCACCCATTAAACATTCGCTCTATGTTGGC
Organism: Talpa occidentalis; assembly: GCF_014898055.3. Lineage (NCBI taxonomy): Eukaryota > Metazoa > Chordata > Mammalia > Eulipotyphla > Talpidae > Talpa > Talpa occidentalis. The sequence goes on from NW_023605194.1 coordinate 61,341,699, forward strand.
ACTTAGTGCTTCACACAATTTAACCCATTTAATTCTTCCTTCCACTAGTAGCTATTACATTATGTCCATTTTACAGAAGAAGAAACACACTCAGAGAGGGCAGGTAATTTGTCCAAGGTCACAAAACTAGGAACAGTAAACACTGTCTCAAAACTACCAAACATGGGCAGAGATTTTTTTTTTGAAAATCAGAGCTAGATTCCTCAAATAGACTGTAAGTTCCTTCAGAGAACTTTATTTCCATCTAATTCATTCATTTGTAAATGGCCCGTTTGGGGCAAATGACTTTGTCTCTTTAATCCTCAGTTTGCATTCCTTAGTTAAATGTTTAGAACTAATTTCTAGGCAAGTAAACCTGCTACCCTGATGGATTATAGGTGAAGAACCCAGAGGCAAGAAATGAGCAGAGTCAGTGACATCCATTGCATCAGTTCATCCTGGTATAAAAGCCTGGACCCAGCACGGTACTGATGGGTGATCAGGATGAAGCAACAACTATACACACTTAGGGATGGAAGGCAGGGATGGGGAAGAAGAAGTGAAGATGACTTTGAGATTTGAGTCTGGGTGATGAGAATAACCATGTTTTGACCAGTAAAAGGGAAGTAGGGTAGGACTGGGTTGGGAAAGGCAAGATGAATGTACTGAGTTTGAGGTTTCTAGAGACTAGGTGCACACACTTAGGAGTGAGGTGGAAATGTGTCGTTTAAAGGGAGATAGACATTTCCAGCTGCATTATAGAGGGTTGTCTTGAGCCTGGCAGTGGATGAACTCTGATGGAAAAAGAGTAGTTTAGCATCTATGTATGGGCCTCTTGGATGGGGCGAGATCTGTGAACTCCTTAACATTTTAAGCAGACTATCATGTGTATGAAAAATTCCATAATTTTGCTAGGTGACTTATCCTAGACAAAGTTAAGAACTACTGGTATTTACAGAAAGAGGTGAATTGAGATGGCGCTCATGGAATTTTTACATAGTAGGTACTGAATAAAAGTACTTTGCCAATTTCTGCATTCCTGACTGACATACTTAAGATTGTGATGGTGCTTGTCTTCACCAGGGCAGACTCTTAGAATAAGATTGCCTTAAAAAGGTTTCTTCTTGTCAAGACCATTAAATGGGAGAAAGGATAATCTTCTTAACAAATGGCACTGAGATAACTGGATATCCATATGTGAATGAATGAATCTGGGCACCCTACCTCACACCACATCCAAAAATCAACTTAAAATAGGCCAAAGATTCAAATCTAAGAGCTGAAAGTATATAATTCTTAGAAGAAAATACCATTTAATATACAAATATTTGTGTCCTTGGATTAGCAGCATTTTTTAGATATGGTACCTAAAGCACAAGAAACCAAAGAATAAATTGGACCTTGTCAAAATTCAACTTTTGTTTTTCAGGGAAACTATCAAGGATGTGAAAAGACAATCCATAGAATAGTAGAAAATATTTGCACGTTATATTGGAAATATCTGATAAGTGTTGAGTATAAATATATAAGTAAATCTTATATCTCAACAGTGAAAAGACAAATAATTTAAAATGGTAAAGCATTCAAATAAGCAATTCTCCGAATAAAATACATAAATAGCGAGTAAGCACATGATAAAATGTTCAACATCATTAGTGATCAGTTCAACATCATTAGTGATTAGTACCCTCCACTAGGAGGGTAATCATCATCATCATCATCACCATCATCATCATCATCATTATTATCATTATCATCATCAACTAACATGTGTTGGCAAAGATATATAGAATCCTCATACCTTGCAAGGGGGAATGTCAAATGGTATAATCATTTTGGAAGAACATTTTGGCAGTTCCTTACAAAGTTAAATATAGAGTTACCATATTACCCAACAATTCTACTCCTAGGTAAATACCCAAGATAATTGAAAACATATGTTCACAAATACTCATGGTAGCATTATTCATAATAGCCCCAAACTGGAAACAATCCAAATGTCCATCACCCAATGAATAAATAAATATAATGTGGTATAATCATACATTGCAATATTATTCAGACATATAGAAGAGTGAAGTACAATATATATGCTCCAATATGCATGAACCTTGAATATATTATGCTAGCTGAAAGAAGCCAGACACAAAGGGATCACATACACTTGGTATGATTCCTTGTAAATGAAGCATCCAGAATAGGTAAATCCAGACAAAAGTAGGTAAGTGTTTGACAGTATCTGGGGAGGAGAATGGGAAATAATGACTAATGGGTATGGGATTTCTTTTGGGGGTGATGGAAAACTCCTGAAATTAGTGGTGATAGTTGCACAACCTTATGAGCACACTAAAAATCACTGATGAATTTTATGATATGAATTTTATGATATTTCACAATAACCCCCACACCGAACCCCATCATTTGAACCCTATCAATGACGAACATGATTTAGTACATTTACTTGGAATATATTACTGTACCATAAAATAACATGCTATGTGTAAGTTAGTCCTAGCCTAGAAAGACTTTTGTTTTACAATAAAAAAAGTAAGTTTTGTAAATCAACATGAATAAGTTCTTAAACTTTCATAGTTTTTGTATTCAAATATAAGAAGGTGTTGAAATGATCATTCTGAGTTAATTTCTGTGCTTAAAACTTTATTTTTCTGCTGAATTTAGGGAATATTTGTGATGTTAGACTTTGGAATCTCAATTTAAATAGTTTAGTATTCTCAGGGTGAAGGTCACATAGTCCTGGAAAAAGTAATGTTGTCTGCTGGTTCTGAAAGAGTTTCTAGCATCCTGAAAATGTGATTGTGTGATGTGGATGCTTTTACTTTCACAGTAAACACCATCCTTACACATAAGACATTTGTTTAACAAAGTTTTCATTAAAATGTTGCTTTCTAATTATAAAATAATCCTGTTTTATTTTGGCATCATAAAATAAAATCAGCTACCTTTGTAAAAAAATTGTATTTCAATAATTTCCTCTTCAAATTATTCTTCTCTGATTCTGGTAGTTTTTAAATAGGATAGTGGTAATATTCATAATCCAAGAAGAAGAAATCACATGAGCCAAGTCACAGAGTTGGGAAAGTAAAAATGTATCAGGGAATGTGGTGGATTTGGATGGAACATAGGTACATGCATGGGGGAAATAAGAGATGCAACCGAAAAGGGGACTCGCTCAGTTACTGACTGATTTGATGTTCTGGCCCCAAATATGGAAGAACTTTTTGGGTGCCAGTCATTACTCTGTATGTTTATACATGAAGATCTGGTGCTAGCACACAGGGCTTAGCAGTCAAGCTCTGGTGACATTTAAACAAATTTTCAATTCAAATTCACTTAAACAATTATCAGGGTGTGAATATGCACACATATACATACAGTTATAGTTTCTTTCTTTTATATAACTCATATACTTATGTCTGTATTTCTTTATAGACATTCATTTAATTAAACCTATGGTTTTATTTATTTATCATTGCCCGTGCCCATAGGAGAGCTTTAAATTCTAGTCACACTGATGCTGACAAAATGCAAAACAGCCATTTGAACCTTAGGCCTTGTGACTCTCCATGCATTATCTGTATATAAAGAGCAGAGCCAAAGAGGCTCCTCTCTTAGTCTTGATGTCCAAGCCCCCTACCCTGACATTTCATTTTAAATAAGTATCAACACAACTCTGAAATCTGCATTTTGAAAATAACTGATATTTCTACTCTAGATGTTCACTTGAGGAACCTCTGCTCTAGTTCTCTGCTACCCAGTAAGCCTTGTCTCATGTGGGGACAGTAGGACAATTTGGGAGCTGGGTTTAGCCTTAATTTCTGGCGTAGCCACTTACACATGATGTGACATTAGACAAAAGCTTTTCTGAGCTTTTCCTTCCTCTTCGTTGAAAAAAGGACATAATATGTTTCCTGAAAAAAGCTGCCCATCTAGATGTACGTTAAAAGAGGCCTTTTGCTGCCTTATCCTGTTACGGGGCAACCCTAAAGGGAAATGGACCATCCCTAAATGGGATGGCCCGGGTGTGAATCCTTACCTGTGTGCTTACAAAAAAAACTCCGAACAAGACCCAAGGGCAGGCACACAGAGAAAGGTTATAAAATTTTTATTTATAAGGGAAATGAAATGGGGTAGGGGGAGGAGGAAGGAAGGGGAGACAGAGGGTATTCATTGGTCAATACATCCAGTGATGCTGTCTGAGCTGGGACCCCAGGTGCATGCAGGTCCACCCCTGCAGGTCCACATGTCTTTGGTTTTATACCAAGCATGGCTGCTCAACTCCTTTGTTCCCAGTAATCCCCCTTTCCAGAAATCAAGACTCATGGTGGGAATTGTAATCCTCAGTGCCTAGGATCTTTGTGGCATGGAGGTGGGGGTGAGCTTTTGTGATGGGCCAGTGAGGAGCTCTGTGGGAGGTGCTGGGGAACACAGATGTGAATGATGTGTGGGCCTGGACTCAGGACACTCCCCAACTAGTGAGGAGAAGTCCCACCTGACTGTAACATGTGCCAAGGTTTTTTGCAATCCAGGGAGGGAGAGGTTAATTCCATCACTGGAAAAGAATCCCAGTGAGAACACTGACACTCATTAAATCTAGTATGTTAATCTATATTTGTAATTTCCTCTTCCTAGATCCTCTTAACTCAAGCCTCAGATCATGCTTTAAGCTTTTCTGAGCAGGAGCACCCAAACCCAAAATAAAAAGAACTGAAAATAACAAAAGAAGAATGTTAATGGTCAAGACTTCCCATGCCAACTTTAGACCTCAAGCCCCTAAAAGACAGAAACTGACTACTTTTCTCCTTCCAGTTTCTCAGATCTCCAGAGAGGCCCCATGGGCATGTTGGTTCCCTCATGAATGCAGCCAGCTCACTGACGTCCTGCAGGCCTTTGCTTCCGGCACCACCTGCAAGCTGGTGACCGAAATCTCTCCTTTCACACTAAACAACTCTGTTTCTAAGACCAGTGCTAGTTAGGAGCACTGGAGCAATTCTTGCCTTTCTTTTAAGACATACTATGGTATGTCTTTTAAACAGAAGAGAAAAGAAACAGAAGAGACAACAGAAGAGAAAAGGAAGGATGTGGGTTAATTGGGTAAAAGAGGTTGATCATCTGGTGAAGGAGGATAGAATTGGACACTTGAGTGGTGCAACTTAATGTACTATATGCAGGTGTTGATTTATAAAGCTACATATTGTGAACCAATGCTATTTCAATAAAAAATAAAAATAAAAGCACACCATTATAAGGAAATTTTGATAAAAACAACAAATACATTGCCTGCTTTTGTCACTCAGCCCCTCTAGCTCCTCCAGCTCCACTCACTCAAGCATACCATCACCTGGGGTTTTTTAAGTGTCTAGAAGTCATTATTTCCTGAGCAAGTCTACTCCCTGTAGAGCTGCAGTGTAGTCTGTGGCATTCCTTTCTTCCTAGGATTGTCTCACTGGAGGGAGGGTGACCAAGCCAGTTGGTGGAGCTCAATGCTTTGAAAAGGTGGGAGCTTGGGAATGGAGCACAGAGGAGCCCCTTGGCCCTGGCTAATAGGAGTGGCCTCCTATTGACCATCAGTATACAAAGATGTTAAGTCACCCGAACTGCCCTATTGTGCTGGTTGCTATTGGCTCCTTTTGTTTCAACAAACAAAAAAAAGTAAAGTGGTTGTTTGCTGAAGAAGCTTTTGTTCAGTGGGGAAAAAAAAGTGCTTCTACCTTAGAACAGGAAAGGCGTCAGCAGGGTAGAAGAAAGCCCTGGGCAGCCTTCTCACGGAGCCATCTGGTGGCTCTTTGCTGTAAACGCGTGCTGGGAGCTGCCGCCGTGTGGGCTGAGCTCACTCTTTTTAGAGAAATGGCCTTCCTCAGCTCAGGAAAGACTCCTTTCCAGACGGTGTACAACATAGCTGCCTACTTTGACTTCCTCGCCTTGGCTTTCTAGGGCCTGACGCTGGGCTTCCTGCTCTACCACTTCCACTCTACTGCCATCTCCAGATTAGCTTCTCTGGTTCCAGTCCCACCTAGGGCCTCCTGGCCAGCCCCAGGGCCTTTGCACTTCCTTTCCTTTGTGTCGGATGCCTTTATCCAGCATCTTCTCAAGACTGGGTCTTTCTCATTGCTTATATCTCAGCTCAAATGAGCTTTTCTCAGAAAGGTGTCTCTGATTCCTTTCTCTAAAGTAGTCACTACCCCAAGTCATTCTCTATCACAAGTCTTTGCTTTTTATCACTCATATTTAGTAGTATCTCAAAAATGATTTCTTTCATTCATCTGCTTTTTCCCTTGTCTATGGTATACTGTACTAAGTCTGAGAGAGCAGAGCCTCTCCTGTTTGTCTCATCTCTGTATCCCTGCCATCAAGAAAAGTGCTGGTTTATATATTTGCTGTTCATTAAATAAATGTGGAAAAATGAATGAACTGAAGGCCTAAAACATGAAAAGAGAAAAGCTTTAGAGGCCAGCCAGGTCTATATGATATTGTGTTGGACTCCTCCTTCCCGCTCCTTCTTTCCAGATGGCAGTCTATTATTGAAAGATCTACTTCCATGGCTAACACTTTAATATGGGACTATATTTTGGTTGTTAGGAACTCGGTTCTTTTCCACCACCTAATCCCATTCTCTCCTTTCCTTGGTTCAATTTTTCCTAATGTATATTCACACACACTTTAATAGCTTTAACAGGGGCTGCATTTATAAGGGAAAGTCATCTCCCATCTTTGAGGTGCCATGGTTTGCAGACATTTCCGAATGTTTTATGAAAAAGCATTGGAAAGCAAGAAAAATTCATTTCTCACCTGATCAGACTGTGGAGCCACTGTAGAGTGCATGGACTTCCACAGTTGTCTCTTTGGTTATTAATGATGTCCCTTCCGAGCCAGCAGCCAAGACTCTACTTGTTCAGGTCCTTTAAAGAAGGGACTTCAGATTCCAGGGGCACCAGGTGATTGTTAGCCAGGGTTTCCCTAAATCTGGGCCCATAGCTGGTCAAATGTTCTCTTTTACCTTTTCTTCGATTTTTACCAGTTGTGTATGCACATTTGAGAACTGTGAATGTCCATTGATTTCCTCAAACTCTTTTGGGGTTATTTTCTTATAATCACCCCAGCTCCTGATTCCTGCTTTCTTATTTTGTGATTGTGACTGTGCTTTTTCTATTATTCTATTCAACATTTGACTCATACCTAAAATTAAGCCTCATACCTGAGTTCCACTAACACAAGCAAATGAATAATGAAACAAAAAAGTCACCTTCACATATGGAAGTTCATGGCAAAGATTTGATGGCAGATTTGAGAAGATGATGGAGAGGTCTTTAATTGTATCAGGACACAACTGCACAATGAAAAAAGACATTCAAATTCTGGAATCACATTACTAGGAATTTTTGCTGGACCATCTCATCTGTCTCCTCTCTTTTATTCATCCCCCCACCTTCCTGGATTCTCCCACAAATTGCAATTCTTATGCAAAGGCATTCAACTGCTTCCCATATTTTTCATATCCAAGGTCATCAGAGTATTCAATTAATTCAAAATATTTCCATTACTCGTCTTAGGAAGCAGTTATGGTTTAAACAGCATTTTCCCCTCTTTTGAAAGTGAATTCTCCAAGGTAAGCCAATTGGAAGCCGGTGTCTTGTGTGTCATTTGGAGGAAGAATCGACAAAAATGTCCACATTGACGCTGACTTTTGAGGAGCTCACTCATCATCTACTTACTGTTCTGTTCTGAGATGTCAAATGGCCTGTAGATTGGTATGAGCTGCTGAAGTGAATCTCTTAGCTTATGACTGAGGGTTACCCAGGGATCCCAAACTGTTAAAGGAATCATTCTCTGAAAGGGGTACAACCATCTCTCACACAAGGCAAAGAAACCATACTTTTAGTTTGAAAGTTTTGCAATAAAATTAATGTGTGTGTGTGAGAGAGAGAGAGAGAAAGAGAGAAAGACAGCACATTCCTAATTATAATTTGCCATTAAAACTCCCCAAATAAATTACCCATTCCCTTGGGGGCAAATGCCCAAATAGGGTTGGTCTGAAATGAGGCCACTGAGGCCGAAAACTTGCCACAAGTCTAAGGTGGCTTCTGTTGGGGAGCCATAAGAAGGAAATTAAGTGGGTCCCAAAAAGCTAGGACAGAAGGAAAGAGAGAAAATTAAAAATCAAACTGCAGCTCAAGATAATGGTTGCCATTGTCTCTGCCAAGGACAGCCTTCCCATATGTCCCTCACCCACGTGTCTCTTCCAAGTATCTCTTCCAAGTGTCTCTACATGTCTCTCCTCCATGTGTCTCTTCCAAGTCTCCATTCCAGCAGTACCAGGGTGCAAGTCAGCCTGCAGGAGCAAGAGCGAGAACTGCCCGCCTGTCTTCTGTATTATACAGGGACTGCTCAGCTCCACCCTAGTTCCCATTAGCTCTCCAGCCCAAGAAGTCTGGTTCATGGTGTAATGGGGCTTAGAATCCAACGTGGCTGCATGTAAAAGGGGTTAGGGAAGATGGCACCTTTTCACTGTGCTCTTCCTCCTCCTTTTATGGAGATGCATTCTGTAGCAAGAATTGCCAAAGTTTTGGAGTAGTTTTATCTCCATTGGACAGCAGAGAACCACTTAGGTGTGTTTGTCCGTTTACTAGGTATGTCTCTTATTCTTGGGTGAATGAGAAGTTTTTATGCATTTTTCTCAGCCTGGAACTTAATACCAAGAGAAAAATGAAAGCATTTTCTACCTTTTTTATTGGCAACAGAAGAGCTGGGCTGGTTGCAGAGGGCTGGAGTTGGTTTTTGAGCCGGCTGTGTTGTGAAGAAGCCCAAGAGTGAGACGGAAATCAGAGAGTCAGAGAATGTGCCAGAGTCCTTGGGGGACCCGGGGAGAAGCTGCTCCTTACTTTGTAACTGTTGGGTCCTAAACTCAGAACAGTGAAGCAAATTAATTGCTCAAGGTCATACCTCAAGGCAGTGTAATTTATGGTCCATTGTTCAATTTGGAAGAAGGAATCCCCTTGGACTTCCCTGACATTGGGAACAGACACAAGTGAGGGGTGTCAGGACTACCCGGGGGAAACCTCAGCTCTTTGAATCAAGGAAAAATGAGTCAACTGCTTGCTCTTTTCAGCTCTTGAACTTTAAAAATCTGAGTTGTGGTTCAGTGTTTGAGGTGGTGTGTGTGTTTGGTGAGGGGGTGGGAGGTGACACGGAGGATTCAGAAGATGGTGATTAGGTTCTTTGAGATGTCTGGGGGAGGAGGAAGAGCATGAAAAGGAGGTGGATTCTTGCTTCAGTGGAGGAATAAAGAAATGCAAATAGGTCAATTGGATGTCAGCTCTTTCCCTCTTGGACTGCAGTGCACTTAGGAGCTTTTCTTAGGCTGGCTGACTGCTATATAAACTGGAAATGTGGTGAAAAAAGTTGCATAAGGTTGTTTGTGACAGAGAATATGTTTTGACCAATTTAATTTAGCTCAACAAGTAATTCTCATGTACCTAGTAAATGCCCAGCACAAGGCCAGATGTGTGTGGGGAACCAAAAGAAAGACTTTTCAGTATTACCACATCTAAAGCTGGACACTCTTATTAGGAAGCAAGACACATCAACATGAAACAGACAGAAAATGAAACTGAATAGCTTCCATACCAAAAATTGTGGTACATATGCTTTGTATTCTGGAAAGCCATGAAGAAAGGAGCCAGAAGGAGGGCTCAGGAAGAGATGAAATGAAATCTGCTAATTTTGAGGGCTCTGTCTTCAAGTGTACATGTATTCCCTAGCATGAGGTGTTGCTCATAGCAGGTGCTCAATAAAATCTCAGTGATGGAGGAAGGAGAACCCACAAGAACAAAGGATTGGATGTGGGGGTAACCAGAGGTTGGCAAGGGCTGGACCAACATAGCAGAACAGAGAAGTACCATCGGAGTTATGGGAGTGGGGAGTGGAAGTGGAGTCTGCCTCTGGCTGCAGAATCTACTTGTTCTGAGGCCCAGGGAAGCACAAGAGACGAAAAGGTGGTACTGTCCTGTGACTCAGGAAGAAGCCTGCTAGATTAGGCTCTGACCTCTCATTCTGCTTACCTTAGCTTTTACACATGCCAAAGACAAGGCAGTGCTGTGAAATCTCTGCCAGTTCTACATTCTAGAAAGTGCACTTCAGGATGGGGTGCAGGATGGACATTTGGAGACCGAAACTTGTTGATTCCTAGAATCTGGGGGTTGAAGACATGGACTGGGGTGGTAGTAATGAGAGTAAGCAAGGAAGAAAAGGATTAGGGAAATTTGGAAGTGATTCTAGAATGCTTTTGGGTGTACTCAGTGGAGTTGGAATTATACCAGTTGGAGCTGGCTTTTAGAGAAGTCGAGATTAGGGGGAGTGCTGTCTTTGTGATATGAGGTGACTGAGAAATCTTAGCAGCAGCAGGAAATGTAGGGTTAGTGGCCGACTGGATGAATCAGGGCAGGCCAGAGTGGGACCTTTGAGTCAGACAAGAGGTTGCTTTGACTCCTGCTCTAAGCTGTGTGGCCTGGAGCACATGACTAGGGGAGTGGGACCAATTCATTCAGTTTGCATGGGACTTGCCCAGGTTAAGCTTTCAAGAGCCCGTATCCTGGAAACCACTTTGCCTGGGATTTTCCTGGTTTGAAAACTACAAGTCCCATGTCCTGGGAGCTCCCTCAGCTGTGATCAAATTGGGATGATTGGTGAGCCTATTTGACCAGCTTTAGCCTTATTTCTTCACTGGAAAAGTAGAGGAACAACACCACCTTCATCAGAGTGTAAAGTGCATTAAACGAGAGAGTACCAGTAAACACTCAGCATAGAGACTGGCACAAAGAGGCAAGCAACAAGTATTTGTTGGAGGAATGACCTAGATAGATCCAGCAGATGAACTGTTGGGTGCACAGGGGCTGGGGACACTGCTCCGGAGTCACCTTGAGATGTCTGCAGAGCCAGGTGGCCTTGTGCATAGAGCTTGTGGATTGGGATTTCTATTGCTATTCATAAAAGAGGGTTTGCTAAGAAAATCGGTAATGCAAACAAGGGAGATGTTAGCCCACTCAAGAGGGCAAATCTAAACAGCAGCATTTACATTTCAATAATGCTTATGCTAATTGTAAGTGAATATATGACTTTGCCAGAGAGGCTTGCATTTCCTCTCTCTGGCCCAACTGATGCAGTGGCTGTTTGTGCTCAAGTGAAATAAAACCACATTTTGTTTCAATATTCACTCATTTACTCATTCAACAAATATTAGCATTTTTCACGTGCTGGGCACAATGCTAGGCTCTATGGAGGCTACAAAGAAACAAGAGAAGTAGAGCATTTTCTCAGAGCAGTTACAATAACATTTTGTTTAATATTTGTTTATCTTCCTTATGGGGAACTGAAGTGGGGTGAGCAGAGAAGGAGGGAAGGGGGAACATCAAGGAGATGGGGGCAGAGAAGAGAGAAGGGTGAAGCAGAAGGGGTAGGGCAGAGGAGAGGGGAGCAGAGAGGAGGAGCAAGGAGCAGAGAGTGGGAGGAGTTGGGAGGAGGGGGAGCAGAGAGGAAGAGGGTGCAGGGGGGAGGGCGGAAGGGGGTAGGAATAGAGAGGAGGGGTGAGCAAAGAGGAAGAGGCAGGGAGGGATCTGGGAAGGAATTTCAAACGAAGGCATATCAAAAGAAGGGTCTGAGGTGGGGAGAGGGGTGGAAGGCGGTAGGAGCAGCAGAGAACTTAGGCTGGAGGGAGACAGGAAGGAAGGAAGCAGCTCGGGGAGCAGGTGGAGAAGAAAGGAGCAGATGAGGAGAAATACTAAGGGCAGGTGGAGGCTCAAGGCATGTGCTTGCTAAGTTACAGTCACTTGTGACATGACCCCCTCCCCCCGCCCGAATGAAAATGTTGAAATTACACACATGAGGGGTTTTTACTCTAGTGGTGATTTTTTTTTCTTTCTTTTTAACCACAGCTGAGAGGAAACCAGGGTAAAGACCAGAGAAAGAGGAGGAGGAGGAGGTGGTCACAACCACCACAGGGGCTCTGCCTGGTTCTGTCTCCTGCTCCAGATGTCACTTCCCTTCTCAACTCTGAAGGAGTAGGACCCGGCTCTCAGCTGCGGTGGTCAGCTGAGACCCTCCTGATGGAGGTAACTCCTCCAGGAGCAGCAGCTCCCCTGAACTTCACAAACTGCGCTTCCCCAAACTTGTTCCTCCTCAGAACCACTCTGCTGCAACCCTGACACCACCCTTCCTCCCTCCACCTGAAGAGGCAAAGCAGGGTCACGGACAACATTTACTTCCTCTTCCTTTCATTTTTATTTCAAAACTTATTTCCCATTTCCATTTTCCTGGGTTGGATATCCCTGAGGCTTTCATAAACCTATAGGCTCTGGATAAAAATGCTTAACACACCCCAGAGTTCGAGAAGGAAGAGTTATATGTAAATAATCGGTTCACTTGGCCTTGGAAAATGACCAGGCTGGAAGGACCTTCAGACAGCACAACTGTTAGCCAAGAGCTGCAGACCAGGAGGTTGCAAAATTCCATAATCTGAGCCAAGTGGTCAGATCACTGGCTGCCTCAACTGGCAAAACTTTAAGGCAGTCTGGCCAGCCCAAGAATGGCCGCCATTGGGGTGCATGTTAGCAATGCCACATTCGCTTAGTTCTTGGGTTATAGTTTTAAGGGACAAAATTACTTGGACTGTAGGGATGGAGAGAAAATGTGCCTTTACCCCTGTGGGTGCTTCTTGGACTGGTCAAACAAATTAACATTAAACAGGTTAGTGGGAGAAAGGAACAAATTTAATCACATGCATACGGAGAATCCATATGGAATAGAATCTAAAGTAAATGGAGCAAAAATGAGGGTATATTTATTCCAGTCTAAGGAATAGGAAAGGCTTCAAGGAGAGAGATAGGGATTCATATGATGAGAAGGTAACTTGTATGACAAAGGCCAGATGCTTTGTAAGTAGATGTTTGCCCTGCCATGTAGATAGGTTTCTTCAATAGAAAGGTTATTTCTGGTAAAAATCCTAACTCTGAGCAATACCCCCCAATTTTCATTCTTATAGGTTAAGGAAGTGATAAGGATTCTCATGAGCCTGCAGGGGCTCCATTGACTTCAGCTCAAAATAGTCCACATGTCATCCTTTGAGAATTTAGGCCTGAGTGGAAGCTGCGCTACTGCATTTTAATTGTTTTTTTTTTTTTTTAAACAACACCAATCTATTTAAAAGATGCTAAGTACAATCGATCAGGCAACACCTGTCTGAATGTGGCTCTGTGGTATACCTCAGACACTTTTGAGTCCAGTCTTCCATATTTCTGGGCCTTATTTTTGCTTGTACCCTTACACTTTAGGTATCACTCACCTGCCTGGACAGTCATGTTCCAAAGCATGGCATCTGCTGAATGTGTCCAGAGACTCAGGCTAGCTTAGAGATGATGACGTTACATTATGCTTGCATGTCACATAATAGTTGGCAAGCACTTTGCCACGTGGTATTTCACATAAGCCTGCAACAGCTCTGCCAGATGGGTATGATTATCCTCAAATTGTAAATGAGGAAAGGAAGCTCCAGAGAGGTGAGTCGATTAGCCCAAAGCCTTCGTACTAGTGATAGATCCAATTTCCTGACTTAATTATATGCTTCAATTGTACCCTGACTTAACTGCCACCAAACCTGTCACCTGCCAATGACACAAAAAGTAAAGATAAATAATATGGGTTGATTTTCACTGTTTGCCTGGCACCATGCTAAGTACTTACATGGTTACCAGCTAACACACAAGGGAGTTTATGTTTTTATCCCCATTTTACACAGAAGAAAACGAAGACTTAGAGGGATGAAGTAAATTACTCACCGTCACATGAAGAGGGAGTAGAGAGTAGGGATCTAAATCCAGCTCATTTGACCCAGAGTTAATGTTTGTAATCCCTGACTGTCTCCCAGCGGGCATGCCAGAGGTAGGGCATCCAATCAAACTTGGACCCTTGCATTTAATTATCCGATCAGTTTGTCACCTGTTTAAAAATGTCAGTGTCCTGGATGTCAGGTTCTGCTTTCCAAAAGTCCTGTTCACCCAGTCCTCTGCAGATAAACACAATTAAATTTGTTCCCTATTTGGGTTTCCGGTGGCGGAGGAGAAAAGGAGGTTTGAGGGGACAGAGGGGAGTGTGAGGTTGGAAGAAGGAAATGAGGATTTCCCAGTCCAAAAGGCCAGAGTGCCGGGGGCTGCAGGGTGGGAAGGGTGTTGTCATGCCCGCGCAGGGACACGGTGCCATCAGTCCTTCCCAGCCACATGCGCTGCTGCAGTCTTTTTGATAGTGCCACATATGGCGCCTTCTTAATTGAATTTTTCATAATAATTGATCTGACCTGTAGCATTCTGTTAGCTTTAGCAAAACAAATTCTGACAGGTTTCGATATTAGAACTGAAAATATGTTCCCAACTAGCCGAGGAGCCATAAAGCAGGCTGAAATCATACTAATGATAATGTACAATCTGCTTGCTACCATAAAGTTCTTATTATTTACATGTAGCAAACCATCCAGAGATAATGTGAGCCTTGAGTCTCCTTCCAGTTTTTGCTGATCTTCTCTAATTTACCAAGTGGGGGCTAGGGAGAGGCTAAAGAGACTTCCCAGGTCACTTTGTGTGCCCTTCCCGATGCCTCTATGTGTTATGTGACTTCTTCACGGTGCTGCTCATGAATCTCTAGATTAGAGACATCCTCGTGGGCTGGAGGGCTATTTGGATAGAGTCCTTGGTTCAGGGAAAGGAGATGCAGACTAATTTCCTCAGGTGTTTCTTCTCTGGCATCTTCCCTGAAATAGTCCTGGAGGCATTCAGAGGGGAAGTGCAGACTGCCTGCCTGTAACCCAGGAGGCTCTGCCTCCTGAGTCAGGCCCTGGTTCTCCTGCCAGGAGCACTTAGGGAGGCGATTCCACTGGGCTGAGGAACCCTTTCTGCTTGCAGCCTAGAGTCTATGACTCCAAGTGCTGGAATCCTGGATTCCTGTCTAAACAGCCCTCAATCCTCTTCCACACACAGGCCTCGTTCTGAGTCTGACTTCCTGAGAGTCCATACTGTTGTGGGGATCACATGCAGAACTCAGTGTTGAGTTCTGAGGGGGTGGGGAGAGGCAGCGATGACAGTAGGGGCCTGTGAATGAAGCACGGACTGATGGCCAGAGGATCTATGTGCATGTGAACCAGGCCTCTGACAGCTGGGACTGAGCCAGGGGCGGAAACGAACCGGGTGTGGGCTTGGACTTGGGGCCCTTCTTATGAGTCATCTTCACTGAGAAACTCTGAGGGCTTGAAGTTTGAACTTGTGGGTCATTATGAACCTTTGTTTGCTGAGGCAGAGGATGGAGCATATTTCCTTCAGCAGTTTGTTAGCTTGACTCTACTTGTTATGCATATGGCGAGCGGGGCTCCATTTGCACTCTTTCTCCAGCCCATGGGAATGTGACCAAGGCTGAGCTTGTTAGATGAAATAGGTGGAACACGCAGTGGGCACAACATGGGACTTCTCCCTCTCCAGCTGATGATTCCGTGAAATGAGACTCACTAAAGAAAGAGTGGTGGGAACTTGGGTTCTCTTTTTGGATTTGGTATCAAGTAACTGAATGTTCTGGGCCAGTTCTTTTGAGGGCTCCAGCTTGCTGGTACACAAAAGAGAGAGTGCTAGATCAAGCATATCCCAAATTGTATTCTGAATCGCTTGCCCTCCCTGGTGACCTCTGAATAAAACAGTTCCATAGTCAATTACATTTAGCAAACACATTCTTCTTTGAGAGTCTTAATGCACATGTGAATAAAAAGCTTTCTGGAAGTCCTAGAGTCCAAAAAAGGATTTAGTTTTTGATTTAATTTTAATTAACCTAGTTTCTCACACTGAGCATTTATTAAGTGTTTATTGTGTGCTAGGAACTACGCTGTGTGCTCTATATGCATGTTTTGTTTAATTATCACCCAGTCATATGATGTAGTTATTATTTTTATTCCACTTTATAGATGTAGAAAGTGGGGACTCAGAGAGACCAAGTAACCTGCCCAGAGGTAGGACTGAAGCCTTGCCACCTGATTCTGGGGCTGAAGTGCTCACTCATCCCAAAAAGCAGGCTCAGGGTCTTTTATGTCACTAAGGAATCTTGTAGGTCGCTAAGGAATCTTTTTGGGATATTTTTCTCTTTTGGTGGTTATTACCACAGATTCAGAGCAATTTCCTATGGACTTCATATTTATTATAATCAAACAATCTTTCTCACTCTAAATGTTTGTCTAAATTTGGGGCCTCCCTGGTGGCGCAAGGGATTAAGCACAGCACCATGAAGCGATCCAGAGCCTTTGCAGCTCAAGTTCGATCCCGGGAGCAACCCACATGACACAGCAGACCTCTCCTGTCTCTCCCCCTGCTCCCCTCAGCAGTGTATTTCAGTCAGTCTGCCTGTTCTTTTCCCCACTCTGTCTCTGGTGGATCCTCTCACGCCCTGCACCTCTGGCCTATACCCCAGTTCTTGTATGCATGCATAAATAAATCTTAAAAAAATAAATATTTGTCTAAATTGGAAAAAATTAAAACACCATCAATTACAAATGACACATAAAAAGATGCTCAATGTCATTAGTCATCAGAGGAATGTTAATCAAAATTACAATATAATTTCATACCCACTAGGACTGTTATAATCAAAAAGTCCAGAAAACGAGAAATGATGGCAAAGATGAGGAGACATCAGAAACCACATACACTGCTGGTGAAATGCAAAATGATGTCGCTACTTTAGAAAACATCCTTGCAGTTCCTCAAAAAGTTAAAGACAGAATTACCACATGACCTAGCAATTCCACTCATATATATGTGTATATATATATATATATATATATATGAATATATGTCCAAGGAAAGTGAAAGTGTTATGTCTGCACAAAAACTTGTGCATATATGTTCATACTGGCATTATTCATAATAGCCAAAAAGTAGACCTAGCCCATCATCATCAACTGATTAAGAACAAATTACAGCATATACGAACATGGACTATTATTTTTCATAAAAAGAAATAAAGTACTGATACATGCTACAACACAGATGAACCTTGAACATGTTATGTTAAGTAAAAGAAGCCAGACACAAAAGATCACATATTGTACAATTCCGTTTAAATGAAAGGTATAGAAATGGGCTTCCCTGGTGGCACAAGGTGTTAAGATGCAAACTGTGAAGCTGTCCGCAGCCTCTCCAACATGAATTCGATCCTGGCCGGCCACCCACATGGTGGTGGCTGGCTTCACATGGTGCAGCTACCAACATAGTGCAGCAGACCTCTCCTGACTTGCCTGCTGCTCCCCTCAGCAGTGTATTTCAGTGAATCTGCCTGTTCTGTTCCCCACTCTGTTCTGTTCCCCACCCCCACTTCTCTGGCCGGTACCCCAGCTCTTGTATGCATACATAAATAAATCTTTAAAAAAAATAAATGAAAGGTACAGAATTGGTAAATCTAGAATTAGGGCTAGAAGTGTGGGGGGAATGAAAGGGAGAATGATAGCTAAAGGATTTAGGGTTTTTGCAGTAATGAAAATGTGCTAAAATTGGCCTCCCTGGTGGCACAAGGGGTTAAACACTACACTATGAAGCAATCCGCAGCCTCTGCAGCACGAGTTCAATCCCCGGCCCACCAGAGAGGAACCCACATGGTGCAGCAGACCTCTCCTGTCTCGCCTGCTGCTCCCCTCAGCAGTGTATTTCAGTCAGTCTGCCTGTTCTGTTCCCTACTCTCTCTCTGGTGAATCCTCTCACCCTCCACATCTCTGGCCTGCACCCCAGCTCTTGTATGCATAAATAAATAAATCTTTAAGAAAATCTATAAAAAAAGAAAATCTGCTAAATTGATTGGGGTAATGACTTTACAATTCAGTGAATATACTAAAGACCATTGTTTTTCACACTTTAAGTGAATGAATTGTATATGTGAACTATAGATAAAATTGTTATCTCCATAAATCTCTCACAACGTGAAGATAATTTGAAAAAGAAATCAGCTGAATTACCCTATTGCCACAATTTTTCATGTCTCACCTTCTCTCCTATTTCTGTCCACTGCATTGCAGGCAGGTGTGTGTACATTCAGTTGTTCCCTCCTATTGAACTGGTATCCTAGTAGCAATGATATATTTATGCATTGATTCTTTCATTGATTAATAACTATTTTGTTTGTATATCTCTCCAGAGAGTCCATTGAACCCCAACATATGCCAGGCACTGTGCTAGGATACAGCAGTATTGAGTAATGTAGACAAGATCTCAGTTCAAAATGAGCTTGCTGTCAACTTGGGGCAACTGAAAAGGGCCCCAGCAATTTCAGAGTAGTATGAAAAATTCTGAGACTGTGAACCTTGTGCCTGGGGAGGTCATGGAAGAAACCCTCTTGAAGAAAATATACTTTCGCCTTATTGAAGGATAACGTTTGAATCATTTCCTTTTTTTAAAAAATTTTTTTTAAAGATTTATTTATTTATGCATACAATAACTGGGGTACAGGCCAGAGGTATGGGTGTGAGAGGATTCACCAGAGACAGAGCAGGGAACAGAACAGGTGGACTGACTGAAATACATTGCTGAGGGGAGCAGCGGCAAGGCAGGGGAGGTCTGCTGTGCCATGTGGGCTCCTCCCTGACTGGGTGGGAACTCGTGCTGCAGTGGCTGCGGACAGCTTCATAGGTTGCATCTCAACCCCTTGCGCCATAAGGAATGCCCTGTTTGAACCATTTCTAAGGTCTCTCAGTGCATCAAAAATATAGGGCAATAAGATAATGGGTTGAGTTAAGGTTGGAGGTGTAGATACAGACCAGATAAATTTGGGCCTAATTGCCGTATATTGGAGACTGTGCTAAATTGCAGTGGGAAGGCAGTGAAAGTTTTTAGGCAGGTCAATGGTGAATTTTCAAATTATTTTAATTGAAATATCAAAAGTCAAAGCAAATTGAAGCATTGAATCCAATTTGAAAATCACTTATTTTTTTTTCCACCCTTTTATTTAATTTTATTTTTTTAATAATAAATTTTATTTTTATATTCCCCATACAATTGCAACCCCCTTATTTTGACCCCAATCCCTCCCTTCCCGCCCCCTAGCCCCCATAGAGTGTCTCTGGTTCATAGTTGTTTGTTGATTTTGATTTTCACTTTCTTATAGTTATTCATTTTCCTGGTCCCTTATTTAAGTTTTCTAGATTCCTGCTATGAGTGAGACCATCCGGTATTTTTCTTTTTCTTTCTGGCTTATTTCGCTGAGCATGATCCCTTCCAGCGCCATCCATGTTGCTGCAAATTGCATGTGTTTATTTTTTTTGAATGCTGAGTAATATTCCATGGTATATATGTACCACATCTTCTTGATCCAGTCATCTATTTTTGGGCATTTGGGTTGTTTCCAAAGCTTAGCTATTGTAAATAGTGCTGCTATAAACATAGGGGTGCAGGTGCTCTTTGGAATTGAAGTTTCTGTGTCCTTTGTGAAAACCACTTATTTTGAATGAATGCTGTGTTTGAGAAGACGAAGGGTTGGATAAATCATTTGTAAGCAGGAAAACAAAATATTACCTGTTATTGCAGAATTTGAAAAAACAAAGCAATAACTTTTAGATTGTCCAGTATTTCCTTTTCAACTAGTAGTTTTTAAAAAATGTAGCTATGAAACAATTTTGTTATTATTATCAAGTAGTTAATGAGTGATGATTACCAAAAAAAGTAAAAGCAAAAGCAAAATATTTATTATTTAGCTTATGCTTGACATAGAATATTTGGCAGCCTTCATTTTATCAGAAAATGGTCTCTGATAGTGCAGTATGTATAACTGCATTTTGGTAATCACCATAAATGATGACATGAAATCAGTATAGATTTTATGTGTGCAAATGAACCACCTACACTTAATTTTTTAAAAATATGTGCAATCTCCAAGGGACTATGGTGATGGTACACAGGTGAATTGGTGGTGGGAATTTTACGGGACTACACCTGAGAGAGAAAGCATGCATTGTACGAAAAGAAAGAATGATGTAATATATATATAAAAATGCTTGTTGCCACCCTACATTCATATGTTGAAGTCTTTAAGCCTGGTGTGATGGTATTGGGAGGTGGAGTCTTTGGGAGGTGCTTAAGCCATGAGGGTGGAACCCTCATGAATGGAATTGGTATTTGTCAAAGAACTTTCCATCAAAAGAGGACACAGTAATGAGGCCATAGTGAGGAGGCCACAGTGAGAACAAGGAAGAGGACCCTTACCAGAACAGCACCATGCTGGTGCTTTTATCTTGTTTCCCAGCTTTTGGAACCATGAGAAATAAATTTCTATTGCCACCTTGTCTGTGACATTTTGTTATAACACCCCAAATGGACTAAGACAGTACTGTATTCTCAAACATTTCATTTGAAATGTTTTTTTCCACAGGTGTCATAATTTTTGTTTATAATGGCACATTTAATCAAATCACATTTAATCAAAATGCACATTTAATCAAATGAACACCACATTTTATTTATCTCTATTGCTGGACATGGAGGTTTTTGTTTCCAATTTTGTTTCCAATTTTTGTGCCACAGTCTTGCTTATTTTAGTCAACACAGCTATGGACACCTTGTTTTTTCATGCATACAACCATGCCACCCCATTTCCCATTCTGGTTCGCATTGCAATTAACACTTTATTCACATCATTTTTCTAGGAGTTATTTTCAGGAGTTACTGTCAAAAGGATTGAAATCTTTCAGCTCTGACTTAGTCTTACCAACATGCTTCCCAAATGGACTGTGCTAATTGATACTCTACCAGCACAAGAAAACCAAGGGCATTTCTTCATGTTTTCTTTTCTCTTTACTGGTAAAGGGGACTTCTTTCTGAGTGCACCATTGTTCTAAATTCACTGCTAAACTGTCTAAAGTCTGAACAATTCATCATTTACTAGGCATGACATATATAAAGTAGGAAAACCACATAAAAATTTAGACTATTAGTCAGGGATAGAGTATTTGAAAAAGGAAATTGCCCGGAACATGAGTTAAAATAAAATCAGACTTAAATCACAGTGTTGCTGATGATTTAAGTTTGCTAAGCTTCCTACTTTATAGTTTTCTGTGAAGAATTAAATTTTTCCATGAGATCCTCAGTGCTTAAAAAAAAAATTGTCTTTCAATACGTAATAGTCATTTTGGAGTTGTTTGTCCATCAGGAGAAGCCAATAGGGAAAGGCATTTGTCTGTCACATAATAAAAATCAATTTAAACAGAATGTGGCATTAATGCCCTCCACTGAAAAACTGTCAAAATAAAGATGATGTTAAAACATCCTTGCTATTATGGCACATAAAAAAATGAATTACTTCTCATTCTGTACAGTCCTATAGGTAATAACATTTCTGTAACTGCATAGCAGTTACTTTAGTTGTATTTGCGTTTGTCCTGGGGAAGAACAGTTGGTTCCAGGAAAGCTCCAGCTATAGGAGATTGTCTCAGCTAAAGTTAGACACACATGTAGATGGAGTACATATCATATTGGCTTCAAAAATGATTGGTTTGAGACTTGAATGTTAAAATTTATCGTTTCCTCTTTGAGTTAGCTCTGCAGGAACACTGGGCATGAGAGACTTTAGAGTAGAAGCATGCTGTATAGAGTTGGGAGAATTGGAATCTGGTCTCTACTCTGTGTTTAGTTACTTCATTAATGATCTGCAAAGCCCTGGGTAAGCAACTGTTTGAATCTCTTGATAAAGTCCACATGAATTTACTGGTAGGAAAGTAACAAAGGATAGTTTATCACTTGTCTGGAAGAAGATATTAAATTCTTCCTTTAGATTGTCTATACTGTTGTCTAAAACATATCAGCAATGCCGGGGGCCACTCATGTCAAGTTAGCCTGTTCAGGAGGTGAAGGGTTTCCTAACAGGAGTCCGATTAATGAGAGGGAGTATGGAGTAGTAGGTGGCTATATGGTGGACAACAGGAGTTCTGTTATTGGGAATTGAGCTTTATCAATATCTTCCCTGGCATTTAGGGAAATATCTTCAACCACTGAGGAGGTTAGCTGGTTTTGTGATATCCTTCCAGTGTGGGCATTTAATGGTTCTGTAATTTTTTTCTGAGGAAGTTGTCGTCTCTATATTTATTTACAATGGAAATTCCACAATCTTCAGTAGATCAGTTCTTAGAATCTCATCTCAAACAACTGTCTGTTTAGTTGAGGGGACTCCCTTGTACTGTTTAGATCATACTGCTGAAGTGTAGCTGCGATGGCCTATGTTATCATGTATTATCAACCAGAAACTATTTTTAGAAGGAGAGGAAGAAAAAGACAATGTTCATATTTCATTCAGATTTCCACAGGGGCATACAGACAGTACAATGACAGAAAGGCTTGGAGAACTGCGAATAATTACATAGTGATAGAGTGACTGTCCTTGTGAAGAAGTGGGGTATCAGAAGGGTATTTGAAGATTAGGAAATTGGAATTGAGGAAAAGGTGCAGGTGGGTCTGGTAGAAGATCTAAGGTCCTCTGCTTTGTTAAAAGTAGATCTTGGGTCCTTAGCTCAGCAAGGAGGCTTCAATTAATGTTTCTTATTGACAGGGCATAGGAGATTTAGTGTCTTGTGAAAGTCCGTTATTTTTTAGATATCATGTTCAGCTTTTGCTCCCTGCACTTCATCTTGGTGGGCACATACACCATATAAAATATTGTCATTTTTAGGAGCAAACCAGCCCTTCCTGATGATTATAAGTAGATAATTTGTGCTTGCTGATTGCATGATTGAATCAATATAATGAAAATTCTCCTTTTATTATGTTCTTCATTGCTATTGTGATTTCCCCCCTATTATTAGATTTTATTCAAATCTCAGGGTTGTTTTGGAAAGTAAATATCTGGAGCTCTTCAACCAGCATTGTTTTAGGAGGGTGAAGGAAGAAGAGGGTTGGGGAAGTGAGGAGGGATAATCTTGTCCCAGCTAGATCTTGAAGGAGATTTAGATGCAGAATTAATTTGGGACTTTAAGGCAGAACCATTATCTCCCTTTATTTTCTACCCTCTGTTTCCATGAAACTAGCTCTATAGTACTAAACATATACTCTAAGATTTCAGACCTGGTGTTGAATTTGTAAACATTCCATCTTGAGGCCCTGCTTGTAGGTTGAGAGAGCTCAGTTCAATGAAGAGTACAATATCCAAACAGCTTTTGTGGATTCTCATGACAGCCACCCACCTGGTTGTGCAATGTAGGAAGAGTTTGTGTTCGTACATGACCTTCTCTGCAGGCTCGGGTGGCAGGTCACATTATTCCTTGGCCGAGGCAGTAGGTTTTCCCATCATTAGTACAGATAAATCATAACAGTAGGAGGCTTAGATAATGTGGTTCATGTACCTGTGGTTTGTTTATCTTTCTGAAGATACTTAGCAGACAGGGAGTCCCTGAGATTTACCAAATATTCTCTCTATGCAGAAATTGGTTGCTGATGTAAGTGAGTAAAGATTATACAATCTGTGATGGTTAATTTTATGTGTCTACTTGACTGGGCTAAGAGATGTTCAGATAACCAGTGAACATTTCTGGGTATGTCTGTGAGGGTGTTTTGGGAAGAGATTTGCATTTGAATCAGAACACTGAGTAGAGATCAACTTCACCAATGCGGATGGGCATCATCCAATCCACTAAGGACCTGCATAGAACCAAAAGGTGGAGGAAGGGTAAATCTGCTTTCTGTTTGCATTAGGATGCCCATCTTCTCCCACCCTCAGACATCAGTGTTCCTGATTCTCAGGGCTTTAGACTCAGAGGGGTACATATACCTCTAGCAAGCCTGGTTCTCAGGCCTTCGGGTTTGGCTGGAACCATGCTAACAACCTTTCTGGGCCTCCAGATTGCAGGTGGCAGATGGTGGAACTTCTCATCCTCCATAATCCTATGAGCCAATCCTCATAATAAATCCCTTTCTATAGATATATATATCTTCTTGGTTCTGCTTCTCTGGAGAATCCTGACTAATACACTTGCTAAAACCTCTTCAAATTATTATCATAGAGAACAGTCAAAACCTTTCATTCATTCACAAGCATCACTTTTCTGAGCACCTAAAATGTGCTAGGCCTTGGGGATACCTAAAAATCAAAGTCATGCCCACTACTTCATGACAATATCTCTCACTGGTGGGGGAGATTAATGAGAAAACCCCAAAGTACAGTAAGTACAATGGGAACAGAGAAAGTCTGTCTTTACTCAAAGGTGTTAGGGAACATGCCCCCAAAAGTCAGAGTTGAATAGCCCCATTAGGGAATCTGGAATTGTCATCAGGGAAAAGATCTGGACAAGACATCCTAAGTCAAGGAGCAACATGCAAAAAGCAAAAAAGTAACAAAAAAAACCATGTTTATAGGAACCATGCATGGTATGGAATGGCTAACATACAGTGGTATGTATTTATTTTAGGACAAGATAGAAAGAATGTGGTGAATGGGCTTCCCTGGTGGTGCAGGGGATAAAGTCTCAGCACTACCAAGCTATTGCCAGCCACTGTGGCATGAGTTCGATCCCTGGCCAGGGAGTTGACCCACAAGGCATAGCAGACCCCTCTGTCTCCTGAGCAGTGTATTTCAGTAGATCTGCCTGTTCTGCTCCCCGCTCTGTCTCTGGTGAATCCTCTCACCCTCCCTCCACCTCTGGCCTACACCCCAGTTCTTGTATACATAAATAAATAAAAATAAATATATATATATATATTTTTAAATAAAGGATATGGTGAGCAATGAAGTTGGAGAGACCAAGTCATGAAGGATGAAGTTTCTTCCCTGTGGACCATTTGAAGGTGTTTGGTCTTTATCTTTCACCGATAAGCATGTAAAGATTTCAAGCATGAGAATGACATTCACTCAGTAATGTCTGAGTGACATTCAACTGAGTACCTACTATGTGCTGTTGTGGTTTTAGGTATTGGAGATACAGCAATAGACTAGAATTCTTAATTCCTATCAAACATGAACTGATATATATTTTAGACGGATTTCTGTGGCAGCAATATGGAGGACTGGCTGGGCTTAGAACCAAGTAAGAAATGGAATTCCTAGACTCTTTTTGTTTTAGTTGCATCAAGACTGTCTGGGATATGTCAATCATTGTTTTTAACAGCCCCCAGAGCAGAACAGTAGCTTATCTGCAGTACTTAAATTCTCAAATACTATGACCCAGGTAAACACTGATGAGAAACCTGATGAAACAGCAAGGTAGGCCATTTATCGGAATAAAAGTCAGCTTTTACATTGATTCAAAAGAACACCTGTACCCCTATGTTTATTGCAGCAAAATTTACAATAGGTAAAACCTGGAAACAACCCAAATGCCCAAAAATAGATGACTGGATCAAGAAGATGTGGTATATATACGCAATGGAATATTATTCAGCAATCAAAAAAGATAAACTCATGACATTCCTGATTCATGGATGGAGCTAGAAGGAATTATCTTCAGCAAAATAAGCCAGAAGGAAAAAGAAAAATATTGGATGGTTTCACTTATAGCAGGAATATAGGGGAACTAAATAAGACATCAGTGTAAAAAATAATAACAGTACAAAACACAACAAAGCAAAAACAGACAATTATAAATCAGAGACATCCTGCAGGGATGGAGGAGGGAGAGGGATCAGAGGGAGGGGGGGAGGAGCACAGGGGACTGAGGTGATGGTGCACGGGTGCACTGGTGAAGGAAACTATGGGGACTACACCTGAGGAGGTTCAGGGAAGCAAATATTTAAAAATGAACAGTGATGTAAAAAAATTAATTAATAAAAAAATTTTAAAAAGGGTCAGTTTTTACATGTTAGGTTACTAAAAGATAGAAACACTTGAAAGATAAAGGAGTTGTGCAAAGAGTTTAGGAAATAACCATGGAGGAGCAGGCAAGTGAAGATTGAGAAGAACATATTATACAGTCAGCTACCCCTTGGGCAATGATCTTACTGGGGAATTCTGGGAGGCAGCAGAGAACACACCTTGGAACTATCTCAACCAAGGGATTGGGAAGCTGGGGTGTTTATCCAGTAACTTCTTGTTTATCAGTGGCTAAGAGCTGTTGCCAAGGGCATCAACTTCCAACTTGCCCTGTTCACAGATGAACCATACTGCTAACCCAGAGAGTCATATGTGTTCATGGGAAGTGACCATTGGTGTATTGAGGTAGAAGTCAATGAGATATGGGTGAGGCAGTGGTGGCATCTGCTGCAGGAGAAGGGTATTTTGCATTCATAGATACCAGACTATATTTGCAATAATATGTATGAAACAACAATCTTAAGGATTACGTTAGGTCAACTAGGGGTAATTTAGACCCCAGGGTACATTAGCCTAGGTTTGGAATCATTTTGATTGTCACAACTGACATGTAGTAGGTAGGCCAGAGATGGTATTAAACATTCTATAATGCACAAGCTAAGCCCTACCTCTCTGTTTCAACAAAAAATACATAGTCCAAAATGTCAAGAGTATTGAGATGGAGAAATTCTGGATTAGATTAATACTATTTTAAAAATAAGAACTCCATGGTTCAGAGAAGTTTTATAATTTGGGGGATTTTATAAACTCAGTGCTTGGCCCAGCCAGGATTTGAATTGAAGTTTATCTGCTTCCAGATTCTGTGCTTTTTGATTTATGTTGGTTTCCTTTCCAAAGAGAGAGAAAGAAGGAGAGAGTAAAAGAGAGAGAGAGAAAGAGAGAGAGAGAGAGAAAGAGAGAGAAATTCGAATCCCAGAGGCTCACTGAAAAAGCCTCAGTATTGGCCATGCCTTCTGGTGCAGGATTTCAAAGGAGACTGAGGCTGTTTGGAACTGGAAGGAGATGGGGAGTGAGAACCTTTCCCATCTTACCTTGGCCTCTCTCTCTGCTGGGCAAGCTGGGACAGGCTCAACGGGCACAGATCCTGGATCTGCATACCAGGGCTGGCAAGGTGCCCTTCTCTGGAAACCCTGACTCCTTCCCAATGCACAAGGATGTCCTTCTTTGCCAAAGTTGGCTGGTGATCCTTTCTGGAATGGCAACTCTCCCCATCCCCCCAAGGCCCGGACGATCTTCTGGCAAGCACATGTATTGAAGAGTTACAGGTGGTGCAGACACGGTTTGGAAGGAATCCCAGCTGGGCCTCCTCCCAGGAGCCTTCTGATCACTCACCAGATAACTCTAGCTGCTTGCAGAATCCCAGGAATCCTTGCTGCTCCAGGAAACCAGCTTCAAGGGCAACAAGAGCTTCTGAGAAGCTAGAATAATCTTGGAAGCTGAAACTTCTTTGTCCTTTTGCCTCCTTAGGTTAAAAATACTTTTGCAGTAACACCAAAGTCTTCATTTTTTAATGGGGGGGGTTGACTATAATAATTAGCGGAGTGGGAAATATGAGGGAAGGACGGACAGGCTAAAAATTTGATGATTTGATCCAGACAGTTTTGGGTCCCCGAACTTGTGTTGTTGTTGTTGATATTATTATTATTATTGGAGATGAAGTGTGCACCATTTTTCTTTGGGCATAGGACACAGGCTGTTTTGAGAACTTTCAATTCTGCAATGTCAAGTCTTCTGGCTTCCAGACCCACATTCTGTCTTGGGGAGGTGGGAGAGATTCACATCTCTCACATATGCTGTTCTTGGTCTGTTTAATCAAACTTTCATTTGATGTTAGTTGGGATTTCACATGTGGACCAAGTATAGACAAATTAATTGATTCCAGCAGCTTAAGGGAAGAATTAACCTTTGGCATCAAATAAATTAAAACATAGCTCATCTCAGTAATACATTTTTGGAATCACTGAGTAGTAGTGAGTTTATTTGTTTATTAATTTTATCTTCACCTTTTTCTCATCTATTCAACAAGCAATTATTAAGTTACTTCGCATGTCAAAAACTTAATAGTTACTGCAGGAACATAAAGGTAAATATGAAAAAGTTCTTGATCTTGAGAAGCTTCCAATCTAGTGGAAATGAGAGACGAATAGCTATTTGTATTGCAGGATATAAATATTACAAGAGATGTATGAAAAGTATGGTGATTCTTTTCTGTTTTAGGTCATGAAATAATTCTGGTATAGTGATGGGACAGCAAGTGTGGGCTACATTTTGAAGAAAATAGGTCTTGGAAAGAAGAGAAAAATAGTCCTTTAATCTAAGAGATAGGCAATCTTCAGGAAAAATCTATCAAGGAGGCTAGATTCTCAAGGAATTTAAATTTCTTTAAAACTTCTTGTACCATTCTACCATTGTTGTCTTCATTAAAGCAACTAACATTGTATTTTACATCACACTATTCAAAATGTGCCTGTAGATATTTGCTGGCCAGCAAACTGTTCCATAATGAGATAAGTACAGAAATTTATGGTGTTTAGAAACACTAGCAGTTTGACAATAATTTTAAATTTGATGACTCAAATAATTATTAAAAAAAATTGGCTTGTGTTTTGTGTATCTTTTTAAATTTTCATTGTTCTTGTATTTTCCAAAAGTATTCATTTATGACACATTGCAAACAAAATAATAATAATAAAAAAAACTATTCCTTGCTATTGATGGCTCAAGAAGCACTGTATAAATGATTACTTACATTTGTCTTCCTACTAGACTATAAGTTGCTTCAGGGCAGGCAGGAGCTGCATTTTTTCATGTTTGTATTTCAGTTCTGAACTTTCCAGTAGGTGCCCCTTTATTTTTTGTTGAATTAAATGGAAACATAATTATTCACAATAACCAAGTTATGGAAATAATCTAAATGCCCATCAACTAATGACTGGATAAAGAAATTATGGAATATAGACTCAATGGAAGACAATGCACCTCTTTGAAAAGATGAAATAGTGCTTTTTAGGACACAATAGATGGATTTGGAGGTGATTGTGCTAAATGAAACAAGTCAGAAAGTGCAAGACAGTTACTGATGGTTTCACTCATTTGCAGAATATAAATAATGCAAGAAAACAAACTGGCAAAGACCAACAAAAAGCAATTCTTACATTATGTGAAAAATATACTGGTCACCAGAAGGACTGAGGGGAAGGAGGAGTCAAAGGAAGGAAGAGGATAAGACACTGGCCCTGGAGTTTTAGTGGAGGGTGAGGGAATGTCACACACATGTGGTGGTGTGAAGTTGTACTCCCAGAATTACATTGTTTTGTGAATGACTGACGAATTAATAAAAAAAAATGGAGACATAAATGGGAATTGAGTCAATCATCTATGAATTCATTTCAAACTTTAGAAAGCCTGCTTGTGTGTGTGTGTTTAAGGTTGATTTATTTATGCATACAAGAACTGGGGTGCAGGACAGAGGTGCAGGGGGTGAGAGGATTCCCCAGAAACAGAGTGGGGAACAGAACAGGCAGTAATATATTGCCAAGGGGAGCAGTGGATGAGACAGGAGAGGTCTACTGCACCATGTGGGTTGCTCCCTGGCTGGGGATCAATCTTATGCTGCAGTGACTGTGGATTGCTTCATAGTGCTGATGCTTAACCCCTTGTGCCACCAGGGCAGCCCCTGCTTGTGTGTTTTAACTTGAATTTGCTCTTGGATTCATAATGACTGGGATGTCTACTGTTCCTGTGGCCATGATTCCCCTTGCCTCTCTACATCTCATGGCTCCAGCAAGCCACGGGTCTCCCATCTCTGCGTGCAGTTTCCATGGGAAAATTCCCTGTCCCTGGCTATGTATGAACTCTTGAAAATTCCTATGAGCAAGTTTAGTTTTGCTTTAGGTTATGCTTAGGGGAGCAGTGTTTTGATTCTTCCTATTCTGTCACCTTGTACGTGGAGCATCCTCAGAATTCATCCCTTCATTCCCAGTGAAACAATTTTTGATTTTATTGTCTCCAATAATACTTTCATGCTTCAAGGTTGTAGTTCTTCATTTTAATTTTTTTCAACTTATCTATGGTTCATGAATCTAAAGGTTGAAACCTACCATCTTTATTCTTTCTCCTTCACTTCCCACATTTAATATTTTGAAGCTTTTTCAGTTTTATTGTTTAACTAAATTGCAGAAATAGTGATGTTACCCATTATTTCCCTTTTATAATGCCCATTGTTTTATCATTCATTCAAGTACTTGTTCTCCAATTATTAAGTAGCTGTTATGTGCTTGACACTCTGCTAGGCATGGAATACAAAGAATAATGGAAAATCTTCTGACTCTCCAAGATTTATAGTCTAGTAGGAGAGATAGGCATATAAATATAAAAGGACACTAAGGAATTACAAGTAGAGTCATGCATCACTTAACAACAGGATGTGTTCTGAGAAATGAGTCTTCAGGCATATTTGTTGTGTGAACATTACAGAGTATAATTATACAAACCAAGATGGGGTAACTACTCATACCTATGCTATATGGTACAGCCTGTTAAGACCAGTGTTGTATATTCAGTCCATCATTGACCAAAATACCATTAAGTGACTTATGATTATACTAGGATGGACAGCCAAATGAGAATCAAAAGGCACACAATATTGGGAGTGATCTGTTCTATGTTGGAAGCCAGGAAAGGCCTTCTGGAAGAGGTGTTTTGAGTTGAAGTGGAAATGTTGGAAGGGGTGTTTGCCAAGGAGACAGTAATGCTGGCAGAGAGTACTCAGGGGAGATATATGGTGGTGTGATTGAGACTGTAAATTCTGGAGCCTCTTCCAAATCCTAACTATACCACTCTGGCTGTGTGACTTGGTTAGTTAGTTATCAGGCCTGGGTCACAATTTCCTTATAAGTAAGACAGGAATAATAATAGCCACAGCTTTATAGTTTGTGTGTTTTAAGGGGTATTTTTTATATAAAGTACTTAAAACAACCTATGTATAGGAAATTTTATACATTTTGGTATGAAGATTTGAGGAAGAAAGCTCAATTGAGGTCAGTTTCTCTGGGGATCAGATGATGTGGAACTTTTTATATATTCTGAGGAATTTTCTACTTTATCTTGCAGATTATGTGGAATTACTGAAGACTTTTAGCACAAAGCAACACAGTAAGATTTGTGTTTGAAAGGGTTACTCTGACGCAGGATAGAAGAGGGAGAGTGGGAGTTATCACAGTCACTGGGAGACTATGGCTCTCTTCCCAAGAACACATGATGGAGGTATGGGAAGGGAGTAGGGATACCAGTGAGCTCAAACCTAGAGGACTGAGTATTAAATTTCATGATGTGAGAGGGCATGATGCAATCTGGTGATTCGTGTCCTGGCCTGGTGAACAGTTGGTACTATTCACAGGAAGAGACTTAGCTTTTATGGAAAGACTTAGCTTTGATGGAAAGACTTAGCTTTGATGGAAAGATGGTGAGCTAAAATTGGTTCTTGTTAAGTTCTAGGCAGCTGTGTGACATCCACAAGAAGATATCAAATAGTTAATTGGATCTATGAGTTCAGGGGAGAGATATGCACCCAATCTCTGGATTTGAAAGCCATCTGCTTATTGAAGGCAGTGGAAATCTCATTCAAGTGGATGAAATAACCTTGGGAAAGTCATTTTTTTGAGAGAGGCATATTAATCTAGCATCTTTAGAAAATAATTGATAATATCCACTTGGGTCTGAAGAAGGAGTTTGGGTGAAGCCTCTTAGTATGGTAGAATCATTTGCAGAGTATAAGCAGAGTCTTTAAGGTCAAACTAAGGCCTCAAGGAAAGAAAGACTTTGTAGAGTGGGCAGGAGTTGCCAAACAGAAGTAGGAAAAATAGAAAACAAAATTTCGGTGAAAATAGAACACAAGGTAAAATGTGGAATTGAGGCTATTCAGTTATTTCAGAAATCCTGGAGTGCAAGAACATAAGGGGTGAGGGAAGCTCCTTGGTTTAGATAAAAAGTTTCAGCTTACCAGGCTTGCAGGTATGTTCTTGTTGTCTTATATAATTTTTGCATAATTTTTGGAATTGCCAGCTCTTCTTTGAAATTTGGGAAATCTGGCAATAATACCTCATGGCGTTCTTAGTGTTCCCATTTTAAAGGGAGGAAACAGAGGTATGGAGTTGTTAAATAATTTGTTCTACTTCACACATCAAATCCATGTTAAGGGGCCTCCCCTGGTGGCGCAGGTGGTTGAGTGCAGCACTGTGAAGCTGTCCACAGCCTCTGCAGTGCCGGTTCAATCCCAGCCGAACACAGAGCAACCCATATGACGAAGCAGACCTCTCACTTGCTGCTCTCTTCAGCAGTTATTTTAGTCAGTCTGCCTGTTCTGTTCCCGCTCTGTGTCTGGAGAATCCTCTCACCCTCCCGCACATCTGGCCTGTGCCCCGGTTCTTGTATGCATGAATAAAAAAACAAATCTTTAAAAAAAAAATCCATGTCAAGATTCAAACTCAGGTTCACTTGACTAAGAAAATTAAGCTTTTAATCAAGTCTCTTATATCAAAGTTCTGCTTGATATTTAGCTCTATTATTTTGGTAAGTACAGACAGTCCTTAACCTACAATGACCAGACTTTATAATGGTGTGAAAGCAATTTGCATTCAGTAGAAATCATACTTCAAGTTTTTAACTTTGATCTTTTCCAGGGCAAATGATACTTGGTCCCATACTCTATCATGTTGTGAGGCAGCGTCAATGAGCCACAGCTCCCAGTCAGTCACTAGATCTTTAGGGTAAACAACCTATCAGCTATTTCAAGCCTCATCAGAAGAAAGAGAAATTGCAGACCCTGTCACAGTAGAATCGTCATCATCCAGCAGTCAATTTTAGTTCAATGTTACCAACATTTTTCAGTGTGCTTTCAGGTATGTATTTTAATGGTGAGAAAAATACAACCATTCTGTTTTTCACATTCAGTACACTATTCAATGTTATGGGAAATATTCAACACTATTAAAAACTATACTTTGTGTTGCATCATGGTGCTCAATTAAAGGTTAATGCAATGTTCTGGGCATATCTAAGGTAGGCTAGGCCAAGCTCTGACATTTGGGGTATTACAGGTATTAAATGCATTTTCATCCTTTGATATTGTCAAATTATGATGGGTTTATCAGGCTGCAAGCCTATGGTAAATCAAGGAATATCTGTATTTTACTGCTTAGAAGCTCTGTGTTATTTGTTGGCATTTAAAAAGTTGTTCATTAAGGTTATCTATGAAAAATGTTGGCAATGGTGTAGAGAAATAGGAACTTGGTACACTGTTGGTGGGAATGTGGACTGCTCCAGCCCCTATGTAAAACAACATGGAGTTTACTAAAAATATTAAAAATAGATCTACTATCAGATCCAGCAATTCTACTACTACATATTCACCTGAAGAATGCAAAAATACTAATTTCAAGTGATATATGCATTCCTTTCTTCAGTGCAGCACTATTAACAATTGTCAAGTTATGGTGATAATCTAAATGCCCCACAACAGACCAGTGGACTAAAAAGATAATCGAGTCCACCCAACAATCTCATCTACTCAGTTCAGCTCAGTGAGTCTCAAGTTGTTGATGGCTCTGTAGCACAACTGTTCTCATAGAATTAGCATATCTGCACAATGGAATACCACTCAGTCATAAAACAAACAAACAAACAACAACAGCAACAACAAACCATGAAATCTTGCCATTGAGGACAACATGGATGGGGAACTAGAGGGATTATGCTCAACGAAATAAATGAGATGGAGAAAGACAAATACTGGATGATTCACTTATATGTGGAATATAAAGAAACAAAACAAAGGAACAGACAAAACTAAACAAAAGCAAATCCTAGAAAACTGACTGTAGAATTGAAATCACTGCTGGGAAAGGGTGGGCAAGAGGGAGTGAAAGGGACAGGGAGCCCCGTGTTGCATGGTGGGGGATTAATGGGTGCTTTGGAGGTGGGTGTGGTAACATACATCTGAGGAGATGTGAACCTCTAAATCACATACAGTGTTTAAACCAATGGTACACCAATAAAAAGATATGTTATTTAAAAATAAATGCGCCAAATAAACCTACACAAAAATTAAAAAAATGAAACAAAAGGCTGTAGAGACAAGGAGGAGCAAACACCAGAAGCCTTGCCTGTGCCCGAGAGTCTCCGAGGTATCCGGGTGGTGTCGGCTATCCTCCCTGTGGTTTCCTAATGCACTTTCCCTCTCCCACCCCACATTCAGACACTGCTTCAAACAAAAGGCACGTCTATTTTCTTTCCACTAATGGGTAAACTTGTCGACTGACTCTAGCTTGACAATTATTACTTTGAAAGAAACGTCTAAAAGTTTAATCATCAAGGATGCTTAGTCAACGAATATAATTCTGAGGGGCTTTAAAAGCAAAATAAATAATCCGGCCTTCCCCATGCTGTGAGGTGTGGTGGGAGCCAAATGAGATGATGTGTTAATTTAAAAAGTTATAAGTCTTTCTTCCAACTGATGTAAAATCTGTTTATTTTTTTTAAAAAATAAGCAGATTTATTTATTTATGAATACAAGAACTAGGGTGTAGGTCAGAGGTGCAGGGGGTGAGAGGATTCACCAGAAACAGAGTGGGGAGCAGAACAGGCAGATCTCCTGAAATACACTGCAGAGGGGAGCAGTGGCCAAGACAGGAGAGGTCTGCTGCACCATGTGGGTAGCTCCCTGGCCAGGGATCAAGCTCATGCTGTAGTGGCTGCTGATAGTTTGATAGTGCTCACTTTCAACCCTGAGCCACCAGGGAGCCCCTGATGTAGAATCTGTTTTTATGTTATGACTCTGATCCTTAGAAGCAAGAGTCCTTGGTGCAGTTATTCTGAAAGGAGATAAAGAAATGAAGTCTGAGCAGAGAAGTTGCAGAGGAGGAACATGTGATGAGTGTGTTGTTAATCAGGTCTTTGTCCTTGGGCTAATTTTCTAATACCGCTCAGCCTCAGTTTGTTGCTTTGAAAATGGAGATGGTAATGGAAAGTCTTCTTGGGGGTCACCAAGATAGTAAGAGTTAATATGTGTTAAGTGCTTAGCACAGGACGTGCCGTGGAGTCTCGGCAGCAGAAATGACAGCTATTCTACTATTCTTAATCACTGTCTTGATCTACTTGATTATCCCATCTACCCAGATCATCGGGGTGAGCCTCAAGTTATCCACTGCTCTTCAGCACAACTGTTCTAATAGAAACCTCTAGACTGCCTGGCTGCTGACCAAGGATTTTTTTCCACTCTCCCTTTTCCCCTGTTAAAATGCTATCATTTTCTCTGTGCAAACCATAAACACTGGCAGAAAACAAGGCCTCACCCACTAGGTTGCCATGAGCTTAGTTCCAGCAGCAGTGGCTGATGAGGAAAAGGAGTGGTTTCACCTTACTGGGGAGAAAAGATTGTGCTGATTTTATAAATCGGAAATTCTTCAAATTGACCAGAGTGCTTTCCCTCTAACCACCCTCATTCTCAGATCCTTCCGGAAAAAAAAAAAACAAAAAACAAAAAACAAAAACACAGCACATGGAAAACTAAAAAGGAAAATAGAAAAGACCTCAACTTCTCTCTTCTTCCAGACTGCTTCTTTAATTGGTAGGTCTGGATGTGGCCCCACTCACCCAGTGGTTGCATTAGGGCTTAAAGACTTGATCAGCTGTTTGTACTCACACTTGTCCTAGTTATTCAATACTTTCTGCTGTAGGTCAAAATGACTAGACATTCTGGTTTTGCAGGGACTGTCCCCAGTGACATGGTTCAAAGTATTTCTTTTTAGCTACCATATGATGTAATGTGGCCCTTTATTATTTCCCTTGCCCCTCAGACAGTGACATAAAGTGATTACTCTTGCAAAATGTTAATTGGAAGGATTAAATATCATCCATATTTTTCCTTCTTTCTTTAAGTGGAAGTTGAAATTAAAATTGAGAAGGTCTAGAGTAGCCAGTAATTGCAATCCGAAAAAGCTGGGGACTCTGAAAAACCAAACCGCAATGTAATTTCTATCACGGAGGAGGCACAGATTTGGTCAAACTAGTTTGGAGAGTCAAGAGAGTGGCTTATTGAAGCAAGTTGAAAATTAAGACTCAAACCACCTCAGGAAAGTGAGACCAAGCCAGCATTAAAAGTAAAATTACGTCGAGGATAGCCCTCAAGTCAGGGCAAGGAAAGTGACTCAAATAACAGAGTTCTAGCTTTGACTCTCGCTACTAAGCTTTTCATGAACACCACAACTGGACCTTTTTTTTTTGTTTCTTTATTTTCAATTTGACTTCCTACATTTTCCATGTGTTACATACTAGAATGATGGCTAGCATTCTATCAATAAGATTAGGAGGGATGCTGATCGTTATCTTGTCTGAGACACTGTGGAGGATTTTTTTTATTATTATTTTTTATTTTATATATTTTTTACATCTTTTTTTCATTTTTGTACAATACATGCATTTTCATCTTGGTTATAGTCCCTGTAAAATTACCACCACCTTTTTTTTGATCCTACTCTTTTCTCCTCCCCCCCAACCCCCGTAGTATGTCTCTGGTTTATAGTTGGCTATTGATTTTCATTTTTGCTTTATTATTAGCTTTATTATTGCTACAAGTGAGCTTTATTATTGCTACAAGTGAGACCATCCAGTATTTTTCTTTTTCTTTCTGGCTTATTTCACTGAGCATGATCCCTTCCAGCTCCATCCACATTGCTGCAAATGGCATGAGTTTCCCTTTTTTGATTGCTGAGTAATATTCCATTGTGTATATGTACCACATCTTATTTATCCAGTATCCTATAGCATTTGTATATGCCACACATTAGCTATGTTCCCATCCATAGAAAATGAGATCTGGGGGATCACTCTGGAAACTCTTTGTCCATTTGCAAACTTTAAATTGTGCTTGATTATGTTGCTTCCCAGAATTTTTTTATATCATTTAAATAAGATAAATGATGGCAGAGAAAAGTATTTGAACATTATCATTGGGTCACCTATCTCCTTTTGAAATGTGGCAATTTAAATGGTTCAGTTATGTTACATTTTAGAGAATGGTGAATCATGGTGTGTGTGTGGGGGGCATATCACTGAACCTACATATTCATGATCTTCAGAAGCTTATAAGTATCAAATTAACTGGTAACCATTGTGAAGCTTCAGATATATCTTTTTGAGCTGGACTTTTAGCTCCCCTACTATAGGTGGAAATTACTATAGCCTAAAAATAACAATAACAAAAAATATTATGGCAGCTAATTTTACTGAGTGCTTACCAAGTGCCAAGTATCAGACATTGTTCTAAGTGTGTGTGTGTATATATATATATATATATTTATTCAATTTTTTGGAACATTTAATTAAAAAAAATTCCACTTCATTTGAGTCAAATGTATTCATTCCATTTAATTTTTTTCTAACCACATGTGGCTAATGGGTACCATACAGACAGCAAAGATACAAAACATTTGCATTATCATAGAAAGTTTAATTGGACAGTTCTGCCTCAAAACTATCTAGGGTGTGATATTACAAGTATAAATGATGGAACATTGTAAATGGTGACAAAAGCTGTCAGTTAGGGAATCTTTGAAAGAAACAGCTCACTCAAATTAGCTAAAATTTAAAAAAAAGGGGATTTATTGATTAATTCAGGAAGAACATGTTGATCCCAAGGGCAGAAAACACAGGTAGGTTTCAAGAGGAATGAGAACCAGTTCCCAAAGATGATCAGTGACTTAAGCGTTTACGTCCCTTCTCTCTTTTGTCTTTTTCTCTCCCTGTGTCCTCTTGTGCCCTTGTCTTGCTTTCTCCATATACAGGTGGCCCTTCTCTTCCCCTCTCCTTTCTCTTTCCTTCTCTTCTCCCTCCATTCTCTGCACACCATTTTTCTCAAGTTTGGTAACTCTGGTCCAAAGAGATCTCATCAAGACCATGTTTCATCCCCTCTGTAGAGGCAGGAGGGGCACAGAGCAGGATATCTATGATTCGGGGTAAAGGAGGAGTCCTGGAGCCCTCAGTGGCTTATTCAGGCTTTTATTGAGTTTACCAGGTACATGGCAGGCAGGGGTGCTGGGGGCACAGGAGGCAGGGAGACCTCCCAGCCCCCAACAAGTCTTTTCTCTCTCTGGTCTCTCTGGTGTTCTCTCGTGGCCTCTGCTTCTCTGCTCTTCCTTTTGCCCTGCTGCTGCTCTGCTGTTCCGCTGGTGTCCCCACGACGCCACCCTTATAAGCCCAGTCTCAGCTCAGGTGTACCCACTTATGTATGCCCACAGCTCACTCCAGGTGCCCGCCATCAGGCATGCATTCAGGACCACAGGGATCCATCATCAATCCTAATGGTCAGAGGGCAGAAAAGCCTGATACTTTATATTTTACTTACCTTACTCCCTCTCAGGGATAATTCCTAGCAAAGACTGGGTCCTGATTCCAAATTCCCAGAGAGAGAGAGTCTGATTAGCCAGCTGGGTGTGATTGCTCCCTTTGCTCCTGTCACCTGGACGCGGGAGGATGGGGAGAGTGGCCCAGGCCTACTCAGGAGGGGCAGTGGCGGGGGTGGGGTGAAGTGGATGCTCTAAAAAGGTGTATGAGTGGGTTGGGATGGATCATGGAATCACATGCTCACCCTTAATACCCGGAGAGGTCCATTGAGCCTAAGATTACATGAGGAGAGGTCAGCAGATATTTGACCAAGGCCAAAAAGAAAAAGTGCATGATGCCTTTTCTTTTTGTTGATTAGATATAATTGACATATAACATTATATTCAATTCAGTTATACCATCTAAACAATGTTTATGTTTCATCTCTACATTGTCTTTTAAGGTAGAAACCATGAATATCTTCATTTCACAAATGAGGAAATTGAGGCACAGAAAGATGAATGATTTGGCCAAGGCTATTCAGTTTAAGTTAGATGGGATCAGGATGAAAAATATAGTTAAGTCTCCACTCATGAGGAGGATGATTTCACCACAAGGGGGTAAATATGGTTTTCCTCAATAGCAGAACTGAGACTAGATCACTAGCTTCTCTTTTGTTATGTCACACTTTCCACCCCCCTGTTGAATGGAAGTTAAACTAAGTGATTTCTAAGCTCTTCAATTCCTAAATAGGTATTCTACGAGTGAAGCAAATATGAAATTTAGCCTTGCCTTGAAAAATTCTTTTTCGATTTAACCCTTTTTTTTTCTTATAGGAGATAGGAAAGTCTTTCAGAAATGATATTTTTAAAATTTATTTTTATTTATTTTTTACATCATTGTTCATTTTTAAACAATATTTGCTCCCCCCCCTCAGGTGTAGTTCCCATAGAGTTTCCTTCACCAATGCACCCGTGCACCATCACCTCAGTCCCCTGTGCTCCTCCCTCCCTCTGATCCCTCTCCCATCTCTCCCCTACAGGATGTCTCTGGTTAATGATTGTTTGCTTTTGTTTTCTTATGTTTTGTATTGTTATTATTTTTTTTGCACTGATATCTTCTTTGGTTCCAATGTAGATGGAACTAGAAGGAATTATGCTCAGTGAAATAAGTCAGAAGGAAAAAGAAAAATATCAGATGGTTTCACTTATAGTAGAAATGAATTTGAACAGCACCATGCTAACCATCATTCAATAGATATGACATGAAAATAATCAATGAAGTGACTCTTTTATTTGATTCACCATTACTTATAAACAAAATACCTAGTAGTTAGAAAGGATGGGCTCCCCACTTTAAATCTATATGTAAAATTCATGGTAAGTTGAGTAAAACAGCAATAGGAACAGCAACCATTACTGCTGATAATTATTTATTGCAGTATTTTTGGTGTTACGTAGACATCATCAGTGAGGTCTGCTCACAGGAATTTTGGTAGCATCTGCCAGAGAATTCAAAGGTGTAGAATTAAAGTTTTTTTTTTGAGGATTTATTTATGCATACAAGAACTGGGGTACAGGCCAGAAGTGTGGGGGGTTAGCGGATTCACCAGAGACAGAGTGGGGAGCAGAACAGGCAGATTGACTGAAAGACACTGCTGAGGGGAGCAGCAGGCGAGTCAGGAGAGGTCTGCTGTGCCATGTGAGTCACCTCCTTGGCCGGGGATCGAACTTGTGCTTCTGTGGTTGCAGACAGCTTCATAGTGCTGCATCTTCACCCCTTGTGCCACCAGGAGGCTCCTAGATTCAGTTTTAAAACTTTACGAGAATTAATATGCAATGGAATATTATTATTAAAGTAATTCTGCCATTTGCAATAACATGGATGGAAATTGGACAAAAAACTAAGGGAAATGAGTCAGAGAGACAAAGACTGAGACTGTGTGATCTCACTTGTGTGTGGAAGCTAAACAATCCAAATATGAATTTTAAGAAAAATAAGTTCTGGAGCTGTTATGTATAGCATCATGACTAGGTTAAGAATACTATATCATGTATGTGAAAGTTGCTAAGACCTTAACAAGAAAGATCTTGACAAGAAAAATTTATAATATGTAAGGTGATAGATGTTAACTATATTTACATGATCATTTTGCGATGTACAAACATATATCAAATCATCATGTTTCACATCTAAAGTTAATTGATATTATATGTCAGATACATCTCAATAAACTCAGAGAACCAAAGGTTATGACTTTTCATTCGATCAGCTGGCCTGTGTGCCATCCTGAAACAGTCTTGCATTGCTGAACATACATTGCACCTTCAGGAGAGATTTCTTTGACTTAACTGCTTCTCTAGTGCTGTCCTGCAATTAGCACAAAATTCTATAAATGTGATTATTGTTGGGTGTGAATGATTTGTGTACCACTATCTTCTAAAGTATCTCCCAAGGAGGGACCTGTGCCTTTTCAGTGTTGCTTCATCCACCTTTCGTAGGGCTACCTAACTTGGACCATTTGCTCAGTAATTGGTAGTTGAATCGACTAATCCCAATCACTAGGCCATTCTACTTTCTGAGTGATTGAAGAACAGCAGGTGGGGCCTAAAATTTTGGCATGTGCCCAATTTATATTGTACTAAACTTTCTGATAGAGATGATACAAATGCCTGCAACAATTGGAGTTAAAAATTTTCGGCATTCTGCTTTGACTAGCTAGTTTATTACTGAAAGGTCTGCCTGGAGAGCTAGGTAAGAGTCTTACTAAGAAGAGGTTACTGCCATCTCTTCTTTCTCAAAAAAAAAAAAAAAAAAAAGTATATTCAGCTGATATTAGGGCCTATTTTGGGCCAGGACCTGACCTCTGGCCTCTAGATCTCCCAGGAAGAACAGGATTACTTCGACTATTCAGGGTCTTTTGTGGTTCCAAATGAGTTTCAGTAATGTTTTTCTATTTCTTTGAAGAATGTCATTGAAGCTTGAGATGGGTTGTACTGAATCATTCATTACATGACTTCGGGTAGAACAGTCATCTTGACAATGTTAATTCTTCGAATCCACAAGGAGGGGATATCTTTTCATTTTTTTGAGTCTTCTATTTCTTTTAACAATGTCTTACAGTTTCTTTGGATTAAGAGACCCTTTACCTCCTCTGTTAGGTTTACTCCTAGGTATTTAATTCTTTTTCATGTAATTGTAAATGGGATTGTTTTCTTAATTTCATGGGTTGCAAGGATGGCAACTGATTTTTGTATGTTGACTTTGTTACCTGAACTGAACCTGTTTATTACCTGTTTACTGAACTCATTTATTGTGTCTAACAGTTTTTTAGTGGATTCTTTAGGGCTTCAATATACATAGGATTCTATATATTATCATGCCATCTGCAAATAATGATTGCTTTACAGCATCTTCCTTCCTGATTTGGATTACTTTTGTATCTTTTTCTTGCCTAATTGCTCTAGCTAGGACTTCTTGTAATATTTTGAGTAGTAGTGGTGAAAGTGGACATCTTTATTTTATACCAGATATTTGTGGAAAAGCTTTCAGATTTTTACTATTGAGAATGATGTTAGCTGTGGGTTTGTGATATATGGCTTTTATTATATTGAGGCATGTATCACCACTTTTTAAGGGTTTTCATCATAAATGGATCTTAAATCTTTTTTTTTTTTTTTTTTTTAATATTAAATTTTATTTTTATATTCCCCCATACAATTGCAAACGCCCCATTCTGACCCCAATCCTTCCCCTCCCGCCCCCACCCCCCAAAAAGTGTCTCTGGTTC
Source organism: Talpa occidentalis (assembly GCF_014898055.3). Taxonomy (NCBI): domain Eukaryota; kingdom Metazoa; phylum Chordata; class Mammalia; order Eulipotyphla; family Talpidae; genus Talpa; species Talpa occidentalis. Next base: position 61,383,709 of record NW_023605194.1, read on the forward strand.
ATAGTTTTTTGTTGATTTTGATTTTCACTTTCTTATATTCATTTTCCTGGTCCCTTATTTAAGTTTTCTAGATTCCTGCTATGAGTGAGACCATCCGGTATTTTTCTTTTTCTTTTTGGCTTATTTCGCTGAGCATGATCCCTTCCAGTGCCATCCATGTTGCTGCAAATTGCATGTGTTTATCTTTTTTGAATGCTGAGTAATATGGATCTTAAATCTTATCAAACAATTTCTTGGCATCTACTGATATGATGATATTATTTTTATCTTTCCTTTTATTAATGTGGAGAATTACATTAATTGATTTTCAAATGCTGAACCATTCTTGTGTCTCCAGTATAAATCCAGTTGGTTAGAGTGTGTAATCCATTGTTGAATTCAGTGTGTTAAATTTTTTGTTGAGGATTTTCACACTTATATTCATTAGGGAATAGTAGTTTTCTTTTTGTGTGTGTTGTCTTCATCTGGTTTTGGCATTAGAATAATATTTGCCTCATAAATATGTTGGGAAGTATGGCCTCTTACTAAATTTTTTGAAAGACTTTGATCAGGATAGGGATTTTTTTTCTTTTTCTTTTTTAAGATTTATTTATTTATTTATATAAGCACTGGGTACAGTTAGAAACGCGGGAGGGTGAGAGAATTCACCAGAGCCAGAGCAGGGAGCAGAGCAGGCAGAAGGACCGAAGTACACTGCTGAGGGGAGCAGCGGGTGGCAGGAGAGGTCTGCGCGCCATGTGGGAACCTCCTCTGGTGGCCGGGGAGAAGCCGGGGATCGAACCGACACCGCGAGGCTGCGGGCAGCTTCGCAACCCAGCGCTCAACCGCTGCGCCACCGGGGAGGCCCTGGATTTTTTTCATCTTTGAACTCACTTGTGAAGCCATCTGGTTCTAGACTTTTGTTTTTTGTGAAAGTTTTGATTACTGTTTTAATATTCTTTTTTTTAAAGTTTTTTTAAATTTAAATTTTATTTTTATATTCCCCATACAATTACAACCCCCTATTTTGACCCCAATCCCTCCTTTCCTCGCTCCCCACCCCCCATAGAGTGTCTCTGGTTCATAGTTGTTTGTTGATTTTGATATTTTCTTTCTTATAGTTATTCTTTTTCCTGGTCCCTTATTTACTGCTTTTCAATATAATACTGGAAGTCCTAGCCAGAGCAATAAGACAAGAGAATCCAAATAGGAAAAGAAGAAGTCAAACTATCACTATTTGCAGATGATATGATAATATATATAGAGAACCCCAAAAACTCCACAGAAAAACTAATTCAACTCATCAATCAGTTCAGTAAAGTGGCAGGATACAAAATCAACACGCAAAAGTCAGTAGCCTTCCTATACACAAACAATAAATCTGAAGAAGAAGAAATCAAAAAACCATCCCTTTTATTATTGAAACAAAAAAAATCAAATACTTGGGAATAAATCTAACAAAAGAGGTAAAAGACCTCTTATACAAAGAAAACTATAAAACACTGTTAAAAGAAATAGAAGACACAAAGAAATGGAAAGACATCCCCTGCTCATGGATTGGAAGAATAAACATTATTAAAATGGCCATCCTACCAAAAGCAATGTACAGATTCAATGCTATTCTAATAAAAATTTCAGTGTCATTCTTCAAAGAAAAAGAACAATTATTGATGAAATTCATATGCAATCACCAAAAACCCCGAATAGCCAAAGCTCTCCTGAAAAAAAAAAAAGAAGGGAAAAGAGGCCTCCCCTGTGGCACAGTGGTTGAGCGCTGGGTTGTGAGGCTGCCCATGGCCTCTGCAGCGCCAGTTCGATCCCCGGCTGCTTCCCGGCCACCGGAGGAGGGTCCCACATAAAATACATAGAAGAAAATATAGGAGAAACACTACATGATATGCACATCAAAGACATCTTTACAGACACATCACCCAAAGCAGTGATAGTGAAGTGAAAGATAAACAGCTGGGACTACATCAAATTGTTTTAATATTCTTACTTGCAATTAGTCTCTTCAGGTTTTCTATTTCTTCCCTATTCAATCTTGGATGTTTGTATATATTTTAAGATTTTGTCCATCTCTTCTAAGTTATTCCACTTACTGGAATACCAATATTTATATTAATCTCTTAAAATCCTCTGAATTTCTGAGATGTCTGTTATAACTTCTCTTTCATTTCTGATCCCATTTACTTGAATAAAAGCTTACCACTTCATTTTTTGTGAGCATTACTAGAGATTTGCCTGCTATACTTACTTTTTCAAAGAAGAAACTTTTGGTTTCATTAATCTTTTAGATTTTTTTACTTCCATTTTATTTATTTCTGCTGTAATTTTTATTTTCTTTGTTCTACTGGCTTTTGGTTTTGTTTGTTCTTTTGCTAGTTCATTAGGATGAGAGGTAGGATTATTTGAGCCTTCTTGTTGCTTGCTGTGGGCCTGTATTGCTATATTCTTCCCTCGTAGTACAATTCTTGCTGTGTCCCAGAAGTTCTGGAAGTTTGTGTTCTCATTGTCATCTGTTTTGAGGTATTTTTAAATTTCATCTTTGATTTATTCATTAACCCAATAGTTATTCAGTAGTGTGTTGTTCAGTCTCTGTGTATTAGAGGATTTCCTGCTTTTATTTTGGGTTGATTTCTAGTTTGGTATCTTTGTCAACAGTGAAGATGCTTGGTATGATTTCAATCTTCATGAATTTGTTGATACTTAGCTTGTGACCCAATATATGTTCAATTTCAGAGAATATCCCACATGTACTTGAGAAGTATGTGCATTCAGCTTTTTTGAGGGGCAGTACCCTAAGGTGTCTATTAAGCCCACATTGTCTAATTCTTTGTTTATGGTTATTGTATTCTCTTTTTTTCTGTGTGGTTGATTTGTCCATTAGTGAAAGTGGGGAGTTGAAGTCCCCTGTGGCAAATATGTTTTTCCCAAGGAGGTCTGCTTTCAGATTTGATAGTAAGTACCTTATATATTTTATGTTCTTTAATTTGTTACATATATGTTGATGAGTGTTATGTTTTCCTGATATTTTGTTCCTTTACTGGACACTATATAGTGTCCATCTTTGTCTCTTGTTACCTTTTCCTCATTCATGAACATGGAATGTGTTTCTTATCTTTAATGATTCTCAATAAGGATTTTTTTTTACAAATTTTCCCAATACAGTCTTACACATCTTTTGTTAGATTTATTTCTAGGGACTTACAATGCATTGTTTTCTCTATAAGATAATCATATAATTTTCAGAAAACTCTGATAATGTTGTGAAATCTATTGATTTATTTTCCAGTATTAAACAAATTTGGAATTCTTGGGATCAATCCAACTTGGTTATTATATGGTATCCTTTTTATGTATTGCTTTAGTCAACTAGCAATTTTGCTTGTGATTGCCTTGAAGTTTGCTTGTAATTTTCCTTTTCACACTGAATTGCTTTTGTTGATCTTATCATAGAGATTGAGATGCATTTCCTATTACACTCGGTTTCCCAGAATAATTTGTGCAAAATTGAAATTGTTTTCCCTTCAGTGTTTGAGTCTTTTTTTTTGACTATTTTTTTTTTTACACACAGAGAATTTTTTAGTATCAATTTAATTTCTTCAATGCTTGTGTATTTCTTCTTATGTTAGTTTTGGTAGTCGTATTTTTAAAATAATGTATTACATCAGCAAATTTTAATTTATTGACATGTTATATATAAAAACTAATGATCTTTATGATTTCTGAAAGATTTGGGGTAAGATCATCTCCCCGTTCCTCATATATTTATATCTTCTTTTTTAAAATTATCAAGTTTCTCCATGACTTACCAATTTTCTTAGTCTTTTTAAGGAACCAATCTTTATTTTTTTGATATGCCCCTTGACTATTTGCTTTATATTTTATTAATTGTTGTTTCTATAATTATTATTTCCCTTCTTCATATTTCTTAGGTGATTTTCCCTTCTTAACTTTTTGAGAGTGATGTTTAGTTTTTCAATTTAAAGACTTCCTACTTTTTGATACCATAATTCATGTATGGTAAGATGATACTTTCACACATTTTAACATCTTTGAAACTAAATATACATTTTCATTGATGGGATGCTACAGTTCATTTGTAAGCATTTACTTCTTCTTAATGGTATATAAAATATTGGCCTGTTTTACAATTGATTATATTGTAGATTCAGTCAAAGGAAATATATACATTTGAGGTTATGAAACTGCCTCCAAATAGTGCTTTATCTTGATCCCACAAGTGTTTTATTTTATTTGTTTTTTCTTACTGAGTGCTATATTCTGGATCATTTCTTCCATTTTTTTCTACCAATTTATTAATTTTCTCTTCAGTTATGTGTCTTATGCTACTAAACATGTAAGTTTTGCTAGTTAATTTTTTCAGTTGTAAAAAATTTGTTTCTCAAATTTACTATGCCACTTAAAATTAAAGTTTCCTATTCTCTGTACTATTTTCAAACTTATCTATTTATTTGGACATAAGAAAGAGTTGCTTTATAGTCTATTTGACTATTCCAATATCTGAAGATTTTTTGGTTTGTTTCTATTTTCTGCTGTTTCCTTTGATTTTCTCTCACGGAGTTTTTGTTTCCCTGTATGCCTGGCCTTCTTTGACTGTGCTGGCCATTATGCCTTAGCTAAAAAAAAATTGAGTAGAATATGCATATATTAAGGTGCACAAATCTTAAAAGTACAGCTCAAATGGTATTCATGCAGCCATACCCCAGATCAAGGTCTAGAATGGATCCAGGTCCTTAAAGACTCCTTGTGCCCCTTCCCAACCACTCCCAATACTACCCCCTCTTGTTACTATTATTCTTACTTTTATCATCATAAGCCATCCTTGTCATCACATAGTACAAATTATTTGTGGCAATAGTCTGAGGATTGCAGTTGGGATGAGGGAATATTCCTTCAGAAGGTGTGTTATTTGTTCCTTCAGGCACATGGGGAAATGCCAGGGCAGAACAATTTAAACCTAAGTTCAAATTTGGTATTCTCTGGATCTTTAAAGGATCTAAACCCTGGCTGTAAACTTTTAGGATATCTGATTAACTTCAGGATCCTGGTTAAAGAGGTAGGTGCTTTATAAGAGAATCCACCTTGGGCAGGGTCTGCACCACTGGCTTTTTGTGTGCTAAGTAATGAGTTGTTATTCCTGCCCTCCATTGATTGGGCTTCATTGACTAATAAAATTGTATGTGATGACTTGATGTATGTATACTTTGTGAAATGATTATCACAATCAAGTTAACTAACATATTCATCACCTCAGAGTTACTTTTATTTATTTATTTATTTTTTATGAGGATGGTTAAGATCTACTCTCTTAAATACATAATACAGCATTATTAACTATAGTCACCATGTTGTACATTAGATCCTCAGAAATTATCCATCTTATTATTGGAAGTTTGTACTCTTTGACCAACATCTTTCCATTTTCCCACCCACAAACCCTTAGCTACTATCATTCAACTATCTGATTCCATGAGAATGACTTTCTTTCCCCCTTGAGATTCCATATAGAAGTGACACCATACAGTTTTTATCTTCCCTGTCTAGTTTATTTTTCTTAGCACAATGACCTCTGGTTTCACTCATATTATTACAAATGGCAGGCTAATGCTTCTTTTTATGATGGTATATTTCATCATATGTACATTCCATGTTTTTCTCTCTCAACTATCTCACATTTTCTTTATCCAATCATTTCTTGGTAGACATGCAGGTTGTTTCCATAGCTTATCTTTTGTGATTAATGCTACAATGAACATGGGAGTGCAGGTATTTTCTTGGGGTAAATATCCAGTAGAGATATTGCTGAGTCACATAGTAGTTATATTTTTATTATTTTGAGGAACTGCCATATTGTTTCCCATATTGACTGGTCCAATTTATATTCCCACAAACAAATGACAAGAGAGGATTTGCACTTTGACTTTTATCTACCTTGCCTACAAATTCACCACAACAGCAATTTAGATTTATAGCTTTTACTTTATATTAGCAAATGCCCTTAGGACTAGGAAAATTGGAATGCTAGCCTTATCGTTTGAGTCCTGCTTTTCCTAGATGTTTTTCCAGGAACTCATCTTTTTTGTTGTTGTTGTTGTTCTTTAATATTTCCAAGAAAATATTTTATTTCAACATCCTGTCCAGTTTTAAAAATTTTTCTCAAGAGGAGGGCTGTTCTGCTGTAATTGTATTCATCTAGTATTTAAAAAATATATATACATATTTTTTCAAATGAAATCTTAGGCAGATTTGTGATATATCAAACCCATAAAATATCAATCTTAAGTAAAATTATCCACGTGTTAGTTGGCCATCTATCTCTCTCAGAGGTCATTTTCCTTTTGGGGTTAGGAATTATTTCCTGCTTCCTGTCTGGGTCCAGAGTGGTCTGTATTTGTTAGGTGCCATTACCTCACTTTCCATATCCTAATGACTTTAAACTAAAGTCCCTCAGAGTTCCCAATACATTAAATTATTAAGAAGAAGTTATCATAGAGAATCACAAATATTATGATTTATTGAAAAGCTTATCTAAGAAATACAAATTTTGGTGAAAATGTGAAGTTTCGATTCCCTTCTTGAACACAAGGCCTAGGTCTAATGCTCCCACCTGCCTTGCCATTGTCTCATCTTTTTGTTTTGATCACTTATGTTATCCATTTGCTGTTATAACCCCTGCTCATGGCCCATTGTCTTCAGAAAGATTTACACCTTGCCAGCAATGTGGTTCTTGATGTCTACACTCATCTCCTCTCCCTTCTTTTCTCCCTCCCTCCTTTTAAATAAATTATTGATTTTTTTGCTGATCATCTCACAAACTAGCTGTGAGCTATTAAAGTATTTGAATTCCCCTGAGGGCCTGCTCTAAAAGAACTTGTGAAGAATTCTTTGGTGAGCAAGAATTTTAATTATTAAAACTTAAACTGGATTATTTTATTTTTTAATTCATCTTTTTTTGGTATAACTGAATAGTACACCATCTACATGTACCATGTCTTCTTAATCTAGTCATCTATCGCTGGACACTTAGGTTGTTCCCCCAACTTAGCTGCTGTAGATAGTGCTGCAATGGACAAAGGCGTGCATAGATTCCTTCAAATTAGTGTTTTTGTATTCCTAGGATAAATGCCAAGTGTAATTTCTGGATCATATATCTATTTTTAATATTTGAGAAACCCCCATACTATTGTCCACAGGGGCTCGACTAGTTTGCATTCCCACCAACAATGTATGAAAGATGATGTGGGTAATCGAAACTTCCTTCCCCAGCAATGAAAGAGGGTAGATAGCAGCAGAAAGGAAAGCACATAGCCTTGACCCAGTGTAGCTGATGGCTAAGACCTACCTATTTTCAATTACATGAAGTCAGAAGTAGACTTAGACATTCTTGCTTTCCGAAGTGGGCGTGAACTATGCTTTTTGTTTCCCAAGTTGAGTGGAGTCCAGGTGGATGTGTAAGAGTCTTGAACAACCCATTAGAACATAATTTATTCACATTTTTTCTCTCCCAGATTATTTCAGGAGAAGAAAGCCTTGGTTTATTTCTCCGTCAAGCAAGGAAGATGAAAAATGAAACCACCAAAACCAAACAAACATCTGAAACCGAGTTTCTAAAATGACAACTTAGAGTTTTGCAAACAAAACAAGTCTTTGCATGGATTTTAGAACTTGGCTATGGAATTAAGATTGAGGGTAAGTTGCTGTATCCCCCATTTATCTAATATTTGTGGGGCAGCATATCTAAGGCCATTTTTTTTAATGCTAGTGCCTCACTAGCAAAGAAGTTACTACCAAATTTTTTCAAAGTTTGCATTATGAGAGTGATGCATTTTATTTTCTAAATATAACATCATTATCATATTAGATATATTGTTTTTCAAAATACTGTGCCTTGCTCTTCATTCCATATTGCCACCTTTAACCCTCCAGTCCTTGCTTGAGGATCATTGAACAACACCTTTCAGCTGCCCTACTTTTGCTGCAATAAATCTTCAGCCAATTCTGGCAAAGCGTCTCAGGGTCTTCTCCACAGAAAGTCCAACTCAATCTTTGCAATGTTTAGTAAAGTAAGAGAAGGTTTGGCATTTCTTTAAGCACATAATGCACGTGCAGGCACTCAGATTTCTTGATGAAACACTTTTTAAAATGATTACTCTGACTTGAGTTATGTTGTTTGGAATCTACGAGAGTCACATGGTCTATGAGTGTAATTACAGATTTTTGACTAAATAAGATCTTTCATTTAGCTCTCCCTCTGCCTTAGAAAGCAGTTTTGATTTTTTTGTATCATGTCTAGTGGCCAGAGGAATAGACCATTAGCACATGAGGGAACAAAACACAAAGAAGTGAATTTTTCCCAAGTCAAGAAATAAGCCAATCCCAAGAATTCTTCACAATTCCTCAGTGCCTGATATAGTGCTGGGTGTGTAGGTGATAGCTAGTGAATATGTTTAGACTGAAAATTGAAGTTTCCTGCATAGACATACATACTTGAAGACCAGTCTTCTTGTTTTAGGGGAAAGATTTTGAATGAGGTAGCAGAAGTGTAGAGGAAAAAGGAATAAGACAAATCTTGGTTTCAAATGCCATTTCTGCCTTTCATTTCTTGACTTTGGAAAAATTACAGGGTAAGTCTCCATTGATCTTCTGTAAAATAGGAATTATAACACCTGCAGCATGGTTTATAGGGATTAAATATTATGAATGTAAATTTCTCAGCACATACTTGTCTTTCATTAAGTAGTAGCTGCAGTTATTATTGTTAATAAAGGAACAACAATACTGCCTTCAGAATTCTTTTATTAGGGAAAAGCTTCCCTGAGCTAACTCCCTCCTAAATCCCTGTGACAGGGTCTGGCTTAACCCCAAGTTTCTGAAACATGTAGCCTTTGCTTGAACTCTGCACCCAGTCCCTTTTCTGTAATCCCTGTAGACCCCAAGTTCAACTGACCCCAGAGTGCCTTGGTCATGGGGGAATTAATGGGACATTTGGCCAAAAACTTCAAATGGACATCTTCCAAGGACAGAACATTCTGGAACCCACAGTGTTTCATATCTTCTTCTCACAGTGGCTGGAGTCAAAACAAAGCTAGAAGGGAAGTTGTTTAAGGGGGTTCAGAACCAAAAAAGGCTAAGAAATGTTTTTTGAATTTGTGTGATTTTGAATATGTATTGGTATCATATTTAGGATCCTTTTGGTGAACTGGTTGATCTTATAAGCAATGAAGTTAATTTGAAAAATGAAAAAACTTAGCAATGGAAAGGTAATCCTTATAAAAATTCACTTTAGTGGTTTTAATATCACTTTTTAGCATTATATTAATTTTATGTATTGTGGCTCAAGTAAGAACAGTTGTCCCATTTCAAATTTGATCATTTTAATTGCAAATATAATTTTAAAAAATATCAAGAGTCACATAGTTGGTAAAAGAATCTTCTTTTAAATCCCTGGGGGTGGGCGGGTGAATGTTTTCTTAAATTATCTTGGTTAGAGGGCAAGTACTTTTTAAAATTTATCTTTGGATCAGCAGAACCTTTTTAGCATAGTGACTGACACACAGCAGGCAATAAATAAATGTTTGTTGAACAAATGGAAGAATAGGCTAATGGAGATACAGCGTGATGAGACAGATTACTCCACACAGAACAGAAGCCCTCCATTTCGCTCTTGGCTCTCTCACTAATCTGCCATGTAACTGAGACAAGCCAGTGACTCTCTCTGAGACAGACAGTTCAGATTGTGAAGCGAAGAAGTGTAATAATACAGAGACATTCTACTTGCCTCATAAAAGTGGCATGGAGTGCAAATAAGACAGTGAATGTGCCGTATAAACCAGAATGCATGATACAAACATTAGGAAAAATATAGAACTTGTTGCCATTTCTTTAGTTCTTAATCAAGATACCTTTGAGTTTCTGAGATGCCAACCATGCTGGGAATAACTAATATTCTCACTTAGATCATGCTGTACAGTGACATAAGTAATAGTAATAATATTAATAATGATTCTTGTATTGAGCAATTATAAGCTAGCTCCTGTGCTAAATATGTTACATTCCTTTTAATCCTCATATCAACCTTGTAAAACAAGGACTATTATTATCTTCATTTTGCAGACAAGAAAATGGGGGGTTTAGGCCATGCCATTTAATGATAAAACTGATAGAAATAATATTAATAATAATTTGTTTAATATTAATAACAATAATAATGATGAATTTGTTTATTTTAAAGTATTGTAGATCTTGTGCTAAATTTCCTATTAATTTATGTCTTTGCAACAGATCTATAATACGGGAATTATTATTATTGTTAATTTGCCAACAAGAAAATGGGACTCAAGTGATATTTACCACTTGGTCTGTCTGAATCTAACATTCAAACTCTTCCTCTATGCCATACTGCTCCTCACAAAAACTTTTAACAGATTTGGAGCACCACTGTCACCCAGGTTTCTTCACAGGGCGATTTCATCGAATCCTTACCACCACGAGTGAGGTAGGGCATTATTATTGTCATACCATTTTACAGATGGTAGAACTGAGGCACAGAGAGGTTAAGTAACCAGGTGTGCATGACTCCAAAGCTCTGCTGCACTACACAGTGCTGACTTTGTGAGAATTTTATGTGTCTGTGTGATTGTGTAGAAATAGTAGCATATACCTAATCATCAGTTGTCTGCAAAGACAAGAACTTAGAATGCATAATATTCCTCCCCTAGCAGGTGACATTTTTATTTCTAGAAAGAAGTTAAGGAATGGCAATGTTGGCCTCCAGGGGATATGTTTCTAAAGGTGGCAGAAAAGGACCTAAAGGTAATTGCTGTGGGATTTGTGGATAATGCTTGCCCTCAGGCTCCTATTCTCCTTCCTGTACTTGTAGGAACTGCTGGTATTAGGAATCTTATCACCCCAGGAGCCACACATAGTTCACTTCCATATTGCAGTGCAGGTACAGGAACTGACCTCCTGCGGATCAAAGCTCCCAAGTAGCTGTCCTTCTGGAGGGGAGAGAACATGAACAAATGGGTTCAGTGTGGGTGTGGATCCTGAGCTGCTGCTGCGGTGGTGTCTGGCTTTCAGAAGCTGCAGCTTCCCGAGGGTCTCATGGAGTGATTCCTGTTGCAGAGGTACAGGAGGACCCTGGTGCTGGTGCTGGCGAAAATAGAGGGGTGAGCCTACTACAGGGATATAGAAGCGTTTCTGTGTCTTAGTGCTCAGATTTGCTCTTCCAGGTCTTGGACATTGCTGAAGCCTAATCTTGATCTGCTTCTTTCACCTTCTCCCACCCCTTTTCTTCCCTTTCTTCTATGAACCTTTAATAAAAGGAAATCCATAATATCCCCTTCCTGGTTAAAGAAGCCAGGTGGGTTCATTACCGACAGATAAAGATTATGAAAATCATGCCAGGTTCTGCAAGTTTCAACGGACTTCTGTCCAGTGAGCTTAGAGAGGGGGGTGCTCTGGTAGGTCCTCCCCATTGTCCAGTAGTCCTCATAAGAGGGATCCAATCTCTGCGTTTCTAGGCTGCTTCTGACTGGGCGATGTGGGAGTCCTGGCTTCTGAGAGTCCAGAGTTAAATTTCCAGTAACTTTTTGTGTCCATTGACAGCACAGAAGTGGGCAAATGCTACAAATAAGGCCTCTCTCGCCTCCTTGTAGGTGAAATATTTTCCAGCCTATCACTGTACTGGTATCTTGTAATTTTGTAGTTTTTGCTCTAAGTACTTTGTGAAATGTCTTGCTAAACCCCATTCAATGTTGTTAATTTCCTAAGATCTTTATTATAAGCCAATGTCAAATCAGAAAACATGTTTTGTAAGAACTTTGTCATTGTCGTTTCCTAAGCCTAAAAACCCCATTTGCTGTACTTCTAGCTGGCAAACTTCAGGATCCTGAACAAATGTTCACCTTCTTTGGACCTTAACTGATGACTTCAGACAGAATCAATTATTCATCCCTGAGCAGCAACCCACCTTTGGTACACGGATGTACTTACTTCATTATAGTTCTTTTTATACATTTACACACTACTTAACATTAGGCTCTTATCTAGAGCATTCTAGTGCCTTCGATATATTAATTCTCTAAAATATATGCACATATATATATATATATATATAATTTCTCTATTTCCTCATGATGGCCCCATGAGATTAGTACTATTATTAAGTCCATTTTAGGAGTGAGAAAACAGAGACATGGAGAGAGTCAAAGTAATTTGTCCATACTCACAAGTCCTAACCGATGTAGTCTGATTCTGAATACTCTTTGCTGTTTACGTATCTGTCTTCCCTGTAGGTGGTCAAGATTTATTGTTTGTCTTTTTGTTTTTGTGTTTTTTGAGGGTAGCATCTGGATCTCACCTATTTTTGGATTTATAGTGCCAAGCACTCTTTGTGCTACCTCCACACACTAAGCATTCAACCCACATGAGGGGAATCGCCATGACTCTGTCATGTTCTCCTCTTGAAAGTTCTTGCATGGAAACACAATTCCTAAGAGAAACTGGAGAGAAGCTGCTCTTAGAAGAAAGATGGCCCACTGGACTGATTGTGCTCCTGGAGGCAGCCCCTCAGGCATTTTTACAGGGCCTCAGACTCTGACACCATTGCGTATTGAAGAGTTAGACCTTAGCTACAAAATTCCCATTTACAAAATACGGTCTCAGTTTCAGCTCATGTTAGTGCTGAAGTTTAGGTATGGTCAGTGCCAGTATTAGGGCAGGGTGGCTGGGGTGGGGGTGCAGGGACAACAAAGAACAGAGATCACTTAATAACAGAGATCTTACTGCAGGGATAACTGGTTACTCTTTACTTGGGGAGATAGCTCCAGGAAGATGAAAGTGGGAGAAAAAGGGAAAACAGATTTCAAAGGGTGGAACCCCACTCTCAAAGAACACTGTTTGCTGGGCTTCATGAGCAGAGATGCCTCTCTCCCAGGGAATGGGCCCTCTCACATTATTCCCCTGAACATGTACTTCCCTCGTCTAAAATGGCCATGCTTCTGGTAGGAATACCCTGCTCATTGCCAAGGATCCTGCTCAAATGACCTGTCCCCTCATCTCGGGGAGGTCTTCTCTTTTCCCCTCTGCTGCACCAACTGAGCAGATTATCCAAAACAATGTAGAATCCATCAAAGCAGCTAAGAGTACAGTAGATGCCATTAGTATTCAATAATTGCTGAACACATGAGTTAAAGCAAAGAAAGAAAGGGATTGGGGAGATTCCTCTTGTGTTGGCTTCAGAGAAACCAGGCTCTTGCTTGTTCTTACATGCTCTCAATTCTCCCATGGTTATGGCCATGGAACAAGGCCACATGGGCCTCTTTGGAAGCTTGCCTCCCTCTCCCATCACATCTTTCTTCTGGCAGAAAATTACCCGGATTCTGGAAGGTGAAGTCACACTTGACTCCAATGAAGTGTGCGTGGAAGAGTGTGCGTGTGTCAGGAGGTCACTGAACTCTCCTTCCCTCCCCCACGTTTCACCTCACCAGTCATCTCTCTGTAAATCATCTGACAGTTTCTTTATTTATAGTAAAGAGTCAAGTCAATGTTTGGCATCTAGGAAGCTATGGAGAAGAATCTACTCCAGAATGCACTAAGCTCAAGTGAGGCATGCCAAGGGGTAAGTAGTGATAATTGTAGGTGCAAAATTCTGGGCAATTTGGTCTGTAATTAGGCAGAGGTCTTTCCCACCTCTACCTCTGGGATATCTTCTAGAAAACAGTGGGTTTCCTCCCCAGGCTATGTTGGGGCAGCCTTTGTTCTTCCTGGACAGCCTTGGGTTGCAGACCATGAAACAGACCAGGATGGACAAAGTCTATCCAGGCTCCTGGCTCATTGCTTTTATTCAGTAATAACAAACACATGGCATTTCAGAGTCCTTGCCATGCCTGGAGGACTTGGGTCCTATTCTTATCCAAAAAGATCTTACTGAAATCAGGCTAAAAGTGACATGGCCTGCTTAGTAACCCTCAACATCCTCTTACAGGATTCTCTGACTCAGAACTCACAGACAGGATGTGATCTCAGCTTCTCACATATCTCCTTGCACATGGGCAGAGTTGTGTGTTTCCTCTATGGCTAACTGGGATGGGAAGAAATATTAAATATGTGTGTGTGTAGGAGACCCACAGGAATTTCTTGGGGAGGATCTTGAAGAGATCCTTGGGGAGACCCAGCGGGTTGATTTTTTTTCCAGACTTGCTGTTCCATTGTCTAGTTCTCAGCATTTTACCATGAGTAACTTACTACCCAGTAGAAACCCAAATAGTCACCTTGCCTTTAGTCTCCCCGCTCCCCACCACTTGCACAGGTACACCAGAGCAACATGTCCTGCTTTTTCTGAAAAACCAAGCCTTCTCTTCCCCATCTATCCTGCATTCCTGCCTCCCTACCTCTTCTCATTCCTTTTGTTCATTTCTCAAACAGCAGTTAAGTTCCCTTGTGGTTTTCTACCTACATCCTATCAGTTCCTTCAACTCAGGGTTGAAATTGATACTTACTAGGAAGACTTTTGTGTTCCATAAAAACCTTCCTGAAATACCAACATCCCATGGCATAATTTATTTAGCAAATTGTTCACATCAGACACTGTGCTAAGGGCTTTCCATGAATTATTATAGTTAATACTCATGATAATCCTAGGAGGTAGTTACTATGATTATCACACTTTACAAATGAGAAAACCAAGGATCAAAGAGATTAAATGACTTGCCGACCTTAATACCTCAAGAGTATTAAACTTACACCAATTCAGGAATTTGAACTTATGTTTCTTTGATAGCAAAGTCAGGGCTCTTAATTATGATAATATACTGTATCTTAACCCAACCCCATGATTCTTTCCCCCCCTTTCATTGAATTCCTTTATAGTTTGTGTAGGTAGCTTAGGATCCATTTTTGGACATTTGGGTTACTGGAGACAAGGGGGGATTTTTGAGACCAGATAGTTCAACACTTTTTTTAGTAGTTGAGAAGATTGAAGATTAAAGAGACAAAGAGACACGTCCATGAGCTTGATGGTTAATGGAAGAACCAGATCCTGGTCCCAGATCTCTGAACTCATGCTCAATCCAGTGCTTGATAGTATAACACATATCATCTCTTTGTGGTCTTGAAAATTTATTCTCTCCATATTTCAAAATTACATGTCTTGCCCTGTAGTATTAGTTTCTTTAAGGATAGAGGTTATATTTTCTACTTTACAGATATGTTTCTAGTCTTTTTTTAAATTTATTTTTTATTTATTTGTGCATACAAGAACTGGGGTGTAGGCCAGAGGTGTTGGGAGTAAGAGGATTCACCAGAGACAGAGTGAGGAGCAGAACAGGCAGATCTACTGAAATACGAGTCAGGAGAGGTCTGCTGCATCATGTGGGTTAGCTCCCTGGCTGGGGATTGAACTTATGCCGTGGTGGCTGCTGATAGCTTAATAGTGCTGAGACTTTAACCCCTGCACTACCAGGGAGGCCCCATGTTTCTAGTATGAAGAAACTAAGTAGGAGAGGAGAGTAAGTATGCTGGCTCCATAAAAGAGCTGTCACCATCTATATGCTGGTAACTGAATGGAAAATAAAGGAGGCTCTGGGATTGATGAGTACATAGTGAGCACTCAGTAAGTACTTTTCAAGTGAACTAGTGAGTGAATGAGATGGCGTCAGGAAGACCAGAGCTGAATTTGAACTGGAGGGTGTTTCCAGGAATAGAGATGAAGTTTTGCAAAACACTTCAAGGAAAACACCCAGCTTTGAATGCTGCTGACAAGCTGATCTTTCAAGAGAATTGCAACACACATGTATGAAGAGATGAGTCAGTGGAGGAGAGTTATTGAACCTGACCAGCAAGGTGAAGGGAACACTAGTGGTCTCTGATTGCCTATCAAATATGCTAAACATCTGTGCAACGTCACCAAGACCAGCTCTGCCTACTGGTCAGTGGACGTGTCTCTGTCAATGGTGATCTACCCTGTTTGGGGTTGTTCATCTCAGGGATCTGAAAGTTGTAATTACTGCTGTAGGTGAAGTGCCAGGTGTTGCAGTCATGCTTGTGGACCTTATTTAGTGCTTCTCAAACTTTAATGAACACATAAATCACTTGAGCAATTTTTGAAAGGCTGATTCTAACATAGTACGTCTTAGAGCCTAAGAGTCTATATTTCTAGTAAACTACCAGGTGAGCAACCATGCTTTGACTAACAATACTGGTGCTCTGTGGAAAAGTTCTGGAGTATTCAACTACTGAAACTAGCTCTCTGTTCACTTCTCAGAATTCTCCTTTGGTCCTTGATTCCTGTTATATGGCTAGCTCTCCAACAAAGGGCTGGTCTTCCAACTGACTGATTATGCTTCTTCCATGGATTAGGATTAGGGATCATGGAGTTATTATGAAAACAAATTCATGAAAGCATTAAAACTCATATTTCCGAGATTTACACCTAAATTCCACAGAGGGAAGACTTGAGTCACTTGCAGACACATGTTTATTTCTAAGGTCTGGCACATAGTAGTCCATCCAAAAATGCCAAATAAATCACAAAGGACAGAGAAGGAAGGCATTAATCAGATAATCTACAGTCAAACTATACCTTGGTAAAATTAGCTTCATGTACAGGATGAAGAACTAAGTCAGAAAAGCACCCAAGTAAACAAAAATAGGTATTTCAAAGATGATACATTTTTTTAAGGAATATTACTTATGGAGGAATTCTAACTCCTTGCTCGAAGCCTGTTTGTGTTTTTCTATTTATAAATTAAAGAGGAAAATAGCTTATTATCAATATAAACCAAGAGACGTGATATCTCACCTTTCCTAAGATTTTTTTAGTCAACAATGTACTTAAAAGTGGCTTTATTGAGATATCATTCATATTTCATGAAATTTACCCTTTTTAGGTGTTATTTATTTGTACTTATTTTCCAAAACCTGACTGTCTTTAATAGATGAGAAAAGTCAAATTAAAGGGTTTTCGAGAGAATAGGTGAAAGATACAGGGAGACAAGGGACAAGACAAGAGATAAGACAAAAATAACATTAAAAGAAGCACAGAAAAGTACAAAGAAGCCCAGTAATGTGGAACTATTAAGTTTAGTGTAAACCCTTTTCTAACTTCATCATCTCCAGGAGGATGGGTCGTGTGCAACCCAGTACAATAATTGATGCGCTTGATGATGCCCTTGAGTTGTCAGGAAAGGGTAAGTTCAGCTGAATGTACTTTGCTTAAAAAGGCAGAGAGATCTGTGATCCATTAACAGTCTCATTACAGTGGCGACAGAAATAATTACTAAAGTTTTGGGCTCTTGATGAAGTAAGTCTTCAGCTCTCTCCTCATTGAGTCAGTCTATGGGATTCCAGGAAGTCAATGTTTTATGGAATGGGTTGAGAGATGTGAGCAAAGGGCAGCCACATGCACTGGGTCCTGCTAGCTTGTGTGTAAGTAGGGTGTCAGGCTTCCCTGGTTTGGCTTTCTTCCCCCAATTTACACCCTTCCTTTTTCTTTTTGGACCCTGCTGTCTTTTTGTGGAGGAATAGTATGTCCTGAATGAACCTCACCCACTGATGTATTATGGACTCTACCCCCACCTCCATGTTAAGGCACTGAGGACTACAACTCCCATCATGCCATGAATCTGCCATGACTCTTGACATCTGGAAAGGGGGATTGCTGGGAACAAAGGGTGGAGTTAAGCAGCCATGCTTGGTATAAAACTGTACACTTGTGGGCCTGGAGGTGACTTGGTTTTGCCTGCCTTCAGCTTGTACCTGGGGTCCCAGCTCAGATAGCATTTCCAGTAGGACATATCAACCAATTAATCTCTCTCTCTCTCTCTCTCTCCCTCTCTCTCTCTCTCTCTCTCTGCTCCTCCTCTTTTTATTTCCCTGTAAATAAACCTTTTATTAACCTTTCTCTGTGCGCCTGCATTGAGTCTTGCTCTGAGTTATACTTTTTAAAAGCATGCAGGCTAGGATGCACACCTTGGCCATCTCATTTCCATTTTGGGTTGCCCTGTAACATCTTGAGATCCTGCTGACCATAAAACTGAAATCTTTCTGGGTGGGAATTAGGATGGTCCTGCCCTTGAGATGCAAATCCATTTTTCCTTAGGTTTAAAAATCTGAAACTCATTTTTAAAAAAAGATTTATTTATTTATGCATAGAAGATCTGGTGTATAGGCCAGAGGTGTGGGGGGGTGAGAGGATTCACCCAAGACAGAATGTGGAGCAGAACAGGTGGGTTGACTGAAATACACTGCTGAGGGGAGCAGCAGGAAGATAGGAGAGGTCTACTGCACCATGTGTGTTTACTCCCTGGCTGGGGATAGAACTCATGCTGCCGTAGCTGAGGATTGCTTCATAGAGCTGATGCTTAATGCCTTGCACCACAAGGGAGGCCAAAATCTGATACTCATTGGTCCCCTAACTCTTCTCCAGCTGCAGCAGGGTACAAACTTATAGATGCCCAGTACCAGGATGCTACTTATAAGAGCTTTCTTATTTCTGTAGCATGACAATTTTTCTAGTCTATTTCTCTGACGGACTTGCACCCTCACAGGATTAGACAAGACACTCTCTGAGCTTTAGTTTTTTTTTTTAACCTGTAACATGGAAAGAGCAAACCCTGCCCTAGGCATGTCACAGGGTTAGTGTGGGGTTTATCAATAATTTTTTAAAAGTAAGTAAAATATATTGAGTGCAGTTCTTTTTTAGACACATTGTGAATATATTATCTCATTTAATCCTTACATTACTTTGCATATATTATCTCATTTAGTCATTTTATTTATGCTTGAAAGTCAATAGTTTTATGATCCTCATTACACATCTTGGCTAAGAACTGGTGAAAACTGAATTTGAAGACAGGTCCTCCAATTCCAGAAATTAAATGAGATAATGCTGACTCAAGAATGTTGGAAGTGCTACAAGTCTCAGAAATATCTGAGATTAATATTACCTCCAGGACTATATTATAGGCCACACAAATATCCCCCTCCATCTTCATCTTCCTAACTTGGCTTTCCTGGCTAACTTCTTTCCAGACTACAGTGGACTTTGGAACCATTATGGCCCCATAGGCTTCTTTTCCTGACACCTCTGGACTGTTGGCATATTTAACTAAAGGACTGTAGCAATCAAAGCTGGTATTTGACACAATTCTGGTATTGGTCTGACCTCTCCCTAAGCAGCAATGCTTCACCCAAATCCTTGATAAGGAAGAACCAAACATGTTTGCTCCTTTATTTCTGATCACTTAGAAATAGAGCCACTTTGCTTCTAGGATCAAAATGACTTGGAGGTCACTTTCCGCCAATCCCCAGTGGGGATCTCCTGTTTATCTCTTCTCTGTCCCAACACACCATCTCAGGTGGAAAACTTCTGTCTGGCATGGAGCATGTTACCCTGTATCTGAAGTCTAGCACTCTGAAGGCAGGTATACCAGAGCTGTGCGAATAGTTTCAGGATTTGTAAATGTTTCATTTTCTTTCTGGATGGCCACTTTCAAGCAAGATCTGTTTCCTTGGGTGTGCTTGGTCTATACAAGGAAAAAAATATCTTTTACCTTAGCTTTCTTCCTGACTACTTCCAATGGTCAATTGTATTCATCTTTGCCCTATTATGTGATTGAGTGTTACAGTACCTCTGTCCTATTCAAGTTTATCCAGCTTATAAACATAAGTAATTTTTTCTCTACTATATTTTGCAGACTATTACAAATTCTTAGTTTGATTACCTATTTATATTCAGAACTACAGTGTTCATTAAGTTAACTATTGGGCTTTTTTTTTTTTTAATAGAGGCATGTTTTATTTATTTATTTATTTGTTTGTTTGTTTTGTTTATACATGCACTGGGTACAGTCAAATGCGCGGGAGGGTGAGAGAATTCACCAGAGCCAGAGCAGGGAGCAGAGCAGGCAGACTGACGAAATACACTGCTGAGGGGAGCAGCGGGCGGCAGGAGAGGTCTGCGCGCCATGTGGGACCCTCCTCTGGTGGCCGGGGAGCAGCTGGGGATTGAACCGGCGCCGCAGAGGCTGCGGGCAGCTTCGCAACCCAGTGCTCAACTGCTGTGCCACCGGGGAGGCCCAATTATTGGGCTTTTGATTCCGTTTTTAGTCCCTTTTATTTCCACCAATCCAAAGCTCCCGTGATATTAACCCTTTACCTGCCATCAATAGTAGGCCTCCGACCTGAGAGAAGCTTTCTGACTGCCATGACCAATTCTTATTTCAGCATCATCTTCATAAGATGCCATCAGGTCTGTGTCTTCCATGTCCTTTCCAATCCTACCCACTCCAGGTTCTTTTCCTTATGTCCTTTGACTAGATATGTTTGCTTTTCGGACAAAGTTAGAAAAGATCTGCTGGTGAGCTCACAGCTGGAACCAAAGAAGAAAACAAGGCATCCAGCTGATAGCCTTACTTTTTCTCTAATCAATAATTCATTTTGAACCAGAATGTTTGAGGAAATTGAGACTCAGCCTGATACAGTTTTTCACAAACAAAAGGAAACGAGCAGAAATCTAAAACAAAATGCAATTTGGGACATGGACCAAACAAAATGAAAACATCTTGCAGGGTGATAAAGACTGTGTAAGCTTCTTTGTTTCAATAGGATTGCTTTTGCAAAATGCAAGGGCATGGCTTATGTTTTGTTTTGAAATGTATCTGAGTTATATAAACACAGCAACTGTGGCTTTTGACTTGTCCTTGTATGAATGGAAGTACCCTAAAATCTTACATAATTTCAATGCCACAGTTTAATGGAAGGCAAGGGCAGAAGGTACTTTATCACTGCAAATAAAATGCCCAACAAAGGAGACGAGTAATTACCCATACCAATGTGGACGTCTTATCTTCCTCTGGAGAAAACCACCAGGATCAGGAATTTTAGGGCTGCCCAATTGATTTCAAGGTTACCCATAATTGAGAAAAACTTGGGCCTCCTGTTTCCAATGCACTTTTTGTTCCCTAGCCTCACCCCACCCGCATCATATTTCCTGCTCTCTCTTGCCCCTATGTTACTCTCGTCATGCTCCCAGGACTCATGTTTACTTGCTAAGCTTTGGCCTTTTTCATGTTTCTCCTTTGACAGGTGAATGGTGACATCTCAACATGCCCCATGGGGCCTTCCAGGGGAAGTCTAACCATTTCCCCACAAAACAGCTCATGGATGGTTCCCATTGTACCAGCTTTCCCTGTCCTGTGTCCAAAACACAGTCTGATCTCTGAAGATTGACTGCCCTGAGGTTGGAGGGAATTGTGTCATATTCCTTCTATTCAACCCAATTTTAGCTGCACCCTCCCAAACCTCCCGTGCCCATTTTGCCATGGAGGTTTACTCTTCTTATTTACCCATAATTTTTTTTTAACTTAAAAGACTTTTCTAGACCTCTTGGTGGGTATTCTTACTTTGTCTCCTCTTTCTTTGTCCTGTTTTTTTTTTTTTTTGTGTCTGACTTTCAAAATCTTGCATCTTATAAGAAGTATCTATTATAAAATAGCATCGGCACTTTACAGTAAATTAAAAAAAAAATGTCTTTGCATGTGGGAAGTGAACAGAGCTGGAAGTTCAAGAAACACCTAGAATCTGAGAATATACGCCTGAATGGGGACAGTGGTGTGGAAGAACAGGGGAATACAGTTTAGAGTTAAACTAACTCCTTTCTTTCCTCTTCTAGGACTATTATTCCAACTTTAGCTTTCAAAGAGTCACCATTTCCAAGTCTCCATGAAGGGCAGACACTGCCCCCAGTTCAAAACTTTTCAAAAAGCAGATGCATACTAGTTTCTCATCAGGGGAGAAAAAATTAAGAAATTAATGAATTATGCTTCTATTGATATTTCTATTTTCAAGGGTAAACATTTCTTTGATTAAGGTCTCTTGAGAAAATATTTACCATGCCAGGCTCCTGTTTATAAAATAGAAGGTTTGTACACTACAAAGACCAGTATCTCTATGAATGGCCATGAGAATGGCAGGATCTCTTATTTAAGGAAAACTCACAAATGAAAAACACATTTGTAGGTAGAGACCTATATGAGGTAAAATCTGGCGCATCTCCAGATTTTATGTATGCAAGTGTGTCTGCACACAAACATTCAGCTGCCTCTTCTCTTTGTGATCGTTGGATTTACTGTAGGACTATAAGTTGGCACTTTAGTTTGGGGGAGGGGACTGTGGCATTTTCTGGCAGGGAGAAAAGTATCTTAAAGCAAAGACTGTATGTTCTAAGTTTTAAATTGTCTTCACTAGGAGTGACATACTTCTGACAGTTTGGATGACTTTTAAGAACTTTTGCAAGAGTGCTATAAATATATTTTTAGTCATATTCATCATGAATATTCCCATACTTAGAAGTAGGTTTGAAACAAAGCAACTACTTTGTCATGAAGTGGCCTCAATGACCCTCACTCTTAACTCTTGACCAAGCTTGTTGTCTACCTCCAACAGATGTCTTACTTTAACCCTGATTTTTCTTTATGTCTAGATTAACTGTTGACCCTGCAGATCCTAATGATAATTTAGATATATTTCTAGTCTACTTTATAGTATACTTAAGAACTTCTGAAGAAGGAGTCCATTAACAGCAAGATAATTCACCCAAGATTGTTTGTCTTTATCACATTTGATTTGCCACCAATTTCTCTCCATCCACAGTGACAGCCAAAGGAACCATACTTCTTTCTAGTGACAGATGCCTTTTCAAACTTCAGTTTGACAAAGGAATCTGTTTTTTTTTAAAATATAAAATATGTGTAAAAGTAATATGTGAAAGTAACCAAATTGGTGAAATATAAAAGTAGCCAAAAATGTAAAGTCTATAGCTCACACTTTCTTGCCATGCTATCATTTGGAAGTGATGGAGTAGATATTATTTAAATTGAGATCATTTGATTTGTTTCCTACCACAGATTTTCTGTCAGTCATTACTGATTTTCTTTTTATCTTATTTGACATAGTTCTATAGTCCATCAAAGGAGAAGCTTATGATAAAAATAGTTTTTGTGAAGTTTTAGGAAGACATTTCAATGCATCTTAGTGCAAAAAAAAAAAAAGATTTTCAATTTAAGGTTATGGAACAAGAGAATTAGCAAAATGAAAATAAACAGGCATGTGGTTCCCAAATAGCAGATTGCACTACAGGAACATAACTGGGTAGAATTTTTAACTATCTCAGCAGAGACTCAGGGTAAATGTGAAAGCCACAGCCAAGGCCATTCAAGCTTTAGTTGCTCTGAGTAAATAATGGATTTTGTCTGAAGGCAATGACCCTCTATCCCATTACTGTCCAACATTAGTCCTACATGATGGGTAAAGTTTCTATGGTCCAAGGTGTTTGAGATACAAATTCACAAACATATTACAGTCAGGAATCATTTAAGACATTGTTTGACCCAATATTTCTTACAGCTGTCCTCCCAATGACACCTATTACAATCTCGTGGAAGTGGAGCCCCACTGATCAGGCTGAGAAATGGCTGTGTCTTCTTCCTCCCTGATTCTCTTCTGTGAATTCAGCAAATTGTATTGACCCCTGATTGTGTGCTTTTTTTAAAAAAATTCTTTTTTTTTTTTTTAAGATTTATTTATTTATTTATACAAGCACTGGGTACAGTCAGAAGCGGGGGAGGGTAAGAGAATTCACCAGAGCCAGAGCGGGGAGCAGAGCAGGCAGAAGGACCGAAGTACACTGCTGAGGGGAGCAGCGGGCGGCAGGAGAGGTCTGTGCTCCATGTGGGACCCTCCTCTGGTGGCCGGGGAGCAGCCGGGGATTGAACTGGTGCTGCAGAGGCCACGGGCAGCTTCGCAACCCAGAGCTCAACCGCTGTGCCACCGGGGAGGCCCTAAGATTTCTTTTTATTTATACAAGAACTGGGGTACAGGCCAGAGGTGTAGGAGGGTGAGAGAATTCACCAGAGACAGAGCAGGGAGCAGATAGGCAAATTGACTGAAATACACTGCTGAGGGGAGCAGCAGGCGAGACAGGAGAGGTCTGCCATGCCATGTGGGTATCTCCCTGACAGACCGGGAATCGAACCTGCATTGCAAAGGCAGTGGACAGCGCTGCGCTCAACCCTCTGCGCCACCAGGAGGCCCAACCTTGGTTGTGTTTATGAAGAGTGGTGTTGTTAAGACCAGGCAATACTCTTACAACAATTCAGTACTTACAATTTCATTTCTTCTACTTTGGCAACATGGCATTTATAATTTCTAACTAAGGAAAGGGGGAGAAAAGTTGAAGATGCTTCTAATGAATCACGGAGTCTTCATCAAATTTTGTACCTCTCCATTCCTTCATCAGGGAAACTAGGGATCTGCTTTCCTTAGGCTATTCCCAGCTCTAATCTTCTATGATTTTGATTTGTTGTTTCATGTTCCTCTTACCTTTCACATCCTCATACTCAGAAATAATCTCCCTATGGGTTTACAGTTGAACCAACCTTTTATTCTCCTTGGAATCGTCAGTAACTGGTTAGAGGAAGTTAGTGGACTCCTGTTATGTGTTTGGAGAGCTTCAAGGGAACATGGTCTTGCTGGGTTTATAGTCCTTAGCCAGCAATGTTTTGAAGTCCTTTCTTTTCTGAGCCTGAGGCTTAAAGTTCATTTCTATGAGATAAGTGGGCCCCCGACCCAAGTACAATGTTATCAGGTGCATGGCCAACTAGTATGTGTCTTCCAGGCAGCAGATGAGATGGCTGTTAGGTTTTCTTTCCTTTGCTTTTTTTTTTACTTGAAATATTACCCTGATGACTTTCCCAATTTAATTTCACATATATTGAGTACTTCTAGAAAATGTAGAATATTACACACAGACACACACACACACACATTCATAGAAGAAAGTAAAAATCACCCACAATTATATCACCCAGGTAGATCAACTCTTAATCTATAGTCTTTATCTTTTGTACAGTTCTGTCTCTGCTGTCAGGGGAAATTTATTTCCTATTTGTGACATTTATTTCCATGTTTAGGGATACCCATTTCTCACAATACTGCTGAACATGTATCCTATATCTTGCTTGATTCCTAGAAGGGCAAGTGTTATTGGACTGACAAGATTGGGAGACAAACTAGGTGTAAGCAACCCACCTCCTCCTTTTTCTTTGTTATTGGAGTGTGCTCTGCCCAAAACTTGTGGCTCCAGTTACTTTCAGTCGTGCAGCAATTTCAATGATAGATTTACAGGAGGCATCTGGGGAGGCTGGGTGGTGAAATCTGACTGACAGGAGTTCAGGATTAAGATATTTGTTTACCTACAGATGTAAGTCACAATATATGACAATAAGTTGTTAATCAACCTTGCCAGCAATGAAGGTGCATCTTCCTTTGCCTTCCTCTTCTCCGCTGTCTCCAGTATGGTTCAGAACTCAGCAGGGAAGTGTTGCAATTTATGGTCTTCTGGACCTGCAGTATCTCGACTTCTAACTCTCCATCTTGTCTTGAGGCATTTTGTTCAAACTGAGCAGAGAACCAGATTCAGTTCATGCTAGAAACATGCCCTTGCCTCTCTCTTCCTTTGGAATCTATTTGTATCTTATAATGCAAAGGGATTTTTGTTTTATGATTGGTGGAGGAGGGGAAGGTTTGGGATTGATAGGGAGAGCAAAAGACTGATGGAAATAGTACAGTATCTTATTCTTGTCCAAGTCATTTACTGGATTTGAACTTTATGGTCAGAGGGATAGGATCCCCAAATAAGAACTTTTCAAGAGAGTTCTGGACCAAGCAGAGATGCTTTGGGCCCTAGTGACAATTTGTGATCCAGAACTCTGGAGGGAGATATTTTTCCAACCTCTGGATCAAACCCTGCAGTGCTTTGGCACTCCCAGGAGCTGAAGTGAATCCTTGGCACAGATGACATGGTTTGGACTGTAGGTAATGTTGAGAGTTTCATGGTCACATGGCAAGTGATCTAAGAGAGAAAGAACTGGGAGGGTGCTGAGGCTGAATGTAGGGAGAATACGATATACATTGTTTTGGAAACTTCCTAAAATTATTGAGGAACATTTTGAAAGGACCTAATTTCTAAGAATTGTCCTGGTAATAGTTTAGATTAGTTACTCATTTATCTCATAATTATTTATTGAGTACATGCTACAAGCCAGACAGTCTTCTGGGTTCTAAGAATATCCAGGTGAACAAGTTGGATCAGGCTCTTTTCTCCCTCAGGAACTTAGACTGTAATTGAGAGATAAATTTGGTGATGATCATGGTGGAAAGGTGATGATGTGATTACTTACATTTGTCTGGTAAGGTGTGGGAATTCTGTGTGTCCAATATTTTCATAAACTTAATAAATCATAATCACTTTTTATAATTAAAATTGTACTAGAGCACCATTTTAAAGTGCCTACCGATATTTCCTCAGATGGCTGTGTCCTCCCTTCTCTAAGTCATCTCTTAGGGTGGGCATTTGCTGGCTTGTGTTATAAATCATGGTGTTAAAACCACATTACCTGACAACAGCCCCACCCCTCAAGGTCCTTAATATTTTGTCTGTACCCTTAAGGCTGATTTGGCAATTGTCAAAAAGAGTAGCCCTTCTCCCCTTTTCTGATGCTCAATAGCTTTGTCATTGAGGAGACTTTCCTATGTGACTTGATCAAAAGCCTGCAGCCTTTCTCACTGCTGCAGGTACAATATTTCTTGGCCGGTGGCTGCCTAAGATCCCATGGTGCCCGAGCTATGCAGAGTTGAAAAAACAGATCTCTTGTTCATGAGTCTTGCCTTCTCCAGAAAGGCTCCCACGATAGTGTCCATGGTGCTCCAGAGTGTCAAAGACTTCTATGAAATCACTCTCATAGAGCATGGGTTGGAGATAGATGTCAGGTAATAATCTTCATCCTGTCTCAGCCTTATAACATCAATCTAACCTTAGCCTTATAACATCAATCTCTAGCCTTATAACATCAATCTAAACATAACCTGCCTGGTTTCTTCCCTCTGGCGGGACTGCTTCCCAGGCTGCTTTTCAGTTAGTCTGTTACCTCTTCTCACCCCTGACCTGGACTGAACCTGGACTTCTGCGTCTCTTTACAGCACCCAGACAAACCCAGAGCCCAGCTCTCTCTAAGCCCCAACAGCAAACACAGCTCAGCGCTCTTGCAGCCAGTCCTGCTGGTGAGCCCAACATCCTCTCCTGCCCAGACCCCAGCATTACTCGCAGCATGGCCAGATGATAGTCCTCCATGATGAACTTATTATTATTTATACTAAGCTGCTTCCCTGAATGCTTTCTTAAGCAAAAATTCCTTAAAGTAAATTTCCGGGTGAAGGACATGAACATTTTTAAGGATTTTGATACATAGTCCTATACTGGGCCTATATACAGAGATTGAACCAGTCTTGCTTTAGCATCAAAAGCATAGAGAACAGAAGCCCTGTTTTGTTTTGAGCAGGAGCGTGTCCAGGGCACAGAGTTAGGTAAAAATGTTGCTATCAGTCCTCCTTTGGGAGAAGTGACTCAGTCATTAAAATGAACAATCTCCAAGAACAAAAGGTCACTGAGCTAGTTTCTTATTTTTCTCCTTTCTTATTTTTCTCCTCAACCTGCCACCCTTCCCCCACAAAAAAAGTGGTCACACAGTTTCACAGCTGCAGTCCCACCAGTGGGAGGGCTGTTCTCTGAGGCGGGGAGAGATGTTCTCAGAGCTTTTGGTGCTAACATCCTGGGAGGAGCAGTCACCAGCACTGAAACAGGGTAGTCCCCAGGAAAAGGGTAGGTCCTGGGTTCTCTGCCACACCGTAAGAAGGGGGGGTGGTGAAGCGAGAAAAGACTAGGAGAGGAAGCAGAGAGAGAGAGAAGACTAGAGGAAGAATAGGAAACTAAGGGAAAGAGACGTGGCACCCCTCGCCTTGCCTTGCCCACTAACAGTACCTTCCTAGGACAGGCTGTTAAAGAATTCCTGTGTGTCTCATCAAAAGCTCAGGCCCTTGCATTTCTTCATCTTTCTGAAAGCATTTGAGAAGGGTCTTATGGCAACAACGCACGTTGCCTGAGAATCGTGTTTGTTGCCTGAAGGAGAGCATGGACTAGAGCAGGCCTGCTTGCACTGGAGGTCCTGCCTGCTGGGGTGACCAGCTGTAGCACTGCAGGTCCCGGGTACATGGAACAGTGAGCAACTTGTTCCCAAAAAAGTAGCGGACCTAAAGTTCCCACCTCTGGGAACACTAAAAAGTTAGACAATCAGAAGGTGGAGACAGTGAGTCTGGAGGGATGGGTTAGCATGTGGTGAAAATAATTTGGGGCTGGAAACCAGAAATCCTAGGTTCAATTCCTCGTTCTTATTATGAGCTTGGAGATCTTGCGGGGGTCAGGGGTTGGGGTTGGGGGTAGTTAGCACTCCACCCTATGTTGCATTTCCTCTTCTGGAAAACTTGAACTATAAACTTGCCCCGCTTCCTTCATGGGATGGCTGCAAGGATCAATTATGATATTCATAAGAAAGAAGCGTGTAGACGGTAAAACTCAATCAGCATAATGTGGTCTCATTATTCTCAGGCATTTATGGTCCATGACATGTGAGTCTCAGGGGTGAGCTACTCTATTTATTCTCACATTTGGCTCAGGGTAAATAAACACCCATGTCAGATGCCCTAGATGGGGACTGGGGCAGACCTGGAGATGCCGGACCAGGGGCAGTTTCAACCTCGGAGCTGCTCTGACTCTATCCTGTGAAAAGGCGGTGTTACTACCTCGGTGCCTCCGGCCTCCAGCACCCTCTGTGTCACCTGCCGACCCCCTCCCCCCTGGCCCCCACATCTCAGAGGAGGAAGGGTGACTTTGGGGTGAAGGTGGACAGCAGATTAATTCCATTTTGTCAGTCACAGAACGTGCTTTTCCAAAAAGCCATCAGTACATGTCTCAAGAAGAGCAAAAAGGAGATGGGCTGTCTTTTTATTCTTCTCTTCTTTATTTTTTTTCCATTTTGTAAGAGGCCAATTTACTGAAATGGGTCTTTAGTGGGACGTGTTTTAAATGAGACACTCTTTGGAACACAAAACATGATGGGCAATGTGAATTGCTTTTTGTGTTCGGAGTTTTTGGTGCCCACATTTGCCTGCCTGCAGTTCACTACTTGAGAGAGAGGAATAGAATGGAAAATGCTGTAGGCACTACAGAGAGCCCATTATCTCAAAATAATTCTTCCCTTTTAGACAGTCACTGCAGCAAGGCTGGGGGCAGAGAACAGATGTGGCTTCTAGTCAAGAATACTTAGAACCCAAACCAGAGATCCCACTATGGGAATAGTTAACATCCAAAAGGAAAGGCCATCCTTGGCAGGGTTCTCACTGAGCAATAGTGTCTAGCCCTTCGAAATGCAAATGCTGTTGTTTGCAGCACAAAAGCACTGATTTTCCCTTCAACAGAGCGTGTACTATTAAAATAGCATGTCTTGTGTGTAGTTGCCGCACATTCTTTCCATTTTTTTTTTTTTCTGTGTGAGTCAGAGTGCAGATTCTCAACAAGACCAAAAAGAAAGAAAGCCATCTAATTTACATGGGCACAGAGTATCCACATCTGGATAGAGTTAGGGGGAGCAGGAATTACTTGCAGCATTTAAATATAGGCTTGCAGCGCTTCTTTCACTTGACCATATGAGGCATTTACGTATAATTCCATGAAAGCAAGACCTAAAAGTCTATTTCTTATTAAAAGGGGCTGTTGCTCCTGTGAGCCAGCCATTACAGGAACTGACCCAAACCTGAAAGCTGACAATGAGTGGCAAGAGGCCATCCCACTATCACCAGGCCCCAGATGCCCAGAGTCACACATCACTGTTGAAGGCATGCTAGGACCCACCGTGTCTGTGCCAGGATGCCGGCGAGGTCTGAGATCTGTCCCACTGGGAACTCCCAAGCGTGGGACTGAGCTGCAGATGTCGGGAAACCAGAAGTCATTCATATTATCAGCTGCTTCCCCCACCCCACCCCCGCCCCAGGGGTCTTGTACATATTAATGCCTACACTGGCAGACATGCTTTCAGTTCAAATAAAATGTGGATAAAGAGAATACGAATAGCAGATATACAGACACCAGGAAGTAGAATATGAGTAACTGGTGTAGGCACCAGGTAGAAAGAGGAGAGATAAATGGCCACCTCCTAAAGCTGGGGGCTCATCAATACCTAATTACTGGCACCTATGGAAAAATTCCATGGATTTTACAAGGAAACAGATACCTTTATTGATGTCTGGATTGTGGTCATCCTCTTGAAGACCTTGATGAGGAAAATGGTACATAAATATAGAAGATTAAATTGTGAGAGGCTAACGAGGCAGAAAATGAATTTCATTTTATGGACTTATTCTCAAATTGACTCCCAAAGTGTTAAGATATCACTAAGCTCCATGGAATTGCTGAACCCCACCTTTTCTAGAGGTATGTAAAAGGCTGTTGATTACTGATATCCATTCATTCTCTTTCCTAGCATAAAAAACTTGCTGAGATTTACTGGGAGCATTGTCATCGAGGTAGACACTACATTTCCAAGACTTGTGTGAGGTAGCATATGAATATATGGCATGTGATGGCTGATGGATATGGTGTGAACGGTATGTACCTTTGAACCATGACATAGTTGGGATGCTGACCCTCTTGCACAGTAGAAAACCCACATATAACTTCTGACTCCCCAGAAACTGTACTATGATAGCCTCTGATGACAGGATGCCTCACTGATAACATAAACAGTGGGTTGACACTTATTTTGTATGTTGTATGCATATACTATATCCTTACTATAAACTAGAGAAAAGAGAATGTTATGGAGAAAATCACAAGGAAGAGAAAATATTTACAGTCCTGTACTGTTTACTTGCACTGTAAGTTTACAAGAAAGTCCACAGATAAATGGACCTATGCAGCTCAGATCCTTGTTATTCAAGGGTCAACTCTATTACTTTTATGTTGTGCTTTTAAAAAGGAATGAACATTCACTTCCTTAATTCTCCCCATTTTGAGGACTAGTAAATGATGCAAGAGTTAGAGCAACCATCTTGCACCCAAGGCAGTCTATGTTGATAAAGAGCTGCCGTAATAGCCGTGGATTCTCTGTATCTGGACTGTTAAAATGTGAGAGAAATGTATGAGAAAAATCAATTCTGAGTTGTCATAAATTGCAAAAACACGGTTATTTTATATAACCTCAAGAAGAAAAACACACATTGCCAATTAAGTTATGACACAATGGTAAGATGTTATTGATTATAAGACACATTCCCATTTCAGAGTTGTTCAAAAGTGAAAAACTGTATCTTAAGATCATTTAAATATAATAAATGTTTAAGCCATTGTACTTGGAATTTCTTTGCGACAACAATGTATATCATACCCAATACAGGAGTTGCTGTCAGAGTGGGGTGCTGCCATAATAGAATCCCCAAATAAGTGACTTGGTTGGGTAGCAGGAACCAAGAAAACACTGCAAGCTGGAAATTTGGAGATTTCTTGTTATGTCATGACAAAATAATTGGAAAAGGTTTCTTTACTGAAACTTTGGGAGGCAAAATGCAGGCAAAATCTAGAAACTTGAGTAAAATAGGTTGAGACAATTCAGAACATTTATGTATTCTCAAAACCTTTTTCCATTCTCAGATTGATAACCTCATGCCACTTTTAAAAGGTGATATATTCTAACAAAGAGACACCCTACTGATTGGGAGAAAATTTTTGCACAAAATGCAACTGATAGGGGACTGATCACAAAAATCTACAAAGAGCTCACATGACTCAACAAAAACAAAGTAAACAATCCAGTCAAAAAATGAGCAGAAGAGCTAAAAAGACACCCCTCCAAAGAGGAAATGCAAATTGCCAACAAGTATATGAAACAATGTTAAACATCACTTATAATCAGGGTAATGCAAATCAAAATCACAATGAGATACCAGCTTACATCGGTGAGAATGGCACATATTAAAAAAAAAAAAACCAGCAACAACAAGTGTTAGTGAGGATGTAGAGACAAAGGAATTCTCCTGCACTGTTGGTGGGAGTGCAAAGTGGTCCAATTACTATGGAAAGCTGTGTGGAAGTTCCTCAAACTACTAAAAACGGAGCTACCATACCACCCAGCAATTCTACTCCCAGGAATCTACCCACAGAACACAAAAACATTAATTCAAAAGGATACCTGCACCCCCATGTTTATTGCAGCACTATTTACAATAGGTAAGCTATGGAAACAACCCCAATGCCCCAAAACACATGACTGGATCAAGAAGATGTTGTATATATACACAATGGAATACTATTTAGCAATCAAAAAAGACAAACTCGTGCCATTTGCAGCAACATGGGTAGAGCTAGAAGGGATCATGCTCAGTGAAATATACCAGAAGGAAAAAGAAAAATATCAGATGGTTTCACCTATAGGAGGAATATAGGGGAACCAAATAAGGGGTCAGGAAAAAAAATAACAATAACAAAAAAAATGCAGGCAACTATAAATCAGAGACATCCTGCAAGGGAGAAGGAGGTAGAGGAATCAGAGTAGGGGAGAGAAGAGCGCAAAGGACTATGGTGATGGTGCACAGGTGAATTGATGGTGGGAATTTTAAGGGGACTACACCTGAGAGGAGAAGCCTACAAGCATACATTGTACACAAATGAACAATGAAGTAATATACATACATAAAAGGTGACATATTCTGAAGGAGCAGCTTTAGCAGGTGATAATGTTATAGCCGTAAGACTTCTTGCCCAGACCCAAAGCAGAAGCAAAGCTCAGATTAGGGGTGTTGCCTTGCCACTCAAACCTATAGTCTCGGAAGATCCCAAGGAAGGAGAGAGAGACATGGGTGGAGTAAAATTAAGTAAATATAAGATCAGTTAAGCAAACCACAACTCTGGATGAGTTCTTTGGCTGTAGTTAAACGTGTATGAATCAGCAGGAACCAAATAGCCAAATGCCTGTGATTTCTCCATCCCCCAAACAAACAATCTCCCAAATATGCTCCAGGCAGGAAGTGAATTATAAAATGTACACAGCTCCAAAGGAAGTGAGTTCTTCACCACTTACCTCAGGTGTGACAAGTGAGAATAATTGGAAGGAAGATATTTTCATTGGATAGAAGTAAAAAAATTCAAGGAAATTGTCAGGGGAGGGGAACTTTGGTAATTGCTATGGACAAGTGACTGCAGTGTTTTCCCATCTTCCCTTTGCCTAATGGGAGTTCAAATTGCAGTTCATTTGTTCCTGCTCCACCTTTGTGTGTAGAGGGTGTTTGCATATAAGAAAGGGAGAGATAACACTCCATCAGCCCTGAGGAGCCTCCTCCAGACTTGATGGCAAAGACTGTGCCTCCTTGGAGAGCCCAGCCCTGGAGCCAGATGCATTAACTAGAGGAGGCATTTGGGTTGAACTCTGAGGGGGTGGGGAGAGTGTGTTCCCTTTGTGGGAGGGTGTGAGTGTGAGTGAGTGAGTGCTTGAGAGACTGGAGAAGGGGACTGGGTGGAGACTGCTGGTTATCCTGCATCTGTTCTTTCCTTACTTTAAGGAGAGAATAATAGTAAACTAATTTTGTACTTAGATCAATGACAGTGTAGGTAATGCCTTCAATTTTAAGTTTCTTTTCTTGCTAGCTGTGCAGTGCAACACGTTACAGGTAATGGGACTTGAGTGGGCATGATGAGTCACTGCTATATTGTGCCTTCATAAGGCATGAACGTGAGGTCTGTCTGAGTGCCATTTGCCCTCATGCTGCTGTCTGGGGTGCCTGGGATGCAGACGCCAAGGCAGGGACTGGGCCAGTCACCTTGAACTCAGGCAAGTGCATCCCAGAGAGCAGAGTGCCTTTCCTTCCTTAGTCAGGCAATCTCTGGATCACTGCTTGAGAAAGAACAAATTTCTTATTAAAGCTGCTGCTGTTTTGAGTATCTTTATTATATAGCAGCTTAGACTAGACCCTACGTAATATAAGTACTACCCGAAAGCTTGTTCAACTCATGAATTCATAGAAATCTTCTAAAGGATTTCTGCTTTAGGAAATTTATGCCAAATCATAACTTTATCTCAAGGGGGAGATAAGAAAGAAGATAAAATCTAGCTCTTCTGTGGGCTTTCCATTTCCTAGAACAGACCAGAAATCCCAGACAGGAAGCAGAAATAGTAATATTGCTATAGCAGCTGAAAGCTGACCAGGAAGCAATGTGAACCTCGCCTTCTGTCCAAAGATGTGAGTAGTTTTTCTATGCTAAGTGTCATCAGACCCCTTTCTGACACTATCACTTATAAACCAGCACTGTACTTCTGTCAAGGACAGGAAGAGACACATTTATTTTCCCCAACTGAAAAATGTATCCAATAGTTTTTTAGCCAAATGTAGTATAAAAGTCATCATTTTTTTAATTCTACTTGTCAGTCACTGGTAAACTGGTTAAGTTCTGTTATGGGTTTCTTGAGAGATCTTATACAAAACAACAATTAACACTTGTTGGGATTCCAGGCACAGTCTTTCTGTATAAGTCACCCAGATTCTCTAAGTAAAATGGAACATGTAACTTTCTTTGCTGATTTCAACCAGGTAATGTCAACAGCTTTGATAAGGGCGACTGAGGCAGTATGAACATAGGGACATTAAATAAATGCTGATCCAATGACTTATCCCCCATTCCACCCACATTAACAAGGACATTTTACATCCACGGGAACCTTGACCAATCACTGCACAGTTGTTTTAGATGCAAGAAAGCTGAAACATTTTGACTGCTAGGGGCAGCAGTGGAACTGGGACATAGGTTACAGAAACTTAGCTTACTCTTCTGCTTTCCTACTCTCTTAAGAACCTCCACTTGTTCCCTCCTCAGGGAAAAGACTCACAAGATGTAGAGATCCCATTGGGATTTTCGACAGGTGGCTTAGGGAGCTCTGAGTGATATTCACCCCTCCTTCACAGACTAAGCCTCCACTCTTGAAGGTCGGCAGTCATCCATCAACTGAACGGATATTTATAAATCAGGTGCAAGTCTAGGTGCTGTGGATATAACAGCAAGAAACAAAAATTCCCTGCCCTCCTGGAATTTACACAATAGAAAACATGATAAATTATGAAGAATGTTAAAGTGAAGTAGAAGCAACCAGATAATGGTGATAGAGAGAAAAGACTGGGGTGGTGTGACTGTGTGATCAGCATGAGCTTCATGGTGATATTGTTAGGACTGCAGGTAATGAGAAAGTAAGAGAATGGACAGTAAGATATTTCGATGAGGAAGCACATAGTTGAGGAAAAGGCCAATTCAAAGACCCTGAGACAGGATGATGCCTGGCTAATTAGTAGAATTTTAGCTTCTCACACGCTTCATAAATGGTCATGATTCTTTTAAAGTATCAGCTTTCTCCCTCCTTCCCTCCTTCAAACCTGCTTTCCTCTCCTCCTTGTCCCTTCCCACCTCTTTTGTTTGTTAAAAATGTAAATAGTGCAAAAATTTTCTCCCAGTCAGTGGGGTGTCCCTTTGTTTTGGTTATTGTCTCTTTTGCTGTGCAGAAGCTCTTTAATTTGATGTAGTCCCAGCTGTTGATCTTTGCCTTCACTATCACTGCTTTGGGTGATGTGTATTTAAAGATGTTACTGAGGAGTCATGTAGTGTTTCGCCTATAGTTCCTTCTATATCTTTTATGGTTTCAGGTCTTATGTCTAGTTCTTTTATCCATTTTGAGTTGTTTTTTGGCAACTACAAACCAGAGACACACTACAGGGGGGTCAAGAAGGGAGTAGGATCAAAACAAGGGGGGTGGGAATGGTTACGGGGACGACAATAACCAAGATTAAAATGCATACATTGTACAAAAATGAAAAATGATGTAAAAAACATAAAATAAACTTAAAAAAGAGTCAACAATTTTAACATGTAACATAAGTAAATAAAAAAAGCTCCTTTGTAATATTTGAAAGTTGAAAAAAGAGTGTAAATAGTGCTGCTCTCTCCTTTACATGGTTCTCTGACAAGTGCTCTTACTAGCATATAATAGTGTTCCAAGTGCTTCACAGATTTAATTCATTTAAATCTCACAACAGTCCTTGGATGCTGGTAATATTATTATCCTCATTTTGCAAGTTGGAACATACAGAGTTAACTGGCCCATGAAAACACAGGTAATAAAGGTCAGAGATAAGATTCAGACTCAAGGATTTGGACACCCCAGGATTTTGGTAGGACAATTTATACATTTTAACCATAATATTATAAGTTGCCCCACCAATCTGTTACTGGTAGGACATAGTCTACAGTCCAGCCTCAGGTAGGGGTCAAGTCTTTGCTAGGTCCTCTAAGAATAAACCGAAATTTGGTGATTGATTCTGAGTAGGATCCCCAGGGTAAAGTGGATCTTCCATAAACAGGAATGGTTGCTGAGGGGAAAAAAA
Organism: Talpa occidentalis; assembly: GCF_014898055.3. Lineage (NCBI taxonomy): Eukaryota > Metazoa > Chordata > Mammalia > Eulipotyphla > Talpidae > Talpa > Talpa occidentalis. The sequence continues at coordinate 61,420,081 of NW_023605194.1, forward strand.
AAATCCTTCTGTTTTCTTTAGAACAAAACATCCAAGTTACATGGGAATGTACCACATGATTTTTGTGAATTGAAGTCAATTTGGCACCAGCAGAAATAACCTTAGGAACAAAGTTTGTATACAGTATGTTCTTACGGAAACCACATTTAGAACGTAGAGTAAACTGTTAAAGAAAGACCCTTCTTTCTGGAGTTGCATTAGCTGTCTTTGGGTGGGGACAGCAAGTTGTTTCGTTTATAAGCTTTGTACATCAAAAGCTAGATCTGCTTACACTTTAAAACCAAAAGGAGGAGAAAGGCTTATTTTTAGCTATCTGAAATTTAAGCCAAACCAGCATTGACATATGGATGTCCCAGGCTGCACCATGTCAGAAAATTTCTTAGAGATGACATTAAACAGCAATATATTATTGCAGCTGTAAAAAGTCAATAAGGGTCTCCTCTTATAACTTAGTTTAATAGCTAAAGGGCCACTGGGTTAGAGATATTGGATTTCTCAGAATTAGGCCAGGCTGCCTGGGATTTGGGTTGTCACGTGGGAACTGAGTTCAGTCCCATGAGGATAAGAATATCAGTGTATGTAGGCGAAACAGATTTGTTTTTTTGTATGTGAGTCAACCATGTGACCAAAGGGCTCTCTACTGCATTTAATTTCTAAGAGAAAGGTTTAATTTTTAAATTTCATGTGGTAGGTAAATTCAAATATACATATTAACATAAAACAAATTGCCAGGGATATAAAATAACCACTCTACATTTTTTGTTATACCTTTCTACCTAGATAGATAAATAAAATATTGAATTAATGGTGAGACAACTATAGATATATAGACACACTGAATTGTAGATTAGTTTACACAAAATGCAATAAAATCATCCCATCTCACTGGGAAATCTTTTTGCTGTTATTTTAATGTTGGTTGATGTGATATTTCACTTAGTTTTCTCTGTTATTAAATTTTTCAATGCCATTATTTTTATTTATATACTTTTTAAGACCATTTAGGTTCTACTTTACTTAAGGCATACTCTATTTTGGTGGAGCCCTAAAGCTCGACCTGACATTATCCCTGGAATGGTGACTGCATTAAGTTAAATGAGCAAAGGAATTTTACAGATGGAGTTACGGTTACTACCTCTTGGACAGGTAGATTATCTTGGATGATTGGGTGGGTCCAATGGAATCAACTGGGCCCTTCGTAGTGCAAGAGAGAGGCAGAAGCTTAGCTCACAAAGATGTTATGTGGGAAGGCCTGGTCCTACTGCTATTAGCTTTAAAGGTGAAAATGGGGATCCATTAACCAAAAAAGCAAGTGGCTTCTAGAATATGGGAATGCCCCTTAGTTGAGAGACAGAAAGAAAATGGCAACTTCAGTCCTATTACCACAAGGGAACAGAGACCTATGCTCATCTACAACCTTCACAAGGGAATGCAGCCCTGTAGACACCTTGATTTTTGTTCAGTGAGACTCCAAGTAGAGAAATAATGGCTGGACTCCTGACCTACCGAACTAACAGATAATAAATTTGCATGGTTTTCAGCCACCAAGTCTGTTGTGATGTGTTATAACTGTAATAGAAAATGGTTATACCTATTGTATTTTTTGGGTCATTTTCAATTGTTCACTAATGAATGAATATCTTTATAGCTAAACCTTGATGTACATCTTCGATTTTTTCTTTAGGGTGAGTTCATTTAAGGACAACTATTGGGTCTGTGGTAGATCAAATTTTCACCTTTTTTATGTGCAGTACTTTTTCAGATTTAAAGAGTATAATTTTCTGATTGGGTAGGGCAAAGGGATAAAGGAAAGCTGGTGTTTCTTTTTTAAAATTATTGATTCTAGCTATTGGTATCCACAGTGTATATATTATAACTCTTTTCTCCTTTTAGGGGGCTACAGCAGCCTTTGTCTTTTCTGTGTGGATTGAAATAATTGTTGCATTAGTGGGATAATGGCCAACTCAAGAGCTGCTTGAGATCGCAATGATGAAGCTGCTCCCTCAAATGTGGCATGTTAGTCAAAGTGCATCAGACCAAGCTTTGGAATCAAAATGGAATTTGCTTTTCTCTTCAAATACCACTTGTGTTGGCATTAAGGAAGGGTGGGGGGTGCGTTAAATATCCATTACTTGGCAAACAACTTGAAGTATGTTTATTTAATGGGGTTCTCTCCATATATGTTAGTCAGAGTTGGTCAGAGACTAACTGCCTCTTTTATAAGCCTCAAGGGTAATTGTGGTCAAATACATTCAACCACATCAGAAATCAGAATTATCAAGTGGGAGGCTGCTGGTAGGGAGGAAGGATTCAGAAATAGAAAATCATCCAAGGTGACCAGATGTACCTTAGCTATGTTTCCAGTTCTAAGCCAGCACTCATCTTTCATGTTTAGGAGGGCTTAAAGTTTAAAATAATAACATTAGATTTCAGATAACATATTTAACATTTTGGCTATTCATTCCTTTCTGGAGCTGTACTGTGATCACATGTTTTTTTAATTCAAAGTGCATGGAGATAAAGCTTTAGGACTTCTCAGCTATATTCATATCTGAAGCAATGAACAACAGATAATAAAGTAGCCACATTAAAATTTTTACTTAAAAAAAGACCCATACTAATATTCTCTTTTTATTATTATTCAGGTAGCATTGATTTATAATACTGTATGTGATCCAAAGGTATAGGATCATACCTCTTCCAATGTATGTCACTATACCACATCCACCGCTAAGGCACCCATTGTCCATTCCAATATTCTTTTAAATACTGAAAGTCGGGCCTCCCTGATGGCAAAAGGAGTTAATCACAGCACTATGAAGTTATCTGCAGCCTCTGCAGCATGAGTGTGATCCCTGATTCTTGGCCTGCCAGGAGAGCTACCCACATGGCACAGAAGACCTCTCCTTTCTCACCTGCTGCTCCCCTCAGCAGTGTATTTCTGTCAGTCTGCCTGTTCTGTTCCCTGCTCTGTCTCTGGTGAATTGTCTCACCCCCAGTATCTCTGGCCTGTACTCCAGTTCTTGTATGCCTAAATAAAGAAATATTTAAAAAATATAGTGAAAGTCTCTGGGGAATCTAACATCACACTTAATTTATAAAAGGTAGAGTTATACATATGTGGTGTGCAATGGGGGTACTTTTCTTTTCCTCTCTTTGTTTCTATCTCTCTGTCGCTCAGTGTATGTATGTATGTGTGTGTGTGTGTGTATGTGTGTGATTTTAAGTTCCCATGATCAGAACAGTTATTGCTTTTGGCAAACCAAATACTTATTCCTGACAAGTAATTCCATGAAGAATAAAACTTTGTTTAAATTGGAACTCTAGTCAGAGAACTTATAAACAATGCTATTAGCAACTTTAGTTGTGGAAAGGCAGCCAGTATAGATGGCAGTATAATGGATTTGAACAGACTGACTTTCAATCCTACATCCTTGACACTAGCTAATTATGTTTCTTGGTGGCATTTTCTTTAAAAACCTTTGAGCCTGAGTTTACCCCTCTGTAAAATGGGGACAATAATATTCATCTGGCAGAGTACTCACATTGCTTAGCACACTACTTGACATAGATTTGGGCTTCAATGAGGAAGGTATATATTAGTTTTTTTTGTTAATCCATAATTATATTAGTCAGGGCCTCCCCTGGTGCAGCAGGCAGTTGAGCACTGCACTGTGAAGCTGTCCACAGCCTCTTCAGCACTGGTTCGATCCTGGTCTGCTGGCGAGGGTCCCACATGGTGCAGCAGACCTCTCCTGTCTCACCTGCTGCTCCTCTCAGTAGTGTATTTCAGTAAATCTACCTGTTCTGCTCCCCACTCTGTCTCTGGTGAATCCTCTCACCCTCCCGAGCATCTGGCCTGTACCCCGGTTCTTGTATAAATAAATAAATCTTTACAAAAAAAATTATATTAGTCAGTTGCAAGGGGCCATATCTGTATTTCCCTTTGGATGCAAGCCAAGATGACCTGAATGTCTCATATGTAGGAAAAGGGACACCATAAATGAATAAATGAATTTAAGGAAATGTGACGCCTGTTCTTGACTTAACGTCACCTTTCATTCATGTCAACTAATGTCAGCTAATAGTAGAATTAATACCAGAAGGATCAAGTCTTCCCTTTGACTTTTATGTAGTTTCATAGATAGAAACTACATATGAAAACTTACTTTGTATATGAATAATTCCAACTAAGCATGTCTTTTTCACAAGCATATAACCTGAATTTATTTCATAAACTTTCTTTTATAAATATATGTAAACATATTTCTGACTCTTCTGTAAACATATAGCCTTAATGCATTTGATAAATCTTCTCCATGAAAGTAAGAGCATTTTTACTTGGTCATTGAAATTAGAGTGTCATTTGAACCCAAGTGGCATTGCCCTGTTTAAAAACCTTCACATGTATTGAAACAAAAATCCATACCACTTACATTATTGATTTTACCTCAGTAATTCCTCCTACCATATTTTTCATGAATCCAATAAGATAATTTCTGTTGGTCTCAAATTGGTCTATATAACACCCTGGTGCATTAATGCTATAGTGGACAGCTCTTGTTTTGTCTTTTCAATAACATCCAATAGCCAATTATGTTTGACCACATCCCTTAGATCCCTGGGAAACATGTAACCCAAGCTTGACCAATCAGCATATTTTATCCTCCTGACCACAGGAGTAGCTATGGGTAGGTAATCCAAGGTGGTCGAATAGGAGGCAATACTGAGATGAATCAATTGGAGAAAAGTGATATTTGACCGCTCTAGGGAGGCAGCTGAAAAGAGAAAATGTGAGTCTACAGCCAATGGCAGTCATTTTTGGCAATATTTTGCGATTATTCTTAAATAGGAAGTCAACACAGAGAAAAAGTAGAGTTGAGAGATTGAGGGGGACATTTAAGGAAGGATCCTTGTACTTTTCAGTGACATGAGTCAATCAACTTCCTATGTTGTGCCAGTTTGAGTTAAATGGTCTGTGTAGCAAATACAAATGATCTCTTGTTTGAGATCATGCTTCTCATTTCCTAAATACTGCCTTTTTTATTCACTCAAGAGCTACCTTCCTTGGGGGCCTCCTTCCAGTTCCAGCTCCTTGATAAAACCATATTCTTTTTTTAAAAGTTTTATTGATTGGCCACTAATTTAAATAAGTATATGATTTTGGGAGTATAATTTCATCCCTCCATATGTGAATGTGCCTCACTTGCCCTTCACCAAAGCTCCACTCCCACAAACCTGTCACCCTCCCTTCTCTACTGTTTCCTACCTTTCTCCTTCTGGTTACCAGCACAATATCAATACAGCCTAAGTATTGTTCTTTTTGTTTTGCTGGCTTGTTTTCTTTGCTTATTTGTATTCACAAGAATGAAACCAGTGACTATATTTCATTTTCTGACTTCTTATTCTTAGCATAATCACCTCAAAATCCACCTATTTTATTCTAAAAGACACTATTTTCAATTTTTAATAGCTGAGTAATATTCCATTGAGTCTATATTCCACAATTTTTTTTTATCCATTCATCTATTTATGGACATTTATGTTGGGTCCATGTCTTGGTTATTGTGAAAAATCTTGGTACACACACACACACACACACACACACTCCAGGTATATATATGGAAGAGCATAAATCTGATAGAGTAGTATTCAATTACTCAGGCAGTGGGAGATTTTCTTCCTATGACCCCTTGATAATTAAATAATGCATCCTCGATCTGACCATTTAGCACATTCTGCTATATCTCTATACTAGCGTCTTGCAGTTTCTGTTGTGGGTGTTTATTTTGGAGACAATGGAATATAATATTTAGTGTGTCTTTTTTAAAGCTTGATTTGAATAATCATGCTGGAGGACAGAGGTAGGTTCATTTTTTTCTCAGTCAAATGTCTGAGAAAGAATACTGAGAGTTTAGATACCAAGTCTCTCAAATGATCATATGAACCATTACTTTGTCCGTGACCTTAGTCCCTGGAAGTAAGATGATCCATCTCTTTGTAAAATAGATCACCTGGGCAATAACCCAAGAAGATTTCCCAGTGTGCTTGTAGTTGAGTATAAATTATAAAGTTATATTTATGTATGAATGTCATGCCAAACTAATCTAGTGTCATGTAAATTCAAATAGTAATCAAGAATATATTCAAGGGCCTCCCTGGTAGTGCAGGCAGTTGAGTGCAATGCTGTGAAGCTGTCCACAGCCTCTGCATCATGTGTTCGATCCCAGCTGGCCAGGGAGCTACCTACATGGCACAGCAGACCTCTCTTGCTTCACCTGCTGCTCACCTCAGCAGTGTGTTTCAGTCAGTCTGCCAGTTCTGTTCTCTGTTCTGTCTCTGGTGAATACTCTCACCCTCCTGCACATCTGGCCTGTACCCCAGTTCTTGTATGCATGAATAAATAAATCTTTTTTTAAAAAAAAGAATGTATTCAAGTTTATCTCTAAGAATTAACACTCTGGAATGCTTTGTTGCAACCATTCAGCCCTGGAAACTATCCTTTTGTGGTCTTGAGATCTTAGGTGTTCAGGTGACTCTGGCCATCAAGGTACCAATATTTAGAGACTGTGAAGAAGGAAGAGTCATAGTGTTTCAGTAACCCCACGTTTTTGCATTTCTGCCCTACCCTTAGTTCAGTCTTGAAGCTATTGAGAGAAGGGAGGAATTAGGTTTCAAAAATCTCCTATTGCTCTTCCTTTTCTTTAACATTAGCTGATCTGAAATTCAGTCATTGAGGCCAAGGTTATCTAATAGATAATAAAGACAGATCGATGATTTCATAAATTCAAACTGAATTGTCATCAAAAAGTAAGGGGGAGGTAGGGGATCTAGTAATTCTGGTTTTGCCTTTTGCCATTGATTGAGCATGCATTCATTCATTAATCATATATCTCCATCATTTCCACTTTTTGATCACTAAGATCTGAGCATTTTACCTATGAAATATTTCTCAATCTTTTCCTTTCTGTTGATTTTCACTGGACTAGTCTTGGTGTCATTTAAAAAATGTTCCCTTGGGGCCTCCCTGGTGGCTCAAGGAGTTAAGTCTCAGTGCTATGAAGCCATTAAGCCACTGCAGCACTAGTTTGATCCCCAGCCAGGGAACTGACCCACATGGTGCAGCAGACCTCTCCTGACTTGCCCGCTTCTCCCCTCAGCAGTGTGTTTCAGTCAATTTGCCTGTTCTGTTCCCTACTCTGTCCCAGGTAAGTCCTCTCACCCCCTACACCTCTGACTTACATGCCAGCTCTTGTATGCATAAATAAATAAAATAAATCTTTAAAAAACCCACAACAAGAAAAAGGAACTCTCCTGCACTGTTGGTGGGAGTGCAAACTGGTCCAACCACTATGGAGAGCTGTATGGAGATTTCTTGACCTACCAAAAATAGAAATTCCATATGATCTGGCAATTCCACTCCTCAGTATTTACCCAAAGGACACAGAAACATCAATTCCAAAGAGCACCTGCACCCCTATGTTTATAGCAGCACTATTTACAATAGCTAAGCTTTGGAAACAACCCAAATGCCCAAAAATAGATGACTGGATCAAGAAGATGTGGTACATATATACCATGGAATATTACTCAGCATTCAAAAAAGATAAACACATGCAGTGGTTGAGCGCTGGGTTGCAAGCTGCCCACAGCTTCTGCAGCGCCGGTTCAATCCCCGGCTGCTCCCCAGCCACTGGAGGAGGGTCCCACATGGCGCGCAGACCTCTCCTGCCGCCCGCTGCTCCCCTCAGCAGTGTACTTCAGCCCTTCTGCCTCTCTGCTCCCCGCTCTGGCTCTGGTGAATTCTCTCACCCTCCCACGCCTCTAACTGTACCTAGTGCTTGTATAAATAAATAAATAAATAAATAAATAAATAAATAAATAAATAAATCTTTAAAAAAAAGGGGGGTTGTAATTGTATGGGGAATATAAAAATAAAATTTAAATTAAAAAACCCCACAACAAATTAAAAAAATAAAATACTGTTCTCCTAACTGATACTCTTTGCTCTTTTATACTATTTTTTCAATCCATCCTTCATGATGGTAAATTTATTTTGATATATCACAGATGCTGTAATCTGCCTCAAAGCTTTAAAGGATCTCCATCTTCTACTTAACATATTTCAAATTCTTCACCATGGTCCTCAGTATTTTTCATGATATGGTTCTAACTTACCTTTTATATATTATTTGGTCAATGTGTAAACTAAGTGCTTTTTTTTAATGGACACATTCTTTAACTAAGCCATATGAATTAAATAAATATTTTAAGATTAAGAGCTATTTTAGGTACTTTGAGATCAGTTGTGTGATGAGTTAGAGAAAAAGAAATGCCAGGCTTAGGTTGACAAAGATAGCTAATTTTTTAAAAATGGTATTAACTGTGCATTGTCTCCCTACAAAAACCAATAAAAATGTAATCAATGGCATTTGTAATGAAACTTTAGCAAGCACATTGAAAACATTGCCAAAAGGGTCTCCTGGTCTTGGTTTTACTATTCAACTTTAATGGAAAAGTCTTTTCTCATCAAGGGACTGCTAGTTCCAGGAAACAGGTCCTCAAACTCTTCTTTCCTGGAAAGTATTGCTCAACTGAGCATTTCTAGTGTCATGAGCCCGGAACACAAGATAAGGAAAGTCACATTTTGAGGAATCCCAAGGTAAATAAATAAAATTAAATAAGCTGTTAAAATGGAATAAGAACACTTTTCAGTTTGGCTGGCAAACACAAAAGCAGAAGATATAAGTAGACTTGAAACAAATCCATTACTTTTTAACAAATGATCAGAGAGACTAGGAAGTTTAATAAGGTATTTCGGGTCTGGGGTGATGGAAAAAGTTATTCTAGAAGACCACTCTTGTTTCATGTGCCTTAGCTCTTCTAGTCACAGTAAAATCTGCTAATCCCATATTTTAACTGTCAGAATGGAGTTAACATCTCCCATAAAAGACAAATATCATATAAATGCATAGCCAAGTACTCACACCTCACTATTAAATTCACATAACACCCTCTCTTTCCTGAAAGAACATGTATTTTACATATGTCATTTCTGTACACTTTTGGCTCTCTGTGAAAACCCTGCAGAAAATTGTTGAGAGACTTAATCAAGGTCACAACATGATGAAATTACTTGGAAGCTGGCGGGAACTCAAAGACACCCCATCCAGTGCCATACGCCTTGAGTTCACACTGCTGGGTAAAGCACTTTGCAATTGCATGCATGTTTAAGTGATATATCAGTGCTAAATGGTAACACATGCAACACTTCCCACGTAGGATATGTTCTTGGCTAACTCTGTTGGAAAATATTATATGGCTATTTCTCCCAGTTAAAAAAAAAAAAAACAAAACTTTTTTTTGACCAAAGTTTGAACAAAAAGGAAGATCCAAAGACCAAAGTCTTCTCATCCTCGTTTTACGGAGGCTGTTAGGTGTGAAGGCAGAATTGCATAGCTCAGGTATTGTTTCTGGAGAGTATCATCACATTAACACAAGCATAACCCTGTCCAGCAATAGAAGGTAATGTTGCAAAGTAAATTCAGAATCCTTTTTAAAAGTTGCACATTCACCATGTATAGCTGTCTAAGTAGGTGCTTGTCCCAAGGCTGGAAAATGTGCAGGCCCCACAGGAATTGACAACTAGCTTGTCGGAGACTGGTCTTTCTGCAGACTAAGAAACACACTGTCTGTTTTCTGAAGACTCTTCAGAAAAGAGATAGGGCTTAAAGCACTCCATGAAGTTAAAAAACCTCCTAAGGTGTGGATATGAACTAACCAGTTCCTAGCATTCCTGTCGGCATTAACCAGAATCTAATAAATGTTAATGTGGCTGGAGAATGGGATTATCTTTCAACTTCTAACATACATTCAATCGAGACAGGTTAGGGTCATATGGTAGGACAGACAGTTACACCTCTCTGGATATCTATATGCTTCTCCACATCTCTGAGTCCTCTTGTAGGTAGATGGCCAGTGGGTTGAAGCGTTCAACAGCTGATGAATTCCCTGAAGCTTTCTCTTCTGCTGCCATGGTGACCTTGAAACTGTGTGCTCCAGGTTTCATCCCTATAAGATGCAAGCAGACTGAGCCCTGAGTTTCTCTGGAGGACTCCTGTGCAGTGCATGTCTATGAGATTGAGAAATAAGCCTTTCTGCTTTAAACCCCTGAAATTTAGGGAGGTATTTGTTACCACAGCACAGCCTAACTTATTCAGACTAGTACACACAAGATGAGATAATTTTCCTGTTCTAAAAGAACTTGGTTAATTATGACTGATATCACCTTTCTTCAAGTTTAGCTCATTTCTCACTTTCTCGATCTTAGGACACAGGGTTAAGATTGTAAAATCTTTGTCCATTCTTTGCCATGAGCAACAAGATGATGCAATTGATATTAATTTTTCATAAAAACAAACACACATAACTGCAATATTGGCCTTGAAATATTAGTGTGCTTTTATTGGTGTGCCCTTTACTTGAAAAAAAATCCTCAGCTGTTTATCTTACAGTCTTACAAAATGTGCCTCAATTTACTTGACATTCATGAATTTCACTTTCTTTTTGATAAACTAGTTATCCATAGTATATTTGGAAACATCCCTTTCACCACGACAGCATTAGGGATTTTTTACTAAGCTGTTAATATGACATTTCTGATGTCAGACCTATGCCATTAAAATAGCTTTTTAAAAAAAAAAATCGGTCTCTATACATAGGTGATTGTCAGAGATCATGTTTACATAACTTTTCGCTTTAGCCTAAACCCCCAAATCACTAGAGCTACAAGGATGCACTGTGTAAAAGCTTCAGACAATACAACTAGTGGCTAAAGTCGCACATAATTACAGTCCAAACACTAATTTGTATGCCTTTTTGGGTTTATTATTAAAATGAATTATTTAGTCTTTTTAAAAGCCAGCTCCAATTTCTAGGAAATGCATGATAGAATTAGCTATTACCACAGTCACTGGATGAACACTGCAAGTAGAATATTTTAGAATTCATTGTTCATTTGACCTTTATTTTGTGAATTAAAATGATCACACTTTTGGAGTTTCTTCTTCATTGCTCATGAAAACGTTGTACCTTTCTTGGGTGCCAGGTTCTGACTTTCAAATTTGAGTAGATTTCTAAAAGAATGTTGATAGAAACATAGAACGTGAGTTATAGACAGGAAAGGTCTGCCGCGCCATGTGGGATTCTTGCCGCTCAGCTGGGATTGAACCCACACTGGAGAGGCTGCGTACAGCTTCATAGCACTGCACTCAACCCGCTGTGCCACCGGGGAGGCCCATCATACCTATTTCTAAGACTAAACTAAAATACCCTGACACATGATTCCTGATGCCCACACACCACTTCTCCATAAGCAGATTCAGGATCCCCTAGTCCATGAACAGCAGTCTCATAGCCTCTGTTTTTCAGTCCACCTCTCTCTACTTTACATAACGGACCTTGGGGTAGACATGACTAACACTCATAGAAAATAGTTTATTTTAGAGCAGGGACTACACTTTTGTTTCCCAATCATGTTATATCTGGTCGCCCGCTGCTCCCCTCAGCAGTGTATTTCAGCGGTCTGCCTTTCTGCTCCTTGCTCTGTCTCTGATGAATCCTATCACCTTCCGTGCCTCTGGCCTGTACCCCAGCTCCTGTATAAAAATAAATAAATCTAAAAAAAGTTTAGAAATAGGTCTGATCTTGGCAAATCTTTGATATTTAAGCTAAGGTTCACCAGCAAAAAAATCATTGGTGGGCATGGGGTCTGAGAAGAGTGATTTTCTAGTGTCTTAAAAAAGAGCAGGGACTACACTTTTGTTTCCCAATCATGTTATATCTGGTCGCATCTTAATGAAGTCGTGCTTAAAAATTTTCCTAAAGTCAATTAATTAGAGTCACAAATCCACAGAGATGCTGTTTACTTTCTGTCAAAATTCAACATGTTTACGTCTACTGAGAGTTACTTATTTTGCATTGGTATTATGGCTTCATCTCCTTTGGGCTAATTGTTTTACAAGCACAGGTGATTTTTTTTTTTTTTATTCTTCTAAATGTGGACCAGTGTCTACATTTTCTCTCTACTACCTGGGTTCAATATACCTTTGCACATATGGAGAAGGGAGCATAACACTGCATGCTCCCTTTGTAGACTAGCTGGGTCTAATGCAGGGATTGTCTGACTTGGCATTAACCGGGCATTTTGTGCTGGATAATTTTGTTGTCATGAACTGTCTGCGCATGGGGCAGGGGATGGAGGGTGGGGTGTTCAGCATCATCCTCTACTCACCAGATGCAGGAGCATCCTACTTTGTTGCCACCTCCCACTAAGATTGTCAAAGTCAAATATATCTCCAGACCGTGTGACTCTTGGTTGAGAACCACTGATCCAGAGGACTCCAGTGTTTGATGAGTCTTGGGATAAAGTGGCTCATCTCAGCCTCTCTAACAACTCAGATGATATCAGTCTCATCTGGACAGACAGTTACATCTCTCTGGAGATGCTTCTCCACATCTCTGAGTCCTCTTGCAGGTAGATGACCAGTGGGTTGAATCATTCGACAGCTGATGAATTCCCTGAAGCTTTCTCTTCTGCTGCCATGGTGACCTTGAAACTATGTGCTGCAGATTTCATCCCTAGAAGATGCAAGCAGACTGAGCCTTGAGTTTCTCTGGAGGACTCCGGCACAAAAATATGTTTTGGGTCTGCGTTCCTATAAACCCCCAACTCAACACCCAGTTTCCCAATTGTAGTACAACTGAAGTCACAGCAGTTTATGAATAGACAGATATAATAGTAATTAATTTCTGTGCAAAATATTTATTAAATATATATATAAAATTGTTATTAGTTTTTTCCTTCGCTACCTTCCATTGCCGGCAGCAATTCGAGGCACATTCTAGGCAACCTGGAACTATTCACTGATGAGAATACAGAGTTGCACAACTCTCAGTGCCTAAATTTTGTGGCATAAAGGCATCAGAGTATCAACCTGTGCACTGTGCTCCATGGAAGCTTTTCCTATAGTTCATAAGAGATTGGCAGCAGGAAGGTACCAGACTCTACACGGGCCCCTGGAGAGAGGATGGATGGTTACTGGCTGGGTGTAGGGTAAGTTGATTTTCAGGCTTTTCTGCCCTCAGCCATTAAGATTGCCCTGCCTGATGGTACAGCTGCATTTTGTTACATTGTTATAAGTTTATTGTTTACTTCTGTGGGCCAGCCATGGCAGCAGTATTGAGATATTCTCTGAGGGAAGCAGAGGCAGGAAAAAGGAGAGAGGGGGAGAAAGATCTCCAGAGAAGGCCAAGTGAAGACTTGCTGGGGGTTTGGAGACCTTCTGGCCTCTTGGCGCCCTCACCCCAGCCTGCTGTGTACCTGGTTGCTGCAGTACATGTAAAAGCTCAATAAAAGCCCAAGAAAGCCACCGAGGGCTCCAGGACTCCTCCTTTACCCGGTCTGCATAAAATCATAGAAAACCTTCTCTGTGCTTATCTTGTCACTACACTGGGCATTGAACTAAACAGGAGCTTGTCGGAATAAGATGGAAAACAGAAACTGCTATCAGGGGAGATCACTGTTGAAAAGACAGACGCTCAGTTTTCCATTGTAACTATGTTTCTTTAGTTCAAAACATCATTAGACCTGCTGATCCCACGTGAGGAAATGTAAATACAGGTAATCCAGTAACGTGATGCCTCTGAAAGCCCACCCTGACTTTCTGCAATAAATCTGGCCCAAGTCCCTTCAGATTTATGTTCTAGAGATTTTCATTTTTTTTGTTTTATTAGCACATTTACTCTTATTTGTCAAGCAGTTGGGTTGGTATCTGTGTGTCTATAGATTATAAATGTGTAGATAAGACACTAATAGGGACTCAGACTGGGTACAGAGGGATGCATCTTTCACCGACATTTACCATCCATTATAAAGGGTTGAAACTTGAAACTGGAGAGATCTCTCTCTTAACCCAGGCTTGCCTAATATTCTGGCATCCTACAATTTCGTATTCTTTTTAAGGGAAAGAAAAAGGAAAGTAGGAGGGTGGGAGGATTTGTCCTTCATTTTCTCAGTTGGAGAAATGAGGAAATGTGGTGTTTTATTCATAGGCAAAGTTTTTTTGGCAAATCTTTTGAAAGTTAGTGGGATTTTATAGATCCTCTCTACCTACTCCACCCCCTCTATGCTAGCCATCCCCACCCAGCTCAGAAAATATCTTTGGCAGATGGCATCATTACCCTCAATTCTTTAATCACACCTTTGCCATGTGGCTTTGCAGCCCCCCACCCCGCCAAAGGCATATCACATTTTCCTACTGGCTATGACTTGCTTGGCCAATGGGGTGGCAACCGCCATGGCCAGTTCTATACCTGGACCTTAAGTGGCATCATTTCTCCCACCTCTAGGAGAAGAGCTTCCTTCATGAAGCTGCTTCCCCACTGCCTGAGGTCCAGAGCCATACATAGGGGACCTGAACCATGCGGCCCAGGGTAGCCAGGCCTATAGCTTGGGGATGAGCCCATAGCTGAGCCAAGCTCCTTTGGAGATGCATGCATTGTGCAAAATCGAAAAATGATGTAAAAAATAAATAAAATTAAAAAATAATATAAGTATTAATGGATGTTCCTATAGCCCTCAGGAAACTGGGACCTATAAGAAATGGGCTTTTTGTTGGAGGACTCTGGGTGCTTTGGTGGTGGGAGATCTATGGTGACCACACCTGACAGGAGAGATCCTATACTGTCAAAATATAATATTAACTAGGTTGTAAAACAATGGTTCTTCATTTAAAAAAATTAAAATTTAAAAAAGTCATTATTGCTTTGATTCACTGAATTCTGGAGTGAATTAGTTGTTATGCAGTAATAGCCAAGGAACACAATGGCCTTAATCCCTTTAAATTCATATGTTAATTCTCAACTCAATATGTTTAGGGGCAAATGGATACTTTTCTAGCCCCTTCAAAATGCTGCAAGAGCTGATACCAACGCCTTTGACAACACATTGTTGGAGATTACCTTCTCTTTCTGGATCTTTTAGTTGCTATATTCACAGCCCTGAGCTTGTACACGGGACAGTCCAGACCAGGGGAAAATGTGTGAATGTGGTATCAGTAGTCTTGAAATTAGATGAAGTTTCTGGAACTCAGTAATTGTAACTTTGGAGAGGACTTTTCAGTTCTCTGAATCTCAGTTTCCTCACCTGCTGGGCTGGTGGAAGAGAGTAGAGATTACGTACACAAGTCTCAGCACAAAAATAAATGGCAGGTGTTATTATGTTCCTGGAATAAATCATTGAATTTTGTTTTCTATCAGCCTTGGTGACCTGGACCTTCTTCCTGACAAATATGGTAACTTCCAGGGCTCTTTCCAGTGTGTGTCCAGGTCTGATATTGCTGGCTGGCCCTGTGTGTTCCTTTCCTGGTCTACTCAGTTAACTTTCAGAGGGGACATCAGGCAGTACACCTGGCTGTCCTGTTTACATGGCATGCAGTGCTCCTAAAAACAACAGCAACAAAGGTGGCGCAAGGGGTTAAGACATAACCTATGAAGCTATCCACAGACACTGCTGCATGAGTTCGATCCCCAGCCAGGGAGCTACCCACATGGTGCAGCAGACCTCTCCTGTCTCTCCTGCTGCTCCCCTCAGCAGTGTATTCCAGTCAATCCACCTGTTCTGTTCCCCACTCTGTCTCTGGTGAATCCTCTTACCTCCCCCCCCCCCAATCTCTGGCCTGTATCCCAGTTCTTGTATGCATAAACAAATAAATCTTTTAAAAAAGGAGTCATAATAGACACTATTGAGTGCTGACTAGGTTTAAGGACTTTGCATGAATGATCTTGTTTAATTTTTGAAGAAATCCTATTATGCACTGAATCATGTTTCCCCCCTCCAAATTCACGTTAAAGCCTTAACCTCCAATGTATCTCCAAATACAGTCCTTTGCCTCCCCCTCCTTTGCCTTTAAGAGGCAAAGTTTAATGAGGTCCTGAAGGTGGGGCCCTGTTCCAATGGGATCGGCCTCTTAAGAAAGGAGGGAGAGACGAAAGAGCTCTCTTCATGTGCTCAGGGGAAAGGCCACGTGAAGACACAGCAGGAAGGTGGCCATCTGCAAGCCAGGAAGAGAGGTCTCATCAGAAGCCAGCCATGCTCGCACCTTCATCTCATCCTTCCAGCTTCTAGAATTGTGAGAAAACAAGTTTCTGTTGCTTAAGTCACTCAGTCTGTGGCATTTTGTTCTGGCACTCCAAGGTGATGACAACTCTCTACATGGTTAATATTATCACCATTTCCATTTTACCGTTAAAGAAACTGGGTTCAGAGAAATGAAGTAACCCTCCTTGCCCCATCTCCAACAACTGTTGGAGACAGAATTCCCACCTTCACAGCCCTACTCCTGCATCTGTATATTGATTCCCTCTGCTTGTCTGGGTCTTGATGAGCTCTGGAGCCCCTTACTCTCTGCAGGCATATTCTAGGTATGAGGTAAGAGTACATGCAGCCACCAATATGAGGAAGAACTGATGTTGAGCAAGCAGAGCTAGGCCCTCAGCTCAGGTTACAGAGGTACTCAGAGGCAGCAATGTGGCCTACTAAAGAGGCTTCTTTTGGTCAGAATTTCAGAGGATAGCCCCACCGTATTCAGGGGAGGCTGCCTAGAAAAAAAGACACCCCCTTCAAAAAATTGTTTTTTTTTTTGTGGACAGTAATAAATTCTTTAGAGTGTAAACAATTCCACTCAATACATATTTTATCAAGTCATTGCCTGACATAAAAAAGTAGCTGGTTATATAATATTTATAAATGTTAATAAACATACAATAGGATATTTTTGAAATACCTCTTAGTCTGTCTTCCCTCAGTGATAAGTCAGTTTTACTTCCTACCCTTATTCTACCATTTGGCCCGGACAAGACCTCAGGGCAAATGATACCTAAAGAGGAAGGGCTGTTGGGAAATCTCTGTCACACAGGCAATGCAGGGAAGCCCGGTGTTTCCCGTGTCCAGGGAGGAGTGAGGAGAGGACACACAGGCAAAGAAGCTGGTGATGGCGCCGTGTCTGATCTCCCTACTTACTTCAGTCTCAGGGTGGAACTCCAGGCTGGTGGAGGAAACAGGACAGTGTGGTAGAAACTTCTAGATAGACTTAAGGAGAATTGAGATTCTTGAATCTAGTGACTTATTTTCCTCAGGGTTTGCTGGGGACCCCAAGGACAGATCTTCTCATGTACTGTGGACATTTGGGGCCAGGCAATTATTTTTTGTAGGGGAGCTGTCCCATGCACTATTTAACAGGGTCTCTGACCTCTACCTACTACATGCTAAAAGTACCTCCTCAATTGTGACAATCAAAAATGTCTCCAGAATTTGCCAAATATGTCCTGAGAGCAAACCTGGTTCCCCACAGGACCCATTGTGCTAAGAGATGCCCAGCTTTTGAGTCTGTGCTGGAGACAGAGTTGACAGAGCAGCTTCGTTGGGAAGAAGTTGGGGGTAGATGAGTCAGAGGGAGGGCTCCCAGCTCTCCAGGACCTGCATGTGGGAGCAGGAAATCCCAAAGTTCCTGTTTGTCCAGATGATGTGTTCAGATGCTAGGAAGGCCCATAGTACTACAGAGATGGAAGCAGGTCGCTGGATCCATGGTCAATGCCAGTCCCACACAAAGCACACTCTGTGGTAGAGAAGAGCAAGAATCAAAGGAGGGTGTGCATCTTAAGCCTTCACCTTCCATTTGTATTCTTTTTTTTCTTAAAGATTTATTTATTTATGTATATTAGAACTGGGGTGTAGGGCCTCCCCGGTGGCTCAGTGGTTAAGCACTGGGCTGCGAAGCTGCCCACAGCCTCTGCAGCACCAGTTTGTTCCCTGGCCACCAGCGAGGGTCCCACATGGCGCGCAGACCTCTCCTGCCTCCCACTGCTCCCCTCAGCAGTGCACTTCGTCAGTCTGCCTGTTCTGCTCCCTGCTCTGGCTCTGGTGAATTCTCTTACCTTCCCGTGCTTCTGACTGTTCCCAGTGCTTGTATAAATAAATAAATTAATTTTTTAAAAAAAGAACTGGGGTGTAAGCCAGAGGTGCGAGGGTGAGAGGATTCATCAGAGACAGAGTGGGGAACAGAACAGGCAGACTGACTGCTGAGGGGAGCAGCGGGCGAGTCAGGAGAGGTCTGCTGTGCCATGTAGGTAGCTCACTGGCTGGCTGGGGATCGAACTCATGCTGCAGTGGCTGCCAATAGCTTCATAGTACTGACGCTTAACCCCTTACACCATCAGGGAGGCCCCTCCATTTATATTTTGACTTTATGTTTGGTGAGAAGTGGAATGGGGAGACACTCTAGGTAAAATAAATTTGCTATGGTCATCCAAAATGTATTATTGTTAGAAGAGATTGAGGTGCCATTAATAATATGGCAAATATACAAATAATCAGTGCAGTGGGGGACTCCTGAGGAAGATTATATCAGTAAGAGAGCAATCAAAAAATGACATTTTCATTGCACACCTGAAGAACATCTGAATTTGTCTGAGTCTTTGAAGTAATAGTAACAACAGCAACAAACACACACCAAGTGCTTACTGAGTTCTGAGTGTTTTGAAGGGATCATCTCCTTTAAGCCTCAACAAGCAGCCCTAAGAGGCAGATATTTTTACTATGGTCTTCTTACCTCTGAGGAGAGTGAGTTTAAGCTAAGCTCAATTACTGGTCCAAGGTGTTGTGTTTGGGAAGAGATAAGGTTTTGATTCAAACCCAGGTGAAATGGTTCCAGAGTCCCAGTGACTCTGCGCTTTCCGACACTGCCTCCCTATTGCTGTCTCCTTTTGTGTCTCTGTCCCATATTCATTCACGTATTCCTTTTGTTGTACTTGTGGGACAAATGATATTATTCCATTTCTTTTCCATAGTAATTTCTAGCATTTAAGTTCTATGGGTCCTGATTTCTTTTCCCTTGGGAACTCCAATGCTTTCAAGACTGAGAAAGAACTGAAGGGAGTATTTGTTGTAGTAGATTATTCATGGTAAAGAATTTGCTGCACCCAGAGCAACAAAGATCTATTTGTGTGTAGACTGCAAGGGTGGCATCTGTGTCGCTTCGAATACCATATGCAGAGCACTGAGCAATGAGTTTGCGCCCTGGCCCCATGAAGTGCCCTCAGTAATAAGGCTTTGTAGATAGAGTTACTGGATACTGCTTACTACTTCTCAGTGCAACTCTTTCTGAAACAGCCAAGGTCTTAGCATTTTTCAAAGATAAAACTTAATTACATTAAAATGAATCCTTTGATTTATTTATAGCTATCAGTTTCTATTTAAAAACTTTTGGGTTTTTACACAGTGTCTCCATGGACCTGACCTTTCTCAGCTTCTTATCTAAGTATGAAGAGGTCATAGGGCAACCATGAGATACCCAAAATAATCTATTTTTGTATATAGTCTAAAAGTCGTTCTTATTTAATTCATTCGTTTTGTTTCCTTATGTACCAAAAATGGTGAAATCATTTACTCTGTGTCTTTCTCCACCTGACTTATGTCAGTAAGTCTATTACCCTCTAGGGCTATTCATTTTGTTGCAAATGGCAGGATTTCATCTTTTCTTTTCTTTTATTTAAACATACAAGAATTGGGGTACAAGCCAGAGGTGTGGAGGGTGAGAGGATTCACCAGACACAGAGTGGGGAACAGAACAGACAGAGCGACTGAAATACACTGCTGAGGGGAACAGCAGGCAAGTCAGGAGAGGTCTGCTGCACTGTGTGGGTAGCTCCCTGGCTGGGGATCGAACTCGAGCTACAGTGGCTGCAGACAGCTTCATAGGTTGCGTCTTAACCACTTGTGCCATCTGGGAGGCCCTTCATCTTTTCTTTTTATAGCTGTGTAATATTCCATTGTGCATATATAAATGCCACATCTTCTTTATTTTTTTTAAAAAAGATTTATTTATTTATTTATATAAGAACCCAGGTACAGGCCAGATGTGTGGGAGGGTGAGAGGATTCACCAGAGACAGAGTAGGAATAGACCAGGCAGACTGACAAAATACACTGCTAATGGGAGCAGCGGGTGTGACAGGAGAGGTCTGCTGCACCATGTGGGTGGGACCCTTGCCTGATCCAACCAGAGCTGCAGAGGCTGCGGGCAGCTTCATAGCGCAGCGCTCAACTGCCTGCGCCATCAGGGGAGGCCCCATATCTTCTTTATCTAATCACTTGTTAATGGGCACTTAGGTTGTTTCCCACTCTTGGTTATTGTGAATGTTGAGTATGGGGGAGAGTATGTATTGCTTAAATGACTGTTTTTGTATTCATTCGGTAAATCCCAGAAATGGGATAACTGGATTATACAGAATTCCTGTTTTCTGTTTTTTGAAGCCTGTCCATGATACTTGCCATAACAACTGCACCAGTTTACGTTCCCACAGCGTAAAAGGGTAAGAGAGCCTTCTTGTTTTTTTTTTTTTTTTAAACTTATTTATTTATACAAGAATGGGGGTACAGGTCAGAGGCGCTGGAGGGTGAGAGAGTTCACCAGAGACAGAGCAGGGAGCAGAACAGGCAGACAGACCAAAGACACTGCTGAGGGGAGCAGCGGGCGAGGCAGAAGTCTGCTGTGCCATGTGGGTTTCTCCCGGGCCAGCTGGGAATCGAACCCGCACTGCAGAGGCTGCAGACAGCTTTACAGCTCAGCGCTCAACCCGTTGTGCCACCAGGGAGGCCCGAGCCTTCTTGTTTTAAGGACACTGAATCTTCAGAGTTTTATGGAAAAACATTTTTAAAAATCATTGGAATGGGTAGAATGATTTCTATTTTCTATTTAAATGTTGGTTGTGGTGATTGAAGATGGCTGGAAATTTTCTGGCACTCCTCAAACTATGGAGCAGGTTCTAGGTCTCTACTTGAATTTGGATTAGCTTGTGATGTTTTGACCCCTAGAATGCAGTGAAAGTGATGACAGCTGTGGGCCCACCCTTGAAGAGGACTAGCAAGAGGACTGGGTCTACTGGAAAGTAAAAGCTCCATGTGAGAAGTCTGATGACTCTGGGGTCGCCACATTGTCAGAAGCAGGAGCCACATGGAGGGGACCCTAAGGATGAGTTGCCAAGCAGGGAGGGACAGAGCCAGAGTGTGTGTGAAGCACTATAGCCTTAGGCAGGTGAGGGAACAAGCCATCCCAGAATCTCAGAATGGATCATCCAGGCCCTGCTAGGATCAGAGATGAATCTACAAGCTGAACTCCTCCTAAATTCTTACCCCACAAAGTGGTGACACAAATAAAATGGTTGCTTTAATGGCCACTAAGCTTTGCAGTAGCTTGTTACGCCACAATAGATAACCAACTTTACAACTACTGATGATCATTAATGCTGATCCTAAGTTATTTCTCAGGGATAAAACATTTTGAAGATGTTAGACCAGGAAAAGTTCTTAGAAACCATCATCTCTAGTACCTTGATGTCACAGAAGAAGAAAAAGAAGAAACTGAAATCCGGTGATGCTAAAACAGCAGGACCCACACCTACTGAGGTCATAGAAGTAACAGGTTGACTGCTGTTTGAACAGCTTTGTGACAACTGTCCCAAATAAAGACATTTCTTGGTCTTCTAATTTCTCATGAAGATATTTTCTTCTGCGATCAGTTTAGATCCCTCAGTACTCCTGCCCCCACCAGAGCCTGCATTCATGGCAGGGCTCCTTCTGACCTCAGAGCCTTTTTTCGTCCTTCCTCCAGCTCATCCAGGAGCAGGGTTTGTTCAACTTCAAAATTAGAGAGGCCACCAAGGACCTTGTGATCATGTTATCAAGTTTCCTTCCTTTAGAACAGGCACTAGGACTGTTGCACTGGAGGCCAAGCCAGGCAAATGCCAGGAGGGCAGGATTAGGGCAGGATCCTGTGTTATTTGCCTCTTGACTTGGTGCTTGGGTCCCCCTAGTCTGCCTTGCTAGCATCCCTTGCTCACAGTGCTTCTGCATAGGACTTCTGCACAGCAGCCCTGGCTGTCCTCATGGCACTTGTGCTCAGTATAGCACTTGCCCATGTAGTTTCTAACTTAACAGGGAGAGGGCAACTCACTGGAGACCAAGTTGATCTCCCTCAGTTTTACTGTCCCCAGTGGGGAAACCAAGAAGAAACCTTCCTGCTGTTCTCCGTCATTGTCCAGCTGAGGTGTAGAACAAAGCAGTCTTCACTGCATTTGCCCAGTCCCACTCCATGGAAAGGTGCTTCAGCTTTCAAGGACAAAATAATTTCCCAAAAAAGGGAGAAACATTCACCTGTGCAAATGATGGGAATCTTATACTTAGTAAGAAAGCAGGGGAACAGTTCAAACTTATCTCCAAATGAAGAAAAGGATAGAAAAAAAAAGTGGGGCCTCCCCTGGTGGTGCAGGTGGTTGAGCGCCGTGCTGTGAAGCTGTCTGCAGCTTCTGCAGTGTGGGTTTGATCCCAGCCGGCAGACGAGGGTCCCACATGGTGGGGCAGATCTGTCCTGTCTCGCCCGCTGCTCCCCTCAGCAGTGTATTTCAGTCAGTCTGCCTGTTCTGTTCCCCACTCTGTCTCTGGTGAATCCTCTCACCCTGTACCCTGGTTCTTGTATAAATAAATAAATACATAAATCTTTAAAAAAACAAAAAAAAGTGAAGAGAAAAGCATGAACCTTAGACAAACATTTTTCAGAGAGACTCTGGGAAGATGTTTCTGTCAGGTGGGATGTTTTGTTAAAAGATCTCAGAGCTCCACTCTGGACCTACTGAATTGGGCTCTCTGGAGGTAATAATACCAATTTTTCAAAGATTCTCTGGGTCATTCTGTGCTCACTGAACTTTGAGAATGGTTGCCTTACAAACAAACTTCATGAGGCCTTTTCTGGGGAGTCAATGCAAATGTCAGCTCTGATTTATAGTGCCCTTCCTAAGGTCTGCATGTACACACTTGCATGTGTGTACACACACAATATTTCATAACCTTCTAATGAGAAGGAGGCTGGTGGTGTGGAGGCAGGCTAATTTTAATCTTTATGTGTGGTTTTTAAACCTTAAGACCCACCCTCCTCCCTTTGCCTTATCTTTGCATGAAACGTTTCCCCTTTGGCTTTTCTGGCCACAAGGGAAATTCCCAGGTGCAAGAGCAGTCCTCAGCCCCAGGAAAGACTCTGATGTGGATCTTTGAAGATAGAGGAACTTAAATATTAAAGGATCCACCAGGCGCCAATTGACTTGAGTGGGAGTCCCAAAGGGGAATTTGTTTTCAACATAAATACTAATAATACGGTAATTGTGAAGCAAATATTTACAGTGTGTTGAGTGCGGGCATCAGCATTCCCCTTTGCTCTCCTGTGAGATGTGGGATCGGGTGAGGCAGGCGAAATATGGAAAAGTGAGGATCTGGGAAATTTATGCTGGATGCACATTCTTTTGTCTCCTTCATCCCTGACAATTTTTGGTTCCCGGCCTCATCGCCATTAACCCTTTGGTAACAGCCTCCTGCAAGTGGTCCCACATGCTGGAGAATATAAAACTTAGAATGGATTAGAACTTGGAAAGGAAAAGATTAAAATACTGTATTCATTCCATAAGTGTTGGCCAGCCAAATATTGCTCAAGTGTTACCCATTCTTAGGATTTAGTTCAAATGCCAGATTCTACATGAAAAACTCACCAAATGGTATTATTAGGCACTACTAGGTTTTTACTGATTAATATGATATTAATTCTGTAGTAATGGAGAGATTGTATAATTATATAATAAGTTTTTGATGCTAGTAACATTACTATACTAAATAGTAATACCCATAAAATATTACTATTAACTAGTTAAAATAATACTAACTAGATAATAATAGTCTTAACCATAATGACTAGCGTTTACTGAGCAGCTACTAGACATCATGCCCAGCCTTCACAAGCACGATGCTTACAACCTTTCTGTCATGTGGATAATCTAGATGCTCTTGCTATGCAGAGAAGGAGATGAAGTTTCTCCCAGCCAGTATGTAGTGAGACAGCAATTTGAAATGAGTCCATTGGACCCAGAGTCCCAATAGCTGTCATTCCTCCTACTCCCCCAGGCCCAGTATAGCTGTGTTTTGCACTTTGACCAGAACACTTGATCACTCTGCCTCTTCTTATAGTGATTTATGAGTTGTCAGCTCCCAGAGGGCAGGATACCATTTATCTCTGAAAGTCCCAGAACCCTATGCCCTGTGCACATTCAGGTAAGTGCTGCTCAAATGCCTGTCCCGATGGGTTAAACTTCCACACTCCCAGCAGGGTGGGCCTACTGGTGATAGTGGCAGCCACCTCTCCTGCCTGTGGTTCCAGGATAGAGCTGATCATTTCCAACTTATTTCTAGTGGAAGCAGAAAGTAATTTCAGTATGATTCCCATGTAACTTTCATCCATCAAGGACCAAGGTGATTATTATTTAAACATCTGCAGTGTCAAGCAGATTGAAATGAGTTTCATTAAACCATTTCGTAATGATAATAGTGAGAATAGAGGCCACCGAAAGCTTACGATATGTAGAGTACTCCGCTAAACCCTTTGCAAAATGAGTCTTATAACACTTATTACCACTCTTTGAGGTAGATTTTATCTTTTCTCTGTAAGTGAAAGTTGAAATATTTGCCCAAAGTCACCCAGTTAGTGAGTCACAGGGTATGGATTTGAAATCCAGTCTGACTCCAAAGTCTGTGATTTTAATCATTTAATCACTATTCTGATCAACCTATTCTTTCCTTCCTTCCTCTTTCATTTCTTTCCAAAAATATTTATTGAATGCTTCCTCTGTATGAGGCCTGAGTTGGGTGACTAAAACAAAGGAGAGAAAACAAGCCACGTCCTTGCCCTAACAGGATATCAGGGTAATCTGAAGATGAAATAAGTGATCGTAAAATATGGTGGAAATGATCTACTGGAATACAAACTACTAGAACAGACTCCTGGGTGTCCTGCTGAGTTCTTAAAGTGCAGCTGAATCTTCAAGCAACCCTCTGGCTGTATGTTGTAGGTCTATTTGTTTGTGACAATGCTGAGGTAATCAGAACACTCATGCAAGGCCACGTAGACAGCAAGTGACAGGCTGCCGTTCAAGCTGGTCTATAAAACCCAAGGCATGTGCCTTCCTCACGAGACCAAGTCATTCAGGACTGACGTAAAGGAAGCTAAGCTGGAAGGACCGTCTTTCTCTATGGAGGCCCTGGGTTTTCCACTAAGAAAAGATGGAGTGAAAATGTCTTCTTGCCAAACTAGCTTCCCTCCACATGCTTCAGGGGGGAAAAAATCCAAAATCTTGTGTAAGAATTTTGTGAGGGACATGGAAGAAAACTTTAAGATAGACAACCGGCCCTAGATAGCCACTTCAAGTTCTGCTATAATAGAATTTGCTAGGAAAGTTATTCCTTAGTTCATATTATTTCGATTTTATACTCGCCCTATCTTGAACTACTGGCAAGAATCAGTACTTCATGATCGAGGAATCGAGGACCAGAACTAAATGCTTAAAGAAATACAAAGATGTCAATATACTTGATCATGGGTGCAAAATCAAGGCGGTGACCCTACCAGGGGGTACTTGGCTCTTATCTGTTGACTCACTAGAAGCTTCGGGACATTTAACTCAGTCTTGTGAATTAAATAAATTTTTTTTTTTTATAAAATAAATAGAATAGTGCAAAGTCTGCACGGAAGAATAAACTATCTTGCTGCCTTGAGAATCCCATATATGCTCTAAAAGAGTAGTGGAAGGGGGCTCAGAGGCAATATTCTCTTTGAAGGGCAACTAGAAAACTTTCAAATAGCTGAAGATGGTTTTGATAGGCACACAGTGCTGCTCTAACAGTAGCAGTCTCTAACAGAAGTCTGTGCTCATTGATCCAAACCAGCATCACAGCTGTAATAAGAGAGAAGTTTTATACCTTCATAGAGCATGGGGCACAGTAGCTGTCCTTGCTCCTTTTGAGTTTTTGAAGTTTAATGCTGTAGTGGTTTGAGAGGGTCCAGCAAAGCTTTTTCCAACAAAGCTATGCTAATGTCCTCTTCCTCTCACCTGTGTTCTACCCGCCACCCAGTGACATCCTCAATCCCCAGTGTCTCAGGACGCTTCTCACAACTGCTCCCTGTCTTTTAGTGGTGTCTGATTACATTTTAAAAAACTGTTCTTTAGACATGAGACAACCAATTTCCTGCCTCATGTGTGCATTTTCAGAACAATGCCAGCGGGGCTAAGAACACTTTTTCTTTGTTGACTACACAAAAATGTTTTTAACATTTGCCCGAGGCTATAGTTTTATCTGCTCCAGTATATTAAAAACACTGTATTGGGGAGTCTTTGTTAGAGGGAGAGTATTTAATTAGTCAAGGGTTTTTGAAATCATCTTCTTGAGCTTGGAGATTGTAACGAAGAAAAATGGGCCCCCAACTGGCATTGACCTTAATACCTGAAAGCAAAATTTTAAACAGAAAAGTCTGCTTTGCTTCTGTTTCTTCACCTTAACTCCATCCCCTCCACCATTTTCTCATTAGTGTGAGTTTGGCATTTGTTGGTTGATGTTATAGGTTGTTAATGCATCATGCTAATGAATGTCATTTTTATCTGGCCAGAAATCCAAGCAAATCCAAATTCAGGAGAACTAAGCCATCATTTATTATTTTTCTCAATACTCAATGAAAGTATTCAGACATCCCGATACTTTTAAAAAAGAAGGCATTGATCTTCTGTGTGAGGAAAAGTTGACCCCGAGCAAAACGTAACAGTTTCTTGTGAAAGATGATGTGTTGTGAAAAAGTTAAGAAAGACTTATTAGCCTTACATGACATAAAATTAGGGTTATGAGAGATCATGCTGTAAGGAAGAGGTTATAGACAGGTGACCCACTGACTAAATGGAGCCCATAGATGTGTTTTGTTTGGTCCACACAGAACTTTCATGGAATTTAAAGTTACTTTCAGCCTTTTAAAATGAGGAGGAAAAAAATATAGAACATCTTTATAACCTCGACTTAGGTAAAAATTTCTTAAATAGGGCATCAAAAGCATCATTTATGAAGGAAGAAACAGGTAAATTGGGCTTTGGCAAAATTAAAAACTTATGTTTTTGAAAGATACTTTTGGCAGAATGAAAGCCAAGTTACATGCTGGGAGAAAATATTTGAAAATCAAATATCTCATAAAGCACATGTATGCAGATGGCAGGAAGCACTCTCACAACTCAGTAATAAGAAAATAAATAAACCAATAAAATGGGTAGAAAATTAAACACGTCACCAAATAAAATATATGGACAGCAAATAAATTCATAAAAAGAAACTCAGTTGCATTGGTAATTAGGGGAATTCAGCTAAGACCACAACAAATACCACTGTGCAACTATTAAAATGACTAAAATTAAAAGGACTGCCCATACCAAGAGTTGACAAGCAAATGGGACACTCAGATATAGTTGGTGGGAATAAAGCAGCCCGGTCATTCTGGAAACAATTTGGTACTTTCTTAAAAGGCTAAATATTTAGTTATTTTATGATCCAGCCATTTCACTCCTAGGTGTTTATTCAAGACAAACAAAAGCATTTACAGAGAAATAATATAGTAATTTTGCTCTAGTAGCCACAAAACCAGAAATGACGCCAATGTCCATTAACAGATGAATGGATAAACAAATGAGTAGCAATAGAATGCTACGCAGAATGAACTACCAATACACACAATATGAATGAGTCTAAAAATAGTTATGTTGCTTGCAAAAAAAATCAGACTGAGAAAAGCACACACTATATAATTGTATGTATATAATAGTCTAGAAAATTAAAATGGCAGAAAACAGACCTGTGGTTACTTGAGAAAGGGGCTGAGAGAAAAGATGCACTATAAAGGGAAACAAAGAAAATTTGGCAGTGATAGAAATATTAATACCCATTTTATATTGATTGTGGTTCTGGCTCACAATGAACAGATATATATTTATATATACTCTCATCAAATTGTACACTTTGAATATGTGCAATTTATTGTGTGTGAGATATATTTCAACAAAACTACTAGAAATACACAGGTTACATCTAAATTTTGGGATGTTGGACTTCTCTTAAAAACTCAGGAACTTGGGGGCCTCCCTGTGGTGCAAGCGGTTGAGTGCCGCACTGTGAAGCTGTCCTTAGCCTCTGCAGTGCCGGTTTGATCCCCAACAGCTGTGGAGATACCCACATGGTGGGGCATACCCCTCCTGTCTTGCCCACTGCTCCCCTCAGCATTTCTGTGGGTCTGCCTGTTTTGTTTCCTGCTCTGTCTCTGGTGAATCCTCTCACCTTCCCGCACATCTGGCCTGTGCCCTGGTTCTTGTATAAAAATAAATAAATCTTATAAAAAACCTTAGGGACTCTAGGTATGTATTCTGCAATCCTTTTTAAAATATATTTATTTATTTATGCATACAAGAACTGGGGTACAGGTCAGAGGTGCGGTGGGGTGAGAGGATTCTCCAGAGACAAAGTGGGGAACAGAACAGGCAGACTGAAATACACTGCTGAGGAGAGCAGTGGGCGAGGCAGGAGAGGTCTGCTGCACCATGTGGGTAGCTCCCAGGGCCAGCTGGGAATCAAACTCATGCAGCAGAGACTGTGGACAGTTTCACTGTGCTGTGCTTAACCCTTTGCACCATCAGGGACGCTCCACTAGTTTGCAATCCTGCATGACATGAGTGGGCTGGAGAGTCACTGAGCTTTTTTTCCTGTTAAGATCTCTTTTCACATTAATTCTCATATTTAATTTTGTGAGTCATTTACATAACTATATATTTTGGGGGGGTACAATTCACACTTCCATATGTGCACATACTTCACTCACCCTCTCCCAAAACTCCAGTGCTGTTATCCTAATCCCTTTCCTTCTCCAACCCCTCCTCCCTCTACCCCATTCCCTCTGGTAACCAGTCTATTTTTCGGTGTCTAAGAATTATTCTTGCTTTGCTTTGTCAGTTTGTTTTCTTTGGTTATTTAAATTTCACAAACCATCTGGTAACTGTCTTTCACTTTCTGACTTATTTCACTTAGCATAATCACCTCAAGATCCACCTTGTCCCAAAAGGCACTATTTATCTTTTTAAATAGCTGAGTAGTATTCCATTGAGTATATACATACCCCACAATTTCTTTATCCAGTCATCTATTGTTAACCATTTAGGTTGTTTCCATGTCTTGGCTATTGTGAATAATGCTGCTATGAACATAGAAGTTCATAAATTTTTCATATCAGCATTTTCATATTCTTTGGGTAACTACCTAGCAAAGATATGGCTGGATCATATGGTATTTCCTTTTTTTTTTTTTTGGAGAAATCTCCATATCAATTTGCATCAAGGCTGCACCAGATTACCTTCACACCAACTGTGGATAGGTGCTCCTTTTTCTCTTGCCAACATGTGTTGCAACCACTCTTTTTGACATAGGATGTTCTCAGAGGGGTGAAGCTATATCTCATTGTAGTTTTGGTTTGCATCTTTCTTATAATAAGTAATGCTGGGGGCAGCCACTGCAGCACAGGTTCGATCCCCAGCCAGGGAGCTACCCACATGGTGCAGCAGACCTCTCCTGTCTCTCCCACTGCTCCCCTCAGCAGTATTTCAGTACATCTGCCTGTTCTGTTCCCCACTCTGTCTGCGGTGAATCCTTTCACCAACCGAATCTCTGGTCTGTTCCCCAGTCCTTGTATGCATAAATAAATAAATCTTAAAAATATAAGTGATGCTGAACATTTTTTCATCTGCCTACAGGCCATATAAATGTGTTCTTTAGAAAAATGTGGGCCTTTTGCCCATTTTTTAAAATTTGACAGCTGCCTATCTATTCAGCTTCTGCTATATGCTCTGAAATCATTAATATACTCCTTCTGTAATACCATGATCTTCATTTTCTGAAATAATGTAATCATGAAGTTTTTCAAGCATGTTAATCATATCCCACAAACAGTTCTGGAGGCAAGCTCTGGAAGACCTTTTATATACCATTGTTATACTTATCAGTTACAGATATGAATAATGAATAATCAGCACTAGGGTTTTTTTAAAAAGTCTTTTATATTTTAAATATTTTCCCTACCACCAAACCACCTGTGCCCATACTCCATCTCCCTCCTACCCTTTTGTCTTATTCCCTCTGGTAACCATTGTCTTCTTTTTGCCAAGGTCAGGTTTTATTCCTTCTAGCCTTTGTTATAAATGTTTTTTCAGTATTTATTCCACAGATAAATGGAACCATCCAATACCTGTATTTCATTTTTTAACTGATTTCACTCAACATAATTACTTCAAGGTCCATCCAGTTTGACCCAAATGCCACTGTTTCATCTTTCTTCACAGCCATATAATACTCTACTGTGTATATTTGTTCCACAATTTCTCCCTCCATTCATCTGTTGAAGGGCACTTAGCTTGGTTCCATGAATTATAGATTGTGAACAGTGCTGCTCTGTGCAGAGGCCTAGATAAATCTTGTTGTATTGGAGTTTTCATATTATTTGGATAAATACCTAATAGAGGTATTGCTGGATCATATAGAATTTCCATCTTCACTGGAAAATATATAGGGGAAAAAGTATAGGGGACATGCTACAGGAAACCTACCACAAAGATATATTCGGGACTACAACCCCAATAGCAAGGGAAACAAAAGTCAAAATAAACAAATGGTACTACACCAAACTTAAAAGCTTTTAGACTTCAAAAGAAACCATCACAAAAACAAAAAGGCAACCTACAGAAGAGAAAAAATATTTGCACACTACACATCTGACAAGGGGTTACACTCCAAAATCTAAAAGTTCTTATGCAATCCAAAAACAAAGGAAAAAATACCTCAATAAAAAAAATGATCAAAGTACCTTAATAGTGACTTCTCTAAAGAAGACATTCAGATGGTCCCAGACATACCAAAAAATGCTGAGCATCACTTATTATAAGGGAAATGCAAACTAAAACCACACTGAGATACCAGCTCACCCCTGAGAGAATGACCCATACAGAAATGAATGGCATTAACAAGTGTTGACAAGGTTGTGATGAAAAAGGAATTCTCATTCACAGTTGGTGGGAATGCAAGTTGCTACAGTCCTTGTGGAAACAGTATAGAGATTTCTCAAGAAAATAAAAATGGGACTTGCCCATTTTTTGATTGGTTTGCTTAGATTTTTGTTATTGAATTGTGTGGGTTATCTATATATTTTGGAAATTAACCTCTTGTCAGGCATGTGGCTGGTGAAGCAACAATGATCAAAACTATGTGGTAATGGAACAAAACCAGAAATGCATACCAATAGAATAGAATAGAGAGCCCAGAAATAAATCCACACAAATACAGACAGTTAATCTTTGACAAGGGAACACAACTATACTGTGGAAAAAGGAAAGTCTCTTTAACAAACGGACCACCACATGCAAAAGAATAAAACTAGATCCTTACTTAACTCCACATACAAAAATTAATTTTAAAAAATTAATTCAAAATGAGTTAAGACTTGTATATTCAACCTGAAACCATAAATATTTGCAAGAAAACATAGGTGATACGTTGGACATCAGCTGCATGGATGTATTTGGGCATACAATTGCAATGGCAAGGGAAACAAAGTAAAAATAAACATGTAGGACTACTTCAAATTAAAAAAAAACTTCTATACTTAAAAAGAAACCATCATAAAAACAAAAAGACAAGTTAGAGATGGGAGAAAGTATTTGCACACCTCGCACCACTGCTTTATTTTATAGGGCATCTCTATTCTCACTCAGTGCTGCTTTACTCAATGAAGTCACCTGCTTAGATTTTGGAAACATTTGAGTTTATTATCCCTAGCTTTGCCATGCTTCCTGCAAGTATTTAGTTTTCTTTTTTGTATGTGTGTATTATTTTTTTCATTGAGGTAACATTTGATATACAATGTTGTGATATATGATTCAGAGGTATAGTTTCACACCTCTTGAGATGTAGGTTACCACACCTCCCACCATCAAGATACCCAGAGTCCTTCACCATAGTCCATTGGGTCCCTCTTCCTTTCTTCCCCATCCTTCAGCTTCTCCTCTGGCAACCTCAATTCTACAGTCAGATTTGGTGAGTTTGTTTTTTTTTTTATCTATTCCTTTATTTCTCTATTTTCCACATGTGAGTTAAATCATACTGCATCTGTCTTTCTCCTTCTGACCTACTTTGCTTAGCAGTATTCTTTCCAGTTCTATCTCTGTTGTTGCAAATGGCAAGGTTTCATTTTTATACAACTGAATAGTATTCCAGTGTGGATATATACACGTGTGTATCTTGTTAAATCCACTCATCTCTTGTTCGGCACTTAGGTGGTTTCTATAACTTTTCTATTAAAAAATATATATATATATATATATATATATATATATAAAGAAAGAAAATAACCATGCAGGGCCT
Source organism: Talpa occidentalis (assembly GCF_014898055.3). Taxonomy (NCBI): domain Eukaryota; kingdom Metazoa; phylum Chordata; class Mammalia; order Eulipotyphla; family Talpidae; genus Talpa; species Talpa occidentalis. The sequence goes on from NW_023605194.1 coordinate 61,452,496, forward strand.
CCCTGGTGGCTCAAGGGGTTAAGACACAACCTATGAAGCTTGCCACAGCCACTGCAGTATGAGTTCGATCCCTGGCCAGGGAGCAACACACATGGCTCAGCAGACTTCTCCTGACTCACCCGCTGCTCCCTCAGCAGTGTATTTCAGTCCATCTGCCTGTTCTGTTCCCCGCTCTGTCTCTAGTGAACCCTCTCACCTCCCACAACTCTTGCCTATACCCCAGTTCTTATATGTATAAATAAATAAAATCTTAAAAAAAAAAACCATGCATGTATACCCCTTTGAATTAGATAGATACCTATGAGTGGAATTGTTGGGTAATAAGGCAGATTTTTTTAAAGATTTATTTATTTATTTATACAAGCACTGGGTACAGTCAGAAGCGCAGGAGGGTGAGAGAATTCACCAGAGCCAGAGTGGGGAACAGAAAGGGCAGATTGACGAAATACACTGCTGAGGGGAGCAGTGGGAGCGGCAGGAGAGGTCTGTGCGCCATGTGGGACCCTCACCGGTGGCTGGGGATCACACCATCTGCGCTGCAGAGGCTGCGGGCAGCTTCTCAGCCCAGCGCTCAACCGCTGCGCCACCAGCGGAGGCCCCAATAAGGTAGATATTTTAATTTAATTTAATTTTACATCACTGTTCATTTTTGTACAATATTTGATTTCTCCCCTCATTTTGTAATCCCTATAAAACTCCCACCACCACATCTATGGTAGATATATTCTTAATCTGTTGAGAAACCACTGTGACAACTCTATTAGTCTACATTTCCACCAAAGGTATAGTTGTCATCCTTGCCAATACTTGTCATTTCTGGTCTTCTGGATATGGGTCATTCTCACAAGTGTGAAGTGGTATCTCACTGTGGTTTTGATTTACATTTCTCTGATGATAAGTGATAATGATCATAAGATATTATTAAAGAAATAGAAGAAGACACAAAGAAATGGAAAGATCATCCTTGTTCGTGGATTGGAAAAAATAACATTGTTAAAATGGCCATCTTACCCAAAGCATATACAATTCAAAGAAATTCTCATCAAAGTTTCAAGGGCATCTTCAAAGAAATAGAAAAACATTCAAAGTCATATGGAACCACGAAAGACCCCCAAGTAGCAATTGTAACAAAAGTTATACTGAGCAAAACAATATGGTATTAGAATAAAAATAAAATGCATATACCAATGGAATAGAATTGAAAGACCAGAAATAAGTCACACTTACATGGCCAGTTAATATGTGACAAAGGAGCCAAGCATCTACAACAGAGAAAGAGAACTATTTTCAACAAATGGCATTGGGAAAAATGGAAGTCCATATGCAAAAGAATAAAACTAGACCGCTACCTCACACCGTACACAAAGGTTAATTCAAGCAGACCGGGAGTGCAGGGGAGCGCGTCCCCTGCACCGGCATTTTGCAGCAGGGACCTTTCTTGCTGGAGACTGTGTGAACCCAGCAGAGGGCTCACCGAGGAGACAGAGGTAAGCTGGGAGGCTTGCCCATGCCAGGCGCCTTCTAGCCTGCAGTTCCAGCCCAGAGGGGAGCAGCACCCACCGCTGGGGCAGACTGGGCGTGCAGGGGAGCGCGTTCCCGCATCGCCATTTTGCAGCAGGGACCTTTCTTGCTGGAGACTGTGTGAACCCAGCAGAAGGCTCACTGAGGAGACAGAGGTAAGCTGGGAGGCTTGCCCATGCTGGGCGCCTTCTAGCCTGCAGTTCCAGCCCAGAGGGGAGCAGCACCCACCGCTGGGGCAGATCGGGTGTGCAGGGGAGCGCGTTCCCGCATCGCCATTTTGCAGCAGGGACATTTCTTTGCTGGAGACTAGTGAACCCAGCAGAAGTTCCCCAGAGGAGCCAGTGGTGAGCTGGGAAGGTCGCCCAAGATGCCGGCCAGTACCAGCAACACAGTGTCACAAGGAATACGGCAAATTAGAAAACAGGCAGTAGGGAGTAGAAAAACCACATGCAACCCAGCAACTCCTCAGCAAAAAAGCACACCGCAAAAAGAAAACCATCTACCAGATTGCAACGACAGTAACTTGGAAGACCTTCAGAGCCTTCCAGATAGAGAATTTAAAATTGCTGTGATTAAAAAAATGACAGAAGTCATAAAGGAAAACAATGATAAGGGGAAAATAATTAATGACCAGAAGAATGAAATTGAGTCCCTAAAGAGGGAAGTAAAGGAAATGCAGGAGATCAAAGAATTAATGGAGACGCTAAAGAACTCTGGGAAAAGCAATGAAAGCAGAATAGATGAAATGGAAGAACGAATAAGTACTCTTGAAGACACAGAAATAAAAAGAACTAAAACAGAAAAGGAAGGAGAAGTACGAGGGAAAAAGACCGAAGAAAGACTTCGGGAACTATCTGACTCCATGAGGAAAGGAAATATAAGAGTTATAGGAATCCCAGAAGGAGAGGAGAGAGATGTAGGAACAGAGAAAATATTCATGGATATAATTGAAGAGAACTTCCCAAACGCGAAGAAGGAGCTGAAAATTGATAAACAAGAAGCAAGAAGAACACCAAACTTCCATGACGAAAGGAAAAATACAGCAAGACACATAATAGTAAAGCTCCCAAGAATCCAAGACAAGGAAAAAATAATGAAACTAACAAGAGGGAAGAAACAGATAACATTCAAAGGGAAACCAATCAGACTGACATCAGACTTCTCTGAAGAAACACTATGGGCAAGGAGAGAGTGGAGGGACATAGTCAACAGACTCCAAGAAAACAGATGCCAACCAAGAATACTCTATCCCGCAAAGCTCTCCTTCCTCTTTGAAGAAAGAATAAGGACCTTCCCAGACAAACAGAAACTCTGGAATTTTATTACGACTAAACCTCCACTCCAAAAAATACTACAAGGAGTCCTAAAGCCAGAACCTCAGAGGGACGAATAACAACAAAAGAAAGCCAAAGAAAGTTATTAAAAGAATAAATAAATAAAATCAAAGGAAAGACAAACACAATGGCAAATACAGATGCTAACATATCAATATTAACTCTAAATGTAAATGGACTAAACTCTCCAATAAAAAGACACAGAGTTGCAGCCTGGATTAAGAAACAAAACCCAACCTTTTGCTGTCTCCAGGAAACACATTTAGCTGCAAAAGATAAAAATAGACTCAAAGTTAAAGGATGGAAAACAATTCTACAAGCAAATGGACCAAAAAAGAAGGCAGGAACAGCTATACTCATATCAGATAAAACAGATTTCAAACTTAAAAAGATAAAAAGAGACCCCAGTGGTCATTACATTATGATCAAGGGGACAATACTTCAAGAAGAAATAACACTCATTAACATGTATTCACCAAACGAAGGAGCACCAAAATATATCAGACAACTATTGGCATCTCTGAAAACAGACATCAAAGAAAACACATACATAGTGGGAGACTTCAACACACCACTATCAACAATGGGTAGATCAACAACACAAAAAATAAGCAAAGAAACTAAAGCTCCATATAAGGACCTAGAGCATTTGGGCTTAACAGACATATATAGAACACTAAACCCAAAAAAATCTGAGTATACGTTTTTCTCAAGCGCACAAGGATCATTCTCTAGGATCGATCATATACTGGGGCACAAGACAAACATCAACAGATACACCAAGATTGAAATCATACCAACCATCTTTTCTGACCATGAAGGCATCAAGCTAGAAATAAACTATAAAAAGAAGGCAAGGTACTCTCCTACCTCGTGGAGATTGAAACCCACACTACTGGAAGTCCACTGGACTAACGAGGAGATCAAAGAAGAAATTAAAAAATTCTTTGAATTGAATGACAAGGAGGACACCAATTTCCTAAATGTATGGGATGCAGCAAAAGCAGTAATAAGAGGACAATATATAGCAATAGATGCTCACATCAAGAAACAAGAAAGAACTCAAAGAAACAACCTAATCTCGAAGCTCAAAGATGTAGAAAAAGAACAACAAAAAAAAACACAAAACCAGTAGAAGAAAAGAAATAATAAAAACCAAAGCAGAAATAAATGAAATTAAAACTAAAAAAACAATCCAAAAGATCAATGAAACCAAGAGCTGTTTCTTTGAAAAAATAAATAAAATAGATAAACCCCTAGCCAGGCTCACAAGGGCAAAAAGGGAGAAAGCACAAATAAATAGGATAATAAATGAAAGAGGAGAAATCACAACGGACACAGCAGAAATCAAAAGAATAATTAATAACTACTATGAACAGTTATACGGAAACAAGTTCAACAATCTAGAGGAGATGGACAAATTCCTACAACTCTACAATCACCCAAAGCTAGATAAAGAAGAAATAGAACACCTAAACAGACCAATTACAAGCAGCGAAATTGAAATGGTAATCAAAAACCTCCCCAAAAACAAAAGCCCAGGACCTGATGGATTTACAAATGAATTCTACCAAACATTCAGAGATGAATTGGTGCTTATCCTTCACAAACTCTTCCAAAAAATTGAGAAGGAAGGTATAATACCTAACACGTTCTATGAAGCCAACATTACACTAATACCAAAACCGAACAAGGACAACACAAAAAAAGAAAACTATAGGCCAATCTCCCTAATGAACACTGATGCAAAAATCCTCAATAAAATTTTAGCTATCAGAATCCAACAGTGTATCCATAAGGTAATTCACCACGACCAAGTAGGATTCATTCCAGGGACACAAGGATGGTTTAACATCCGAAAATCAATCAACGTTATCCAACACATCAACAAAAAGAAATATAAAAACCATATGATAATATCAATAGATGCCGAGAAAGCTTTCGACAAAGTGCAACACCCATTCATGATAAAAGCCCTTGAAATTCTTGGGATACAAGGAACATACCTCAACATCATAAAGGCCATATACGACAAGCCAACAGCCAGTATCATTCTCAATGGTGAAAAGCTGAAAGCATTTCCATTAAGATCTGGAACAAGACAAGGATGTCCACTCTCACCACTGCTTTTCAATATAATACTGGAAGTCCTAGCCAGAGCAATAAGACAAGAGAAAGACATACAAGGAATCCAAATAGGAAAAGAAGAAGTCAAACTATCACAATTTGCAGATGATAGGATAATATACATAGAGAACCCCAAAAACTCCATAGAAAAACTAATTGAACTCATCAATCAGTTCAGGAAAGGGGCAGGATACAAAATCAACATGCAAAAGTCAGAAGCCTTCCTGTACACTAACAATAAATCTGAAGAAGAAGAAATGAAAAAAACCATCCCCTTTATTATCGAAACAAAAAAAATCAAATACTTGGGAATAAATCTAACAAAAGAGGTAAAGGACCTTTACAAAGAAAACTATAAAACACTGTTAAAAGAAATAGAAGAAGATACAAAGAAATGGAAAGACATCCCCTGCTCATGGATTGGAAGAATAAACATTATTAAAATGGCCATCCTACCAAAAGCAGTATACCGATTCAATGCTATTCCAATAAAATTTTCAATGTTATTCTTCAAAGAAATAGAACAATTATGATGAAATTCATATGGAATCACCAAAAACCCCAAATAGCCAAAGCTCTCCTGAAAAAGAAAGAAGGGAATGGAGGCATCACACTCCCAGATTTCAGGCTATACTACAAAGCCATAATCATCAAAACTGCATGGTATTGGAACAAGAACAGACATACAGACCAATGGAATCGAATAGAAAATCCAGAAATAAACCCACAGATTTATGGTCAACTAATATTTGACAAAGGAGCAAAGAATGTGCATTGGAGCAAAGAAAGTCTGTTCAACAAATGGTGCTGGGAAAACTGGGCCGCTACATGCAAAAGAATGAAGCTTGACTACTACCTCACACCATACACAAAAACCAACTCAAAATGGATTAAAGAACTAGACATAAAACCTGAAACCATAAAATACATAGAAGGAAATATAGGCGAAACACTACGTGATTTGCACATCAAAGACATCTTTACAGACACATCACCCAAAGCAGTGATAGTAAAGGCAAAGATAAACAGCTGGGACTACATCAAATTAAAGAACTTCTGCACAGCAAAAGAGACAATAACAAAAACAAAGAGAAACCCCACCAACTGGGAGAACGTTTTTGCACCCAACACTAATGATAAAGGATTGATCACAAAAATCTGCAAAGAGCTGATGAGACTCAACACAACAAAGAAAATAATCCAGTCAAAAAATGGGCAGAAGAGCTAAAAAGAAACTTCTCTGAAGAGGAAAGGCAAATGGCCAACAGGCATATGAAAAAATGTTCAACATCACTTGTAATCAGGGAAATGCAAATCAAAACTACCATGAGATACCATCTTACACCAGTGAGAATGGCACATATTAAAAAAACTAGCAACAACAAATGTTGGCGAGGGTGTGGAGAAAAAGGAACTCTTCTGCACTGTTGGTGGGAGTGCAAACTGGTCCAACTACTATGGAGAGCTGTGTGAAGATTTCTGGATCTACTAAACATAGAGCTTCCATATGATCCAGCAATTCCAACTCCTAGGTATTTACCCAAAGGACACAGAAACATCAATTCCAAAGAACACCTGCACCCCTATGTTTATAGCAGCACTATTTACAATAGCTAAGCCTTGGAAAAAGCCCAAATGCCCAAAAATAGATGACTGGATCAAGAAGATGTGGTACATATATACCATGGAATATTACTCAGCATTCAAAAAAGATAAACACATGCAATTTGCAGCAACATGGATGGCTCTGGAAGGGATCATGCTCAGCGAAATAAGCCAGAAAGAAAAAGAAAAATACCGGATGGTCTCACTCATAGCAGGAATCTAGAAAACTTAAATAAGGGACCAGGAAAATGAGTAACTATAAGAAAGTGAAAATCAAAATCAACAAAAATGTATGAACCAGAGACACTTTTGGGGGGGTGGGTGGAGGGAGGGGAGTGATTGGGGTCAAAATGGGGGGGTTGCAATTGTATGGGGAATATAAAAATAAAATTTATTATAAAAAAAAAGGTTAATTCAAAATGTATTAAAGACTTTGATGTAAACCTAAAACCATAAACTCTGTAGGATAAAGCATCGGTAAAACATTTCACATATTTGCTTCAGAGATGTCTGTGGACGCTACTCCAATGGAGAGGGAAACGAGCAAAAATAAACAAATGGGACTACATAAAACTAAAAAAGCTTCTACATAGTAAAAGAAACTAGACTTCTCCAGGAAAGACATACAGATGGCCAACAGACACATGAAATATGTTCATCCTCCTTTATCATCAGCATTTCAGTTTTCAAGTGTTCTCCTTGCTTCCCAGATTAAGTTCCCTTCAGGTAAGTTTTTCAGTGTAAGCCTTATGTCAAAGATCACTATGACAGAGGGAATCAGGGATTTTTGAGAGTGAATCACTTCTTTTCGTTCCCATTTGCAACCTGAAATAATTGGTCTTTGCCTACTTGGGAGGCTGATTTTAACACTTCAACTCATAAATAACACTGGTCAGCATGAAGAAAAGAAATCTTTATTAAAGGGAAGAAGAGTTGATAAGTCGTCTATGATCTTCCATGGTTAAAACTACAGGGATCCAAAGTTGAGAGTATCCCCAACATGGCACTGAAACCAGTCCTCAGAGGAGCATCCTCTTCTCATTGGGACTCAGCCTGACTGTGTCCCCTAGTCCACTGTGTCACCCTAGTCCAGATCCACTAGAATACCTGTCTGCTTAATCAGAGCCAAGTTCCTCGGGCTTCCTCAATTTTTGAATTAGAAGCCCATGAATCCCTGTGCTGATCTGGGCAATAATTAAAACCCTTGTAGCTACCAAGGGCCAGATTTGAATTTCTTCCTCTTTGAGATCTATATCTTCTGTTTATGGCTCAATTGCTTATATAGTCATGAAGACCCTAAAATGGGGTCATCATATCTGTTTATCCTGATAGAATCCACTCCTTTGAAGCTCAGAATTTGTCTAGACAACAGGTTAGCATCACACCAAGTGACTGAAAACCCTTTCTAACTGTGGTGTACCTTCTATCTCTCTAGAGGGAAATATCTCCCCATCTTTCTATAGGGGAATTCTATAATCTTTCCTGAAGGTACCATCCCTGTTAACCATGTGGTAATCTACTCCTGGATTTCTCTTCTAGAACATCTCAAGCATCTGTTATCTTCTAATACTCATACATCAGTGCCTATGTTCTTATTTTTCTTTTGGAAGAGCTGCTTTTACCATGTTGGCTGTAGGAAATTTCCCACCATTCTGAACAGCAAAGCTCTATAATAATATCAATCTTGTTATGGAGTGAAGAGTGACACCCAAAATTCACATCCACCTAATACCTGAAATGTGACCTTAAGTAGAAATAGAGTCTTTGCAGATATAATTAGCTAAGATGAGGTCACTTTGAGTTAAGACGGGCTCTAAATCCATTTAACTGGTTTCCTTCTGAGGAGAGAAACAAATAGACCCAGAGGGAGAATGTCATATGAGGATGAAGAGATTTGAAGCTGTGTCTACCAGCAAAGGAACATGAAGTCTTGCTAGGGACTACGGGAACTAGGAAAAAGCAAGGAAGGAGCCTCCCCTACAATGGAGAGAAGGGGAGAGAGTGGCCTTGCAAGTATCTTGATTTAGAACTTCTAACTTGCAGAACTGTGAAAGAATGCATTTCTGTTGCTTAAGCCTCAGAGTGTAGTACCAGGCTGGATGACTGAAGGAGTAATGAAACTAAGTAATTCTGAGGCTGGTCAAAAAAGTCAAGAAAAATTCTGATTAACCTAACAAGACTGATTTTATCCTACAGAAAAAAACCTGAACTTTAATGACACAAATAATGACCACCTCTGGGGTCAGCTCTCTAAAACAGATGGTTTATTATCATTGATCCTCCAAAAATTATAGTGTGGTGTCTTATCTCCCCTTTACAAGAGAAAGAACTAAAGAGTTGATAGGTTAGGAAACTTGGCTATGCTCATGCCACTGGTAATGGTCAGAATTTAAAATTTATGCTTCTTCCACTACACCACACTGCATCTTGCTATCTGAAGATGCCTTCCAAAAATGTTTGAGCAATAGACATATCTCTGAACTAATTGTACCACGTCCCAAGGTGACAGATTTGCAGAACAAAACTCTTGAACAGTAAGTTCTGGTATTTTTGTAAAAAAAAAAAAAAATACCCTGTCATTACTTACTGCCACTCCTTGTCTATATTATGCTGGATTCCTTGCTTCCCTAATGAATAATATCACTCCCCTAAGAGGGACCAGGGCTTCTTTTCCTTCTTGTACAGAACTGAAGATGCTGTCAACGCTTAATAAATAAGCAGCATCCACACCAACACAGTGATCCTTACAAATTCTGGCCCCCAGCTTCCAAAGACTAAGAAAAATGTTCAGTTGTGCAATTTTCCACTCTTTTAATAATCTTAACAGCATGGGTCATGTTAGTCTTAGTTTAATATTATAATCTAAACATTTCACTGAATGCAGATCAAGGGTCAAGAATCATCCAGGTCAATGTATTCTAAGACCACTCATGGGAGGAGCTGGTCGGGCTGTTTTGACCTTTCCAGTATTTGCAAACTGGTCCGGCTTTTTGTCCCTTTTCTGCCTATGTGGCACTTAGCACACACATAATAACAGAAGAGTAGAAACATTTTTATTTTTTCCCTCTTCTTCTTTTGTAAGCTTGGTAAGAAGGACCAGCTCATCCTTGCAGGTTGGATGCAGGAGCTGTTTGCTTGTTGGCCGGCACTGCGATTCCTTCCTGGAGTCAAGCTTGGAAGTGTCCATCTCCGCTACTCAGCTGTGAATCCTGATCATTCTCTATTCCCAAAGAAATGTAGTTCACCCCATGTGGAAAGGGTTATTGACAAACTGTCCTCAAGCTTCACTTTCCCTCTTTTCTACATGTGAGGGTGACTGGGCAAGGCATGCGTCAGTGCTGGTGACAAGGCACTGAGGGACAATGGCCTGTGTTTGGTTCTAAGGGCCAACTTTGGACTGAATGCAATCTTGAAACTTCCCCAAAATAGCAAATTCTCTAGGAAACATTTCTGGATTGAACATTTAATTTCAGGCCTCTTCCTTTAAAGCTTTTGTTGTTGTGAAATGAAGTCTTTGACTTCTCTCTCTAAACTTCCCTTCTTATAAAATCATTTATATCTATATTCCTTCTTCTCAATATCAGTTTCCTCCATCTCTTCCTTTGTCACCTTTGTACTCAAAATTATTTAATAATCAGATACTTTCAAGGTAAAATTCAGAATGGGCTATCACTCAAGGCCTACTGCAATCCTCAACCCCCTTTCAACTTGTTTGTAAAACATTTGTCCATCCCACCCTCCTATCCATGCAGTTAACAGAATTTTTTTGTCTATCTAACAAGTGCCAGGCACCATACTTTATGTTGAGACCAGAGTGGTGACACAGATAGTCCCAGCCCGCCTTCTCATGGAACTTATAGCCTGGTGTTAAAAGGGGACAACAGACACGGTCATGCGGTGTCACGTATTGTAGAAATGGGGCCCAGTGTGCTATGGGTGAACATAGGACGGATATGTAACCCAGAATCTGAGTCCTATGGACACTTTGTGGAGGAAGTGATATCTAGGCTGGAATCTGACTATGAAAAGAAGTTAGCCAGGTGTACTACAGTTTTATTGTGACTGGAATTTTTTAAAATATACTTTATCCTTTTTTAAAAGATTTATTTATTGTTTATACATGAACTGGGGTGCAGGCCAGATATGCGGGAGGGTGAGAGAATTCACCAGAGATAGACTGGGGAGCAGAGCAGGCAGACTGATGAAGTACACTGCTGATGGGAGCAGCGGGCAAGACAGGAGAGGTCTGCCGCTCCATGTAGGTATCTCCCTGGCCAACCGGGAATCGAACCCACACTGTAGAGGCTGTGGACAGCTTCACAGTGCTGTGCTCAACCCTCTGCGCCACCAGGGAGGCCCTGTGGCTGGAATATTATGTATGAAGTCTGGAGGGGAGATAGCAGAGAACAATTGGGAACAGAAAGAAGTTAAGTGTAACTGGAGGGTGCAGTGAGGGAGGGATGGAATTAGCAGGGTGAAGACTGAAAACAGAAAAAAGACCAGATCCTGCTGGACTTGAAAGACTGGTGAGTTAAGACTTGGTTCTAAGGTCATTCACTGAGGTTTTAAGCAGGGGAGGACACTGATAAGATTTACTTTAAAAAGAGATTATTCTTGCTGCCTTGGGACAGTGGCTCAGAAGAGTGCAAGATAAAGAGACTGGAAATCCAGTTGAAGGCTGCAATTCAGAAGAGAGAGGACAGTAGGAACCAGGAGCATGCCAGAGAGGACAAGAGATGTGGCTAGATTAGAGATATTTAGATATCATGCTGGTCTCAAATATGTCACATGATTGCATTCACATCATACATTCGCTGCCAGGCAAGCTTTGCTCCTTTTCCCCACAGATTCAAATTCTGTCCAAATTGATGTTATCACTGCATAAAGAATGCTCCGACCTTCAATCTCTAGAAGTATGAATGCTTGTAAGATTTTTTTTCTCTGTGCACTTACATCACCAAGAGAACAAATTTACAAAGTCAGCTATAGTTTCTATAGCATATTTATTGTCTCAAGAGGATGGCAAGCAATATAAACAGAAACCATATTGATTCATCTTACTATCTTCCTTCTCTCAGTATCTCCCACTTTATCTTGCGCAAGACAGATAAACCATAAATATTTGTCCTGTTGACCAACAAACTGGGATCTTGTTTCACTTCCAAGAATTTTCTAGGTGGTTCTCTTTCAGGCCTGATTTCAAATGGCACAAGTAATCAATCTTAAGCAGTTCACTAATTTATTCATTTGCTTATGCTTTTATTCATTCACTCAATATATACTTATTAGGTGCCTCTGTCCTAGGCACCATTCTACGGTTAATTCTCTGCTTTCTGCTGAACTACCCATCTCATTTTAGATACTGTATTTTTCATCACAGAGTCAGCCCCTTTTCCTGTTTTCCATAGAAAATAAGGGTTGAATGTACTGAAAATGTTTTTCTGCTATACGCACAGCAGAGCACATGGTACCCAGATGAGCCATCTTATGGCATAAGAAGGAACTAAGGTGTGGAATGACTTCTTTATCTTCCCAGGTGGAGCTCTAGCCTTCTGTAGTTGGCAAAGGTCTTGCCCAGGGGATTTAAGTCTTGGTATTTGAATGTGTACTGGACTGAGTTAATCTTGTCCTGTTTTTTAAATAGTTCCTGATGTTTACCCAGTAGAAACAGAATTAAATAGTGCCAGATACTCCAAATGCATGAATCAGATGAATCAGCATCAGAGTCTTAATGCAAAACTCTTTATGTACAGGAAACATTTGCCCTTGGCCCCTGTCAACTCCCTCACCTGCCATCCCCCTGCACTCTATTCTGCCAGTAGTGGCACTGGACTAACTATGTTTGGGTGCTAAGCTTCTGAGTTCCAAGATTCTTCAGAAATGAGATTGCTTTAAGTGATTTTTATGCTAGCATGGCATCAAAGCTCCTTTTTTGGCAAAGAAATTGCCATATATGATTAAAAATAATTTGGGGGGCAGGATTTCTACCAGGAATTGAACAAACAATGTACTGTGTTAAGCTGGTTCCAAATTCCTAATGCATCTGCTTTGTACAGTCCCCATTTCATAAAACTACAATTCCTCATTTGTTTGAGTTCTTTCTGCTTGTGTGCTAGAAGAGTCACACCCTTTATTTCTGGCCCTCAAGGCACCTTCCTAAGTTTGGGAAAGTCTCTTATTTGAAGTCACATAAGTCCTAACTAAAGCAGTTGTTGCAAGCATCCCTGTTCAACATTTAGTAAGCTAGCCTATTGCTTTTTCTGACTGGGGAAGATTTAAAACAACTCTTCAGTTAATTTCCTGATGACACCTCCAAATCCCAATCCATTTTCTTGCCAGAGCCACCATTTTGGATTCTGATGCTTTCCCTAGCTTGTCTCTCGAAACTCCCCAATTGAGCAAATATGGCTGCATAGCATAAATCAGATGTTTCATTTTTAAAATATTAGCTATATGAATATGTGGATAAATCTGTAGAAATTTCTAGATTCAACAAGCTGTTGTGTTAGGTCTTAATTGCTCAGTTGTGATCATAGAACATTTCCTACGTTGCTTATGCCTAATTTAAACTTAGATATTTCTTGATTTTGTTTGTTTGTTTTGATACTGGATTTCTATATCATTATGTCACTTTAGTTTGCAAGTAACAAAATCCTAACTTAAACAAAATAGGAGGTTATTGGCTTACATAAACTGGAAAGTTCAAGGGTCAAGGTTAGTCACAGATGGACTCAGGGCTCAAGAGATTTTCAGCTCTCAGTTTCTCTCCATACCATGACCCTGCCTTCTGCTATCATTGACTTCAGTATCATAGTTCATGAGCAGTAGAAATGGCAGTTTGCTCTAATGAGAGTACATCCTCTAGTTTGTGGGTTCTGTGCTAAAAAGTGAGTTTCTCTCACCAATATTCTGAACACAGTCTGGAAACTATCATTGGCCATTTTTTTCCCCTAGCTACTCCTTTTGGAACCAATTACTCTAGCCACTGGTGTGATTTGTGTGAATCCTGGGATGGGGAGATTGGACTGGGAGTCTGGGCAGAAGAATCCCCTAAACACCAAAACAGAAGAGATACCCTCTTGGTAACTAAGTAAGGTGGGGGAACCAAGACTCCCTTTCTCTTTCCCTTGCCATATGATGCAGGATTAAAGGAGATTTTGGGCCTTCCTGGTGGCTCAAGGGGTTAAAGACGCAGCACTATGAAGCTATCTGCAGCCACTGCAGCACAAGTTCGATTCCTGGCCAGGGACGTGACTCACACGGCACAGCAGACCTCTCCTGTCTCGCCTGCTGCTCCCCTCAGCAGCATATTTCAGTAGATCCACCTGTTCCGTTCCCCACTCTGTCTTTGGCTAATCCTCTCACCCTCCATACCTCTGGCCTGTACCCCAGTTCTTGTATGCATAAATAATAAAATCATTAAAAAAATAAAGGAGATTTGACCCATTAAAAATATTTAAAACTCACATTTCAGGGTCTGAATGAAGCATCACATACATGTGTACACTATCTTCACTGTCATTGATGTTACTTTGGTTTTATGTTTGGTTATTGTGGCATTTTGGTGTCAGTTTCTACTTTCAGTTTTCTCTTCAGCAGTCTTTCAATTTTATGTCATATTTTTAAATAGGGCATTCTAGAGCACATTTTCAAAATTCTCCCTTTAAAAATTAGTCTATCATTCTGAATTCACTTATAGGGGCTGAACAAATAAATGGAATAAATTAGCTTTTATCTTTTTATAAAGTTTACATAATTCAACGGTTAAGAGAGATCTGTTAGCATTATCTTAAATGTGCCATTTTGCCTGAATTGAAAATAAGCAGATTAGCATATAAAATCCTATGTTTGACAAATTTGGCATAGTCAAGATACTTTGTATGGGCTTCAGCAGAACTGAATAAAAACCTTTTCCCACCCTAATCCTTATATGCCAGGGGAAGGGACACCAAGGTCTACCTATGTACATCTTCATGGTGTTAATAGAGCTAAAATTCCAGTTATTCCACACACACGCAACTTAAAGAGGGGTGAGCAAAAGCCTATGGCCTCTATTAATATTATAATTACTATTACTAATAACTATACTAATGATGGCTACCAAACATTGAGTACTTAATATGTGCTAGTGATTAAAGTGTTTAGATTTATAATTTCATTGAATATCCTCAACAAACTTGAGAGATAGTTTGCATTAATTCCATTTCTGGGGAAGGAAACCAAGATTAAGAAAGCTTCTCTGAGATTTATACTCATAAGTTATCACCCCTGGGATTTAAATACTAGTCTAATTTAAAAGTTCATGATTTTATTAGGTCCTGTTAACTGATAGGTCTATGGAACAGAAGTAGTATTTGCTTTGGAAAATTCTTTTCCCTGGTCCTGACTAGCCAATTCTGGAGAGGTGATTCACTGTATAATTTTATCCATGGTTACCCTTTTGAGGATTGGTTCTATGAAGCTAGAGACTTTTCATTATGTCACTGTCAGACAGGTAAATCATCTGTAAGTTTTGCTACTTGCTCAATTACTTTGTCATGTTTAGGGAAGAAAAGAGTAAGGATATTAATTAAGATGAGTTAGAAATCCTTGTAGTGTTCCTATAAGCTGCATATTTCTATCCTGTGCCCTAATCAGTGGGTAAACAGGGATTAATCATTTTATTCCTGTGTTTTAACATGTTAGTAAGAACAAGAAATGCTCCATTAACAGTAGGCTCAGAGTACCAATACATCTCTTCAAGGAGAGTGGGCTTGCTCAACCTGTTTTAAGCAAGAAAGATAATTTTTTTGCTAACATAATGGAAAGTTCAGGTATAGTTAGCTTTAGGCACAACTAGGTTAGGGGCACGAATAAAATCATGGACAACTGTGTCTCCATTTTTATCTCTGCTTTCTTCTTCTAGCCTAATGTCAAGAAGGTTCTTATGGTGATATGTTGGCCAGCAGAAGGTGCCTACTCATAATTTGCCAGCTTTCAAATCCAGCAGGGAGACAGGCTCTGTTTCCTAAGAGTGCTAGTAAAAACCCCGAGGATGACACCGTGGTTTGGCTAGGGTCCCTGATCAATTCCTGATAGCAGAGAGAACTGGCCAGGCCTGGTTGTGTCCTGTCCCCTGGAGGGGTTAGTGTGAGATGACTTCCCCTCAGAACCATAAATGCTTAAAATGTGTAGAATAACGGTTTTCCAAAACAGACATGAAGAAGGGAGATTAAACAAAGTGAAATAAGCCAGAAGGAGAAAGATAATTACTGCATGGTGTCACCTATCTGTGGAATATAAAAAAACCCAAAGAGTCAGACAAAGACAAACTTTAAAACCGACCTTTGAAAGCAGACTACAGATCTGCAGCTTTAAGAGGGGGATTGGGGAAGAGGAAGAGAGACAAGGTGGGGGGAGAGTACAAAGAACTATGGCGGAGGATTATGGGTGTTTCAGTGGTGGAAGCGCTGCAGGGGCTGAAACTGATGGGGAAAATCCTATACTGTCAAAAACACTAACAAGCATGTAATATGACGATACTTTAATAAAACTAAAATAATAATTTAAAAAACCCCATCCAAGTAAACAGGAAAACCAGGTATCCACCATAATGTTCCCAAAACTCATTTCTCCATCTGGAAATAAATCTAAATTCCAGAAAACTGTTCTTAGGTACCCATTGGTGCAGTGAAGCAGGCACAGAAAGGTGCGGTAGTGGGCTGCTGCTCACTGTGGTAGTGGGGTTTAGACATCCTTGTGGGTCAGTAGACCCAGAGGCCACAGAACTAAAACCAGAGTGTCCCAATTAGGGGCAAGGCTAGGGGAGAGTGAGATCTGCAAAGAGATTGCTTTTCAAACATCCATTTGGGGTAGTTATTAAAAAAGCCTTTTAAACACTTCTAAGGCCAGCATTTTGCTGTGCCCTGCCGGGCTGCTCTCTCAAGAGGTGACATCGGGAGATAACACCCACTGTTACTAGTGACTAGAAAATAAGGATGAAGCCGTAAATGACGTCAAACAATACAGGGCCATCAGGAACAGCACTGACAATGACGTGGGTGGCATTGAGTTAATTAGAGGTCTTCTGGAAGGGTATGGATTCATAGATTTTGCAGAAGTCACTTTTTTAACAGTTGAGTAAGAAAATTTAAACGATCCATGCTTAACATTTCAACATTTTAAATAAAATAGAAGAATAATAAGACCCAGAGAAACAGTATCTTTTCAATAGTGGAAAGTGTTTTTTACTCTTCCGGGGTTGTTTGTGATAGAAAACCAAGAAATCTTGGGCTCCAAGTAGGGAATCCTGGGTACACATGTCTAGATAGTAGAATAAATTACAGGTCATCAAGGAAAATAAAATAGAGGACCTCAGCTAGAAAGAGAAACCCACGTGGTAGTAAATTTAAAAATTCATGAAAATTCTCTTGAATTACTAAACTCAGAAATTGAATTCAATTTGATGTCAGAGAATAACCCTTGTTGCTTCAAATAAGAAAAGGGGGCAGTAAAAAACAAAATGTCTCCCATTTGCTGGTTTCCTGTACTGTGATTAGTGGCCAGAGATCTGGGCTCCTGGAGTGAAGTGACTCCTCTCTGGATGGGTGCCCCCAGCCCTTAGGGCCCAGCCTCAACCAGGACTGAAGGCAGCACCTACTCCATCCAGAAGCAGATCTTGGCCAAAGCAACCAGTCCTGTGCTTGTCAAAATATAAGCTAAGCATGGCACATGTGATTAGAGCGGAATCATAGAACCGCCGACATTTCCAGGAAAAATGAACAATATAGCTCGGTTTCAGACGATCTGCATCTCATTAATCCCCCTTTCCACAGTTGTGGGCGGGCTGCCGGGGATGTGGGCTGCAGATGGGAAGCACTCTTGCCCGGGTTTTGTTCTATTCTCCTGGCTCCTCTTAGGCACCAGAAGTATTCATTTCCTGATATGAGGAGGGATTTGGAGCACAGGTTTCCAATTTGCTTTTTTGGACCGTTGGGACAGCTGGCTGGGCCCTGGAATATTTGAAAGGGCCAATGGAAACCCACTGGTATAATAGGCGATGCCCTACTCAGCCTCTCAGTGCATAGCTCCACCTCTGGGTAACTGGCATAACCCCTAGCTGACCTCTCCTTCCTCAGATCTCCCACTTCTGATCTACTCTGAATAGTGCTTCCAGATTCGTTTTCTCCTTAAAGTGGTGAACTGTATTCACTTTCTTAGATTGGGGAACTCTGTCTCAAAAGTCAGCAAAGGCTCTGCTTTTTTCCTAAGAGAACTTTCTCCAATACTTCTATCTCAGACATGCCAGTGTCCCATCACCAGTCTCTTCCAAACACTTTGCTGGAGCCTCTCTCCAGATCTTTGCCAATATCGTTCCCTGGCCTGGAATGTTCCCTTTGCACCAGCCCCTAGTCCCATGCATTTACTCTGTCCACTCTGGCAGGGCTTTCAGGGAATTCCCCTTCAATAGCTTGCTTACATCACATGCTATCTGCTCTTCTCCTTAGATGATTAGTGGTGTCCTATTTTGTCTTTTTTTGTAGCACAGTTTTTTACACTTATGTTGGTTATGTGCAAAACCCAGACCTGGCCAGTTCTTTCTGCTGTCAGCAACTGATCAGGAACTAGGTGTGAGACCCACGACAAGCCACAGTATCATCCTCAGGGTTTTTGCTAGAACTCTATCAATTTCTTCCTCTTTTGTACCTCCCAGTAAGATGAACACATAGCAGATATTTAATAATTATTACTCGAGTAGATGAATACGTAACTAAATGGTATTGGATAACACTAAAAACATTCTTATTCGAAAAAAAAAGGGGGTTGAAAAATTATGACCTACTCCCACTTTGCTATTTTCAAATCTGAATTTGACCTACTAGTAGGTCAAATTACTTGTTTTAATTTGCAGCAAGGAAAGAAACTGGAAACATCTTTCATTCCTAATGCCCACACTGGTTAGTAATCTGTACTGGTTTCTTAATGGCACTACCTTAATGATAGCCCCTAACCCTCAGCCCAACCCCAGGCACGCTGACTTCTCTGGTCACAGGACTCCTTGGCTCCCAGCAATTATCTGCCTAGATCCTACGTCCTGTGGGTTAGCTCCCTGATTGGGATCGAACTTAGGCCATAGCAGTGATAGCGCTGAGACCTAACCCCTAGGCCACTAGGGAGGTTCTACTTCCTGGTTTCGACCTCATTTTCAGGGAGGGCTCATCAGTCAGTTTTGCCACTTTTCTTCTCCAGGCAGATGGCAGCTTTCCCTGCCTCCTGGGCACAAAGCTAAGGCCCTCTGAAGTTTTATCTTTAAAGCCCTGTAAAAGCTCCTCTTAAGCTGGAGTACCAAAAGGGGGAAACAGAAATCTGATTTTCTATTCAGCGTCTGTGACTTGTTGAGATTAAGAAAATAAACAAAAGCAGGCATACTTGAAGCATTAAATACACATCAATTACTTCCAGCTTGTGCTATTTTCTTTAGAACTCGCATCTTGTCAATGTTATTGTCTCCCTGCTCCTCAGCACCTTTGCCCTTTTCTGGAGTCTGAGCTCACCCTTCAAGGGAATGTCCATTGGGGAGCAGAAAATCAGGGAATCTGGCTGTTCCTGAGCCGAGCTGGCGCCCCGTGGTTTAGCAAACCCTGTCTTCTCTTTCCTTCCCCTTTAGGGAGCTCATGCCCCACCTAAATGCTGTAGATCACGGCCAAGAGTGGATGGAGCATCCTGACTTTCATGGGGGCCAAATAACATAAACTCTCTACTTGGTGGCCTCTGATTCACAGCTCAGAAAGAGAACAGTCCTGGCGAGAGCAGTTTGCATGGAAAAGCAGAGGCTGGACCATGTTCCCAAGTCTCATTTTCCTCCTTGGCTATGCCTTGTTTTAAAATCTGTTTTCCCTTGCTTGGAGTCAACTTCAAGAAGGAGCAGAATATTATGGGATCTCTTGGTAGTCAGGATCAAATATTCAGGTGTGATTTAGCCGTAGGGACTGCTTAGGCCAAGAACTTCATTCTGTGAACTACTCTGGGATATTAGTCTCATGTCCAGGAGTGCACTTACTCATAATGGGGGACTCATAACTGAGCATCTGTGAGAAATACCAGGTCAAAAAAAATTGAGAAATCAGTCTTCCCTAACCAGAAGAGAACAACAGGAGCCAGCAAGTTTATGTAAAAATCCTTGTTGGATTTTCTTTCATTCGATCAAATAGTCACTCACTCATTCATGCATTCATTCACTCTAGAAAAATTTTTACTGTTTACTATGTGCAAGGCAGAGCACCCGAGATTCCAGTGCTGGTTTATGGCAGGGCTGGGACCAGAACTTGGGGCTCTCATTCCTGGTCAGTATTGTTTTCTTTACAAATATAATAAACCTGCAGAACTTGACCATTTGTCAAGCATGTAGTCAATTTCAGGGACGATGTGTAGATGTTTGATGTAATCATCTCACTTCATTTTTAAAGCATCCTGCCAGAATTATAATGAAGAAACTGAGGCCCAGCAAGTTTGCATAATGTGCTGCTGTCCTGCAACTGGTGTGTGCTGAAGTTAGTATTACCTGGGGGCCGTCTAGCTAAAAAGGCCAGGTTCTTTCCACACCGGTACATTCACTTTTCACTTGCTCCCTGGGACTCCACGCTCCAGTGGGGCTGACTTCACTCTCCAGCAGCGAGCTTCCTGTTTGTTTGTTTGTTTGTTTGTTTTAACCACGGAGCCCTAGTCAATGCAGCTCCTCTGCTTGACACACTTTTTCCTCGTTACCTGCATCCCTACTTGTCCCTCGGTCTCACATCTTGATTAACTCATGCTTCAAGAATGTTTAGAAATGACGAAATCTGGACACCAATGTTTGACTTAGCTTAGCTTGCTGTTTAGACAGCCATCATTCCTTCAAATGCATTTTATTTTTTCAGGTTTTACCAACAAGCCCAGGTCAGACTGGCAAATGGCACCACCATATAAATGTTTACTACTGGCCCTTTAGAAAAGAAAGGAAGACCTTGACCTGCCTTCTTTTTTCTTGTCTGGAATAAATTGCTGCTTGCCTGGGGGATGGCTATTTGCTACTATCCAGCCTAGTCAGGGAACACTGAATAATCAGATATTCTGATAAATAGAGTTACATTACATGGATGATCAGCTTTCACATAGTTAGACTGAAATACACTGAACACAAATACTATACTAAGCATAATGTCATATTCTTGTTGGTTTTTGCAGTGTATCCTATGAGCACTGATGAATATTTGACAGGAACTTCCCAGAGATGCAGGAGTGTGGGCAACCAGGTAACCTGTTACCAATCTGCTGAATCTTTGAGTCTTTCCACATTTCATTTCAGAGTCCTTTTTCTGGCCCTACAAGACAAACATATTGAATTAGAGTCAGCCTGTTGCAGGTGTGCTAGCACTATCCACTCTTGGGCCCGTGTCAGACATCACTAATCAATTGTGGCACTTTTTCCTTTGATCCCTGATGGCCTCAGGAGACTTCTAAACTCACTGTCCCAGCAGCAACCCTCGGTGTATTGGAGTTGGCACATGAAATCTATTTGCTGTCATTGAAGTAGATGATCCCCAGGATCTTGGATTTTATGAGTTGCCTAAAGTGAATACATGTTGGAGGGAAGGCTAGATAGCAGGTCATTTGTAGCATTGTCAAGCACTAAGCATTTGAACACTCAGCTGAGTTTGCTTTTCTTGTCCTTCAATTCGCCGATACCTATAATCTGTGGCTACTGAAAATTCTGGCAGGGATCATATATACAATCCTGGATGGTAGGTCCAAGGGAATGTTGCTGAGGGACCAGGTCTGGGCAGCTTGGCTCTGTGCCTAAAACTCAGCTCAGCTCTTAACTTCTCTTTGAAACTCTCCTAATAGAAGTGGAAATAATCAAGCCCACATCTCAGTTCACTCAGCCCACAGCAGTAGACTGGGATGCATCTTCTATGTTATAGCTAGTAGAATGTGAAACGCAAGCCTCCTGGAGGGTTATAAGCCCTTTGGAGGCAGAGAGGAGGTTTCAGTTATCTTTTGGATTCACAGCCTGATTTCACAATGGGCTGTCTAATCTCTGACCAGTTACTTAATCTCTCTCTGCTTCTTATTAAACAGATGTTGACAAAAAGCAATCAGTTATTTCACCAACAAAATGGGCTTATTGGGAAGCAACAAAAAGCAAACTGAAAAGTGCTATCTCACAGTGAGACACATGTACACTTCCCAGAAGCAAAGTCAGCACCCTTTTATGGAGGCTTCAGGGGGCTGTTGCTGCTCAAGAAATAATGTCTTAAAACTGGGACAGAGAAGCAGCATCATGTCCCTCAGAAAAACAAAGTGTGTTCAATCCTGTGGTTTGCTGATTGTGTATGTGGGGGGGGCCTCTCTTCTAGCCTTCCAAACTCTTTTAAATAGGGTTTATATATATATATATATACACACACACATATATACACACATATATATAATATATATTATATATAATATAATATAATATTATAATATATTATATATATAAATTCTTGCACAGGGAAATAATAACAGTTTATATTTCAAGGGTTTATTGTGCATATCAAATGGGTTTGTTGATGGAATGACTTAAAAGACTGCTTGGTTGGTATATTGTTGCTATTTTTATTATTTTAATAAAATCACAGGCTAGTACAATGCCTGATGAATGTAGGAACTAATGTACATTGACTAATTTCATTTTTAAAAGACCATCCAAGCGGAGCATCCACTTTCAGAGGGCTGATCCAAGAACCATCAGGAAGATGAATATGACAGGGTCTGTCCTCAAGAAGGTGGGAAACCGGATGAAGCAGAGTTACCTGGATGATCTGCCTCTAAGGCCACCAACAACTCCGGAAGGGAGTCACATGGCAGGGGAGACAGCTTTACTCAGTTTTCTGGGCTCAGAGGATATTTTTATACTTTCAACTAGTCTTCTACATTTTGAAGCATATTCACAAATTCTGAAATTACTTTTAAGAGAGAGCATCATTTTTATTTAACGATGCTCTCAAACAAACTTGTAAGGTAGTATCATCTGTATAAGGCTAATGAGGGGAAGCTGAGGCCCAGGAAGTCTGTTGCTTGCCTGAGGACGTGCAGTTTGGGGTGGCAGGAGGGGCAGCGCCTGGGCTCAGTTGTCACAGTCCCCGTACTCTCCCTCCTTCCTGTTAGCTCCAGGACCATTTTTCAGTTTTAGGTTTCCCAGCAGGTTTTCCTAAACAGCATCAAGAAAAAGCAATTTTATCAGTTCCTTCATATAAACAATGAGTTGATAACGGACTTTTATCTTCCTCAAATCCTCTGCTCCATGTCAAATGTTGGAATATTTTGTGGCTACGAGAAACCATAAACGTAGAAATGAGCAAAAATATTCCCACAAAAGGAGTCTGCAAAGCATGTCTGGGCGTGACTGTGGAAAAAGAAGAAAGGAACAGCATTTAATGCTTAATGAAATGTATAAGCGACAGAACTGGGCTTTTATTCGAAACACGATCTTCATTTTGCTGCCAAATAAAATAAAACTAGTATGAAACAGGCACAAACCACTGTTGGACATGTTTCCCAAAAGACTTGGACATAATGTGAAACTGAGAATTTATATGTTGCCTTTAAAAAAAAAGTAGGGATATATGTCCCTGAATAGACATCACTTTTAACTTTCTTTTCTACAGTGGGGATAATTTCGCAAGCGGCCATTATCAACTCATCCCCCATTCCTCCTGCAGACCAGGTAATACTCGAGACCCATTTTCCCAAGTTGCAGCCACCACCAATGCAAATGAGGGGACTTGAGCCATCATGTTTACATACTTGAGAGTTCTCCCTGACACTATTGCTTCAAAAGATTAAGATGATCTGAACACAAGGGGAAGTCACTTGCGTCACTCAGGGCCTCCCTGGTGGCGCAAGGGGTTAAGGCTGAGCATTATAAAGCTATCAGCAACCACTGCAGCACTCCCAGGCCAGGGAGGTGACCCACATGGCACAGAAGACCTCTCCTGCTTTACCCGCTGCTCCCCTCAGCAGCATATTTCAGTCAGTTGGCCTCTTCTGTTCCCCACTCTGTCTCTGGTGAATGCTCTCACTACCTCCCTCCCACACCTCTAGCCTAAACCCCAGCTCTTGTATGCATGAATAAATAAAATATATCTTTTTTTTTAAAGATTTATTTATTTATACAAGAACCAGGGTACAGTCCAGATGCGTGGGAGGGTGAGAGGATTCACCAGAGCCAGAGCAGGGAACAGAACAGGCAGACTGACGAAATACACTGGTGAGGGGAGCAGCGGGGCAAGACAGGAGAGGTCTGCCACACCATGTGGGAATCTCCCTGGCTGGCCGGGATCGAACCCGTGCTGCAGATGCTGCGGACAGTTTCACAGTGTGGCACTCAACCGCCTGCACCACCAGGGAGGCCAATAAAATAAATCTTAAAAAAAGAAGACTAAGTCAATCACATCTGTTCTTAGAAGTTTTAAATCATGGAATGGATTCTAGTTGGTATGAGTAGCTGAGTGGGGTGAAAGTGCATACTGGGGCTAAGATAGCTATTGGGGTCCCTGACCTTAACGATAATTCAGAGAAAAAAGACAAGGGAAAAAAGACAGAAAAAATGAAGTAGGTACAACAAGGTAGAGAAGGCATGAGAAGATATGAGAAAGTGCATGTAAATCTTAAAAAGAGGAGAACTCGCTTCCCATGCCCAAATTCCAAGTCTAGTCTATGAGGTGTGACTGGGAGGCTGTATGAGGCCCTGCATCTTGGCAGAGAGATAAGGACATAGAGATCTAAGTGCCTGACACTCTGCTCAATGAATGTTTGCTTAAAATAACAATAAGACAAGGGTTTTTAATTGAGGTACATGGGTGGATTCCAGGAAATCTGTTTATTTCCCCAATTGAACACAATATTTTATGTGCTGTCAATATCCATTCTTTTTCATTTTTGTGGAGAGAGGGTTTGTTTTCATTTTTACACAGGTCAATGCCCCATCCACCCCCACCTTCACCAATGTGAAAAAAAAAATTAAAAGAAGCTGAAGATTCTCCTTTGCCTCAATTCATCATTCACCTAACCCCAAAAAGGAAGAGTTTTTTTTTAAGATTTATTTATTTATGCATACAAGAACTGGGGTAGAGGCCAGAGGTGTGGGGGGTGAGAGGACTCACCAGAGACAGAGTGGGGAACAGAACAGGCAGACTGACTGAAATACACTGCCGAGGGGAGCAGCTGCCAAGATGGGAGAGGTCTGACATGCTATGTGGGTAGCTTCCTGCCTGGCCAGTGATTGAACTTGTGCTGCAGAGGCTGTGGATAGCTTCATAGTGCTGCGCTTAATCCCTTGCACCACCAGGGAGACCCAAGAAGGAAGAGTTTTGTAGAGTAATCATGAGCTAGGTGGAATTTTCACGCGATAAGGTAAAAAGAAAAACACTTGATTTTTATATGGGCATTCTGGCCTTTTGGGCTATATTCCATATTGCTTCTCTCACTTAGTGATCCGTGTGACTGAAACTGTTAACAGGGACGATCTCCTGCTTGGGAGAAGGTGTCACCATATTTGAGGAGAATTGGGGCCTTCAGGTCTTCCTATCATTTCCCACACCTAAGCTTCATTGGGGTCAAAATCTAAGGGGTAATCAAGTAATCAAGTCTTCATTTGCCAGGCTCTTTTATCATCCTTTGTGATTATACACACACACACACACACACACACACACACACACACACTTACTTACACAGTAGTAAATTCTCAGATGAAAGACTTCCAGCTACTTGGATGGCATTAATTGATAAAGATCTGGGCAATTTTATTTTAAAATTTTAGCTTCAAAATTTTGAAAAGCATCTCCATGTATAAAATTTACCATTTTGTCTCTTTAAAGGTATAATCAAAAAAATGAAACCTCAAACATATAGTGCAAATAATAGCACAAAAGATTTATTGGACACTTATTTTATACCAGTATCTAGGCTAGTGCATGACATGCACTATCTCTAATTACTTCCATGAGATTGGACATGTTATTATCCTCATTTAAACATTAAGAAACCAAGTCTTGGAAAGGATAAAAAAACACATCCAAAGTTACCTGAAAGAAAAAAGTGAATGACTGAATAAACTATTGTTGGTTTGCCTTAATAGGAAGCAATAGTCAACAGGGAGTACGTGGTGTATAAGTGGAATGTCATCTGTTGGATATTCGAGTTTAAAGTCAACCTCTCTCATGGTTGGAAAAATCAATTATCAATTTCCTCACTCAACAAAATTACGTATCTTGATACATTCCTCTTCTCCAGCAATGCTGAGAGCTCTTCCTGAGTGAGTATATGTGACTCCAAAAAACAAAAAAGTATTCAGCTTAGCTTTTACATTCCAGATTCTTTTTTTTTAAAAAGATTTATTTATTTATGCATACAAGAACTGGAGTATAGGGCAGAGATATGGAAGTGAAAGGATTCACCAGACAGAGTGGGGAGCAGAACAGGCAGATCTACTAAAACACACTGCTGAGGGTAGCAGTGGGTGAGACAGGAGAGGTCTGCTGTGCCATGTGGGTCAGCTCCCTGCCCGGGGGATTGAACTCAGCTGCAGTAGCTGCCAATAGCTTGATAGTGCTGTGTCTTTAACCCCTGGGCTACCCTCAGATGTTCAGAAGCCCTCTGAACTCTTTCGGGAAGAAAACTTAGGTTTGTTACTCTCTACTGAGGAGGTAAATGTTAGAAATTAAAATTTCAGTAACATTTTCTGTCTTTTCAGTCCCCTACTCATTAAGTAGCAGGATAGTTCTATTAGTTTGCTTAGATTGTCGTAATAAAATACCACAGACTGGAGATGACTTAAGACAACACACATTTATTTCTCACAGATTTGGAGGCTGGAAAAGTTAAGAAGGTGTGGCTTATTCATTCTTGGTGAAAGTGCTCTTCCTGGTTTGCTGGTAACCACCTTCTATTTTTTATTTTATTTTATTTTATTTATTTTATTTAATTATTTTTATTTTATTTTATTTTATTATTTTATTTTTGTGTAGAACTGGGGTGTAGGCCAGAAGTGTAGGCAGTGAGAGGATTCCCCAGAGACAGAGTGGGGAGCAGAACAGGTAACTTTACTGAAATATACTGCTAAGGGGAGCAACAGGCAAGACAAAAGGGGTCTACTATGCCGTGTGGGTTACCTCCTTGGCCAAGGATCAAACTCAGGCCACAGAGGTGATAGTGCTGAGACTTAACCCTTAGGCCACCAGGGAGGCCCTGGTGACCACATTCTAATGCTGTGTCCTCACAAGGCTGGAAAGGAAGTGGAAGGGTGAGTAAGTAAGGGAAAGAGGGAGGTGGGGATTTCTCCTTTTATAAAAGCATTAATCTCATTGTGAAAATTCCACCCGTATGACCTAATCTAATTAATTATCTCACAAAGATTTCCCAAATAATATTTCTAAATACCGGCACATTGAGGTGATGATATTCACAACATATGAATTTGGGGGACTCAGTCAGGCCATAGCAATGGTGTTTTAAAACAACCAAGGACTAATATAAGGTTGCTAATTAGGGCCTCCCTGGTGGTGCATTGTTCTGTGAAGGTTGAGCGTTGTGCTGTGAAGCTGTCCGCAGGGTTCGATTCCCGGCCAGCCAGGGAGAAACCCACATGGCGTGGCATACCTCTCCTGCCTTGCCCGCTGCTCCCCTCAGCAGTGTCTTCAGTCCGTCTGCCTGTTCTGCTCCTCGCTCCCTCTGGTGAATTCTCTCACCCTCCCACTCCTCTGATCTGTACCCTAGTTCTTGTATAAATAAATAAATCTTAAAAAAAAAGATAGCTAATATATTTTAGAAAGTAACTAATTAAAATTAATTCAATTTGAGTATTTAACATAAAAAATAGAGACCAAATGAAGGTCCTTTGAGTGAAATGCACTTAGTTATATAAAATATTACACTAGTGTCCTAATTCTTCTCATCTCACTATAGACTGACAAAACTGTCACAAAACAATTTTGTGAGCTGTTGCTATTGGAGGATTTTGTATGAGTTTACGATCAAAGAGACAAAATTTGCTTTGTTTTAAAGAAATATTTTTGGGTTGGATTGATCTGTGCATGCAGGCTTCCTAACTTTGAAACTATGTGGTTTTCTCTGAGGCAATGCTTAGAGGCAGAGAAATTGGGAACACTCAGTCAACGCTGGGTATTACCATTTAAGATATGTTTAGTCAGCTCAACATCAAGAATGTCAAAATGGATAATTTTAGCTCTTTATCTGTGCACAGCTCATACAAGTCTAGTTATCCAGTATAACATGTTAATTTCAATCTTCGATAAATAACTGGGCTCAGACATATTAACCCCTGCAATAACGTCGCTATGCCTCAGGATATAGTTGGAGAAGAATGTCAGCTATCTAAGACTCATGAGGTTCCAGCTCCAGCTGGGACTTCAAATCATGTTTCCAGAACACAAAGAACACTTGATAAAGTTGGAGAGAAATATTTTTCAAAAATATGTCACCAGGCAGCTTGGGAGTGATTTAACAGAACTATCCTACAGGCTATGAATTTAACCTTTGATCTCTGAAATGAAGGTCAGCAAATTTGTTTTTACTCTACATCTCTTATAATCAACTCAATGTCTGGGTAAACTAGTTTTTAAGAAGAGGCTGTGTTTGCAGATAAGTCATACTTTCACCCTCCGAATTTTAGCTGCTTAACCCTCTCTTTTCCTGATTTAAATTCTACTGTTCTCAACTTTCATTTGTGCAGGAGAATCTAAAAAGGTAAGATGCACTCTGTAAAAAGAGGCAAGTGCCATGCTTTATCTGCAGAAGAAGCACAATGTCCAACAGCATGTTTTAGTTATTTTTATCTTCTTGGAGATCAACACGTAAGAAGACACTGGCTTTTATCTGTCAGTTCCCCTAAAGACTTCCTGCTAATCCAGTCTTTAAACCAGGATTGCCAAAGGATAGTTCAAGGGTTAATTCTAACCCACAATCTTGTTTTTGTAAATAAAGTTTTATTGGAACACAACCATGCTCATTCATTTAGGTATTACTTCTGGCTACTTTCATGCTGAATGACAGAATTGAGTAGCTACAACAGAGATCCTATGTTCCTTGAAATCTTAATATTTAATCTCTGGGCCTTTACACAAAATGTTGCCTTAAGTCAAAGAAAGAGTCTTGGAGGGGTGACACCATGAACACACATTGTTAGCCATCTTACAGCAATGGCTTGGGGGTCACTGAGGATGGACACTGGTTTTAATTCAAATATTCACTTTGCAGAAGCGGATTTGTAGGATGTCAAACTGACGAAAAGAGTGACAGTTGGGGATGTGTTGTAATGAGGTATAGACATATAACTAAATTTGTTCTTCCAATTCTCCAGCAGCCTCACTAATAAAACTGAGACAAACCCAGAATCCCCAGCTAATGGCAGCCATTGGGGAATAAAAGTTCCTTCTCTGCAGCAGATGCTTGGCTCAAAGTTCATCTCGAGTGCACTCCCAGAGAGAGCACAGCATGTGTTGTTCTGTGAGGACCAGCACTGGCCTGTCAATGGAATAACTAATTTAGTTAAAGGACATGGGGAAACAGGGGTAGGGGTGGGGGTGGGTTACAACTTGGAAAAACAGTTTTAACCCTTTCTTTCTTTACTTTTAAATAATGATGATTCTGTTTAAGAAATGGCTCTAGAATTTAAACCAAAAGAATGATTGCTGTCTGTTGCATTCCTTGCCAGTCACCCTGCATGGACAGCTGCCAGGAGCTGATGCACAAAGGCGATCACTGCATGCATGGTTATTTCAGTCAGAGGCACCCATCATCCTTTGCAATTATGCCACTGTACGGATTTTAAATTCCACCCTTCACTTGCCTATCTCCGAAGTCAAGTGCATGGACTGGTAAGACTGGACTCTCAATTTCCTTCTCTAATCCAACAGCCAGGTATTCATCATGGGTCAAGGTTTTGACTTCTCCCTTAGAAGGGCAAAGACCTAACTTACTTGTTGCTGCATTTCCTGCTTTCTTTAGGACACCGTTTTGTGATCCTCAAGTTTTACTCTCTTTTGACGCTTTCCATTTTCTTAACAAACATGCTTGGGTCTCACTTGCCCTAACAATATGAAAAATCAAAAACAAAACAAAAATATCCTTTCCTCAACTTTGCTATTCTCTTTGGCCACTCCCCTAGATTTTTACCCTTTTACTCTCTGTTAGCAAGGATCAGATTAGATTATGCTGTGACAAAAACAACCCCTACATCTCAGTGGTTTGACAGGCATTTATTTCTCAGTCATGCAATGTCTGCAAAAGATCATGTGACCTTTGAACTTTCTATCCTCTATCTAGTCACGTAGTCATGAAGTGTCTTCAATCTTTGGTTTTGTCATCTATGCACGAGGCCTCCCCCATGAACACTGTGGCAGGGAGAGAGATGGAAAATCAGGCACAAAATTTTCACTGCCTCTGCCTAGAAGTTACCCACTTCACATTTCACTCAAAGAACTGTCAAATACACTTCCAAGTGCAAGAGACAATGAGCAAGGAGCAGAATTGTACCAGATCCCTGCAGTGTGCAGTGGCCAGTGGGCAAACTGGCTTTGTTGGGCCTGAAGTTCTCCTGTGCCCATTCCAGCTCTGTCCATGGCTTCCCAGAACCCACAGGCCCATGAGTCTGACCTGACCTGAATGTAGGCCAGAATGGGCTTTTCTCCCTTTTACATTTGGCTCTAGGATTCTATATGGACCAATCAGTTTCAAGCTCACTTCTCTAGTTAATTATTCAGATTGAAAATGGAAAACAAGCTGATTGGTGCTAAAAGGTCCAATCAGATGTTTAAGACTGAAAATGGTCCAATCAGACTTGTAGGGTGGGAGTCCCCGAGGGGCTACAAGGCACAGCAAGAGCCAACTTGATTCATTCTATCCCAGCCTCTGAAGAGAGAATTCAGTCCACAGCCAGTCCCCAAAGAGAAGACTCAGTCAGTAGCTGGCCTTCTAAGAGGAATGATCCTTCTCCCAGCCTCTGAAGAAAGAAGGATTCTGTTACCAGCTTCTGAAGAGAGAAGGAGCAGGGGTAGAGGGGAAGCAGAGCCACTCAAGCTGATGGTTGAAACCATGACTAATTCCATATTTCCCCACATCAAATTCTGATGAAATTGTGTCTGACACAATTGTGTATGCAGGTGAGAACCCACTGGCAATGATCTGTGCCCACCTTGGCAATGTCCTTTATCCCTGTAGCACCGTTTTAAGAATTTTGCACTGTTTCAGAACCTGATAATGGTGACTACAGTAATGCTTCCCATAACAACCAAATCTCTACCACTCTGTCTCTAGGTCCATTCATTGTCCCCTGACCCATATGTTCTAAAATCTCACTTTTGTCACCACCACTAAAACTGTGTTTTTATTTCTTAATCTTTTTTCTTATAATGACCTTCTAGTTGTCTATATAACCATATTACCATATTTTATCTGTTATTTCCTCCTTGATTTCTTTGTAGAATTAGAGCCAAACTTTAATCCTCTTCTTGGTTTGAATGGCAGCATTTACAGCATTTCCCTGCTTCCCCATGACTTTTTCTACTCACTCTTCTACTACTCTACTCACTCTTCCGTCTCAGTCTCCTTCACTCATTTCTCTTCCTGTTGCTCCTTGAGGGGAATCAAGTAGCACAGACTCTGCTCTATACTCTGAGCTCTGGGTGTCAACCTTCCACATGAGCAGACAACTCCACGGTCTAAACCTTCCACATGAGCAGGCAACTCCATGGTCTAGTCATCCATCCCTTTCTCCAGAACTCAAATTTGCTGCAATTACACTACATTTTGAAATTAACAGAAATTCATAGACTTTTTGAATAAAACAACTCTTCTTCTGACCCTCCAATTTCTGTTAATAGAATTGTGTTAGAAGCTGTGGCTACAAGTGATAGAATAACCTAAATCACTTGGCCAGAAAAATAAGGAACTTTCTTATATTAAGAAATGAGACATCTAGGTACTTCTTTCAGCTCTGGCTTAACTCTTGTTACCTCCATATGGGGCAGGTAGACTTATGCAACCCTTCTTTGTGTTTCTTTTTAAGAGTGATGAAACCATTCCATAAGCCACCCTAGCAGCCTTCCCTTTCCTTTTTTTTTTTAAGTTACTAAAATCTGGGCCTCCCCTGGTGGCGCAGCTGTTGAGCGCTGGGCTGCCAAGCTGCCCACAGCCTCTGCAGCACCAGTTGGATCCCCGGCCGCCAGTGAGGGTCCCACATGGTGCACAGACCTCTCCTGCCATGCCCACTGCTCCCCTCAGCAGTGTACTTCCTCAGTCTGCCTATTCTGCTCCCTGCTCTGGTTCTGGTGAATTCTCTCACCCTCCTGCACTTCTGACTGTACCCAGTGCTTGTATAAATAAATAAATCTTTAAAAAAAATTACTAAAATCTATGTTAAGATATAATTTGCATACCACATAATTCACTTATTTAAAGTGTACGATTCAATGGTTTTTAATATATTTACATAATTGTGCAGCCATCACCAGAACCAATTTTAGAACATTTTTATTGTCCCAAAAGAAAGCTAGACTCTATATATAAACAATCACTTCTTGCTTCCCTTTCTTCCAGTCTCTGACAACCACTAATCTACTCTCTGTCCATATAAACTTTCCAGTTTAAAACATTTTGCTTAAATGGAATCATCATATTCTATTTATTTTGTGTCTGGCGTCTTTTACTTTGCATATCTTGAGATCTTTCACATTGTACCATGAGCCAGTCTTTCATTCTTCTTTATTGCTTTATAGTGTCCCATTGTATAGACAGACCACATTTTGTTTATTCATTCCTCAGTTGGTGGATATTTGTGATTTTCCCACCCCTTTGCTTCTTTTTTGCCAAGAATTTTTCCATATGCTCATGCCTAATCCCATCAAGAAAATGGAGCCTTCTGAGTGCCTTGGACAAATGAAGATCCACCCTCTGAGGTTGAAAATAGATGTGTCTTTTTTGAGCCACTTAGAGTAGGGTGAATATTTGGGCAAAATACTTGGAGGGAGAGGTGACAAGTGGAGTAGATAAAAACTGGGATGAGCTATAGGAGACCTCCAATACATTTTTAGTCTTGAAACTTTGCCTTTTTCTTTTTGTGATCACTGGCATCTAAACAGTAGCCAACTTGCACATTTGATTTTTTCATCTCTGCTGTTCCTCTGCCTCTCTCTCCCTGCTTGCCCTCACACTGCTGTGTGCCTCCTTCCCCTCCGTGCTCACTTTACTTCTCCATTTTTTCCCAATAGCTTCCTTCTTACATCAGTTTCTCTGTCATGTCCATTTTTTTTCTACAGTCAATCTTCTCTATCTTGTGAGAGCAATCTTTCCACAGCATATAGCTACTAGTAGTAAGGTCACAGTCCCTGTTCACGAGTCCTCCACACCTCCATTTCCAATACATTAAAGTCCAAATTCATCATTCACACATTCAAGGCCAGCCTAACTATAACTTGAATTATTTATTTTTCTAAGTTATAATAAATTCCTTTCTCTATTATGAAAGTCCTACTCATCCTTTGAGACATATCAAATAATAACTGACATTTATTCAACTGTTTGTGTCAGCCCTGTTTATTGCTTATTGAGATTATCCCATTAAATTCTCACCAGAAATCCATGACATCCATACAAGAACCATTATCCCCATTTTAAAGATGAGGGAAATGAGGCTAAGTTCATTGCCCAAGATCACACAGCCAGGTGGTAAAGCAAGGATTTACTGCCTCATTGTTTTATACTTACTTCCTCCTTCCCAGAGCCTTTCCTGATATAGCCCGCCTTTTCTCCCCTTCCTGTACCTATTGTCCACCTTTCCTCACTAATTGTGCTCTCACCTTCCTTTGTAACCATATAGTGTTTTCTTCATAACTTTTTCATTCTACTTGTCATATGTTGCATGTTAGAAGGGGGAGAAGGGAATTAATATCTATTGAACAGGTAATATGGATCTTCTAATCCTGTCTGTGTTGTGTTTACTGTCCTCTCTTGTCTCTATTGGATCATACATCGGAGGGTGGATGTATATCTTTCTCTATTCGTATTTCCAATGGCACCTAGCACAGTGGGCAATAGTGATGGTGGATGGAGGACCTGGCTGGAATGAGAAAATGAGAAGGCATGAGATGAAAAGAATGCTGGACTTTGAAGACACACAAATCTGAGTGGGAATCATAGTTCCTCACTGTATCCAGTTGACCTGGACTGAGTTACTCAACCTCCTGTAATGGGCTGAATTATGTCCCCCTATAATTTGTACACTGAAGTTCTAACCTCCAATACATCAACTATGACTATATTTGAATTTAGAGCCTTTGAAGCAGTAATTAAGGTAAAATGAGGTCACAGGGTGTGCTCTAGTCCAATACGATTAGTATTATAAGGAGATGAAGTAGGACACAGACATCTACAGAGGCAAGACCATGTGAAGACATTAGAGGAAGATGGTTGTCTACCAGCCAAAAGAGAGACCTCAGAAGAAACAACCATATAACACCCATTACACCCTCAGAGCCTCAGTCACCTTATCTGTAAAATGGGTTCACTGGAGAATTTAATGGAATAAAATTCCTAGCACAGTGCGAGGAATTCCAAGGTACTACATTCAACCAGTGACAATTTTCCCCTCCCTGTCACCCTAAGGTAATAACTCTAGGACAGGCAATGTCAGGGTTGGTAGGGTCTAAAGCTGAAACCTTGACTACCGGTAAATAAGTAGGTTGAGATAACTAAAAGGAGTGCAAATAGCTACAACTGGGCAGATTCTGAGATTGAGAATTAGAAGACAGAAATGGACTAGAAGCTGGGACACTTGCTGTATTTTGTCTGCAAGTAACAGAAAGCCTACCTCAAAGAGAATCAAAGAAAAATATTATTAAAATAAGTAAGATGCATCTGGACCTGTCATTAAGCAGCTCAGGATGGATAAAGGAGCTTGAAAAATGTCATCTAATATTTTTTCCTCTTTCAGATGACCAGGTTCTGTCTATACTAATTCTGTCCTTCCATAAACTTCAGATTTATATAATGTAACATCTTCTACAGTTAACCTTTGAATAACACTGGTTTGAACTATTTGGGCACATGTATACACTGAGTTTCTTGTAAATAGACTACATAAACTTATGGTATTGATATATATGATAGAATGTAGTACTATGAATGCGTTTTCTGTTTCTTATGATTTTCTTAATACCATTCTTTTTTCTCATTTATTTATTGTAGGTATACAGTACATAATACATATGGCATTCAAACTATGTGCTAATTCACTGTTTATGTTATTGGTAAAGCTCTTGTCAACAGCAGGCTATTAGTAGTTAAGCTTTGGAAAGTCAAAAGTTATACTTGGAGAGGAGTCATTTCCCCTCACCCCCACATTGTTAAGAGTCAATCCGGTATGTCCATGCTGTAGATGTCTACCGAGGCTGCAGACCTTCACACCATTTTTGTTTGAAAGACCAGAAGGGAAAAATTCATACTTCTTTTAATTACTCAGGCCAAGTCCTGCGAGCAACCATCTTTGAATTCCTTTAAATAGATTGGAGTCACTCACCCATCTCTAGTCTCCTCGGTGACCAGGGTGTGTGATAACCTGCTGTGTTTAAACCTGGGTTACATGTACGTTGAGCCTCACAAGAGTTGATCACAAGAAGGGATCTGAGAGAAAGCAGTCACTAGATGCCCCACAAAATGGTCACTACACCCAGGTGGAAAGAGACGTGATTTTTCTGCAATAAAGCTAATAACTCAGTCTCTCACTTTCTCCCCTCTCTCCTTCCCTCTCCCTCACTTCTGCTC
This sequence comes from Talpa occidentalis, assembly GCF_014898055.3. Classification (NCBI taxonomy): domain Eukaryota; kingdom Metazoa; phylum Chordata; class Mammalia; order Eulipotyphla; family Talpidae; genus Talpa; species Talpa occidentalis. Next base: position 61,487,922 of record NW_023605194.1, read on the forward strand.
ATTCTACCTTTCTCTCTTATTCTTAAAGTATGCTCCTGACTCCCAATACATTTTTGGGATGACCTAATTCATGTCCATTTGGTGACCTCATCATGATTTTAGAGGCACTCTGCCTACCGGGCAACTGCAAGACCGAACAGGGCAGGGCTCCTGGGGAGAGCAATGGGGCCATTCTTCAATGAAGTTAGCCATCTGTGGGGTACAACTACTTACTAAACTCCTAGAATTTGTGTTCTTGCATTTCCAAGTCCCAGGCTTGGGTAGACTCCATTGCAGGTGTCACAAACATGTGTGACATACCAAAGAAATGCAATGAAAATGATGATGATGGTTAATAGCTGGAGCACGTATGTGTCAGGCACTGTGAAGTGCACTGTAGTTATTCTAGTCTTACCTCAACCTCATGAGTACCCTTATTTTACCAATATAGAAATGGGGCTCAGAGGGGCTAAGCAAGTTGCCTAATGTGTCACAGCAGAAGTGGCAGAGCCAGAAATCCAAACCAGGTCTGCCCGATGCCAAACCCCTCACTCTTTACCTCTCTGCCCCTCCAAGCCATCTCCACATTTGGCAGGCCTGGTGGGACCGCAGTCTGCAAGCAATTAGCAAAAGTGGCTCTCCAGCAAATTCAAGAAACAATCCAATCTGTAAAAGGGGAGGGGAAAGCCATCTTAAAAGAGAAAGCTTTTTTCTTTCCCAGCTGGTTGAGGGGGAGCAGTTTGCCACAGGCTGCTGAGGGCAAGGAAGGGGTGGAATGTTCACTGAATGTTCATTCTCCCAATTGTTTTTCTATGACATTGAGCTCACACTCCAGGGAAAATGCAGGCCCTGAATTGAAATGTCGTCCAAAGCCATTCAGCCAGGGCTTTCAAAGAAGCTTTTGTTGGTAAAAATCTCTTTACTGTCTTGACTCTCCCTGGACTTAGGGTTGCCTGATAAAATACAGGATAACCAGTTCAATTTGAATTTCAGATAAACAACAAATGCTGTTTTCATAGTATAAGCATGTCTTTTACAATATTTAAGACATACTTATATTAAAATATTCTTCCTTGTTTATCTGAAATTCAAGCTGAACTGACTATCCTCTGTTTTTATTCCCTAAATCTCTAATTTAGCAACTCTGCTTAGGCTTCAAGGAGGTGCCGGTCCCCTCCCACTGATGGCCTCACCAAAATGCAACAGGTTATGTCATTCTCGCAAAGAACAGAATCTGAAGACACATTCTGGAAGCTGCACACTTATGCTTATTCTAGTTTGTTCCTTTAAGACAAATCTTAAAATGATGCAGGTTTTGTAAATAACAATAGCAATGATAATAATAATCCTTTCAGGATCTGGGAAATGTCTTGAGGGTTTGGGGGGGGATCAACTTTCCACTCAAGTTCCTGGAAACTGCTCAGTGCAATTTGTATTTAATAAAGAGCAGCGAGCTTCGCTGCCACAGTCTTCTGAGAGCAGCCCACAGAGGAAGTGGGAGACAGCCCTGACCTCCTTGGAGCAGATGTTGCTCCCTGGGGATGAAGGTTGAACTTCAACCTCTGCAGAACCAAGTGACAGTGGAGGATGAAAGTGGAAAATGGAAGTGGAAGAATGGAGAAGGAAAAAAGGGCAGGAGAGAGAGAAGGCTTCAGTGCACACTCAACATCCCTCTTCCCTCTCAGTTATAAATCTGAGAGCACATTCTTGGCATTGAGATTCTCCTACTTGGACCCTTCTCTTTGCTTGGTTCCTGGCACAATGAACTTGGCCATTTGCTGCAGTGATGGGCCATTCCAGCAAGTGCCCCCTCTAACCTCAGCAGGCCAGCTGTCAGAGGAGGCTCTTCAAAAGGGAAGACACCCTGGGAAGGAGAGTATTTGCCAAGCAACTAAGTGTCCCATGTTTCCAGGTGTTTAGTACATATTTGTGGGTGTGTGCAGCGGTGAATACAAGGACTCATTGTGTTCTACACTCTGAAGCTGGCTGAGGGCCTGGTAGCCAGGGTGGGTCACGATTCACTGCAACTCAACACATTTTTATTGAGCTTCTAAATCCAACTCCCTGTGCTCAGTCTGTAGGTAATGTACAATTCAGACTGATCCCTGCTTTCAAGGGACTTAAAATCTAATAGGGAATAAAGCAAAGAGACAGCAACATAACAAGCAGAGTGCATACGTATTCATGCAGGGATAGAAGCCAACGATTTTAAGATGTTTAAGAGAGAGAGATAAAATGTATTTGCCTGGAGGAGAGATCAGAAAAGATGTAATGGGGAGATGGCATTCAAGGTGAGCCTTGCAGGATGGGTGAGATTCCATTAGGTCAGGAGTGGAGGGGGGGAATGGATTTGACAATTGGTATTTTATTCCTAACACAAATCCCAAATGAAATCAACTAATGCTAAGCATGGTCTTACAGGGAATAGTATTCAAGACATGACCGATTTTATTGTTTTTTCTTCTTGGAGTAGCCTCAGCAACATCAATGACTGACATAGATAGCTCTCTCTCTCTCTCTCACACACACACACACACACACACACACACACACACACACACACACACACACACACTGTAAACTCAGGCATTCTTCCATTGGTGTTATAAAGCAGTTATTACATTATCTTTTCCAATTCAAGCCGTTTCCATTGATACACAGATTTTGTTAAAATGTAGATTCAGTAAAAATAACTACTATGAACTAATATATAACCAATTACCCTTTCTTTGCTTTATTTATATTGTAAAAGAATTGAGTGGGTAGAAAGCTACTGTAAGGAATTTTACTGAAACATGGGTTTTGGATTTGGAACTCATGCCATTTTGAGCTCTTGTTATCACCATGGGTAACTGTACATGTACATATAACACATTTCCTTAATTGAGAAATTATGTGTGGTAAGGTTCTGTTAGCCCCAGATCAATATTTATCTAGTTTTTGGGCAATTTTTAAACTAGTGGAATATTTAAAGGACGGTTATTACTGAACACCTGCATTATGTTAACGACTTAATAAGATATGGGATGGTTTCTAAAATATTTGAGGAAACTGTGGTAAAACATTTGTTTGAAAAGGACTGGGTTTTGCTTAATTTTGTCACAAAGTACTAGAGAAGGACCCAAACTCTTTCAGAAAGAGGTGGAGGGCTTTGCTAGCCTGAAATAGCTGTTGGCACTTTTCTTGGCATAGAAACTACTGCTTTATTTTGTCACAAAGTACTAGAGAAGGACCCAAACTCTTTCAGAAAGAGGTGGAGGGCTTTGCTAGCCTGAAATAGCTGTTGGCACTTTTCTTGGCATAGAAACTACATTCCAAGTCAAGGAAATTTTGATAGATGAGGAAGAGGTAGCATTATGAGCTGATTTTATATGGGTCTAACTAATCATTTCCTGATTTAGAAAAAGGAACTCAGGGAAATTTTATGATGTAGGTCTTGATGGTCTAGCTTTCTTTTTAAGCAAATCTTTAAGGGAATTTAAAAAAATCTATCAGCAAAAAGAAGGAAAAATCTTGAATGTGGCCCTCCAGATGTAGTGAGGAGTGGGTGCCAAGGTCAGGCTGCCTTCTCTCAGGAAGGCTCAGCACAGGTGCTGGTCAGAGAGCAGTACAGTCAGACGCCATGAAGAACTCAGGCAAATTACTTATTCTCTTCACATTTCAATTTCCCCACCCAGTAAATGGACATCATGCTGCGATTTCACAGGACTGAGATGAGAATTCATTTATCAACAAATAGGTATTGAGACTCTCCCATGTTCCAGCCTCCTGCAAATGAAACAGTGAGCTCTTGCTTTGATGGAGGGATTCAATGCTTTGATGGAGGGATTCAATGGGATGAAGAGAGTCTCCTGCAGGGAGCAAATCCATGCTGGGAGGATGGACACCTACTGACCCCCATATAAGTGGAAGTGTCTACAACGGCCCATCTCTCAGGCTTCTTTGGAAACATCTCCATCTCAAGGGCAGATAAGTTGAGTTCTACTTAGAAGTTCTACAATTTAGATAGATTCCCAGGAGTGAGCTTTACCTACACAAGGAAGGAAGGTAGAATTGGACAAAGTGGTCATTGATCACTACAGCATTTTGTGAGGCCCCCAAATTTTATATCTAGGGTTGGTATTTAATTTTTAAGGGTCCTATAATGACATGTTTTGATTTTATTTTAATTGAGGTAATGTTATTTTATAACACTGTATGTGATTCAGACATGTAGGTTCACACTTCTTCAAATATATGTTCCCAAGGCCCTCCCTGGTGGCACAAGGTATTAAGATGCAGCACTGTGAAGCCACTGCAGCATGGGTTTGATCCCTGGCCAGGGAGGTTACCCACATGGTGCTGCAGACCTCTCCTGACTTGCCTGCTGCTCCCCTCAGCAGTGTATTTCAGTCAGTCTGCCTGTTCTGTTCCCCGCTCTGTCTCTGGTGAATCCTCTCACCACCACCCCCACCCCCCACATCTCTGACCAGTACCCCAGCTCTTGTATGCATAAATAAGTAAATCTTTAAAAATATATGTTCCCATACCACACCTCCCACGAAAGCACCAATAATCCTCTACCATATTTGCTCTGAGTATATTTCTATAGTTACTAAGTGGTTAAATCACTTTAAACAATGAGTTTCTTTTTTCTTTTGTTGTTCTTTGCTTTTCATTCCTTCCTCTAGTCTTCTATCCTCCCTTTCTACAACCTCCCCTCCCCGCCTTCCTTACTTCATACAAAAGGCATCAAGACTAGCTCTGGTATTCAGAAAAGCCTAATTAGTTTATGCACAAAGGACCTGTCATAATGAAGGCTCCTCCATCCACTCCAGAAATTGCTGTCTTGAGCACATTAGAAATTAACCAATGTCTCTGACAATCAACAGGAAAAGTCAGTAGAGCATTGCAATGTATGTGGTAATAATATTTATTTGCTTGCTATCTTATTTTTAGCATAAACCAAATTATTCTCTTAAATACCATGTCCAAAGTTAACTTGACACCACAGGAAAGATTTCTTAAGACAACCTTCCTAAGTCCAGGCAATGAAGAAATAGTAGAGAATGATGCTTTTGGTTTCACGCAACTTTAGTTGCCGTATGGTTCAGACCAGATTTTATTTCTAATCTCAATGAACAAATTGATCAGTCAACAAACAGTTATTGATGATGTGCTTTGTGCAAGAATCTGAATTGAATTCCAAGGGAGTTACCTTCCCCAACTTTAAGAAAATAAATAATAAGGCAGAATGTTTCCCTTTGGGAACCATAAAATTGAGAAACTAATAAAAAGTTAATTAACAATTCAAAGCCAAGTGACAGTTGTCCACCCCCCTCCCCAACCACCCCCAAAGAGACAGAGAGTTTGGGGAAGGAGTTGGGAAGAAAGCTAATTTTCAAACACAGGTAGGATTTAAGCAATTCATTTTCTAAAACTTGCATAATGATAAACTAGGGACAAATGTCTTCCTAGTAACTTCAGCTGCCATGTGGTACAAAACAGACTGTATTTCTCATATTTATCAGCTAACAAATTCATCAGTCAACAAGCATTCCTTGAGTATCTGCTTTGCAAGAACTGATGTTGGATTTTTTAAATTTGTTTTTTAATTTTGGAACTTAATGAATTTCAGAACATATGTGTTGAGTATCAGAGGACAGATTTTCAACCTCTGTAATGTTCTGGGAGAAGTTGAGCCCAGCTCCCCGGAGGCAGCCTCCTCCCCCACTTCCCAGAGACTCAGAGGCCATGCATTTGGCAGCACTTGCAGCAGAGATCTTTTGAAAGCCCAGCGTGGAAGAACGGTGGTGTTCTGCCTAGTCTTCCTCTACTCCTGGAGAACTGTGCCTCTGAATAAAAGGATAGTTGAGGCTGAGAAGCTGATGATTCTTGAGAGGGTCCTTCCTCAAACTTAAAAGCAAGCAAAGTTTCCTGCATCAAAAAGTGCAATTACTTTGGTTTAGAAGGGACTCATGTACAATAACCGGATCACTCCCAAAGTGAAAATTAATAGGGACTTGCTCCTTGTTCACTTCTAGGTTCACTGGACCCAAGCCATGGATTAAGAGTTTTGGCGTCTAAGAAAGGACAGATCATTGGGCATGTTCTGGAGCCACCCATGTTTTATGAAGCTGGGAATAGGCTGCACAAAGTGAAAAAGGAAAATGTTTAGAAATATTTTTCTGCTTAAAGTTCTGAACTTGCAAGGATTTTCTTAGCCCTGTGGAATTCCTCTAACTGCCTGGGGATTTCTAGGTTTCTAAGAAGCCCGAGGTGCTTGTTAACCTAATACACAGTTGAAGGGAGCCAAGGCAGCCTTCCCATGCCAGCTGTGTGGTAGGATGTCTTCTTAAAAGACCCTTTAAAATCAGGCGTGTAAGGGAATCCTGCTTTCCTGAACAAGGGCCTCTGAAACTGGGTCAGTGGTTCTCATCCTCATCTTCCTGCTTGCTTTGCTAAAAAACAGTGTAAGCAAATAAATATCAATGAATTGCTTAATGATTTTCATAAGGCTCCATATTTTCAAGGCAAGGGGCTCTCCTGAAATGTTTGATCTACTCCATATGAATCTGTTTTCCAAATGGCCAGCACATGTCGGGGCCTGCTGTCCTCTGGGTTACAGGAAGACTCCTTTGATGGGCTAACCGCAGAGAAACTGAACCCTTTTCAAGTCCCTTTCAAAAGTTCCTTTGTCCTGCTGTGGATCTTGCTACTTAGATCGAATCAGCGGGAGATTGCTCCTGGCAAGGGGTTCTAGCACATTCTCCCTCTGATCTGGGTTTAATCCCTGGGTCATGCCATCTGTGATCTGGTGTCCCAAATGTTAAAGTTTAAGCACCAGACAGTTATGAAACAATTACCCAAACTCTAGATGGGCCGCTCATACTTTAACAGCACTCTCCACTCAACTCATGCATGAATGAATTTCCCTGGAGCCAAATGAAGTTAACATCATTCTCAACCATCTTGGGGGAGACTGGTCTTGCTATGAACCAAAGGTCTTGGCAGTTGCCTGATGTCGCCATCGGTGGGATATTACTTTTTTGGAAGTGGCATTTAATGTTCTGTTGTGTCATCCATTCTTTTCCCAGGCTGGGTAGAAATCTTCAGCAATTAACTTTCTTGACACTTTGCATACATAATAAAATAATGATCTGGTTTGATTTATTTCTACAGATTTTGGCACATACTCAAGTAACAGCATAATGAGTGTGGCATGCATGGATATTATCAAGTTGGGAGGGCAAGTTAGAGAAATGAAGGGAGGAGAAAAAGAAAAATTCTGGTAGGTGCCAGCATGTGGATGCAGTGATTTGGGTATATAGACATCAATGAGGACCAAAATATTGTGTTTTGTTATTTTCTATAAATATCTTAACTGTTAATCCCAAAATGCAAAACAATAAACCTAACAAAATATGCAATAGAACAAAATTTAAGAAAACAGAAATATCTTTTCTTTGCTGTTTTCAGTTCAAAAATATTTTATTACTAATACTATCATCATTAGATTTTTCTTAAGCCTAGAGCTATTATATATTTCCAAGATGACTTTTTTCCTTACCTACTGTGGTTATGGGTACACAAAATCCTCAGTTCCTTGCTTATCCAGATGGTATAAATGTCTGGCAACTTTGAATTAGCTCAATATTGAGGGACAACTTTACCAAGCAGTGCTAGCCTGGACCTCAAATGCTGATAATGTTCTTTTTCCCATCCCTATCTTTGTCAATATTAATCAAAATCCAGTGATAGCAAAAGCTGGCTTTTTTTTTTTTTTTTTTTTTTTTTTTTAGGCTGCTGGTACTCAGTTCTCCAGAATAGTTCCAGCCCCCTTATATAAGAGAGATTTGTTAATTTCAGACAAACCTTCAAACAATGTGGATTCAAATCAGGTGACAAAAGTTACTATCAGTAAGTATAGAATATATACTGTTTTCCATTATCTTTTGTAATACACTAGTGTGATAAATCATATGATTATTTTTCTAACCGTAAATAATTCCTGCATGCCATATAAGATATATTTTATATGATTTATATACACACATTCCCTTTGGATATCTTGCTAATATTTTCATATTCTTGCATCTCTGCCCATTTATGAGATTATTGTTGTTCTCTCCTTGTCTGGCTTTAACATCATGGTTATAACAAGTTTATGAAATATATTGGGAAGCTTCATATTTTTCTTTTCTCTGGAATTGTGATTTGTCTCTTCTTTGAATTTTTCAAAAAATTGTCTTCAGAATCTTCTGGAACCAGTGCCCTTTGTGGTATGTTTTTGACCATTGAGCTAATTTTTTCCCCACTGACTGGTCATAGGCTTATTCAGCATCAGTTTCTTCTCAAGTTAATTTCCATAATTTATGCTTTCTAAAAATTGTATGGTGTCGCTAGGGTTTCAAATATATTGCCCTACAGTTTTTCATGTGATTCTCTTATGATTTTTAAATATTTACTTTTTCTCTTTCAATGTCCCTTTTCATGTCAAGTACTGTTTATTTCTGCCTCTTAAATCAATCATGCTAGGAGTTTGTCTACTTAATTACTTTTTGAAACAACCAGCTTTTCATTTTGTGAATCAGCTGACTAACCATTCATTCTTGACACCACCACAGAGCAATTTTTTCGAAACTTAAATCCACTTTAGAAAACCCATCGGTGGCTCTCCACACCACTCGCTCCTCTCTCTACACTTAGCCCTTCTGCTCGCCCCTCCAGCAATAGCAGGTTTGTCTAGGTCCTCAAATGTCAGCTCATTTCATGCTCTGTGCCTTCATACAGCTTTTTCTTCCATAATCTACTTGGTCAAAACTTTTAAACTCTAGCTCAAATTTTCCTCTTTGGTGACACTTTTCTGACCCTTTCCTTCTCTCGCTAGGTAATTACTTCCTTCTCTGCCCTGTTTCTGTGGTTTGTACATATTCCTATTTTTCTCATCTATCACAGTGTTTTGTTTATGTGTCTGCCTCTACACCTGAACCAATTTTCGCAGACAGGTGCATAAAATATTTTTTATTTTTATTAACACTAGCTTATTTCTTATTAACTGATTTCTCCTATGCCATCTCATTCCTTTTTCAAACTCGAAACATAACAAGCAGCAAAAAGATTGTACTATGACCTTTTCCTCTATTTTAAGAAAGGTTGGCATCCAAACCTTCCAACGAAGATGCCAACTAAATAAAATTCCCTCTTCCTGGTTTGCCAATGCATTTGACATTGAATCACCTATGGGTTAGCATCCTTAACTTTCCAACTTTTTAAGCCAATATTTTCCTGTTATAAGATCCAAGCTATTTTATGTCTGGACATTTCACTATATTTCATATACCAGACTAGATTTTAATCGGTAAAAAGTCTGTCTCACCAAGTTCAGCTATAAACCTATGCACTTTTTAATTAAAAGGGATGATACTGTTTTATTTTATGATGAACCCCACTACCTTAATACTAAGGCAAAATATTGCAAATAGGTAATTCAAAGAAATCTCTGTCTTCTCTCCTAGCTTTATTCATCTAGGAACTTACACTTTACAACTGCCAATGAAGATATGAACATACGAAATAAGATTCTATTTAAAAGAGGCTACTGGTGGTTTTGAAACATGGGAGTTAGGAAGCCTGGATCTGAGTCCCAGCTCAACCACTGATACACTGGTAGAACCCAGGGCTTTAATCAGCATAGGACTCATCGTAAAATAGTGCTGATAATACATGACCCACCGGGTCCTTGCGAAGGTTAAATGATAAAATGTGTGGGCAATGCATTGTACAGTGCCGGGAACACAGTGACACTCACTACCATTTATTTATTTATTTATGGGACCCTTGCCGGTGGCAGGGGGAAGGAACCAGCGCTGCCAGAGGCCGCGGGCAGCCTCGCAGCCCAGCGCTCAACCGCTGCGCCACCAGGGGAGGCCCTCACTACCTTTTAATTTAACTTGCCTGACAAGTCACAAATATACCTACCGTACAAGTGATCTTTTTGAATTTACAACATTGTTACTGAAGCATTCAACATCAGCCTGGTTCAGGAAAATCCCACTTTCCTTGATGGTCTGTTGTCTCTTTTGGACTTTTCAGCCTGGAGCAATAAATACTCTCTGATGATCCATTTTATTTTCATTGTTTTAGTCAAAGGACAATTAATCAGATGCTGGGGCAGGGAGTCTGGAGTTCCCTGGGAGCACACACAGTCTGGTGACCTTGGACAAACAGTGGAACGAGGCTCTTCGCCACACATTTTTTGCACTGCCCCGCAGGCAAAGCATTAGTCCTCGTCCTCCTTGCTGCCTGTTCAGCACTAACTTGGCAACTCTTGTTACCGAAAACCAGGACATGGATGTTTTAATTTACAAGAAAAATCCAATTCATGGAATATCTTTATCCCTCTACGAACTATGGGGAAAGGCAAGTAACCAAGCCCAATGTTCAGCTAAAAGCATTTGCCAATATCCTGTTAAAGCAATAATCTCTCCTAACTGACACCTCATTTTGCTGAGGAAAAACAAAACAAAACAACTTTTTTTCTTTTTTTCTCTGCCTCCACCTGAAGTGCTCAGTATTTGACAATCCTTTTGTTTCTGCAATCACCCTCGACAGCTACAGCTACGTGCACACTGACCCATCCTTTTGGTGATCTAAATCAGGGGGTGAGGAAAAGGCCTTGTGAAAAGTGTGAATGGCCTGCAGCTGCCTTTGGCCTGGCCAGCTGAACTGCAGCTTACTCTTTGGCCCAGGCTCAGGACTGATAGGGCCTCTGCTAAGCTTTAGATTTGCCCAGCTTTTGTGAACAGAATGGAAAGACGGCTTCGTCTGTCCTGTGGCCTCTCCGCGTTCTTTGGGACTGTCAACTGTGCTGGGTAAAAAGAGAGAAAGAGGGAACTGACCCACACTCGGTCTGGGGTCCGCATGGTCCCAGCTTGCCTCAAGTTGTCCAGAAAATGCTGACCTATATTCCAGTGACACACACCAGATCTGAGTAGGACATAACTGCCCAGGGAGCCGCCTACCCCTCCTCCTCCTCCTTCCTCAGCCAAGAGGGCAGCCAGATCTGTACACCAAGTGCTGTCTTGTCAGCCTGACAGCATGACAGGCACTGGAGGGCTGGGGGTTACTAAGAGGCGATCTTAGTGATCTCCATACCACAGACCCCAGGGCCACACCACACTATGTTCCCTGGGGGTGGGGGTGGGGAGCAGTAACAAGAAGGGTGCAGAAAAGTCAATCTCTTGGTTTTGTGCAAAATTATTTCCTTCCAGCCATTGTTTTTGGACTGCTTTACTGTGTTTCTTTAGAGTGGGCAGATGGCAGGATCCTGGAGGTGTAAAACAGCTACAAAAAACAAGATGATTCAAACAGAAGGAATATGTATAAACCCTTGTTGGATCATCCTGATATTAATCAGGAGAGTTGGCTTTTTGTTTGTTTCTTTTGCAGGATGTTTAAAGTTTTCTTTTTCTATTTCTTTTTTTAACGAAGGGCACAATGTACAAACAGGCCACTTTGGGGGCTTTGGCTGCGAGAACTAGTGTCTTTTATTTTTTTTAGCTTATTTTTAGTTAGGATTAACCCAATTAACAGAAAGACCACTGGCTTTTGCTAGATGGAGGGAGGAGAAAATGGAACTCCTGTGAAGGCAAGCTAAAGCTGGGAGCCAGCTATATGCCATCCAAAGTACAGGGACGGTGCCTGGGAGAGATAATTTCAAGCTGAGCTGTGGTTTACCACAGTGTCCTCGTGATCGTGGAGCGGTCAGATGTCAGGGGTGACTGAGAAGAAGTTCATTTTCCCACAGTGGAAGAAAAAAGGAAAAAAAAAAGAACAGTTTGCCCATATGAAACAAATACTTGCACATCCCAGAGTTTGGCTGGAATGGACTTGAAAATGTATCATCATCCATGTGACTTTTGTGAAGAAAGCCGAAGAAGAAACAGACATTGCTTTTGATTTGCCCATCCCCCACACTCCCCCTAATGATTACAAATAGTGTTTCCCGGTGTAAGTGCTCTGCCCCACTGTTACTTCAAACATCTTCTGGCAGTGAGGGTTATGAGTTTATGTTGCTGGCAGGGCAAAGGGAAGGAGTCACAGAATCACGTCAGGTGAAGGGCATATTTATTGCCTTGCCAGCTAAGCAGCCCGCACTCACCAAGTGTCACTAGACCTTCCTACTTCAACCTAGGAAGCAGCCTGGCTTTTGGTGGCAGCTGCTGAGCCATCTTTTCATGCTGTGTGTGTGCGTGCACAGGAGGACTCTGGGACTCAAAGTGTTAAAATGTCATCTGCAATGGGAAAAATGGCTTAGCCACAAATTCATCCTGTGCTGGCCTAGTTATGTGTTACTGTGCGTGTGTGTGTATGTGTGTGTGTGTGTGTGTGTGTGTGTGTGTGAGAGAGAGAGAGAGAGAGAGAGAAAGATTTTTTTTTTCCTTTTAAAATACTGTTCTCTTTATGATCTCATATCCTAAAATGTCTCCTTTCTAATTTAGTGAGAGGGATTCCATGCTCCACCACCCAGAACAGAGTGGATGGTGTGCTGAAAAGCACTGAAAAGCTCAAAGGTGAAAGCCCAGGGCAACAAATCACAGATTGGATCACTAAAGGCCTGATTTGAAATTATTCACCAGGTTACCCCAAATCCCACCGCCTTGATGCCTTCTCTTTCTCTGTCTTTTGTTCTCAATGTGTGCATTCCCCACCTGATCTCCCCAGCTCACCAAGCCTGCCGCACCTTGAGCAATTCAGTGGCTGTAAAATCCCCCACCGACTTTGTTTTGGCTGGAATTGCAACCCACACATGGGAGAATTAAGCTAAAACATCACAGAGCTAATAACGTGCCTCTGTGCAGTTGGTAGCAGATCAGTAGAAAAAGGTGACATCATGGATATTCTAGGACTTCAGGTTGCAGTGCAGCGCGGCTTCCCTGCTGTACATCAGAGTCAGAACCTGGATTCGAGACAAAAACAACTCTCCCTTCTCATAAATATCGGCTCTGGGGTTCGAAAATATTCTAAGTGCAAAGGCTCAGAAATGGTCCCCCTCCTTGGAGACCCATCTGATTTTCCAAATCCAATCACAAACTTTTTAATAGCATGTCATGAACCTCTCAGCTCATTATTTCTCTTCAAAGCCCTCCGGTTTGCCAGCTTAGAGCCTGTGAAGTGTTGTTTGATGATGTGCTGCACCATAAATAAATGCATAGGACATGCTAAAATCCATCCTTCACTACTTCTGGCTGCCCCACCAGGAATACTTCCATGTAATCAGGGGTATGTGATTTGCAGCAATCGCTCTGAATTGGGGTTTTTTTTAAATGTGTCCAGTGTGTAATGTAAGTAATATAACAGATTTATCACGCTTATAGAAAGCCCGTATCTATTTTTTTTCCTCTTCCTGTTCCTTCCCTTCTCCTTCCACCCTCTCTCATGGCTAGGACACTAGAAGCAAAGAGTGTCAGAATATAGACAGCGCCTCTAAAATAGCAATCACAGCTTTAACCGTTCCTGACTGCAGGAAATCAAGGCATTGGATAATTTACCATGTCTTGAGCACCAGTGCTCCCTCTGATGTTTTTAAGTTGTGAGCAGACAACCATTTTATATGTGTAACCAGCCGTGAAGGTTAGCATACAGAATGGAGGTTATTGTTGTCATCAAATAAAGCTCACACAAACTAATCTGACATGTGTTTTGACTAATTTTTTTTCACTATGTGATAATTAGGCAAAAATAGTAAGCAGTTGACCCAAATAACTTGTTTCATTGTAAATCATGGTGAGATTAACATGAGTGTGTTGGGGGGGGGGGGGGGGCAGAACATAAGAACACCTGAATCCTATTCTCAATCAGCCTCCTTTCCCTACAGTCACTGAGGGAAATATATGCAAAAGAAAACAATGGCAAAGGGAACTTTTTATTAATACTTGGGACTGTGAATACAAAGCCCATTGCATAGCCCAAGGAAGCATCACTTAAAAAATTGCCTTGCCTTAGTGTAGGGTAAATGAAGTTATCAGGCTTTTTTACACCCTCCCCACTAGCCTTTATGAAGGTCCCCTGCAGTCTTGCCTGCCTCCTAGGTCACACGGATGCGGGGCTGAGTGGTATGGGGGTGGGGCATGTGTGCCTATGGTTATGGACACCTGGGCCCAGGGAACATGGGCGTGCCCATGTGTAAATGGGCACACCTGGGCCTAGAAAGGTGCGCACTAAATGGGATACGTGCTATGAGACCCTGAAAATTGGGATTAAGGGAGAGATGGTATTAAGTTCATAAATACCCCAATAATCATGTTATTCAAGCCCTGAAAGAGAAACCCAGGATATTATTAAGGGTTGCAATGCAGGCCTAACTTACCCTTGAGTGACATGAAAACTGGGGTCTTACAGGGCCTGCCTGGTGGCGCAGGTGGTCGAGCGCAGCAGTGTGAAGCTGTCCGCAGCCTCTGCAGTGCAGTTTGACCCTGCTGGCCACAGAGCAACACACATGGCGCGGCAGACCTCTCCTATCTCGCCCACTGCTCTCCTCAGCAGTGTATTTGTCAGTCTGCCTGTTCTGTTCCCCACTCTGTCTCTGGTGAATCCTCTCACCCTCCCACGCATCTGGCCTGTACCCCGGTTCTTGTATAAATAATATAAAAATAAATCTTTAAAAAAAAACTGGGGTCTTACAGGTGAGGAATTAACCAAGCAAAGAAGAGGGAAAGACTTGCTAGAGGAACGATGTATGCAAAGGTTCTGAGATGAAATGAATTTGGTGAGGCTCCACGAGCTGAAAGAAGGGATGACCAGAGTAAGGAAAAGAAGACAAAAAGAGGTGAGACTGGCGAGGAGCAGGAGCTGGCTGATGCAGGTCCCTGATAAAGACAGGAGATTTTTATTCTGTGAAAAGGCAGTGTAAGGTAAAGAAAAAGTATCAGGCTTTTCTGCCCTCCCGCCATTAGGATGGATTAGGGAACCCTGTGGTCCTGAATGCATGCCTGATGGCGGGCACCTGAAGTGGGTACACCTGGGCTGAGAGACTGAGTTTATAAGGGCGGCATCACGGGGACACCAGCAGAAGCCAAGAACGAATGGAAGCAGGAGAGCAGAGAAGCCAAGAGAGAAGCAGAGAAGGCCGGAGAGCCCAGATAGAGTGAAGACTTCTGGGGGCTGGGAGGCCTGCCAGCCTCCCGGCCCCCCAGCACCACTGCCTGCCATGTACCTGGTAAATCCCAATAAAAGCCTGTAAAAGCCACTGAGGACTCGGACTCCTTTACCTGGTCTGTTGGATCAAAAAATCTACACTGTGTCCTCTCCTGCCTCTACAGGCAGAAATGCACACAATGAGCGCTTATGGGGCACGCAATAATGTGGCCTCCTCTATGTTATCAGAGAAGGTTTCCCTGAGGAAGTGACCTGGAATTTGAATTTGATGATGGAGGTAACCAGGTGAAGCTGGGGCGCGTGGGTGCTAACCAGAGGGAACACCAAGCATGAAGGCCTTAAAGTAGAAGAACATGATGAATTTGTAGAATTGACTAGCACAGCTGGACAGGCCTGGCCGTGAGTCAAGATAAGTATTGCCACTGAATTTCAATCTGTAAAATGGGGCCAGCAATAGCAGTGGGGAATAAGTGAAGTATCTTTAAGAATTTGGTACGTAATAAATGTATTAGTCATGGGTCACCAGAGAAACAACAGATAGGCAAGAGAGAGAGGACGATGATGATTGTAATGGCAGGAAGGACATGGAGCGGGATGTCTATGACCCGAGCAGATGGAGTGAAGGAGGAGAGAGTCCTGGAGTCCTTGGTGGCTTTTCAGGCTTTTATTGGGATTTACCAGGTACAGAGCAGGCAGGGATGCTGGGGCTGGCAGGCCTCCCAGCCCCCCAGCAAGTTTTCACTCTGTCTGGGCTCTCTGGTGGCCTTGTTTTCTGCTCTTCTTGTGGTTCTTTATGCTTCTGCTTCTCTGCAGGCATGCCCGTGACACCGCCCTTATAAGCCTAGTCTTAGTCCAGGTGAATCCCATCTACATAGGCCCACACCCTACTCCAGGTGCCCGCCATCAGGCATGCATTCAGGACCGCAAGGATCCATCATTAATCCTACTGGCGGGAGAGCAGAAAAGCCTGATATTTTCACTTGCCCTAAAATGATGAAGATAGATGTGGAGATGCAGCAGAGGGAAAGAGAATTTGGGGAAATTTATTATAGGAATTGGCTTACCTGGTTATATGGGCCAAGAGCAGCCATCTGCAAGCTAGAGAATCAGGAAAACTGTTGGTGTAATTTGATCTGAGTCCAAAGGCTTGAGAATTTTCTGGGGTATGGGTGGGTAAGGGTATAAATCATTGTCTGACTCTCAAAGCTTGAGAACCAGAAACGCCCAAGTTAGAGAACAAGAGAAGATGAGTGTCTCGGGTCAAGCAGCAAATTCAAACTTCTTCACCTTTTTGTTCTTTTTAGCTTCCAATTGATGGGATGATGTCCACCTGCATTCATGAGGGTTCTTGTCTTTACTCAGTCTACCAATGCAAATGATAATCTCTTCCAGAAACACCCCCACAGACACATCCAGAAAAAATGTCTTACTAGCTATCAGGACTCCCTTTAGCTCAGTCAATTCTACCCATGAAATTAACCATTGCAACTAGTAGTGGGGGTAGGCAGAGTCATAAACTAACCCATCCTCTCCCCTCAAAATAAGACATCCACATCCGAATCTCTAGAACCTCAGACTATATTCTGTGACATGGCAAGAAGGAATTAAGTTTGTAGATGAATTAAAGTTGCCAATAGCTGACTTTAAAGCTAGAAGATTATCCAGATTACCTGGGTTGGCCCCATCACAAGCTTCCTTTAAATGTAGAAGAGGAAGGCAGAAAAGTCACTGTCAAAGTGACAGCTGTGGGAAGTCACTACCTGCCACTTGTGCCTTTGCAAGGGAACAGGCCAGAAGACAGATTCTCACTTATACTCAGAAAGAAACACAGACTTGATGTTAGTCCAATGAGACTTGTTTCAGATTTCCGACCAAGAAAATAAATTTATGTTGTTTTAAGCCACTAAGTTTGTGATTATTTTTTATAGCAGCCACAGGAAACTATTTCAGTACTTAAATATTAGCTGATGATTTCATTTTTATCCATTATTAGGTGATGCCACTTTATGATTAGCAAGTTCACATCATATTTATATAACTAGTATCTCAGTCTGGGTTCATTTTTGCTTCAACATTTACCTAATGTTTTCAAAATAAATGCTATGAGGAGCAGTTCAAAGGACAAATAATTGCATTATTGTCTGACTACAAACAACAGAAACTAACTCTATCTAACTTAAACATGAAAGGAATTTGTTGGCAAGACATTGGGGAGTTTCCAGAATGAACTGGAAGGCTAGAGGATCAAACTTGGAAAATTAACAAGTCAAGAAAGATCACAAATCAGGTAATACAACTAAGACCAAGACTGGCCTTGAGTGTCAGTAATCCTGAACTCCCAACATCACCACTGCTGCTATGAAGAATTTTTGACTCTTATTTTTGTGTTACTCAGTATTCTGAGTTTAAGGCAAAATGTTCAGTTGGGATAACTCAAATCTGAGAGAGGTGGGGTAACCCCTTCGGTTTTCATATAGAGTGACAACACTCTATATCTCACCAGTCATATACAATGGAGGGTTCCCCCAAATTAGCAGATGTTGGGCCAGATAATTCCCCAAATGACAGTTTCATGAAACTTAACCTCTGTCTTAGTCTATTTGGACTGCTATCACAAATTACCAAGGACTGGATGGCTTATAAACAACAGAAATTAATTTCTCACAGTTGCGGAGGCAGGGAAACGCAAGACAAATGTATTAGAAGATCTAGTGTCCGGTAAGATCCTGTTTCCTGGTTTATACGATGACCATTTTTTTGGTTGTACCTTCACAACATTGGAAAGGCAAGGGGACTTTTCTAGGGCCTCTTTTTTAAGGGTGCTAATTCTATTTATCAGAGTTCTACCTTTATAATCAAGTCAGCACTCCAAGTTTCCACTCCAAACACCATCATATTGGGAATTAGATTTAAATGTATGAATTTTGGGGAAACACAAATGTTCTGTCTGTACCAAGCTTCAATTTTCTTGTCCATACAACAGAGATAAGAATTACTGAATCTATCCTACCTCCACTCACAAGGTAGAGGCCAACCATGGAGAGCTACTGGAAGTTTCCTGAACATGAGCATATACCTACATAGACCTGCTGTTCCTTTTGTTTCAAATATCATCTCTCTCCATTTGTCTTTTAACCTTCTTATTCTTTCACATAGAGAGCCTATTCTCCTCAGATCCATTTCTTGTTTTCTGGTCTGCTCTGTATTGGAAGGGACTGATCCTTGCAGGCAGTGTTTTCTGGACTTGTGGTTGGGTTAGGCCAGTGGGAGGCTATAGAAAATAATAGGACAGGGTGAGAGAAACTTACTATTTTCCTTCTTCTGCAGCCCTAGCTGTGTTTCTTCCATTATACCCCTCTTTCTGAAGTGTCTGCCATGAACCTAACTCTGCATAATGACCTGAACCTTGAACTTCATTACCATCAGCTCTTCTCTTTGTCACTGTAGTTTAGAAATGGCAGGACTGTGTTTTTTGTTTTTTGGAAGTCGATGGGTTGCCTCCCTGTCTTATTTGTCTTAGTAATTCCATAACCTGCAGTTCTGGCTATTATTTATAGGTAATAAATTACCCTGAAATTCAACTACCACATGTAAAATGACCACTCCATGCCTCAGGGATTTGGATAGGGCACAGCACGATGGTTTACGGCTTGTCTGCAAAGCCTGGATCTCAGTTGGGAAGACAAAGGCTGGGGGTGTCGTGACACCTGGAGACTGGAATCATCTGTAGGTTATTTGTTCATGTCTGGTGCTGGGATGGGGATGATTCAATGGCTAGGACTGCAGACAAGCGTACCCACAAATGACTTGATATGTGGAGCCACTTCCTTGCAGCCTGCCAGCCTCAGAGTCTCAGGCTGCACATACACGTGTCCATCCAGCAACAAGCAGAAAGCCCCTTTTATGTCCTAAATTTTGAAGTCATGTAGAATAACTTTCCCCCAGCTCTAGTAGTTGAAGCAGCTCTAAGTTGACCCAGATTCACACAGAGAGGCAGCAGCATAGATCACTCCCCTCAATGGAGGCATGTCAAAGAATTTTGAAGTCATGTTTTAAAACCACCCTATTGAGTTACAATTTAATATATGAAACTGCTCCATTTTCCTTAATCAGAATGTTTTCTGTTTTCCTAATTGAACTTTGAACATTCCATTCAGTTATTATTTGCTTTATTAGAACATCAATTCCCCCTAATCAGAATTGGTCTCTCCACATTTGTGCTACCATGACTCACTGTAGCATTTGGGTAAACTATTCAAATCCCATGCATGTCTCTCTTCCTCACTAGACTGTGGGGAGCTGGCAGGGCTGAGCCTTATTTGTCTCAGTATCCTCCTTTCTTAGCACCCACCTGGGACATGGAAGATGTGACATATGTACAGTGAATCAGTGCATATTTCTCTCTAATCCTACTGATCACCAAAACCATTTTTGTACTTGTAGTGGCAGGAAGGCACAGTGCAGGATCTCTCTGACACAAGCAGATGGGTGAAGGAGGAGTTCTGGAGCTCTTGGTGACTTTTTCAGACTTTATTTGGGATTTTATCAGGTACACGGCAGGCAGGGGTGCAGGGCCCGTGGCGAATCTTCACTCTTTCTGGGCTCTCTGGTGTT
This sequence comes from Talpa occidentalis, assembly GCF_014898055.3. Classification (NCBI taxonomy): domain Eukaryota; kingdom Metazoa; phylum Chordata; class Mammalia; order Eulipotyphla; family Talpidae; genus Talpa; species Talpa occidentalis. The sequence continues at coordinate 61,507,653 of NW_023605194.1, forward strand.
CTCTCATGGTCTCGTTCTCTCTTTTCTGCTCTGCTCGTTCTGTGTTCTGTTCTGCACTGCTGCCCTTATAAGCCCCATCTCAGGTGAACTCACCTATGTATGCCCACACTCTACTCCAGGTGCCCGCCATCAGCATGCATTCAGGACCGCAGGGATCCATCATCAACCCTAATGGTGGGAGAGCAGAAAAGCCTGATAATCATTTAACCTACAGTACTCAATACTTAGAGAAAATTGGTTGAAAGTTTCCACATAGCTTTGTAAAGATTTTGACCAACCCCTGATATAAAACAAAGACCATGAACTCAAATGCCAGCAGATCCTAGCATGTAAATGAGAGAAGCAGGCAGGTCCGAGGATGGCAGGGGGTGAGGTTGACTGTGGTGAGTGTTTGCCATCCTGTATGCATCCTGGATGATTCCTGCTGTCAGTCAGTGACCATGTGTCTCTGAATTTCACAAACTTCTTATTTGGTAGGAAAAGCTAGCTCTTGAATTTTATATAATGATCTCCTGATTTTTAAATGTTGTGAAGTAATTAAAAAAATTAAAAACTCTTGTGTGGGCCAACACTCTGCGAGCCAAACCAATTCCAGCTGAATTTGGCTGGGCCCACTCATCGGTGTCCTCGGATTTAGAATTCCCTGGGAATGAGCCACGGATAGCTTCATTAACCCAAACTTCAATAGCTTGAGATCATCAGACTAAAAATATAATTTATGAAAGAGACACATACATGAACTGATTAGGCTCTTTAACATAACAAAAAAGACAATAATCTAATAGGATAATATAGCAAACTGCAATTGAACTTGTTGAAATTGCTTCATTCTGCCAACCTGGATCGTTTTTAAAATCTACAAACCTGAAATTCACAACAGTTTTATCTTCTGAAGTTAAAATATTTCCTCCATATTTTCCCATTGATCAAAACGCTTGCATGTTTAAGGAGCAGCTACAAATTGCTCTCCTGAGATATGATCACTCTTCCATGATTGCACTGCCCTTCCGGCAGCTGACAGGCAGGCTGCGGCCTCTAACTTAGACTCTTAAAGGTAAATTCCAGAATATAAGAGTAGAGCATTGGACTGAGTATCCAGATAACTGTTTTCTAGAAATGGGCTTTACCAAAACCCTGCATGTCTAGCACGACTTTCAGGAATATTTCTCTGAATACACATGAAAGAATGAACAGCCACAAAACTTCAAACAATTCATTGAAACTGTCCCTCAGTTTCCTTAAAAGGAGAAACTTGAAACAGTTATTTTACTTTTATTTTCATTGATAAATATGCCACGCATATGCTAAGCATCCTAATAAGCAGGCTCTCATTTCATTTCTATGAACCCCCCAGCTCTACAATTCTAGAAACAAGGGTTCCAAAGAATGTTTTCAGTGGTTGTGCAACTACCAGATGGACATCTCTTCCCTTTACTTTTGTTTTTTTTTTTTTTTTTTTTTTTAAATCAAAGGGATGTTAAATCTTCAGCCCCACAGTGTGAGGCTCTTTGAGCTTAGGCCCCACGGTGTGAGGCCCTTTTTCTTAGCTGCTTGCCAGTGTCTTAGATGGCTGGGGCATCAAGGCCCCCTGCAATCACCTTATTATATATTGGTAATCAAATACAATTACTGCTAAAATAAAAAAACTTTTTATTCCTATAACTAATCTATTCTAATTTAATAAAAGTAGTAAATTTTAAAAAACCCAAAGAATCTCAGTGCCACATAACTTGCACTGACCTTTTTCTATGCCCAAGCTTTAAAAGGAAACTCCTTTTACTTTCTCAAGGCAATATTTTTTACCTATTGCTTCTTTATCTTGTCAACTAACTGCTATCCCTAACTTCAAGTCTCCTCTCCATATAGTGCTTCTTCATTTACCTTGTCAAATAACTGCTATTTCTAAGTTCAACTAGAAGGACAGTGATCTGACAGCCTTTGGAAGTCAGACTACAAACACTATCACGCACACATGGACACACAATCAGACACACACGGACACATACGTAGCACCCACAGGCTGGGAAAACACATTTGGCATTTGACATCTTCTTGGGACTTAATTCTTGTGTTAGCTGGATGCTCATGCAACTTATATCCTGAACACTTTTGAAGATTCCTTCACTCCATATTTCAGTTTGTCAAATCTCGGTCACAGGCCTGTGAGAAATCTAAGTGGGTCATCTAAGCTTTTTCTTTTCTTGCCTACAAAGCCTCTTCCAATGGTGCACCACACAGGCAGGGCATTTACCCCATATTTGAAGAATGTAACAATTGTCAAGAAAACACTTTATTATACTGAATAGAATCCCTTCTTCACGGTGTATCCATTCCTCTTTTTCTCAACGGAGATAAGTTGCTAGTCAACAGTCAGCAGATAAAAATCAGCCAGTTGGGGCCTCCCTGCTGGCGCAAGGAGTTAAGTCTCAGCACTACGAAGCTATCAGCAGCCACTGCAGCACGAGTTCGATCCCTGGCCAGAGAGCTACCCACATGGTGCAGCAGACCTCTCCTGTCTCACCCACTGCTCTCCTCAGCAGTGTATTTCAGTAGATCTGCCTGTGCTGCTCTCCACTCTGTCTGGTGAATCCTCTCACCCCCCACATCTTTGGCCTATATCTCAGCTCTTTTATGCCTAAATAAATAAATCTTTAAAAAATAAAACCAGCCAATTAGGTTACACCAGTAGCTGCGGCTGGCCCACCTAGATTGCCCAAGAACCTCTCCCTTCCCTCTTTCTACGGCCCCCAGCCTCTGCTCCATCTCTCTTTCTTTTCTGTCTCATATTTTGTTTATCCCCAGGGAGTGTCCCTACTCCTTGGCACACAGCAGGCACTCGACATATTTAACAAGCTATTCAGATCAACCTGACGAACTGTTCTGAGAGCTGCCAATCAAAAGGTCAGATTTGAACAATTTCTGGAAGAAGGAAAGCCTTTGTTTTCATTTCTGGGTATCCAGCACGTCATACCATCTAACTCTCCCAGAGACATAAGGCTTGTTCTGCTTTTGCAAACTCAGCTCGCAGCAAGGTTTCACGATAGGTGGTGGGACAGAGAGCATGGGCTGGAGGGCCCCATCTTCACCTGCCCTGGCCCTTGACTTCCATTAGGACACTGCTGATCCAGTCATTGCTCTAGGAAACCTTCTCTGACACTTCAAGGTGCTGTTAAGTTTCTCTCAGCTGCACCAAATATCCTTTCTTAATCCTGTGAGCACTTATCTTGTACTTCCTTTGCCTCGTTAGGTTTCTTTTCCCCTTCCTGGTCTGTAGGTCCCTGGAGGTGGGGCTGAGTCTTATGCAGGGTTTTGTACTCAGCTCCCTTTGCATTGGGGGGCATGTGATAGGTACAAATTACTCAACTACTTTCATGAATGAATGGTTATTTTGTAAGCAGCTTATATAGATAATTTTATGGGTCTACACTCCATAGGACACAGGAACCTGAAGCTCTGGATAAACACTGCAGAAATTGTACAAGTTGGTGATGTTAAGTGTTTCAATGGAGACAATAGTCATGGGAGCAGAAAGGAAGGATCTCAAGTGCCAGTACTCTGAATCTTCCAATGTCTGGGCCTTGGACACTCACTCAAAGTCTTAGATTGCAGTGAATTTTTCTGGAACTTTGGCCTTATATAGCTTTGCTGAAGATAAAAGCAGTGTTTAAGGAAACATTTGGGCAACGTCTCAGGGCGGCCAACTTGAACAATTTCAAAAACAGTTTCTACTCTGCAGTCAGGATTGTGGATATGATTTACCCACTGCATTTCAGAGCCTCGATCACTGTCCAGGCCAAAGTCTCAAGGGTCTGTCTCTAGGGTAGGAGTTAAGCTCCCACAATGCTCTCAAAGTTGCTTCATAAGTCTTTGGCTTTAAATGACAGTGACCATCTGTCCTACCCAATCCCTGAGGGGAATACTAGAAGCTGCACATTGACACGCAGGCTGGAAGCAGGAGGGTGCCAAAGCTCAAATGGAAAGACTTTTTCTGGGTTATCCTCACTGCATTCAGGGGTGGGAACCAGGGACAGGGTGTCAGATGTGCCTGGAGGCTGTGGGGGGAGGGGGAGCTGAGGGAAGGCTTGGTAGTATTTGTTTCTATAAAAATGTTTCTATAGGATGTTTGCAGAACCTTTGGAAGTTGGTACCAGTCTTGCCCTGAAATCTGTGTGGTGCCCTTTAACAGTATTTCAGTGCCTTTTCATTGCCAAAATAATTTTCTGGTAGTTAAACTGTCTCCAGTTTGGGATTCGCTCAGTTTCTGTGAAAATTATGATGGAAGCTTCAGAATTCTAAATCAGGTTTCTGCCTTTCCAGAAAGAGAAGGTCTTAAAATCCACATACTGTGAGGAACAAGAACCACTTACTGGTTTCCAGTGCCCTTGGCCCTTTTCTGTTCCCAATCTCTTCTCCTCCAGGCCTGGTGTGTCCCCCGGGGGCCTGGGTCTCAGCCAGTTGTCAGCTAATCCTTACTAAGGTGCTAGATGGCAAAGACCCAAAGGTAGTTAATCCTTGAAGGACCTCTCCACATTAAGCAAATCTTTGTTATTAAATCAGAGGGCATTGACAAATCATCACTGTAACATAAAAGCAATATCTTTGTGTTTCACATAAATCTTTACTCTTATAAGTTACTGCTGTTATGATTTAATATATATGCAATATTTGCTTTTTTCTATACAGAAGGACATTTCTAAATGTCCTGTTTTCATCCTCATAGTGGTATGAGGGTATCTTTTGCAGTATCTACCCAAATCTCAATGATTTTCCCCTCCCATACTTCCTTTCCACCAGTCTCCCCACCAACGCAGTGGGCCCCAGTGGTAGGCCATTGTAAAAGTTGTGACCTCTGTCACCCAAAGTCATAACCTCCAGCTCTCACCTAAGGCATGCCACAGCTGAATGGCAGGACAAGCACCAGATTCAAGATGAATCAATTTGAGTCTTTTCTCTAGAAATGTGATATCGAAGTCAGGCAAAAGACTTGCATTGGTCACTTTTAGGGAGCAGAACCTACAACTTGTCAACTCAAGGGTTAAGTTTTCTTCAACAATGATGTGGACCTGAGAAAAGAGGCAGTCCAGAGAGCATGTGCGGAGAAGGACAGAGGTGACAATACCTCCCTGAGGCCCAGGGACATTCCTGCTCTTGATTTCTGTGAGACACACCTGTAGTTTTTGCTTAAACCAGCTTCAGCTCATGCTTATCACTTGCAAACAAGAGTCCAAATTAATTATAGTAATGATGATAATACTGACCACACTGAATTTTAGCCATGAGCCAGTACTTTATTTACACTGGCTTGTTTAATCCCTTCTGCTATATAATGAGCTAGCTCAGGAAAGTTTAGTAATTTTCCCAGGATAATATACCCTAGTGAATGATGAACTGGGATTTGAACTCTAATCTACCTGATGCTACAATATTCAGTATTAACTTATGAGGCATCCCAAGGTAAGTGTGTCATCCCAGACAACGGATGAATAGAAGGCAGAATCATCATGCCTTCCTTCCAGGAATAAATTTTAAGCACTTTGATATCAGATGCCAGAAAAGAGACAGCAGAAGATCCTGGCTGTTCAGTGCCCTCATACAACTCCATTTAGATGGGACGTGGGACCTCTGAAAGGACTGCCTTTTCTCTGACAGCAAGGAAAATCTATGTGAGTCAATTCCCTGCATACAGGCCTGATACATTCGTAGATTTTACATGGTACCTTTCTAAGGATTGTCCTCCTACCATCAACCACATGCCTGAACCACCTTTCCTTTGCCTCTGGGTCATATATTCTTAAGCAGCTCAGAGTAGTATTGGTCCCTTGTGCATTTATTCACTATATCTAAAATGGCCACAGTCTATGGACCTGGCCTAATCTTAAGCATATAGAACAAATCAGATCCTCTCTCTGCCTCCTTAGAGATCACAGTGGCATTTGAAGACACTTCCTAACAGCACCACACATTAATACCAGATGAGAGACCCACACTGACTCTCCTGGGAGCTCGGGGAAGGGGTAACTTACCCTGCCTGAGTTGCTAGGGAAAGCTTAGTGCACAAATGGACTCTGGAGCCTGTAAGCTTTTGTACTAACCTAAGTAAGCAAATTTACAAGCTTTAGTTTACTGTAATAAATCATGGATCAGAAACCCAGACTGAATCGCAAGGCTATTTCCCCCAAGGCTTCCCCTCAAGGACACCATGATCTCAGGAACTGATAGAATATACAATAAGGATTACTAGCCAATCATTCAGGAGTGTTGCCTCAGCAAAGAGGGGGTCTTTGAGTGAAGCCAGTGGCGGAACTCAACACAGCAGAACATTCTTCAGAAATATCAGTCCAATAGAAGGAAAGAGCCACGTGATGATTCTTCTGTGCTCTCACGTCTTGGAAGATGGCATCAGGGAATCCATGTCACAAGCAGAACTTCTCTTCCTCAGGGATGGGTACATTGGAACAACGTGATAGCTGGATCATGCGGGAGCTTGCTGGGGCGGAGAGCAGAGTTTCAGAGAATTCAGACAAAACCAGCCTGCAGGGATTTCTTTTAATTTCAGGCAAATGATTGGATAGGAATATGGTCAGTGTTCCCGGAGTAAAGACTTTCCCTTCTGGCTATTGATCTTGAAGCAATTCAGAAAGTCGTTTGCAGGGAAATGGTCACTCTTTTCCTTTACATAATGTACATAAATGTGCAGGCAAATTAAATGTGTCACAGATGAAATTACCAACCAGAGTACCACCCGGCTGTCTCATGTGAGCTTGGTTTATGGATTCAGTGTTCTCCAGCGAGCATCACAAATCCACATAATGTTCCCGAGTGCTAAATTTGGAGCTCTGATTTAGCTGACAGATGTTTAAAATCACATTTAGTTGGACAACTCCCTGAGGAGGACACAGCTGCAGATGTGAAAGAGAGCAAGTTATTTCAGTTAAGGTCGGCGGGAACTCAGCCTGAAAATCTTCCGTCTCCTTCCGCCTTCTTCAGTCCTGATGATATGGGGGAAGGGACTTTTCCATGCTGATTCCATCCAGTTTTGGCCAAACTCACCCCCTGATTGAACTCTTGCCAAAATAAATAGAGACGTTGCATCTTGGTGAGGTATGGGGTGCTCCGTTGGTCTCAATTGAGCACCATGTCCTTTACAAACAAGCACAATGTGACATTTGGGAGCCTGCTTTGCCCCTCTGGTGGCACCTCAGGCCTGCAAATGAATATAATTCCAGAATTTTGCACTTGAGGGTTAAGTTATTAGCTGTCAACCACTTTGTGTTGGTTGACATCCACATTCCAGATGAGGATATAGAAAGGCAAAGCAACCATTCACCACCCACTCCCCACTCCTCTGACATCCCAAAGCGATCCTTCCTCATTTTTAATAGCTAACAATATTAAAATTATCCCAGTCTCTTCTTTGCAAAATCACATATTTTAGATGTGTTTCAAGACTCAGACTAAAATGGATTTGTTTTTAAAAATTGTCTGTGTATTTGGTGTGGGAGAGTAGTGACCTTTGGTATTTTGTGTTAAAAAAAAAGTTTGATGTCTAAAATTTCCCTACTGAGCTGGTATTGTTTCTGGTCTCTTTCTGTGATTTTTCCATTTTCCATCATTCCCCACGTTCAACATCAGTTCTTTATTTACTTAACAGAGGCTTTGACATGGTTATGAGCTCATCCTGATAGCAACTTCAAATCAATGCAAATCACATTATCATGTCAAAATTGATGTGATGTGAGTGTAAGTTAAATGACTGTAAAACAATTTTAGGACAGAACCCAAGAGACACTCTTACATTGTCAGGAAGGATTATGGACTATCTGCTGCATTCATATCAGGGAGCAATGTGTGTGCAGAGACTTCACTCCCAATTTAAAGATCTTATAAAGTCATCCTTAGAGACCACAACATACACAACTTGCTCAGAGGAAGTTAATGGGCAGCTGGCTGGGGCAGGTTTGGCTCACAGATTTTGTGCACTAGGATGAGCAGATACTATGTCAAGTGGGTGACAAACTGGGAACATACCAAGCTCAGTCTGTGCCAAGGAATTCTGGGAGCATAGATTGTAAATATTCAGACTGAGGGCCCATAGCTAGCCAGAGCATGTAGGCATGGATGAACAGCCTCTGCTACAAATTGGAAAGATTGTATTTCCTGACTTCCTGACTAATATCAGTCCTTCAGTGATATCTTTGAAATCATTTCCATAGTCTGGAATGGAAGATTATACAACAATTACAGCATCAATATGGTAAGATTGTAGTGGAGGAACCTTTGAGTTCAAAGGTTCTCAAAAAAATTAGGTTCTCAAAAAATAGCTGATTAAACTCAAAAACTGATCTCTCCTTTTTGGTTTGTTACAATACTTATTATTTTATCTAAAAAGAAAATCCAATAAAATAACTGAATCACATAGCCACCTTCTTGGAGAAATTTCATTGGATGAAAACTCAGGAAACATTATAATTGACTAGGCAAACCCTCTGTGATTCTCTGAGGAATCACAGATTTTCTAGGAGAAAAAAAAAACTCAATAAAGATGAGTAGTACTTTGAGAAGTTGGAAGAGATCTTAAAATGCCAAACATTATTGCCATTATTCTTGGTGGGACATAAAGTGTAGTTTATACATGTTTACTGTGACAATGATGCTAGTTCCTATAAGAGAGACTTTTAGGCATACGTTACCAGTGGACTTTGGACACTGAAGTTAAATGTTTAGGATATGCATTCTTGATTCTATTCAATAAAATTTAATTTGACTTGTGGAAAGAACAGTTTTATTTTTAAGTCAGGTTTGAACCCTGACCCCATAGTTCACATCTTCTGATACCTTTGGGCAAATCAGTTAATTTCTCTGAACCTCATTTTTCATGGCCATAAACAGAGGATATAATATGTAATGCCTTACTCTTAGGGCTGCAGTGAGATATACATGGAATCATAATACAAACTGTATAACTCTGGTAAGTATGCTGCTCCTTTCATTGGGAAATGTCCATGCAAAGCACAATTATTATTTGATCATTTCAAATATTCATTCCTCTCTTTTTACCAATAGACAAATGAGATAGCAGGAAAAATGATGAGTTCACAGCTTCAAGGTGAGCTAAGGTGATGTTAGGAATAAATTCTAACCTACCTAAGATTTGGCCATTAGGCATAAAAGGAATAGTTTGATCATGTTCTGCAAGGTGCTACTACTTCGGGAATGCTAGAAGCTGCATCTATGCTGGAGATGTCTGGATCTCGGGCGAGACAGATTCATCCTTTCACCGGTTACCTGAGGATCCTTGGCACAGGGATCATGAGGAAGTTGGGGAAAGTATGGTCTCTAATGCTCAGTTACTGGTGAGCTCAAATGCCTCAAGCTAAGTAGCATTCTGGATGCCCCTGGTTCTCCTGCATCTTTGCTCCATGCACATTAATAATTTTGTAATCTAAATTTGACAGTGGCAGTAGTTACTCGTTTGACCCTACTTAGCATTAAAATATGGTGTAGGATACGCCAAATCATTTTAATCACCATCTACAAAAAATTGGTTTGGAAAATTGTCAGGTTGTTGGCTAGCATGAGTTGGTTGAGAGTCATGTCTATGAGTCTAACTTTGTGTCCAGTGAACAAAGTGAAGCTCTAAAGACAAAGAAACAAGGGGGAAAAGTAACCGCCACTCCCAACTTTGCAGAAACCATCACATGAACATCTATAAGAAACTGATCTTAATTTTTTTTTGAAGATTCATTTATTTATTTATACAAGCACTGGGTACAGTCAGAAGCGCAGGAGGGTGAGAGTATTCACCAGAGCCAGAGCGGGGAACAGAACAGGCAGACTGATGAAATACACTGCTGAGGGGAGCAGCGGGCATGGCAGGAGAGGTCTGCGTGCCATGTAGGACCCTTGCCAGTGGCCGGGGATCAAACCAGCGCTGCAGAGGCCGCGGGCAGCTTCGCAGCCTAGCGCTCAACCACTGTGCCACTGGAGAGGCCCAAACTGATCTTAATTTTAACTGGAGCCAAAGGAAGGGATAGTACAGCAAAAAGAAATGTTAGCATTACCCTGCCTGCCAACCTTCAGTGCTCAACCTAACACATATTATCTCAATTGAAATGGACACTATATGTGCTTACGGGTACAAAGGCTATTCGTGAAGGTTCACTTTGAAACAATTACATAACTGAGGGAACCAGCTAATGATTTATGGCCCCTTTGCACAACATTCTCCACACCTGTAACTAGAGCAAGGCTGATCTCTCACCTCCATCTACCACAAACAACTGGGGACATTGAGAAATGATGGGTCAGGTATGGAACTGTGTGTAGAGTAGGCCAGTTTTCCCCATATATAGTAAATAGTTAAAATTTTAGGCACAATGTATATGGGAGGCAGAGATTGAAATAGACCCTTAAGAAAAACAAGATTGGTTTGGACCTAGAGAATGTGCATGAAATATTTAACAGTACCCTAATCCTGACTACCAGCTTAGGAGACCATAAACTCTGCAGGTGCTCAGTTTCCTTCATAATTTTCTGATCAACAAGTTGCCCAAAAGAACAGCAGCTGTGAAGATAAGCAAAATTGAGTTGGTTCTTTGAGCCCTAAAGCCATATCTGATTTTCTTTCAACCCAAGCTGTTCAGATGGGTTGGTGTTATTTATTGCCACCTTAATACTGCTCTTCATTCAATGCATATCACCGTAGGCAATGAAGCCCTGTCTACATGAGCTCACATGAGAATCAGTTCTTATGACAACTAAAGGTAGCTACTATTTACTCATTTTGTGGCTGGTGAAATTTAGACTCCAAGAGATTAAATGATGTAATCACCGTCACTGAACAAGTCAGGATTTGAACTCGTTTGACTTCGAAACTCTGCTTTTAAGCACTTGCTAGCACTGACCTGACTTCCTGGACAGCCATGTGCTTTCCACGCCTTCAGGGAAGGGTCCTTGAACTGGACTAGAAAAACAGTGAATTTTTTTTCAGCTGCCCCTGATTTCAGTGCTTTACCATCTAATTGATATCCTGCCAAAGAAAGATGAGTTTTTTTCCAAATAAAAATTTCTTCAAAGAGACCATAGCAAACAAAAATATTTGTGTTTTTTAGCATTTAATGAGAGACATGACATTTAATTCACAGAAACTAAAAACCAAAAAAAAAAAAAAAAAAACAAAAAACCAACACACACAACAACAACAAATGAGTGGGATTAGTGCCCTTGTAAGAAGATTGAACACAAGCGTGCTCTCTTTCCCACTATGTGAACATTCAAAAGGAAGTTGGCTGTCTGCAATGTGGAAGAGGGTTCTCACCAGAGCTGGACCATGCTGGCACCCTAATCTTGGACTTTCAGCCACCAAAACTTATGGAATTTTGTTATAGCAGCCTGACTAAGGCAAAGAATCCATAGTGAGACATTTCTGGAAATGTAAAGAACAAGGGTTCATCCTGGGGACTGTGGGAGGATAAGTGAATGATAGACAGAGACCAGACAATGAAAACCTGGCAAGTCTCTGCCACAGACAGAAAAAAAATTAAATTTGCAAGGTTATTGATGCTGTGCCCAAGTGTGTGTCTTTACCATGTAGAAGCAGAGTGTGGTGGAAAGTCCTTTATCCTAGTCCCATAATGTGTTTGGTTCAATTTTTGAATGAATGATGGTCATTAGCTTTGAGGCTTTTGGCATCTCAAAGATCTATAAATCATAAATCCGTAAATGAAGGGCTTGAACTCATAAATTTTGAGATTCCTTCAAACATTTAAGTTAAAGGAACATGATGTGGGCTGATATGCCTCATGTACTTCAGCCACAGGACGACTACCAATCCAGTTTGACTAGATAACTGTACTCCCAATCTAGTTTGGCGGTGACTAGTTTTCAGGGGGTAATGTGTTCTTTCCAGTACAGGTAATTTTATAGTGACCATAAAAGTGAAATACTTACTACAAAAGGTAAATTCAAGCATTGCTGAGCTTATTCTTTGGGTTTTGCAACCCAGGGAAAAATATGTTTCCTAACTTTGAGATCAGATATTTTTAAGGTCTTCTGTGACTCAGAATTGCTGATGGACATGAAATGTATTTTTGTTCTTATACTATTCACAGGTACCAAAAAGGGATTCTGACCAAAGTGTTAAGCCTGTGACTCACAGAATAGTGAACCTTGTATTTGATATTTTATTCAGACTTTGAAATTATACTTTCCTCTTTGAAGTTTTCTTGGATTTATTTCTGATTTACTTGGACTATTTCAGGCACAATGGTACAGTGGTTAAAAGCTCATATTTTAGAGATCAACTGTTGACTCTCTTGGGATCCCAGTCTTCTTATCTGGAAATGGGAATGAAACTGTGCAGGCAATGAGAAGAGAGCTCAGAATCATGCGTGGCCTACATAGTAATGTTACCTATAATTATAATTATTATTAAGCAGTTGAAAGTGAGGTAGCATCAATAAAGATATCAGGAGCATATGAAGAAGATTAGGCAGGTGGGAATGACTCCGATGCTGAGAAATTATATGGTGCCTGGAAAGGGGGCATGGGGGGCTCCGAGGGTCCAGAATAGCTCTCTTGTCTAAAGTAAATCTTAAAATCCTAAACCATGTATATAACTTGATAATCATGTATATAGATTTGAAGAATAATTATTATTCTTTGTATTAACATGGTTGACAATAATAGCATTAATCACAATCAAGGTGAATTTATTGTGGTTAATGAAATTTAAACTTCAGCCTCTCTCATGAAGGCCCTGTACTGAATTGTGTATTTCTATATATTCTTTTCTTAAAGAGGGCTGCCCCTGCACACATATAAACCTCAGACTCCCTCAAATGTGGAACTTCCCTAATCACTGTGACAGGGAGATAAGAAAGTACAGGAAGGGTCAGACTCTGTAATGAGAATGGCCTACGTTCAAATCTCAGCTGAGCCATTTGCTACCTGAGTTTTTTAGGCAAGTTGCCCAAGCTCTTTGAGACGAGGTGTCCTCATCTCTGCAAGCAAGCTTATGAAAATTCCTTCTTGATAGGGATTTTTAAAAATATAATATGAGATCATGCAGAAGTGCACAATTAATATTGGCTATTATAACTGCTATTATCTTTCCCTTTTGAGTATGAGGAGGGCCTGGACTTGCTCTTAGATGACTTGAATAGAGAATTAGTCATCCCTTTGGGACTAGTATTATGTATTATGTTTTTTTAAATCCATTTTCCTTCATCTCTCTAGCAGCCAGCAGCTCATATTAAGCATTTCACATAAAAACATAATAAAGATTGTAGAAATGATTGTCATTTATTTTATGGGCCATTTCATTGGCAAAAGATGGTCTGAGAAAATTTGGTGTGTATAGGTAAATTCGTAGTGCTTTTTTTTATAAGGTTGGTTAAGACCTAGATAACAGTGGGCCATGAAGTCCTTGGATGGGCAGGTAACTTCCCAGCAGAGCTCACCCTCTCTAATGATAATGATTTACCACCCTGCAGGCTACTTTGAGAAGGCATAGGCTGGATTTGTAGAGATCTATATAAAAAGCCTATGAAGAAAGAAACACAGGGAAGGGAAAAGTGCTCTCAAGACCGATGTTCATCTGAGCTTTGGAACTCAAATGGTAACGTCTGGGTCACCGATGAGGCTGTTCTCAAAATAACTCCCCCGATTCCCAGCCAAAACAGAGGGCTTTTCACCCATTTCCACTCACACAGCATTTTGGATACCCAGCATTCCCAGAAGATTTTGCACTACAGGCCAGCCAACTTCCACTTCTAATTCCATCCCTTTTTATAGCAGTAAAATGACTCTCTTTTAACCAGGCCAACAACCTAGAAGTTGAGGGTGAGGCGTGATCTCCCAGACAGAAAGATTCTATTCTGTTTTTCATGGTCTTGTCATGTCATTGTTCAGGCAGTCTTCTTTCTTTAACACATGCATGAGTGCACACACTCCCCATGTACAATGACTTCCACTTAAGAATACTCATAATGCCACATGTGACTGCCAGGAGAGGCACCACTCAGATCTGCCTTTAAGAAAGCTGCCTTGGAGAATGGGAGTTGGCTAGCTGTGGACACATGAGCTGGACCATTTCTGCCTGATCTGTTTCTTCCTCCAACAGGTTTATTTTACCTCTGGGGTTCTCAAATCATTAAACCAAGATAAACTTAAGGTTGCCCTGTGTCTTGTTTTCCTGCCCAGTTCTTCACCTTCATACCAACGTAACCAAGGATGCAGAGAAGCATCCTGGAAAGTTCTCCACACCTGCTTCTGCCCGCTGTACACTTTATCTCTCCTAGGCATTTCCCCGTCTATGGCTTATCTGAGCCCAGTGTCTGCTTTTCAGAGTGCCACTCTGATAACATCAGACATTCTATTCTTTTTCTTATAAAATCTATTTACTTATATATAGTTTACATCATTGTTCATTTTTTGTACAATGTTTGCTTTCTCCTCTCAGGTGTAGGCCCCGTAAAATTCCTACCACCAATTCACCTGTGCACCATCCCCATAGTCCATTGTGCTCTTCCCTCTCCTGTTTTGATCCCTCTCTCCTCCTCCCCTGTAAAATGTCTCTGATTTATAGTTGCCTGTCAATTTTGTTTTATAAATTCTATTCTTAACGTTTTAATAAAATTTTAATAGTTTATCAATTCTGTTCTTAATGAATTACAAATCTCACAGAGTTAAGACCCTAGCACTTTGGCTGATGTTTGGGGACACAACGCTTCAATCCCAAGAAGCAATATGGAAGCGGAATGATAAAACACAAAGTGTGCTTGGGGTGCTAGAGGGAAGCAAACAAACTTAACTTGGAAGAGCATACACTCTACAGATATAATCATTTGAACCATACATGTAGGCCACCGTATTTTGGGTTTGGATACATTTTTTAAAGACCTGATGTGTGATGGAAGGGAGGCATGAGAAACAGGGAGGAAGATTTTCTCAGAAATTGTTCTATGAATTATTGGCAATGGTCTAAGGATACATTAGGGAAGATGCTTTGCTTTATTATGTGCTTTTCATAGGTTTTGAACATTTTTATTTTTCTTCTAAAGCAACACTTACTAGACTTCTATTCATACAGGCCACATGTTCAGGGGTGGATTATTTCAATATCTAACTTCACCCTCAAGGACTATTGGCACTTTGGGTGGAATCATTTTTTGTTGACGTGGGTAGTCCCAGACTTTTTAGATAATTTAGTATCCCTGGTCAGTTCACACTAAATGTCAGTCACACCCTCACTTCCCATATCACTGTGACAACCAAAAATCTGACCATCCATTTCCACATTTTCTTCCCCAGCTTTAGGGATGTAATATCATATCTGGATAAGGAAAAAAAAAAAGCCATTGCCGTTTATTAGACTTGGTGGTGATATGAAATGGCATGAGTGAGGATTGTGTCCATAGCTCCCACCTATTGTGTAGCTCTCTCACTAGGATAAGATTCCTTCAAGATGAGGAAAACATTTGTCACATTAGTCCTTAGTGCCTGCATGGCACCTACCACCTCATAGGTGGTTGTGGGCTATGGTTCAGGCACATTGGGGTTTAAATTCCAACTCTGCCCCTTCCAGGCTATTATAATGTCACCTCAGTTTTCTCATCTGTACAATGGAGAGATATAAGTGTGTCAGTGAAATAACACATGTAAATCTGTAGAAGTATCACCTAAGGGAAAAAGTCAGCAGCAGGTCAATGTTACAGAGTTGGGCAGCAATGACCTGAGAAATTTCCTTTATTTGTGGTTTATACTGTACTTGGAGGGCCACTCAGAGAAACTCAGTGGAAACTCTGCTTTAAGATGGTGATTTATTCACACAAGAATAGAATGGTGTGTTTGAATGATGACTTCTACAACTAGAGCAAACTTTGAAATCCACCTCTCTCACTTGAATCCTTCATATTTCTGGCGTAGACCTGAGAAGAGGGTTAATAAAACACCTGGGCCATAGACCACCTAAACTTTAAGGCTATTTTAGTTTTAGGGAGAGAGATGACCTCTTCGGCAAGAGGACAAGGGATCAAAGAAACAACATTGTCTATTTCTACAAACTTAATCCCTATCAGTCTATCTTCATAACTTCTCGACGCATTTTACAGTCAGGAGATCCAAATTAAATCTATTTGAACTTATATGGCTGAGATCTCCTTCATCTCAGACTGAGGTCTGATACCTTTATTCCTGAGGATTTAGTTGACTCTGTCCCAATCGTCAAGCTAGACATCCCAAGGATATTTTAGGGGTCATATTTTGGTTGTCACATACAGGGTCCCTTCAGCCTCGGTTGATGTCTTCTGCCTCAGCTGTTCCTAAACCAGAAGGGGCGGCCAGGGGACCAGGAGAGAGGAACCTACACTTCTACCTGCTCAGTGCTTTCCCCCATGAGCAACTTAAACTTGGCTCTACTCAGCATCTACTGAGAACTATGCTCTACTTGTCATCTAGCACACACTTCCAAACATTTGCTGATTTGAATCTATAACTGAAATCTCTGGGATAAAAGTACACTTATGACATCCCACCCGTTTATTTTTTGCTACTTGGTGAGAGACCACATTTTTCAAATACTAAATATCATACTACTGAACAGGAAAGAGAAAAAATCCCAGCTCCCAAGCAAATACCTTTTCTGTTGACCTGGCATAATCCCAGGAATGAGTTCATTCTCAGAAGGGATTTCTTCACTTAAACACAAACCCTTGCTTTGGGGAATAAGAAAAGAAATTCCTTTGGGATTTCTCTTTTCAAGCTTCTGGAGATCCAGCCTTCCACAGGTTGAGGTGGCTGCCACACTGTTCGTACATAAACTGTTCTTGGCAGACCGGTTGCCTGTTTGATATTCTGAGGTCTAGCAAAGACTTAGCTCCAGGGGGTCACCAGGAGGTCATGTTCTCGATGATTTCTTCTGTTATTTATCTTTGGCTTGTGGTACTGGAGCCTGTCTTTGATAGAGGGCATTGCTACCACAACTGCACAGAATCAAGCTTTGGTTTGAGGTGGAGAAGGGTTGGCTTCTAAAGCTGTGAAAATGTCACTGAGTACAGCTGAAAATATCTAATTCTGTCCTTTTCTGGGAGTGAATTCATTTCTGGGTTTTACCAGTGGCACTTTCCAGACTTGGGCCATGAAAAGAATAGTAATAGTGCTGGTGAGGTCAGCAGTTCTTAGTTTGAGACATTCCGTTTTCAGTTCCTCATAAGACACTCTTCTCGTCATGAGATGGAGAGAAAAGCAGCATTTCCCAGGGCCCTGGGGTGAAGCTCTGCTTAGCTACAGGGTTTAAGATGCACCTGTGGCCGCCCTGGGTGCAGCTAGGGGACTATTTGCTTTTGGATTTCTCTTGGTAGTGATGGCAAAACTTCCATGCCAGTTAACAAGTAAACTCAGCTAGCGCTGGGATTCCCAGTGTCTGAGAGGACCTCACAGTGTATTTCCTGTGGGTTTGTTTGCTCCAGTCTGTCTCGTTAAGACAATTTTTATCACTTGTTCGGGTCAGAAAATATGGATTTCAACGTGGCACCAGGGACCTGAATCAAAAACCCAGTCCTTGTGCCTGGAAACGTAGTGGTGTTATGTCCCCCGTTCTCATTTCCTCAGAAAGCATCCTAGCACATGGAAACATTCGGTTCCAGGAGTGTCTTTCCGCCTGCTGCTCTTCCTCTGCCACCAAGTGTTGGGACAGATAGCATGCTGTGTGTGCTATGCCGTGTCTATCAAAGAAAATGATGCAACACGTGCAGGAGATATTTCCATCTGTGGGAGAATGCGGCTCCAGGCTCTCCCCAGAAGGGAAAGGAAGCGCAGTAACATCAGGATGCGCCACGGAGTCATTCTCAGAACAGCCTGTTCTCTCCAGGCAGCCCAAGTGTTGCAGCTCTCAGCGCCTCCAGATTTGGACTAAGGGGAACTGTTGGAGGAACTGTAGAGAGGACAAGAGCAGTGACATATTTTATATATCCTTTTTTTCTAGTAGTTTGTCTAGAGTTTTCTATATGAAGCTCAGTTTACATAGTGACCCAAGGCACTGACACAAAAGTTTTACGAATTATGAATTTGTAACTACCCTTACCAGGTCTTTTCCTGTTCCTTTCTCCTTTCCTCTTTTTATTTTTTATTTTTTTTTTTTTTTTTTTTTTTTTGGATTCTGAAGAGGGCAGGTTTTAGTAAATTAATATGCCACATATGCAAACAGGAGACATTTTCATTTTCCAGTGAACATTTGTTCCTCAGAATGGCTCATGGGAATCTTGTCCTTGAAGTAAAAGTCACTGTGTGCAGGACGTGGCTCCTCATCATCCAAGTGGGGTCTTGGTCTCCCCTGCATGTCTCCCCTGGTGGCTCAGAGACACAGCCACATGGGATTCCACTAAATGCTGCACCCTGTCTTTAGACCAGAACCTGCAGTCCATTTGGCTGGATGTTCAAATCAAGAAATCTACATCCCTCAAGGCTGGATGTAAGGCTTGAACTAACATCCCAACGAAAAAGGTCAGCACTTAGATACACAGCTCCCACAAAATGGAATTTTAATGAGCAGAAGCAAAACCTGATCTCCTTGCTCAGAAAGCAGATGTCTTTGTTCTTTTCATGTTTCAATATTTCACTAACTCAACATTTCCACTTTTATTCGGGTACCCCTCCTCTAAGAACTGAAGAGAAACTGCCTCTTTGCACTGTTTTTTCACCTAAGATGTTTAGAGTCATGTGTTTTAGGAAAGTGTTAAGAAAGGTGTTTTGAGGCATCAAGGTTTGTTCTGGAATTCCTAACTGAGATCTGACCAAACTCTGCAATTTGGTGTTATGATTGGAGACATGTGACTTTTGGTACGCATTTATTTATTTATTTATTTATTTTTTTTTTCATTCTGAGAACTTTAGTGATATTTTATTTTTTTTTTTTTTTTTTTTATAAATTTTATTGTTATATTCCCCATACAATTGCCGCCCCCCATTCTGACCCCAATCCCTCCCCTCCCGCCCCCGCCCCCCTAAAAGTGTCTCTGGTTCATAGTTTTTTGTTGATTTTGATTTTCACTTTCTTATAGTTTTTCATTTTCCTGGTCCATTATTTAAGTTTTCTAGATTCCTGCTATGAGTGAGACCATCCGGTATTTTTCTTTTTCTTTTTGGCTTATTTCGCTGAGCATGATCCCTTCCAGCGCCATCCATGTTGCAGCAAATTGCATGTGTTTATCTTTTTTGAATGCTGAGTAATATTCCATGGTATATATGTACCACATCTTCTTGATCCAGTCATCTATTTTTGGGCATTTGGGTTGTTTCCAAAGCTTAGCTATTGTAAACAGTGCTGCTATAAACATAGGGGTGCAGGTGTTCTTTGGAATTGATGTTTCTGTGTCCTTTGGGTAAATACCTAGGAGTGGAATTGCTGGGTCATATGGAAGCTCTATGTTTAGTAGGTCCAGAAATCTCCACACAGCTTTCCACAGTGGTTGGACCAGTTTGCACTCCCACCAACAGTGCAGAAGAGTTCCTTTTTCTCCACACCCTCGCCAACATTTGTTGTTGCTAGTTTTTTTAATATGTGCCATTCTCACTGGTGTAAGATGGTATCTCATGGTAGTTTTGATTTGCATTTCCCTGATGACAAGTGATGTTGAACATTTTTTCATATGCCTGTTGGCCATTTGCATTTGCCACTGCAAACTATTTATTGGTCAAAGTCCATATTGAAAAAATACTGTGTAAGTTTATAGTATATACGCAGTGTTTTAGGAAGCTTTATAGAATATGGATCCCCAGGCCCTTCTCTAGAGTCTAATTCGATCTTGGGATAATCTCCAATTATCTTTCACTTAAATTTCTAGTTCAGCACATTCGCATTCTCTTAATTTATCATCTGTCTGTCTGCCTACTTACCTATCTATCATCTACCTACCTATTTATTCAATTTTTTTTTTTTGTTCTCAATATCTGAGAGTTGTTGTAAATAAAATGTCCCTTTACTGTAAATATTCAGCATGTATTTTCTAAAAAGGAATGCAGAGGCCTCCCTGGTAGTGCAAGGGGTTAAGGCGGAGCACCATGAAGCTATCTGCGGTCTCTGCAGCACGAGTTCGATCCTTGGCCAGGGAGGTGACCCACATGGGACAGCAGACCTCTCCTGTCTCGCCTGCTGTTTCAGTAGAGCTGCCTGTTCTGCTCCCCACTCTGTCTCTGGTGAATCCTCTCACCTCCCCTACTCCACCTCTGGCCTGCATCCCAGTTCTCACATGCATAAATAAATAAATCTTTAAAAAAATAAAAAGGAATGCATTTTCTCAGGCAGGTTATGACATGAGTGCCCACATTAGTAAACAGCGGACAGTGCTGATCTAAAAGTTACTCTGTCTTGCATCCCATAAACCTCAGTATACTTCCCATTGTAACTGTACTACTCTTCGATTGTATAAAGCAAATAGTCAGATAATCTCTAGACTTTTGAGTATCAGAATTACTTTGAATCTCCACATTGGAAGTTGCCTTCAATCTTGCAATTGGAGGACTCTTAAGTACAGAAACTGGCTGCCTCTGAACATACTGAGAAAATTGAAAGTTTCCAGATCTCAGTCTTGGAACTACACTTCAGAGATAAGGTATGTGACCCAGGAATCTGCATTCTACAACGTCACACACACCTATTGCTCACCTTCCTCCGCCCTTCCCCAGGTGGTGGTGCTCACCCAGCATTGTCCAGCACAGCTCATGACCTCTCTCCACTGTGGAATACTCTAGTTGGTTATCACCCTGTCTTTGCTGGAACACTTCCCAGCATGGCAAAGAGTAACTCCCAGAGGTCTGCTCCACACTAGGAAGTTTTGCTTAATGGAAATTTCTTTCTGATGTTAATTTCAGTTGCTTTCCTACTGCTACCGGTCTGGTCTTGGTTCTGCCCTCTGAAACACCTTAGAACAAGGCCACCTGGTTGCCTGTTTATTTTGTAAAAATACAGAGAAAATAGACTAATCACTCAAAACCCTATTCCTTTCAGAATCTTGTTAAGATTTTAGTATATTTCCTTTTGCTCTTCATATATTTATACACACAAATGTACATTGCACATACCTTATGTTTTAAAAGATTGAAGATTATATGTGTTGGTCTTCTTATCATTCTATATTGAGAACTATCCCAGCTAGGCAAATGTGCTTTGAAAACATATTTTCAAATGATTGCATTAAATTCTACTGTTTTGAAAAAAATAAATAAATTCCACTGTTTTGATCTATTGGAATTTATTCAATTATTTCTTAATAGTGTTTGTTTAGTTTGTTTCAAGCTTTCCATTATTATTACTGCATCCTAGATTTATTTTTAGTTCATCTTAAATTTTGATTTGCCACTTGTTTATATAACTATAATTTTGAGGATACAACTTCCTATCTCCCATATGTGTACAAGTTTTTTCCCCCTCTACAAAAATCTCTGGCACCACAACCCTATTACCTTCTCTCTCTTGTCCCCTCCTTCTTCACCCTATCCCTTCTGATAACTGGTATATTTTTCAAAAAGTCTAAGAATTATTCTTGTTGTTTTTGCCAGTTGTTTTCTTTAGTTATTTATATTCTGCAATGAGAGAAAAAAATGAGGTTAACCATTTTTACTTTCTGATTTATTTAACTTAGCATAATTATCTCAAGATCCATCCATTGTGTCCCAAAAGGGACTGTTTCATCTTTTTTAAAAATAGTTCAGTAGTATTCAATTGTATGAGTTCTTTATATATTTTGGAAATTGACCTGTTGTTGAATGTGTGATGTGCAAATATCTTCTCCCAGTCCATAGGTTGCCTTTACATTTTTGTAGTGGTTTCTTTCACTGTACAAAAGTTTTTGAGTTTACTGTAGTGCCATTTGTTTATTTTTGCTTTTATTGCCTTTGCAATTGGGTTTGTGTCCCCAAATACATTTCTGCAGTTGATGGCTGGTATCTCCTATATTTTCTTACAAATTTTTTGGTTTCAAGTTTTATATTCAAGTCTTTAGCACATTTTGAGTTAATTTTTGTGTGTGAAGGATCTAGTTTCTCAGTCTTTCAGTCTCTCTCTCTCTCTCTTTTTTTTTTTTTTGCATGTGGTTGTATAAGTTTCCCCACACTATTTGTTAATGAGGCTTTTCTTTCTCCATTATATAGCCATGGCTTCTTTGTCAAAGATTAAGTGTCCATTTTTGTATGGGTTTATTCCTGGGCTTTCTATTCTACTCCCTTAGTCTCTGTTTCTGTTTTTGTTCCTGTACCATACTGCTTTGATTACTATCACTATGTAGTATATTTTGAAGTCAAGGAGTGTGATGTCTGTATTTCTTCTTTCTCTGAGGATTGCTTTGATTATTCAAGGTCTTTTGTGGTTTCACACAAAGTTTATATTTATCCTATTTCCTTGAAGAAATGATTGGGATTTTGATAGGCATTTCACTGAATCTGTAAATTGCTTTAGATAAGATGGTGACATTATGTTTATTCTTTCAATCCATGAATATGGACTATATTTTCATTTCTTTGTGTCTTACACTTTTCCTTGTGTACATTCTTTACTTCCTTTGTTAAACTTGCTTCCCCTCCCTTTGTCAAACTTATCCTTTTTGTACTATTATAAATAGGATTATTTTCTAATTTCTCTTTCTTCTGATATATTGTTTGCATATAGAAGCACAACAGATTTTTTTGTGTACTGATTTTGTATTGTGTCACTTTACTGTATTATTTTTAGTGCTGTGGTAGAGGTTTTTGGATTTTCTAGGTATGTTATCATGTCATCTCCCAATAGTGAGAGTTCCACTTTTTCTTATTCAATCTGGATTCCTTTGATGTCTTTCTATTTACTTATTTATAGCTTAATTGCTCTGTTGAGGATTTTTAATATTATGTTGAACAATAGTAGTGACAATGAACATCCTTGTCTTGTTTCTTATCTTAAGGAGGTGCTCTCAATTTTGCACCATTTAATATGATGTTGGCTGTGCATTTGTCATATACAGCCTTTTTTATGTTGAGCTAAGTTCCTGTTATTCCCAATTTTGAATTTTTTTAACCATAAGTGGGTGTTGAATCTTATCAAATGCTTTTTCATCATCTATTGAAATTATAATGTGATTTTTATCTTTTTTTGTTGTTGTTGTTGATGTGGTGAATGACACTGATTTGCATATTTTGAATCCATCTTGCATCCCAGGAATGAATCCCATTCGGTCATGGTAATTGATTCCTTTATTATTTAGTGGGATTCTATTTGTCAAGATTTTGTTAAGGATTTTTGCATTTCCGTTAATCATATATACCAATTTCCAAGTACTTGAAAACAATGTGCATTCATTTTTGGGGGGGTGGGATCCAAGACCCTGTATATGCCCATTAAATCATCTGAATCATAACTTTCATTTAAAGACATTATTCCCTTGTTTACTTTCTGTTTAGATGATCTATCCATTACTGTTAGTGGTAATTTGAGATTTTCTACTACTATTGTGTTGTTGTCAATGTGTTGCTTTAGTTCTGTTACAAGTTGCTTTAGATATTTTGGTGCACCTGTGCTGGGTGCATAAATATTGGTGGCATTTTTATTTTCTTGATGAATTATCCTTTTGATTAATATATAGTGCCTGACTTTGTCCTTATTACCATATTTGGCTAAACATCTAATCTATCAGCTATGAGAATAGCAGTTGCTACTTTTTTCTCCGCTCTATTGGTTTGCAATGCTTTGCAATATTTTGCCCTAGTCTTCCATTTTAAGTCTATGTTTGTTTTTAGATCTCAGGCTAGTTTCTTGTATGCATAAAATATCTGGGCCATGCTTTTTTATTCAACATGTCTTTTAATTGGTGAGTGCAGATCATTCACATTAAGGTGATTATTGATATATGAGGTTTATTTACTGCCATTCTATCTTTTCTATTTTGATTGTTTTAACTTTCTGTTGTTTCTTTTTCCATGTGTTTTTTTAATCTCCTTTTCATGTGTAAGGTTTTCCCCAGTGTTTCTCTTAATTTCTTTTTTGAAGTGTCTCCATTCCGAGATTTTATTTTATGGCTAACATGAAGGTTATATCAAACTTTCTATGTCTAAAATTTTCCTTTCTGTGTTATCAACTCATCATCATTTGAATATATAGATTCTGTTTGTCTTCCTTTTAATATTTTGTTGTTATATTATTCTTATTTATACTTATGATTCTTTGTTACTATTTACCACTATTCTCAAGGTCTTGTGTTCCTTTGGTTTTTCTTTTCATATAGAATTACTCCTTTCAAAATTTCTTGTTAGGGCAGGTCTGGCATTGGTAAACACCATTAGCTTTTGTGTTTTGGAAAACCTTTATTTCTCCATCATATTTGAATGATAATTTTGCAGGATAAAGTATTTGTGGGTGGCAGTTTTTACCTTTTAGAGTTGTAAATATGTTTTTTCATTCTCTTCTAGCTTTGAGTGTATCTACTAGAAAATCTAATGAAAGTCAAATTGTTGTGGCTATGTAGGTTAGATTCTATTTTTCTCTTTCAGCCTATGATTTTTTCCCCTTAATTGTTGACTTTCAATAACTTAACAAAGATACGTCTTGGAGAAAGTTGTTTTGCATTTAGACATTTGGGTGTTCTTTCAGCTTCCTGGGTATTCACGTTCAATCCTTTCCTTAGGTTTGGGACATACTCAGCTATTATTTCTTTCGCTAGGTTCTCTCCTTCTCGCTTCACTTTCTGAATTATCTTTGTTTCCTCAGAGTTTCTTCATTTTTCTTAAATCTTATTTCTATTTTTCTACTTGGTTATTTGTACATTTGTCTCTTCAATTTCAAAACTGTCTCTTCTGCTAGCTTGTCTATTTCATATGCTTTCTATATTTACCTCATTTCATTCAGCATACCTTTTTGTGTTTTTTAAATATCTTCTGTCTCTTTAGTGAGAAATTCTTCTTGTTCCTATAATCTTTTCTAAGATCCTGCACCTGCCTTTCTGTTTGCTTGCCCTTGCAGGACTTCATTGAGTTCTTTTTAAAATTGTCATTTTAAAATCTTTGTTAGGTCTTTGAATTCTGTGTCCTTTATCTAGCTCTCTGAACTGCTATTCTTCTCTTTCAACTTTCCCATCTTATGTTCAGATGTCCTTTTTATCCTAGACATGTGTGCTGCCTTTCCCTTTTTTCAGTTATGGCACTGTGGCTTTAATTTTGTTTATCTTCTTTGTTTAATTTGGCAGCAGGTGAGGGAGGGAAGGTTTGTTGAAGTTCAAAAGTTCACTATCAATTTTGTGGGGAGGGAGTGTTATTCCAGTCAGAGAAGTTTGTACCTCTTCTTCTCTTGCTTTCAGAGTGAGATATCTGTGTTTCAGTGTCCTGTCATGAGCGATACACTGTGGAATTTTCTGAGAACAAAATTTAGTATATTTATAGTTGTTTTGGGGGGAGATGCTTATCAGTACCTCCTTATTCTTCCATGTTGTGGGTGGAGTCTTTGTTGATTGTTTCTTCAATCCAGATTCCTAGAAGAATAATTATTGAATCAAAAAACGTACTTAAAATTATATTTAATATATATTGCCAAATTATTATGTAAAGAGTGAAAATTTTAAATTCTACCTGTCCATTTTGAACACTTTAAAATTTAGTAATTTTTTTAAAAGATACCAAATGGATAAGTTAAAATTATAGTTCACTTTGGTTTTACTGCTTTATTTTGTTTATATGTATTTATACACACATATACTTTATTCTCTCTATATACACGCACACACACACACACACACACACACACATACTCACACAGAGTCATACATATATGTCCAGGGAAGGCATTTCATATACGTTTGTGTGTGTTTGTGTTTTCTCCTTTTTGGCCATTTATATTAAATAGGGTGATAAGGGGAAAATAATAGGTTGAGTTTATTTTTTTTGCTAGAGAAAGTAGACTCATTCTCTTATATATTTATAAACACTCTCCTCCTTTTTAAAACATAATAGTATTAATTTCTTCTTTTCAAAACTGTGGTAAAATATACATAAAAATTTACTATCAGTACCATAGATAATATTATACATATGCACATTCACATTGTACTACAACCATCATTGTCATCCATATCTAGAACATTTTCATTTTCTCACACTAGAATCTACTATTTTCCCTTTCCCCATCCCCCGGCAACCACTATTTTACTTTCTATCTCTATGAATTTGACTACCCTGGATACTTCATAAAAGTGGAATCATACAGTATTTGTATTATGTAACTGACCTATTTCACTTTGTGTGATGTCTTCAAGATTCAGCCATGTTGTAGTATGTATCAGAATTACTTCCTTTTGAAGACTGCATTGTATTCCATTCATATTTTATTTAGCATTCATCCACTGATGGAAGCAACTTGGATTGTTTCTACCTTCTGAGTATTGTGAATAATGCTCTATGGCATAGGTATACAAGTAACTATTTAGGTCCATGTTTTCACTTCTTTTGGGTATATATCCAGAAGTAAGTTTGCTGTGACATAATTCTATACTTAATTTTTGAGGAACCACAATGCCGTTTCCTACAATGGCTGCACCATCTTATATTCTTACCAGCATTGCACAAGGGTACCAGTTTCTCCATATCCTCTCCAATACTTCTTATTTTCTTTCTGTTTGATTTTTTATAATAACCATTGATGATTGTGAATTGGTATCTCATTGTGGCTCTTTTCTTTTTTAATCAAATAAAATATGACAGTGCTGGGAAATTAGAGGAATGTGCTCTTACCCCAACATCATCATAATTGCCTCTGACAGCTCCTTTGCCACACCCTTAATACCCAGTACTTCTAAGGTAAACATGAACACTTAGAATGTGTTAAGTTCTGACTTCTTGGGTGGTCTTGTTATCTCCTTAAGGATCTGCCACTAAGCAGGCTCCTCAATACCCCATCTCAACATCCCGTCTCAACCTGGACCCACCTATTTTAGTCACAGGAAAATTTCATCGTTTGGCATTAGGCAACTCTGTACAATCTTTCAAAAATATTTAAATTATTAATTATTTAAAGCATGCAGGGTAGAGAAAAAATATAACGTAATCCCTTGAACTCACAACTAAGCTTAAAAGTGTTTAAACAGGGCCTCCCTGGTGGCACAAGGGATTAAGATGCAACCTATGAAGGCATCCACAGCCACTGCAGCATGAGTTCCATCCCCAGCCAGGGAGACACCCACGTGGTGCAGCAGACCTCTCCTGACTTGACCGCTGCTCCCCTCATCAGTGTATTTCAGTCAATCTGCCTGTTCTAGTCCCTACTCTGTCTCTGGTAAATCCTTTCACCCCCCACACCTGTACCCTAGTTCTTGTGTGCATAAATAAATCTTAAAAAACAGGTGTTTAAACATTATGCCTTGTAAAAATTCTTGCAC
Organism: Talpa occidentalis; assembly: GCF_014898055.3. Lineage (NCBI taxonomy): Eukaryota > Metazoa > Chordata > Mammalia > Eulipotyphla > Talpidae > Talpa > Talpa occidentalis. The sequence continues at coordinate 61,535,039 of NW_023605194.1, forward strand.
AGTGTACAAAGATATGTGTAACAATGTTTCTTATAATAATGTTTGCAATAGTAGAAATTTTAAAAATTGTATTTATTTATTTGCTTATGTCGTTATTTATTTTTGTACAGAATTTGATTTTTCCCCTCATGTGTAGTCCCTGTAGTTCTCCCACCAACACATCAACAGTGATCCATCACCACAGTCCCTTGTGCTCTTCCCTCCCATGTTTTGACACTTCTCCTCTCTCTCCCATGCTGTATGCCTATGATCTATGGTCAGCTTGCAAGTTATAAAGTGGAGAAATGGACAAATAAACTTTGATATATTCACAAAATAGAAGAGTGTACAACAGTGATTGTAGATGAACTAGTTCTATATATTAATATATTGACATTGAAAAATATTGAAAATATAACAGAGAGGGAAAAAGTTTCAAATGACTATATACAACATGCTGCAATTAAAAAGCTCAGACAGCCATATTTTTATAAATATAAAGTCAAAGAATAAAAATTATGGAAATTTTAGCACAATAAAAATATAAATAAAAAATAATCTTAAGGGCCTCCCTGGTGGCGCAAGGGGTTAAGATGCAACCTATGAAGCTAACCACAGCCACTGTAGTAGGGAGTTCGATCCCCGGCCTTACCAGGGAGCATACCACATGGCGCAGCAGACCTCGCCTGTCTCACCTGCTGCTCCCCTCGGCAGTGTATTTCGGTCGATCTGCCTGTTCTTTCCCCACTCTGTCTCTGGTGAGTCCTCTCACCCCCTACACCTCTGGCCTGTACCCCAGTTCTTGTATGCATAAATAAATAAATCTTTAAAAAAATAATCTTAAAATATGGGAGTAGTTTCCTTTGTGGCAGAAGAAGAGACTAGATGGAGATACGGAAATGAAGCTAATTTTATTGGTGTGACTTTTCATTAAAACAACTGAGCCAGGCCCTCCCCTGGTGGCGCAGCAGTTGAGCGCTGGGTTGCGAGGCTGCCTGCAGCTTCTGCAGCGCCAGTTCAATCCCTGGCCACTGGTGAGGGTCCCACAAAAAAAAAAAACAAAAACAAAAACAAAAAAAACTGAGCCAAAATTTTAAGTTTTATTATTTTCTCTCCATTAAGGCTAATATACATCTACCATATCATTATAAGTGTTTTTTTTTTAACAATTGCACTTTTAATATTTTCCAAGAGTTTTAAATATTTATCTATATTTTCCTCTTTTTTAGGGATATGTATATTTGTTTCTATTTATCTTTACTCCATATAGAAATTATTGTAATGTGTGGCATAGGGATAGAATCACTTTTGGTTTCTCTCTCTCTCTCTCCCTCCTTTTTAACCAAATAAGCAGTCAATTTTCCTCAAATAATTTGTTAAACAAGTCTTCCTTGCTTTTGTTTCATATTGCTTCCATTATCACATAAAATGCTTTCATAGCTAGTATGTTCATTGGTTTGTGTCAATTCTAGAACTAGTAGTAAGCTACTTTATGCATCTAATTTTACACAATAATTTCATAGCTGATAAATTTTATGTTTATGAAATTCTCGTTCATAAATTTATTTGTTATCTTTACTTGCTAATTTCTCCCAAACGAACATTAAAAATTAAAAAATCCCATTGGAATTGTCTCTAACCTATAGATTAATTAGAGGAAAATGGAAAAAATCATAATATTTATTATTCCCCTCCAGGGTCATAACTTTTTCTATTTATTCAAAGCTTCAAATATATCACTTAGTACATTTTTTTGGATATAAAATATCACCTTTTATGAAAGAAAACATTTGGGTCATAGGCACAGTACACTTGAAATTGGTTAGGGTTGATTAATTTGTCTTTGTAGAAATTGTTACAAAGATTGATTCTCGACTTTTTGTTTGCAAAGTATGGTATTTATAGTAATAGTTTAAGGAACACAGGTTTTCTGATTTCTTATGTGGTGATTCACAGTGACTTTCACAGATGGTAGAGTATCCCCTAGAGTTCTATTACCCATAAATATATATATATCCTATATATTTACAATAATATGTCTTATTTCTTGCTAATGAAGCAAGAATTTGTTTCATTTACTTTAAAAGATGGGAAGGTCTGCAAGTTGATGCAGTGTGGGGTGGAATATTTGCTGTTTTCAAGGGGGTATCAAGCTTTAAGGAAACCAGAGAGGTAAAACCATGAACAAGCTAGATTCCACTCTGGGTCTCAGGTTGCCCATTTGTAAAATAAGGGAGGAGGATTACATCAACAAGTCCCAAATTTAAGATGCATACCAGCCACCTGGGGATTTTGGTAAAATGCAGATTCCAACTGCAGGGTGGGGGTGCCACTGAGATTCTGAATTACTTTTTTTTTAAAAAAAAGATTTATTTTTTAAGCATACAAGAACTGGGGTACAGGATAGAGGTGCAGGGGGTGGGGGTGGTGAGAGGATTCACCAGAGACAGAGCGGGGAACAAAACAGTCAGACTGACTGAAATACACTGCTGAGGGGAGCAGCAGGTGAGACAGGAGAGGTCTGCTGCACCATGTGGGTATCTCCCTGGCTGGCCAGTGATCAAACTCGTGCTGCAGAGGCTGCAGACAGCTTCACAGTGCTGAAAATTAACCCCTGACATCACCAGGGAGGCCCCAAGAGATTCTGAATTTCTAGCAAGTTCTCAGGTAATGAATGTCCATGGTGCTGGTTGGTCCATGGACACATTCTGAGTGGGAAGGACAAGATGAGCTTTGTCCAGTAGAAAAGAAAGTGAGCTGGGCCTCCCTGGTGGCACAGTGGTTGAGCGCTGGGCTGGGAAGCTGCCCACAGCCTCTGCAGCAGCATTTTGATCACCGGCCACCGGCGAGGGTCCCACATGGCTCATAGACCTCTCCTGTGGTGCTTGCGACTCCCCTCAGCAGTGTCCTCCGTCTGTCTGCTCCCTGCTCTGGCTCTAGTGGATTCTCTCACCCTTCCGCACTTCTGACTGTACCCAGTGCTTGTATAAACAAACAAACAAACAAACAAACAAACAAATAAATCTATCTTTAAAAAAAAGAAAGTGAGCTGCATATGAAATTTTAAACTTTTACTAGTTATGTTACAGGGTGAGGGGCACCCCAGGCCACCATAATCGGCCCACTCTAAATAGGTTCTGCCATCTGCTGCATCAAGACAAAACATACTCAGTGTGTAAGGCCTTTAATAGAAAGGAACTCTAAGACAATTAGTGTGCAAGTAGTTCCTTCTCCTTAGAAAAGAAGGAAAAGAATAGTTAGAATAGGGGCCTCCCTGTTGGCATAAGGGGTTAAGACGCAACCTATGAATCTATCCACAGCCTCTGCAGCACGAATTCAATCCCCAGCCAGCCAGAGAGAAACCCACATGGCAAAGCAGACCTCTCTTGTCTCACCCGCTGCTCTCCTCAGCCGTGTACTTCGGTCAATCTGTTCTGTTCCTCACTCTGTCTCTGGTGAATCCTCCTAGCCCCTGCATCTCTGGCCTGTACCCCAGCTCTTGTATGCATAAATAAATAAAATCTTAAAAAAAAAATTAAAAAAAAAAAAAAGAGAATAGTTAGTATGGTTTCCAAATCAAGCACCCAAATTTACCCATCCCTCTGTAGGTAAATGCTCAGCGGAAAGGGCTGGCCCAAAGCAGAGTCTTTGAGGCCTGAAAGCCTGCCACAAGTCCAAGTCACCGCCTGGTGGGGACCAATAGAAAAGGGGCAGAAAGGGCCAGACAAGTCTGGAAGGAAAAGAGCAAAATCAAAATCAAGATAAAAGCTGTCACTGTTAACCTCCCCATGGGTCTCTCACCCAAGTATGTTTCAATTGTCTCCTTCCATGTCTCCCAAGTACCCTGCACAGGTCCAAGGCTGAGAAGCAAGCGCAGCTTCTTCCCATGTCTCTCTGCTCCATGTGCCTCCTCCAGGCCTCCTTGTTGCTCTCCATCCTGCTTACTTCTCCATGTCCTCTCCAGCTTCTTCTCCCCCTTGGGGACCTCATTACAGTCACATAAAAAAGGTAAAATAAACAGGGAAGATTAATTGTAATATTTTAAATCTCATATAATCAGAAATATATTTTAACATAATATAAATTCATAAAAATTATGAGTAAGGTATCTTTCATTTAGTAAAATTTCAAAAATGTTTCCTTGTGTAAATTATCAATGTATCTTCTTGGGAATTTTCCTTTATAGTCCATTTTTTGATAATAATTATGTGTGTGATTATCATATATACAATTATATTAATTATTATGGAATACAGAATATTTAATGGTGTTTGACTAGTTATAATTTAGCCTCTCAAGTTAATTTGCATCAATTCTAAAAGTAAATTCACTTGAGTTTTCTAGGTGTATAATGACATTGACAGCAGTCAGTGACTATTTTGCCTTCTTTTTATTAATAAAGATTTTATTTATTTATACAAAACCTGGAGTACAGACCAAAGGCGTGGGAGGGTGAGAGAATTCACCAGAGACAGAGTAGGGAACAGAACAGGCAGACTGACGAAATACATTGCTGAGGGGAGCAGCAGGCGAGACAGGAGAGGTCTGCCTCGCCCTGTGGGTATCTCCCTGGCGGCTGGGGATTGAACTCGTGCTGCAGAGGTTGCAGACAGCTCCACAGCACGGTGCTCAACCTGCTGCGCCACCAGGGAGGCCCTAATTTGCCATCTTATCCGATGTTCACCCCCGCTTAAATGAATTTCAAGTCTTAATGCTCTTCCTAGAAATTTCAAAACATTGGTGTAAGGGTCTTTGACACCTTCCCACTGTATTGCAAATGGTTCTAGTAATTTGTTCTTAACTATTCTGTTTGTTACAGTTTTTAAAAATAGGCTTTAACCCTGTAAGTTAACATTGTTACATTCTGCGTTTATTATAAAATCTTACCTTTAACGTTAAATTCTATCACTCATTTTTTTAGCTTCTTTTGTTTCTAGCATCTGTCTTTAGCACCTACGTTATTGCAACTATTAATGTGGTTTTTTGAATTAGTAGATTTCCTCATTATAGGCACATTCTTTTAAACTTTTCTTTACTAGAGCTAATTTGTGCTGTTCTTCTGAAACATTAACCTTTTCTCAATTGTGTAACTTACTATTTATTTTTCTCTATAATGGTCTTTGTATCATTAATACATGGTTGTCTGACAATCTTTTGTTTAAAGCAGATAGTTTTATCATTTTATACAGGGTAAGTAAACATGGCTCATTATAGAGGTGAAAATATAGGGAGTTTGAGGTTGGCTACTGTCTTGCAGAAGAGAGTCCTGCTCTAATTCCATTAGTTCTTGTCACCTTTAGATTGATATTAATAAAAAGAACCCCAAGAAAATTAAAAGGAGAGTCAATAAAACCTGATAGTATATTGTTGGTAGGTGATAAATCACAGTGGCAGAACACACTACTATAAGAACTGTGCTGATTGTTTACACTGGGAAAGTATCATTGTCCTTCTCTCCTCCACTCTGGCACACACGTGTGCAAGCACAAATACACCCATTATACAGAGATGGCTCATTTTAAGTACAGGCATATATTATTTTATTGAACTTCACAGATATGTGTGGTTTGTTTATTAACAAATTGAAAGTTTGTGGTAACCCTGCATCAAAGCAAGAAAACATGGACATGTTTTTTCCAACAGCATGTGCTCATTTCATGTTTCTGTGTCACATTTAATTAAGATTTTTTTCACAACACTATTGCACACTTAGTAGAGTATGTTGGCATACATAACTTTTATATGTATTGGGAAACCATTAAAATTTATGTGACCTATTTTATTGCAATATTTGCTTTATTGTGGTGGTCTGGAACTCAACAGTAATACCTCTGGGTTGTGCTGAATTGAATTTCTAAGATAGTTTCTCTTGGGTGTTTTTAGAATGTAGTGTTCACATGTAGCAAACTTTTCCTTCTTTCAATCATTTAATTTATTCAGTGACACGCTTTGTGCAAGGTTTGGGGGAATACATTTTAGATAAATCAGACAGGATCCTTGATTTTGTGGAACTTACATATTCATAAGAAAAACTCAAAGTTTTTCATTTTCAGTTTTTTGTACCATGTGAGACTTTAAATTGTTAGCTCTCAATTTCTTTTGCTATACATTTTAATTAAATAATATAACTTTCTACTTGCTGGTGGTCTGAATGTTCTTGAATTATTCATTCATATGTATCAGACACTGTTCTGGATACTCTGGAGATTGCAAAGTGAAGGACAAAGGCAGCAGTCTTTAGCCCCGATGAAGTTTACTACATTTTAAGGAAATTCTCTCTCCAAGGTTTTACAAGATCATTCAAAGAGTAAAGCAGTTCTCTTGTATCCCCCCCAACATTCAAGTAAGGACTTTCCAAATAATCGGAGATAGCATAAAGCAGGGACTTTCTGAGATCACCCAATGACTGAATAGAAACCACATATGGAGAATGTGGGTAATATTGTAACTATCACCTCTATTGAGGATAAGGTTGATAAATTTTTGTTGTAGGGGGTGATTCTGTATCAGTAATGTCTTCCTTTAGTATTTATTAAAATTAGAGTAAGAAGTGTTAGTTGAATTCATTCACTGGAGCAATAGTACCCCCTGTGTGCCAGTCTCTGTTTTTGTGAATATTGCCATTTTGGTGGCAAATAGATATTGAACACATGAGACTGGTATCACAAAAGTTGGAAAGATAGATTGGCTGGGGGGAAGCAGGGTACTGTACAAAGTTCATTAAGGAGCAGAGCCATAAACTATACAGCACTTATTCACTCATTACCCAAAAGTCAATAAGAATTGCTGAAGAAAAATGACTTCAGACCAAATTTACAATGGCTCTTAAACAGTCCCTGATGAGTTATACAAATACTGAGCTGTCTGCTAGCTAGGTCTAAAGTTATCTGTCAATGCAGTGATAGTGATGAAAGGAGATATTTGTCTTAAGTCATATTTCACCACTAATAACAGTAATAATAACATCTAACACTTATTGACTATTTTCTATGTACAGACACAATGCTAAACCCTTTACATGGGTCTACTATAACTCTCAGAATAACCTTAACATAGATAAAATTAGTATTCCCATTTTAGCAATGAAAATGGTGAGACTCAGGGACATAAATTGGTCTGAAATCATACATCTAGAAAATGGTGGATTCAGGATATCCTGGAACCCACCACGATGTGATAGAACTTAGGAGTTGAGTTTTTAAAAATGAAGGCTAGGGACAAGAAATAAATCTGCATACCTAGTGAAACATGCTAAGAATGTGAAGTGACGTACTTGCAGTCTTCACTGTGTTTCAGAGATTAAATAAATAATCTTCAGCAGAATCCAATCCAAGCATGCAATTCTTTACATTCAGCTAAGGAAAATAGTCTGTTCGTTAAAGAGAATGCTGTTTTAGATAATCCTTACTCCTGCCAATGAGCTATCCTGATTTCTTTTTAAAGCACATTAGAGCTCACCAACTTTTTCTAAAGCAACAAGCATCTACTTCTCAACTGTAACAGGGAAAGAGAAAGTGGTTCATGGCTGGTCTTTTGTAGATACCACTCTCTGTTTCAAAAAGGATTTGAAGAAAACCTGAAAGTTTTTGGGGGGCCGCAGGGCCCTAAACAACAAATACTTACTATTCATATTTTGGAGGCTGGAAGTCTGAGGTCAGGGTGCCAGCCTACCTGGGTTCTTGGTGAGTGCCCCTTCCTGGTTTATAGGGAGCCATTTTGTGGTTAGCTAATTCTCTGCCCTCTTCTTAATCACATTCATAAGAGCTACCCCATCATGACTTCCCAAAAACCCCACCTGCAAATATTATCAATTGGGATTAAGGTTTCAACATCAGAATTTGGAGAAGGGGTGGAGAGTGCATAAACATTCATTCTGTTGCACTGTTGATAATAGTATCTTTTTTCTTTAACATTTTTTTTAGGTGAGTTAGAAATGAAGCTTTACTGTAGGTCAAAGTACACACTCAAGAGAGTGCAGGCAGGGCCTCCCCGGTGGTGCAGCGGTTGAGCGCTGGGTTGCGAAGCTGCCCGCAGCCTCTGCAGCGCTGGTTCAATCCCCTGCTGCTCCCCGGCCACCGGAGGAGGGTCCCACATGGCGCGCAGACCTCTCCTGCCGCCCGCTGCTCCCCTCAGCAGTGTACTTCGGTCCTTCTGCCTGCTCTGCTCCCCACTCTGGCTCTGGTGAATTCTCTCACCCTCCGGTGCTTCTGACTGTACCCAGCGCTTGTATAAATAAATAAATAAAGCTTAAAAAAAAAAAAAAAAAAAGAGAGTGCAGGCAGATTCAGAGGAGAATCCCAGTTCCTTTTTCTTTAAATTTCTGAATGTTCGTTGCTATTATGTAAAAAATAATATTAGCATGTATATGTCGATCTTTTATCTTTCAATATTGCTCATTAAACTCTTTCATGAGTTCTGGTAGCTTATTTGTACAATCCATTGAATTTTCTAGAGAGAGACAATCATATCATCAGTGAAGAAGTTTAACTGCTTCCTTTCCAAACAGGATGCTTTCTACTATTTTTTCTTTATTGCAATATTGAGACTCTCCAATATAATGAAAAGAAGTCACAAGAGTGTACATCCTGACCTTAGGAGGAAAGCACTCAATCTCTCACCATTGTGTATGTAAGTTGTCAGGTTTTTGTAGATGTCCTTTATCAGCTGAAGGAAGTCACTTTTTATTTCTAATTTGTTGAGAGTTTGTAATAAACGTTGTTGGCTTTTGTCAAATGTTTTTCCTTCTTACATTGTGGTTATCTGGCCTTTTTAGTTTTTTAATATGGTGAACTGCTTTGCATTGATTGATTGCATTCCTAGTATAAACCTCGCTTGATTATGTGTATGTTTTTTTATACATCATTAGATTTTATTTGTTAAAATTTTTTTTTAAAGATTCATTCATTTGTGCAAACAAGAACCAGGGTATAGGCCAGAGGTGTGGGTATGTGTGGGTGAGAGGATTCACCAGAGACAGTGGGGTGCAGAACAGGTGGATATACTGAAATACACTGCTGAGGGGAAGCAGTGAGTGAGACAGGAGAGGTCTACTGTGCCATGTGGGTCAGCTCCCTGGCCAGGGATCCAATTGGGGTGCAGTGGCTGCTGACAGCTTCACAGTACTGAGACTTTACCCTTTGTGCCACCAGGGAGGCCCTGTTAAATTTTTGAATCCTAGAGCTTTTAATACTCTGAGTTTCACCATATTTGTTATTAATGTACAAACTCTCCTTACCATCAATTCCTAAGTATCCAGTATCCATGCAGAGGAAAATGGTCTTTTTAGGGGATCTCAGAGGCACCAGGAAGATCTGTTTAAACTCTTCCTCCTCCACCCTCTTCCTTCCCTGCACCATCATTATCATTTATTAAGCACTTACTATGTGTCCAGTACTCTGCCAAGGTTTACATATATTTAAGCCTCATAATAATCCTGTGAGTGATCTACGATTAACTCATTTTTCAGATGATGTAGGAGGCTGATTAACTGCTTCAAAGTCAAAGAATGATGAGCAAAATCTGGATTAAAATATAGATCTATTTAACTCCAGAGGATGTGCCCCTAACTGCAAAGCCATGCTGTTTGCCTTAAAGGATTTACAATGGGGCACAAGATCAAGGAACAATGAACCAGTTATATGGATCTAAGATAAGCCTGTATTTACATAAAGTGATAGGACTAGGGTTTAGAGGTTCCTAAAGTGGGGTCCATAGACCCCTGAGAGTCTAAAAATAGATTTTGGAGGATTTATAAGCCCCTCAAAGAGGATTGATTTTTTTTTTAATTCTTAAAGGACCGAGTAGTAACTATAATCAGCTTTGCAGGCCATGCAGTCTCTGTTGTAAATATGCATCTCTACTGTTGTAGCACCCACAGTCACACACAACACACATGAGTGGGCAAGGCTGTGCTCCAACAGTACTTTATTTACAAAAACTGGCAGCTAGCCATCAGGCTTAAAATGGTATGTAAACTCTATGTTCATAGTTTTTTTGCTGTTATTAGGAGATCCATAGATTTCCATAACTTCTCAAATAGTTTTAAAATCCAAAATGTTGAGGAACTGGTATAAATGGCCTCCAAAGGCCCTGTCTGCTTAGACAGCCCAAGATCTATAAATGTAGGTATCTTTGAAATTAACACTCTTAGAGAATCTTTCTCCTTAGCAAGTTCATTTGAGGGATTATCCTATGAACACTTAAATGGACTATGATTTGTCTGTTGAGAAGGAGACATAAGACATATTACTATTTCAGGGCCTTCCTGGTGGCCTAGGGGTTAAGTCTCAGAGCTACCATCCTTGTGGCCTGAGTTAGCTCCCTAGCCAGGGAGCTGAGCTGCATGGCGCAGCAGACTTCTAACTTGCCTACCGCTCCCCTCAGCAGTGTATTTCAGTCAATCTGCCTGTTTTGCTCCCCACTCTGTCTCTGGTGAATCCTCTCAACTCCTCCCCCCATACCCCGCCCTGCACCTCTGGCCTACACCCCAGTTCTTCAATGAAAAAATAAATTAAAAATTAAAAATCTTACAATAAAGGAATTTTTTTTTCTTTTTTTAAAAAAAGACATATTACCATTTCAGCCTTCCTTGGCTTACCTGGCCAGTGATACAAACTGAAACACAAATACCTTCTAGAAGGGAATAGAGGAGCACAGACCCGCAGCAGCTGGTCTGAAGTTTGCCCAGGTTTTTTCCTCTTCCACTTTCCAGACATGGCTTTCTGTATTCTACTCTGGCTTCTCCACAGAAAGCACACATCCTGAGCACAGCCTGGATGCCTGAAGTGAGTCAGATCTGTTCAGGTGTGTTGTCGATGGAGGGACATCGTCAGATGTGTCTTCCTGATGCATGTCAGCTTCTGTTTGGGGACCCTTTTCTCTCCCAAGAAAACACAGTTCTTTCTCTTAGGAGTTCTCAGTTTCATAAGCTAGAGCATCTTATTTATTGTTTGCAATTAGACCGACAAGTACCTTTACCCTGCCTTCTACTCCATGGATTTTGTCTTCCCCTAACTAGAAGCTTTAGATGGAGGCTGCTGATTGTAGCCCATTGTATCCACATCAGAGCCAGGAACCATGCTTTGCATATAATTTTTAGGCTATTAGCTCTGAGATTCCTAGAAGCTATAACCAGTTTTAAAAACCTGCATCACCTTTCAAAATCAAAATAATGGTTGTTCAATCAGTTTGAATAAAAGACAGGATCAGTTCCTTTAAATTATAGGAAAAAAGACATTAAAACAAGGAAGTACAAATACTCTGAAATCTGAGACTGGATAATTGAACATATGCGAAGAAGCTGGAGGGAAAAATAGGAAAGGAGAAAGAAAGAAGAGAGGAGAATGAAACAAAGGGATGAAAGGGACAAGGAGGAGCACAGAAGCAGAGGAAGTCTGCGTGCTAACTAAGGACTGCAGGGTTGAAATTCAGCATCATTAGGAAGCAGCTATTTCTCACAGCAAGTGCCCCCCAAAGAAGGAAATAAACCAGCAAATGAAAATAACAGGAATATAAATCATTTAGCCAGTACTTATGGAGACTTTATTCCATATTAGACTCCTGTATATATCACATCAGGATTAGTGTTAGCTCCCTGAAATGAAACATCAATAAGAGGACCACATGATGCTGACTGTACCTCCAACTCATATTTTAGTTCAGCTTTAATTATCATGTTCATCTGGCAGCAGCGTGGTGCCACGTAAATAGAAATGGGTCATGGGAGGCCTGGGTTCTTGTCCTGGCTTATCATTATGTGACCTTGGTTGGCCAATCTCTGTGTTTGATTTCCTCATTTGTCAAATGTGAATAAATATTCCCTGGTCTATATGTTTCACAAGAGTGTTGGGAGAATGGAAAGTGACATAAACACACAAACACATATAGACACACACACACACTTGGATGAGTATAAAATATCAGATAAATGTGAAATCGACCTTGTTCTTTTTACTTAAGGTGGTGGGTAGGCGGGGGTGGGGGGGGTGGGAACAATGGCATTTTGCACAGAAGGCTTGGTGACTCAATGAAGCGTCTTTTTTCCCCCCTCAGTAATATCTGGTCTGGGATTATTGCAGCTTTCTCAACGTTTTCAGACATACTTTTCCCCTTCAGAAATGCCAAAGGTGAAAAATACTATTCCACTGCTATCATTTGTCACCCTTGCTGCCTGAGTAAGACATGCATTGACAGTTTAGTAATTAAGCTTTTCAACACTGCATCATAAAGTTTTATTTCTGCAAAGACTATATTTATCAGCTAACAAGTATTAAATCACCCCACTGCTCAAGCCGTTTCTCACTTAAATATGTTACCTTCAAAATAGAGCAGCTTTCCTTGGCTGGCTTGATTAATAAAAGTTTTTGTTTGGAAATATTATGGTGTTGTGTGGTCCTGTAAGTCTGACGTACACACACCGTGGAAACTGTTCCAAATGGCACTGACCCCTATTTCCTGGGGAAGGGAGGGCTTGATTGATACCTTGGCTCTGTGGCCTGTCCATCAGAGTTCCATGGCCCTCTGGGATGGTTTCCAGCTCAAGATATTCCCACAACCACTTCATTTCTAAAGTGGAAGAGGTAAATAAAACACAAGCATTGATACATTTTCTTTCCTTATTTGAACATCAATGTATTGGTCTGTTCCTATCAAAGACAGATTCAAATGTAAAATGAGTTTTAAAACTGATTAAAATAACAAAGTGACAATGATTTGCATAATCATCCAGGTTGAGTCTTTTCTCATGTTGCCATAATCTTCTCAAAACAGGTGCAGAATTATCTGGGAAACACTGAGAATGAATAGCTATGAACAGATATTGAAAGATAGTAAAAGTAATTAAAGATATTAAAAGATATTAAAAGTAATGACCTAGAAGAGTCCTACCCCACCTTTATAAAGCATTCTTTCTCTCTCATCTTTGGAGGACATAAATTCATGAGACAAGTACAAAATTGTTAAAATTTCAAGATGCTTTTAATCAAACGGCTCCAAAACTATAATAGTTAAAACAAATAATATGTTGAATTATTTTTCTACCATATTTTAAGGATAACCAAAATAAAAATCAGTCTTAATCAAGTATGGGCCAACATGATGAAATTAATCTCAATATTTTCATCATATCATGCCAGAGATTACATTAATTTCTCTTGTCTTTTCTCTACTTTAGAAGACAAGTGATATTAACCACTTGTAGGTAGTTTAGTTTTTCATCAGTTGATTGTAAATACCTAAGCACTGTCTGCCTGTACCTGTGCATTTGTGTGTATGATAGTGAGCATATATAAGTGAAACTTTAGATGCTACCAAGATAAGAAGTCTTTTTGAAATTGAGAGGCTGCAACAATTTCTTTCCTTTCAAAATGACAAAATAAGTACTTAGCATTTATTTTTTAAATTAGCAAAGGTAACTTGTTATTTAGAAGGCTAGAGATCAACTTCTCCACAGCCAGCAAGTCACAGGGTTGTCATGGAAGTGTGCGTTTGATAGGCTGAACCATTAAGTTGGCAAATATTGAACTATTTTAAGTGCATCTATTTTCTGGTCCAGTAATTTTTTTTTGGTGTTAAGTTCATTAAACTTGTCAGAGTCTAAATTCTATAGCATTTAATGGAGAACACATAAAGGTAACAGTAAGAGCAACAGGAAATAGCAAAAGGTAGATACCAATATATTTTCTCAACTTTAATATTAAGTATTATGTGAAAGTAGAAAGTCAAGTTGAATCTAGCTATTTTCTGAAATTTGAGGAGAGATTTGTCAGTTAAGTTGCCTCCAAATTTGATAATTCTTATTCTTTATTTAGAACAAAAAGTTTGAAAAGGGTAATAAAGATTTTGGAACATGAACTATTAATTTGCATTTGACATAATTTTGAGAGAGATTTATTTGTTATTTAAGCACTACTTTTCCTCCAACAAGGAGTCATGGCAATTCAGAAAAGTGGCCAAAGGCATCAGGTACAAAAAACTTTTATTCTAGCGTGGAGTGTAACTATTGAAATTATAAAATTGATTTTACATTCCATATGAAAAATGACAATAAATGAAGAACAATTTTCCAGTAATTTCTCTCCACAAAACAAAATAATCAGTAACAAAAAATTATGAAGACAAAAACTCAAAATATAAGTAGAAAATAAGGATACAGGTATTAAATATGATTCTTTAATGCTTCCAGAATACATAGGGCAGAAGTGATACAGCCATCAAAGTTGGATTGAGTAAATCCATCACCTCCACACGCAAGGAAAGGTTTGAGATGCAGAGTCATTTGACCAGGATAATTGGCAACAGCATTTGTAACCTGAAAAAGTAAAACAAAAAAAGAATTACAACTGGTGATATGATGCTTGATTGTTGATATTGTTGATATGCTGGGGAAGGCTTCTGTACTGGAGAAATGAAGGTGTCTTACAACAAGTAATGAAAGACAACCAAATGTTACCCCTAAAATCCTCTTTGCCCAAATGCTTACGCTGACATTCTTAAATGTGTTTACATTTTTAGTTTTTTGATAAGATCATCAGAAGTATGTTAAACTTCAGAATAAGTAGATCCTGATGTGCTGAATTAGTTGAAAATACAATGATTTTTAAAAAAAGATTTATTTTTATTTATTTAGGTCTATAAGAACTGGGGTGTGGGCTGGAGGTGCGAGGGGGAGTTGGTGAGAGGATTCACCAGAGACAGAGTGGGGAGCAGAACAGGTGGATCTACCGAAGGGGAACAGTGGGCAAAACAGGAGAGGTCTGCTGTGCCATGTGGATTAGCTCCCCTGGCCAGGGATTCATTCAACTCATGGTGCAGTGGCTGCTGATAGCTTTATAGTGCTGAGATTTTAACCCCTGCGCCACCAGGGAGGCCCGATTTTTTTTTTTCATAATAGGGAAATGATGATCATGAAATCATTCCCCAATTTTTGAGTTACCTGCCTTGTGCCAGATGAATGAGGTGAATACAAAACAGACTTAAGAGCTATATCCTTTAAGGAGCTTCCAGTTCATTATGACTACTGGTAAATAATAAGGACTAACACAGGGCGAGGAAGAGGGTGCTTTAAGTACACTTGGGAAGCGGGGTCCACCCCAGCTACTAAGATGGAGAAAGTTTCAAAGGGGTGGTGGCTGGTCATTTCACTTCAGTGTGATAAATTTGATAATGACAAGATTGGGAGCTCCACAGAGAAGGAGCAGTACGTGTAAACACCCACAAACTATGGCAAAAGAGAGCAACGTGTTAGGAAACTGTGGGACAGATCAGTGTGTGTGAGTGTGTGTGTGTGTGTGTGTGTGTGTGTTGCAAAAGGGGGTTGCCTGGAGGGAGGGACATGGCCAAAAGACAAAATAAGAGCAATTGTAGTGTTTCAAAATTTAAAAACATAAACCTTATATATAAAAAGTCTACTGAAACATCAAATTTACTACTTATGAGCCAAAAAGGGGGGAATCAGCTAAAATCTGGGATTTACTTTATTTTGTAGGACCAGGTTCACAATATTTGAAGTAATATAAAAGGTACAGAAGTTATTTCTTAAAGAAAAACTGCCTCAAAGTTAGAATGGATGTCACTAATAAGTATTCATAGTCAGGAGAATGAGTCGAAGTGTAATATAATTATCTTGGACACTTGATATTTGGTTTGGCACTAAGCACCTCTGGCATTCACCATTCTGCTCTGTTTCTATGAGTTTGACTAGTTTAGATTCCACATACAAGTGAGATCATGTAGGATATATCTTTTCAGAGCCATTAATCTTGAAATCAGCAGAAAAAATCTTTGAGGGGTTAAAATAGACAGCACACAGGGCACAGTGAAACACAGACTTGGGTGTTCAATCAGAACCTTTAAACTCCTGGTTCCATGGAATTTTAACAGGGACAATTTGAATTATCAGTGAAGCACTAAGGGAGGAAGAACACTGCTAGGTTCCTATATATTAGCAACTTCAGAACATGACAAATGACAGTCTGAGAGTAAGGGATACTATAATATATATATACCTGAAACCCAGACAGAACTGGGAAGAAGCCTGGCAATTTGGGTAAGTAACTTTCTGGCTCGGAATAGGCCTCGAGATGCCAGCTATTAGTTTTCCTGCACTCACATTGAAGAACCAATTCTAATATGCATAAGGTATTAATTGCTAGTATTTCTTGAATGCTTACTGCATACCCAGTGCTTTACATGCACACCCCATTTAATTCACAAAGCAACCCCATGAGGTGATTATTCTCATTTTATAGATGAGAAAGTTGAGACACAGAAAGACTGTAATTTGCTCAAGGACAGAAAACTAGGAGGTGAATAAAGAAATGGAATTGAGCAGGCTGACTCCAGAACTCACATTTTCAACACTTTCAGAAACATTTCCTTAGAGACCTGATTTAGGTAAAACAAGTGTTTGATAGTCACTTAGTTTTATGCATCTTGAAAATACACATAAATAGAATAGAAAACTCATTTATACACATATATGTACACATATACATGCATTTATATGCACACAAACATGTACGTGTAATTTTAAAAACAAAGCAGAATGTTTGATAGTCACATAGCTTTATGAATCTGGAATTCACACAAATGGGATATTCACCTATATGCTTATATGTGTGTCTATCTATGCATAGTTTATGTACACTCATATATATCATCTCCATCATGGTAACATTTTGGCATATTTTGGTTGATGTCTCTGTGTAGATAAACAACTGCACTATTAAACATTATGCAAGTCTTAAGTAAAAGGGATCTTCAGGAAAAATGTTCTGCCCAGGGGTGAGCTGGTGTACTAGTGCTGTGTCATTTCATTTGATAAGTGGTAAATGTCAGATGTCAGAATACGAGACTGGAGAGCTGGGCCACTTCTCAGTCAGTCTGCAGCTTGAATGAAATCAATCTTGCTGCATATAGGTAGAATCACCCGTTTTGCAAATACCCAATAAGGAAATATGAAAACATGAAGTGTACATTGGCAAGCTCCTTCCCCACATGAATTAAAGAACCCTGCCGTGGAGAAGCACGCAACTGTCAAAGCCACAGTTTCCCACAATAACTCAGTCTTTGGCTACACTTGCAGTCACAGTGAGGAACCACAGTTCAATGACTTTGTTTAAGAGACATGTCAGTGCTGAAACCACCTCTTGGAGATTCAGGTTGCTTCAGTTCACAGGTGTGCCAGAGCTGGTCAGAGGAATCTCTTGCTTACAGAAGCTGAGGTTCCAGGTTCACAAATGCAATGTTTCTAGAAATTAGGTGATGAATGAATTGAATGGAGATTCAAAGCACAAAATAACATTTTATTCCAAAGCTATTTAAATCTATGTGAATGTATTTTGTTACTTCTCTCCATCTACTAAGTAAAATGCAAACTCCTTGGTCTCACATGGAAGGCCTTTCATAATCACATCTTATTGTCATCCAAACCTCATCTCTTGTCACTTCTCTCATTTTGCTACATGTCCTATCTACATTCAAACTAAGGTTCAAACACACCCTTCTTTGATGTGCTTCTGTGACTTTGAGCAAATCATTCTGTACAGTGATGTTATATTGTTCTTTCTCTTTCCTGCCAAATTAACTGCTCATCCTTCAAGGACCAGAACATATGTCACTTGCTCTGAGGTCCTCCTGCCCTGCCAGCCAGTGTGAGTTCCTTTTCAGGATGTTACTTGTATTTATTATGCTACTTGTTATTTTGCAACTATAATTATGTCCACACCTGCCTCTTTTCTTAGATTGCATGCTCCTAAGTCAGGATTGTGATTCACTAATCTTTGTATCTAAGACTGAGAACAATGCTTAGCCTATATTAAGGGTGCAATAAGTTTGTTGAGTTAAAAGAAAAAGGCAGAAAATTATACACACAGTTGCTCAAATGAAGGTCTTCACAGGAAACCATCTACATACACACAAAAAAAAATGTTACTGAGCAGCTCACATAGAGTTGGCAGAAGCTCAGATGGAAGAGCTATTGTATATAGAAGGCTCTCAACAAAGGGCTCACTTTCATTTCAACTGCTTGATGTGAACATCTCGTATGTCACATATTAAGCTGAACCACGTATTTCATATTTGCTGATTTTGTGTGTCAGAAATGGTAAAATAATGTCCATTTTTATAGGGTTCAACCCAACAGTTTCTTTGTTTCATGACTATGAATTACAAAAAAAATCACATAAAATAGTTCCTTTGGTGTGAGAATGAAGTTAAAGATGAAAAGAGAGAGGCAGACAAGTAGGGCATTGGGTATTTTCACATGATAGTTGATAATCAGCAAAGATATTCATTCAGTGACACACATGACAATGTGTGGTCTTCCTTCCACACTGATGCTGACAACTGAAACTTGTCCTTGGACAGCAGACATCTACCCACAAAGAACAATCGGGACTATAGAGCAGCTGTATTTTAGGTTGACCATATCTATCTGGACATCCAATCCATGATTTGGCTTCTTAAAGCTTATCTTCCTGATAGATGGTACTTGGTAATATTTACGTGGTTCTAGGGAAAGATCCAGGTCTTATAAGTTTTAATCCTAAACGTGCAATCGATTTGATGAGAGAACTTAGACAACCAGTGAACAATCAAGTTCTTGCTGCCATATTTCCTCAGGTGTTCTGGATGTAGATTATACTGCATTTCAGCAAATTGAAGGCACCATCAACTGGAAGAAATAGCAATGATAAAGGAAAAAAAAAAAAGGATGCCAATACGACACAAAACTTTAACTTACTAGAAAAGTTCTTACAGACTTATCTACATGTAGATCTTTTGGGGACATACAAAGGAAATAAAAGATGACTATGTTGGGTAAGGCTTTCCAAAGACTTCTTCACAACCAGTGTCTACTTTGAAGCACTCTTCAAAGCAGAGTTGTCAAGCTCCATTCTCTTCCCCATACAACCTGCCCTCTGCCCAGAACACTGGCAATGCAGCATTTCTTGTAAGAGTATTTCACTAAATTGTACTTTCTGGGATTTTCTTCTGAGCTTCTGACCTCTGTTCCGCAAGTTCTAATTCTGTACTTTCTGTTAAGTGAGAAAGAAAGGTTATCAGACAGATAGCAAACAGGACTCATTTTTTTTTCTGAAATGGTCCTTAAATAACTGTTAATTTAAATATCAAGGGGTTGTAGTGATGAGCCTGTTAGAATGCCAGCAATAATCAAGTTCAAACATGAAAACTACATCTTGGCTGTCCCCTGGTATATGCCAATATGATGGCATCTTAGCAAATGGATGAAATATGCCAGATAGTAAGTAGAGTAAGGGGAGAAATGCAGTTAATACTTCAGAGAAAACATACAGAAGCCAACAGGTAATGAGTGGCAGGACACTTTAAAGAGAGCCTTTTTAGGGAAGCAGCAATTCTGTGTCAGGACTTCTAATGTTTTCAGCATTGCTGGTTTAAACCTTCCATTTTCTCAGCTCACCCAAATGAGGAGTCTCAGGTGAGACTGACAGAGATAGACTGGTTATCAGAGAATCGATTTATTCATTTACAAAGGTAAATGTACCGATTCCAGAACTGAGTCTGGTTGTCTTCCCAGGCCATTCATCTTAGTAGGCAAATTTCCTCAACTGTATCATAGATTATAGGAGTGACGCATGTGCAGAACTCCTGACAGACATCACTAATCAATTGTGGCGTCTTTTTCCACCGAGCCCAGAAATGGCCTCAGCATTCTTCTCACTTCATTGCTTCTAGCAGTCACTACCAGTCAATTGGAGTTGGCACTTGAGAGGAATCCTATATACCAATCCAGGACTAGAAGATTGCAGAGCAAGTGTGTAATTAGAAAGAAGGGAATTAAATATTTTTTTACAGTTTTACCCCTTTTTCCTAGTAAGCCAGGATAGTCTAATGTTTTGTCTTTCTCTGAATCAGAGATATTTCAATACCAAGAATTAGGGTCCCATCAGGAGCCATTTCTTCCAGATGATGCCAGAGGTGCAATTCAGTTCCTTCTAATAACCTTCTAATGATCCTGCTCCAGACCACTGCCTTTCCACCAGTCGGATCAGGCCTTTAACTACAGTCTGAAAATAAAATACAGGTGTTTTGTCTACAACTGTAGTTTTATAAAATTGCACACTAATAGTATCAGGGTTTGTTGGGAAAACAGAGTTGGGGCAGATGAGTCAAAACCTATGGAGCACTGAAATGGCCACCAAATAAACCAATAAATATCACAGAAAAGTAACTAGCACAGTTAGCATTCTCCCAGGCTCTGCCTCTAACTAGAGAGCTCCATCCTTTGCAGCTGGATCCTTGGGGGTTGTGCTTTCTCCTTCAAGATGTAGTACCTTTGGGTGGTGCTGCTAAAAGAGATCATTTTGTTCTAGATCAAAAAGCAAAGGGGAAATGTCATTGTGGTTTCCTCATCAAGCACCCCATCGTTGCTGAAGAGCTTAACGTGGTGGGAAACACTGCAGTTCTAGGGGCCACTGAAACAGCCACTATTTGCACTAAAGGGAGGCACCTCAGGAGATATCTTTCCCCTGAAGATGTTCACGTGCGCTAAGGCTTTATCTTTGCGTGAAAAAATGCTCACTTGAAAGCACAAACATGTATGAAACCAACATGATCTCCCTATTATACTGATATTCTATTTCTCAACTGCATTTGATATAACTCACATTTTAAAAAGAGAAACATAGGGCCTTACTGGTGGTGCAAGGGGTTAAGATGCAACCTGTGAAGCTATCTGCAGCCACTGCAGCACGAGTTTGATCCCCGCCAGGGAGATACCCACATGGTGCATCAGACCTTTCCTGACTTGCCCGCTGCTCCCCTCAGCAGTGTATTTCAGTCAATCTGCCTGTTCTGTTTCCCACTCTTTCTCTAGTGAATCCTCTCACCACCACCCCCCCACACCTCTGGCCTGTACCCAAGTTCTTGTATGCATAAATAAATAAATCTTAAAAAACAAAAGAAACCTAGGTGCTGTAAAAAGAATACACATACCTGTACTGTTTTCTTATGCTACATGACACTTTTAAGGGTCACACCATTTAGCCTTGGGTAGACCTTGAGTCTTGACAGCAGATAGAGATGTCAAAGGAAGTATTGGTGCTTTTAATACTCACACTGCATCTTTTTTATTGCTTTTATTAATTCCAATGTCTGAGAGTGACTCTAAGTTGTCCCCAGATTAGGGGAAATTTTACTGTCACCTAGCTGTACAATAACTTGACTGGGGTAAATTCTGAGCTATAATCTCCTTGCATCAACCTTTCCCCAGCTCATCATGTGGATGAGGTTCTGACCACATTGGTGAAATGAGCAGCTAGGAAGTGTGAGGTGGTATGGAGCTGACACTACATTTTCCCACTTCCTCTAGTCTGCTGCCAGTGTTAATCTGAAGCCATGCCATGGCACATAGAGAGCACACACTGAATATTTGGTCAGTTTATACTTTCATAGGTCCAGTGCAGAGTTCAAAGGCAGTGATTTTCAAAAGTCAATTTAGGGATGATGAGGAAAACATAGAATTATGAGTTTTGCAGAGTTAAATAATCTATTTATAAATTTATGAGGGTATATCTTTTATTTTAGGTTATTCCTTTCATTAAATTCTCAGAGCTATATTTTTGCTTTCTGGATTTCAATGGCAGAATAAAAAGACAACAGTATTATATTGCTTCCCAAAGTATTTAGAGAGATTTTACTGAAACAAAGACACTTGGAACCACAGCAAAGAACTTAATGTGGGAGAGCCTCTGGGGAAGGTGTTCCATATAGGTGGAGGTGGCTTTGAAAAACCATCAATAATCACAGGCAACAATGGACAGCCTTAGTTTGTGCTTGGTGAGTGGATGAGTAATTCTTTTAAATGGAATACAATCTTGTGTAAAACTTATTTTCCAGAAACACACACCACCTCTTACAGATATGAACCTAAATTTAATTATGAATCTAAACAACACATTCTTTCTTTGTTAACTTGTGGCAAAATATTCAAGCAGTAACCATACAATGTTTGGGGAAAAATATAGATTGGAGAAAAAAGAATTAATCAAATGTGAAATACATGCCAACCTTCAAACTCCAGTTGTCTAGAGGTAAAATATGGTTTGAATTGTTTCTCTGTATATGTTTTCCCATGGTTACCACATTCCTAAGGTATTGATTATAGCATCTATTACATGCCTGTTCACAAAACAGGGAGAAATGTAAATACCTTAAGGAGAGATCAACACTTATCAATAAAAATGTCTGCTTACATATTTGTGGATAAAGAACCAATCTGGGTGCTCTAAAAAAATGTGGGCCTTCAGGCTTGCACTAGTAATGAAAAATACACTATCAACCCCTAAGGCAAATCCCATGATATGGGAAAAGAAGATCTGAGAAATGAAAGCTGAATACAGATCTTTTTCTTAACAGTTCAAAATGTTTTCTACTAGCCAAATTAAAAATATAATGTCTCTACGCCTTTCTATTACTTTTATCACTCCCTTTAGAGTTTGGTGAAAATGCAATAAAACGTTGCTCATTCTGCTATATTTAACTCACCAAACTGCAATTTGCTAAGAGATATTTGATGTTTAAAAGCCTTTTGAGTCCACAGAAATAAGTTATGGGGGATGTGTCTCATTCATTTTTGTATTCCCAGCATCTTAATTACTCCATTTCACATGATTGATTTTGAATAAATGTTTGTTCAAAGAATGTATGTATGTTGGTCAACAAAAAGTTATTTAAAATTTTGAAAATTTTAAATCCCAGTGTTCAAATTTTTTTTTTAAGATTTTATTTATTTATTCATACAAGAGCTGGGGTACAGGCCAGAGTTGTGAGGGGGTGAGAGGATTCACCTGAGACAGAGTAGGGAACAGAACAGGCAGACTGACGAAATACACTGCTGAGGGGAGCAGCAGGTGAGTCAGGAGAGGTCTGCTGCAGCATATGGGTAGCTCCCTGGCTGGGGATCGAACTTGTGCTGCAGTGGCTGTGGATAGCTTCATAGGTTGCATCTTAACCTCTTGTACTACCAGGGAGGCCCACAAATGGTTTTTAAATATGAAATGATTTTTTTTTCCTCCATGAAAATAACATTCTCTGGTTTCTTAGTCTCTTTTCCTTTTTTTTTTTTTTTGGACTGTTGTATGTTTATTTTATTTTTAATATTAATTTTTTAAATTTTTACATCACCATTCATTTTTAAACAATATTTGCGTCCCCCCACCCTCTCAGGTATAGTCCCCATAGAGTTTCCTTCACAAATTAACCCGTGCACCATCACCTCAGTTCCCTGTGCTCCTCCCTCCCTCCCTCTGATCCCTCTCCCTCCTCCTCCCCTGCAGTATGTCTCTAGGGCCTCCCCTGGTAGCACAGGTGGTTGAGCGCTGTGCTGTGAAGCTGTCTGCAGCCTCTGCAGCGTGGGTTCAATCCAGGCCAATAAGCGAGAATCCCACATGGCACAGCAGACCTCTCCTGTTTTCGCCCACCGCTCCCTTCAGCAGTGTATTTCAGTCAGGCTGCCTATTCTGTTCCCTGCTTTGTCTCTGGTGAATCCTCTCACCCTCCCTCGCATCTGGCCTATACCCCAGTTCTTGTATGCATGAATAAATAAATCTAAAAAAAAAAATAATAAATTACCGTGTTATTAATCTCCTACTTTAGCAACACAATAAGCTACCATTCTAATCCAATTTTTGAGTAGTTACACTGTCCAGGAGACCACTGTTCTACTCCCTGTAACCCTTGCTCTGACACGTATGTTCCCACTCTAGGCAGCTAGTTCTCTGTGTCTGGCTCATTTGTAGACACCAGGCAAAGACACCAGGAGTATCTGAGTCAGCCAGAATTTCAAACAGGAAATGAGAATGGTTTCTTACCCAAATAATTCACCATCATTTCATAAATTGCTACTATAGAGAATATTATACCTTGAAAGTGTATACTTTATAACTAGATGAATGTGTCTATGTGAATACTTATGTGTGTATATGATGATACACATATTTACCTTTAATTTTAAAAGATGGAGACCACAGTGACTTCATCCATGCTATTTCTATGGTTTATAGCTATGCTGCAGTGAACCTACACAGACACAGTGTAAATAAATCTTTTAAATAATTTTTTCCCTGAGAGATGGTAAATACATTCTTGAAAGCTGTAGGTGTCAGAGAGAAAAGAAACCAATTTTTTCTGGGTGACACAGTCAATTTATGTCTATATCTTTTTAAAATTCTTAGAATAGTTGACTCCTTATGCTTACATTTTTGTGGCACAGGAATTATATACACAGAATGTATTTGCTATATTATTTAGAAAAGTGATGATAAGGAATATTTCTTGATAATACACAGTATTGAAGATAAATGATAATCAGAACAGGAATAATTATAATAAATGGAGGGTGCTGATCATACCATTTAATCTATTTTAGGTATATTTCCTTGACAAATTTTTTAAAGATATTTTCTTTTTTATTTACTTTTTAAAAATTTCTGCGTAGAAGAATTGGAGTGTAGGCCAGAGGTGCCAGAGGTGAGAGGATTCATCAGAGACAGTGTGGGGAGCAGAACAGGCAGAGCCATTGAAATACACGCCTGAGGAGGGCATGGGCGAGACAAGAGAGGTCTGCTAGCTCCCTGGCCAGGCACTGAACTCAGGCTGTAGCAGTGATAGCTCTGAGACTTAACCTCTAGGCCACTAGGGAGGACCATATTTCCTTAAAGAAAATTGTACTTCTTTGGACTACTGATGTTTGAGGCGCTCAGTCTTACTTTCTTGTGTTACAGTACTTAATATTTATAAAGAGCTTTACCAACACATGCATGTTTTCCTGCAGAGATGGTACATTTTTAATTGGTTCTTATGTGTCATGTTTGTCATCTCACTGTGCCTCTGTTCTAGTCTCTCTAGGGTTCTATTATATTTAATGGTGATTTCATAAACCCATTTCTTTGTTATGCTTGAGGGAACAGTTTGCTTATATTGTGAGAACCTGGGTGACAGAGCTCTCTATCTGGTAATAGGGAAAGCTGCTATAAAATTGCTATTGGTTGGACTACCCTAGGTATGAGGAAAGTGGTGTGGTTTGGTCAATTCTCAGTGGAGCTTTTCACTTTATTGGTATTTGTCTATTCTATTTTAATAAACCATTGGGTAGATGCAGGCAGAATGCGCCACAAATCAATTATATGATCCATGTAGCATATTTACTGGGCTTGAGCTGCAAAGGACATACTTTGCTGAAATTGTACACTCAATTACTGAAGTCTACATTCAATCTGTTTAGATCTATTTTTTTTTTAAGGTTCCGAAAACAACGGAGCAGTCTATTTTGATGAGGACTTGTTCAGAATAAGCACACAATAAAGAATGAGATACTGTTTTCTCCAGTACAGCTGTAGAAATAATAGACAAAATAATACTCTTATTATATTGCCCTTTAGAGTTTTTAATTTAATAGAAAATTGTTCTGCCCTTCAGCAAGTTTTAGTATATTCATTCATTAAGTCTTTGAATTTTCTGTTTTACTAGTAATTGCTGAGCACAGTGTAAGGTGGAAGGATACAGAAACCAATTCTAGGTCAGAAGATGACTTAACACACTGGAATCTTTTCACTTACATTTACATATAGCTGTGGTACCACAATTTCTCAAAGGATCCAACTGCTTGGGCTCCTAGGAGGCAGATGGCCAAGCATGCTTTTGATCATGAGAAGCAAGATAAACATAAAATCATCTTTCCTACTCAACTAAGCCTAATCACTACTTTCCCCCCATTTAAGTTCTTAGTTGCTTAATTTCCCACTAATTCAATCCTTCCTCATCCTTTTCCCATTTCTTTTCTTTTCTTCTTTCTGACATCCCAGAAGGAGAAATCATTTCTTTTCTTTTCTCATTGCTGTTGAATGAACCCAGCAGCTTTTTATTTGGATTGTGCCATTATGGAAAAAAAAGAAAACAGTCATTTTGATCTTCTGGTCTAGAAACAATCTATTTTTACAAGTGTAAAAGAATCAATGCTTATGCTCTTTAATGGGGAATATTAAAAAAAGAAATTTTACACTAATTTTGGATATTTAAGTACCCCCATGTTCATTGCAGCATTATTCACAATTATTCACAATAGCCAAGAGTTGGATATAACATCCAGTTGACTGGATAAAGATGTGGTATATATTTATATATATATATATATATACACATACATACACATATATGCACTTACACACACATGAAAAGAGTTGTCTTTTCACACACAAGGTGGAATACTACTCAGCTATTAAAAATGAAAGACTGCCATTTGTAACAACAGGGATGGAACTTGAGGAAATTATGCTAAGCAAATAAATTAGCAGCAGAAAGATAAATGCCTCATAATTTTACTCAATGTGACAATAAAGAAATAAAACAAATGAACTATTATAAAAAAAATATAAAATTTTCAATATAAGACCAAATTAGTGGTTACCAGAAGGGTAAGAAAGAGGTACAGAATATGAGGAAGGATGAAACTAGACTTCAGTGGAGAGCATAATGTAGTATATATACAGATGTGGACTTATAAAGATGTATACCTGAAACCTATAAGATATCATAAACGAGTGTTACTTCAATAAATTTTTTTGAAAAAACAAGTGATTTTAAGAGTCAGGTTGAGATATGATTTAAATACAATAAATGAACCTTTTTATAGCCAGTGATTTTTAAGCTTTGGCAATGTTACAGTCGTGTACCACTTCCATAACCTCCCACACACAATTCCTTTGTGCCCCTTGGTAAGATACTCGCCTTTCCCCAATCACAGCTACTGGCAAACACTAATCGCTTTTCTGTCCTTAGTTTTGTCTATTCCAGAAAGTCATACAACCTGAATAATACAATCTATAGCCTTTGAGATTGGCTTCTTTCATTTAGATAATGCTTCTGAGACTACTCCTGTTATTGTTAATATTAGTTTGCTCTATTTTATTATTGTATAGTTTTTCATTTATGGATGCACAGTTTGTCCATTTATCAAATAATGAATATTTGGATTATTTCCAGGTTTTGGTAATTACTGAAGTTGCTATGGATATTTGGATAAAAGTTTTTATGTAAATGTATGCCTTCATTTCTTTTGGGTAAATCCCTAAGAGTAGGGTCGCTGGGTCATATGGTAATGGTATATTTAACTTTGTAAGAAAATGTGAAACTTTTCTGAAGGGCCTGTGCCATTTTGCTTTTCCATAGTAATGTGAGCACTGTAGTTTCTTCACATGCTTGCCACAATTTGGTATTTTCAGAGTTTTTTACTTGAGCCACTCATTGTAAATTTAATTTGTACACCCTAAAAAGCAATGATGTTCAATATTTGTGTGTGTGTTCTTGCTTGCTATGTACACCTATTCTTTTTAGTGTGTGGTGAAATATACATAATATAAAATTTTATGCTGATAATAGCCATTGGCAAACATTTATCTGCTTTCTGATTCTATACATTTCCCTTTTTGCATATAAATGGAATCATTTGAAATATGGTCTTTGTGCCTGGTTTCCTTCATTTAGCACAATGTTTACAAAGTTCATCCATGTTGGAGCACATATCAGTATCCCATTCCTTTTTATGGCTAAATGATATTCCATCTTAGGAATATACCATGATGTGTTTATCCTTTCATCAACTGATGGCCATTTGGGTTGTTTCCAGATGTCTACTGTAAAGAGTGCTGCTATGAACATTTGTGGACATAGTTTCATTTGGGCACATTTGCAGCTCTTTTGTGTATATACCTAGGAGCAGAATAGCTTGGTTTTACTATAATTCTATGTTTAATTTATTGAAGATTCATCAAACTGTTTTTCCACAATGGTCAAACCATTTGAAGTTTGTGCAAGGTTTGGCATTCCAATTTCTTCACATCTTTATCAGCCTAATGGGTGTGGAATGGTATCTCTCCTTATGGTTTTAATTCGCATTTCCCTACTGGCTAATAATTGTACATCTTTTCATGTATTTATTAATTATTTGTATCTCCTCTTTAAAGAAATGTCTCTTAGAATTCTTTGCCCATTTTTTAAGTTGGATTGTGTTTTGGATTGGATTGGATTGTTTTTTGCTATGGAGTTATACTAGTGATTTATGTATTCTGGATAGCAGACCCTCATCAGACAAGTATTTGTGTAAAATTCTATGAGTTATCTTTTCATTTTCTTAAGTGTCTTTTAAAGACATTGTTTTTAACTTTGATCAACCCAATTTATCAATTTATGATTTGTGCTTTTTATGTATTATCTAAGAAATATTTGCCAAATCCAAGATTATAAAGATCTTATACTGTTTTCACTTAGAAGTTCTATAGTTTGGTATTTTCTATTTAGGTCTATGACCTATCCATTAACTTTTTCATATGGTATGAAACAAGGACTTTTAAATCTAAAGTGATGCATTCCAATTTCTATTTGCTACTTACCAGTTGTGTCACTTTAGGTAAAACATTCAACATGAACCTGTTTCCTCATTTAAGGCAAAGACAGAAATATTTATTTCCTCATCTGTCAGAATTGTGAGGATCAAGTGAAAATAAGTATAAAAGTGCTTTTTAAAATCATAGTCTAAATGTTAACTATTATTATTTTTTAGCTGACAGCAGCAAAAGAAAGATGTATAAGAATGTGTCATAATTGGGGGAAAGCCAGAACTCAAACAATTACTGGCAGTAGAGTGAGGTATGTAGCTAAGAGCTATTTAGTTTTTAAATAGACCTGTGTTTGAATTCCAGTTTTGTCACTTCCTAGAGGAAGAACCTCACGTGGGTTACCGCATTCTATAATTCTCAACATTCTTACCTATACAAAAAGGAAGGAAAATAAATTCCCAGGGTGGTTAGAGGAAGAAGCAAGTTACAGACTACATAGAAAGTCAGTGACATATAGAGTAGAGAATTTAAAAAAATCACCTTTTTTTGAGGGAGAGAATGAATACATATATATATATATATATATATATATATATATATATAGAGAGAGAGAGAGAGAGAGAGAGTTAATAAAAAGCTAATGTGACTGTCATGGTTTACAGAAATACTATACCAGATGTCGTCAAAGACCAAGGTGAAAAGAAAGAACAGGGTTAAAACAGGGCAGTAGGGCCTTTACTTCAGACACTTCTGATTGTGGTGATGGCAAGGCCTCAGCCAGAAGACACTCACAACACCACAGTCTACTAAACTGACCTAGAAGATAATTTCTAGATATGCTGGCATAATAAATAAGGCTCTCAAAGCCCTGGATTCAACTTACCTGTCCAGCTTCATAGCCCCGAATTTCAGCGGCACATTTCATTGCCACCAAACTGAACTGCTGGCCATTTCTTAAATACACCTTCCACTCTCGTGCCTCATGCAAAGGGATGTGTTGTTGGAACATTATTCCAACATCACTCTCTTGGCCTCTCCAACTCTACCTTGGATGATTTCGCTCAAGTGACATCTCCTTTTCGGAAACTGATTCTTAGTATTTCCTCCTCAAATTTCCTCTGTGATCCTATAGTATATTATGCATACCTTTCTTTCAGCAATATGTGCAATATCATGATTATATGCTTTTTATTATCATGATTATCTTGCTGATTATAGGGGAAACTTCTTGAAGAAGGGAGCAGTCTTTGGGTCTTCAGAACACTGTATGATGTCTGGCATATAGCACAGGCTCAATAAATGTGTGTTAATTAAAAAAAGGAATGCATGTTATTAATATGTACTATTATTATTAGAAATTAATACATTAAATTTTAATGGTGGTATAAATAGCTTTTGATAACCAAGTCTTGGGGGTTAGTTTTATAGTATAATACTTATGTCTGTTCTAAATAGGACAAATGTACTTACCCTTTATGGAATCGGGCCTTTTTTTTCTTAGCATGTCCACAGCCATATAAAAACATTCATCATCCAGTTTTAGGTAGTAATACTGGATGCAGATGAATGTATGAAGCATTTGCCCAGGTGACATAACAGATTCCTTAATAAAGTTTTCGCTAATGGAATGGTGTTTAAAATAATTAGTTCTATTGGAAAAGTGTGATGCTGCCTGCATGGCAGGATAAGTCCCATGATACTTGAGAAAAATGATTTTAATTAAACTCAAGTGTTGAAACATTTCATAGTTTACATAACATGGAATTTTATGAAAAGGGGAAATATGTACCCATAGAAAAATTTGATTACATTGTGACCATACATCCCTAATTCAATGATGAATATTGCTCAGCTGATGATATCACACATATGTGGCTAACTCATACTAAGTTGAAACAACTAGTTAGTTATGTGCCAGTGATAGAGAGGTGGGAGATGATACTATGGAGTGCTTAAGGTTGACACCTGCTGTTGATAAACTAGGTTATGACGTAGTCTGCCAATTCCAAAAAGTCTGTTTAGGCTCTCCAAAGTACAAAGGCTAGAGTGTGCTTGTGGTCACAGTTTCAAGACAGGAAATATTGACTCATGGCATAAATGTCTTAAATGACCAAATTCTGGAAAATGTGCGAGTTAGTTTGGAATGAATAACAATTTGCTGGAAAAACTGTAAGTTGAAAAGAAAACCAAACTGATTAGAGTTCCTTGTGTCTGTGGGCATCCACCACCTCTATCTCACTTTGTTCTGATGTGATTCAACCATCAGAATGACAGTGTCATAGCCCCTGGCATTGGATCAGTCCTCCTGAGTCTTCCCTATCTAGAGCTCTTTGCATATGTGAAACAGAGAGAGAAGAGAAGAGAGCGTATAAGAAAAAAAGAAAAAGTGGGGAAATATGTAGATATGAAGAGATATAATCATTGAAAGAAATGGAACACAGAGTTAAGCTATTAAGAAATAGCTATCAAGATGATGAGACTCAACAACAACAAAGAAAATAATCCTGTCAAAAAATGGGCAGAAGAGCTAAAAAGAAACTTCCCTGAAGAGGAAATGCAAATGGCCAACAGGCATATGAAAAATGTTCAACATCACTTGTAATCAGGGAAATGAAAGTCAAAACTACCATCAGATACCATCTTACACCAGTGAGAATGGCACATATTAAAAAAACTAGCAACAACAAATGTTGGTGAGGTTGTGGAGAAAAAGGAACTCTCCTGCACTGTTGGTGGGAGTGCAAACTGGTCCAACCACTATGGAGAGCTGTGTGGAGATTTCTGGACCTACTAAACATAGAACTTCCATATGATCCAGCAATTCCACTCCTAGGTATTTACCCAAAGGACACAGAAACATCAATTCCAAAGAGCACTTGCACCCCTATGTTTATAGCAGCACTATTTACAATAGCTAAGCTTTGGAAACAACCCAAATGCCCAAAAATAGATGACTGGATCAAGAAGATGTGGTACATATACACCATGAAATATTACTCAGCATTCAAAAAAGATAAACACATGCAATTTGCAGCAATATGGATGGCGCTGGAAAGGATCATGCTCAGCGAAATAAGCCAGAAAGAAAAAGAAAAATACTGGATGGTCTCACTCATAGCAGGAATCTAGAAAACTTAAATAAGGGACCAGGAAAATGAATAACTATAAGAAAGTGAAAATCAAAATCAACAAACAACTATGAACCAGAGACATTCTATGGGATGTGGGCTCCGGGGAGGGGAGGGGTTGTGGTCAAAATAAGGGGGTTGCAATTGTATAGGGAATATAAAAATAAAATTTATTAAAAAAAAAAGAAATAGCTATCAGAGGACCTTTACCCCAACATCTTCCTTTCTCCTCTTGCTACTACTGTTTAGTAATATTAATTAAGAACTTGCTTTGTATTAGTGTCTGTAGTAAATGTTTTCTACTGTGTTCTTTCATTTCATGCTTACCATAGGCCTATGAGGTAGGCCCAATTGTTACCATTTAAAGATAGGGGCCTGGAGCTGTAGAGTTGTTGTCTAACTTGCTCAGAGGCACACAGGGAACCAAGTTTGAACCAAGTTTCTGACTCCAAAGTTACAGGTCATAATCATACCACATTATTAAAAATCAGGAATTATAAAGCACAAATATGGGAGAAAAGTCATTGTACCAGTGGCTGGATAGCCAAGATAGAGTGATTATGTTGAGGAAATAAACTACAAAATAACACGCCAAATGTATTTCACTGATAAGCACAATTAATTTTTGCTTTTGTAAGAATTTATCCTAGTAGACAATATGTTTACATGATGTGCTAGTCAATGTCTTTAGGGGTATCAGCTTTAAAACTGGTTTGAGAATCAATTTACCAGTTTCATTAAAAAAGATAAATACAAACAGCTATGTTTCTTTAGTTATGTCTATTCGAACATTTAACAAAATTGTAAAGATTGAGTATTCATTTTATTTAAAAGGTTTAAGTCCAAATGACTTTAGCTGTTTCTAAAACATGAAATTCAAGCTCAAAACTCAAAGGGCTGCTCCAACTAATGTTATGCTGGAGAACACATTGAGCTCTGAAAGAGGCGTTCTACTTGTTGAAATAGGGTGTAGCTTATCAAGTAACTACTCTGAAGGGAGCAATATTTCAGATTTATAACAATTCAGAAGAACTATTGGTATATTCATACAATCAGTGATAATTTCCAGTTGCAACCTACCTAAAAGAAGAAAATGAGAAATAAACAAATGGGATTACATCAAATTAAAGAACCTCTGTACATCAAAGAAAACCATCCATAAGATGAAAGGCCACCTACTGTGTGGGAGAACATGTCATCAAGTCATGTACCCAAGAAAAGGTTAATATCCAACATAATAATGAACTCATATAACTTAAGAGCAAAAAAGAAACTAGAAAAACTAACCTTATAAAAAATGATAAAGGATCTCCATTTTTTTCTCCAGGGAAAACATATATGGCCAACAGGCACATGAAAAGATACTCAACATTACTAGTAATCAGAGAAAAACAAAATCAATATTACAATGGTATATAACCTCAAACCTGTTAGAATGGTTATTATGAGAAAGAGAAAAATAATTGTTGGCGAGGATGTGGAGAAAAGGAAACCCTTGTACACTGTTGGTGGAAATGTAAATCCATGCATTTATTCTGGTTTTTTTGGATAACAGTATGGAGATTTCTCAAAAAATTAACAATAGAACTACCATATATTACAGTAATTCCAGTTTTGGAATTTATCCAAAGAAAAGGAAAACACTGGGACCGCCCGCTGGTGGCTCAGAGGTTAGGCTCAAGTGCTATCACTGCCATGGCCTGACCTTGATCCCCAGCCACGGAGGTGACCCACATAGTGCAGGAGACCTCTCCTGTCTCACCCACTGCTCCCCTGAGCAGTGTATTTCAGTCAATCTGTCTGTTCTGCTCCCCACTCTGTCTTTGGTGAGTCCTCTCATACCTCCACACCTCTGGCCTACACCCTAGTTTTTGTATGCATAGATAAATTTTTCTTAGGAAAAAAGTAAGAAAATGAAAACACTAATTCAAATAGATATGCACCCCCATGTTCAATGAAACATTACTTATAATAGTCAAGATATAAAAACAGCATAAGTGTCCATTAAGAGATGAATGGATAAAGTATTTCTGGTAAATATATGCATAATGGAATACTATTTAGTCATAAACAAAAAGAAAATCTTGCCATTTGTGACAACATGGATTGATCTTGAGGGCATTATGGTAAGTGAAATAGGTTAGACAGAGGATGACAAATACTATATATTCTCACTTATATGTGGAATCTAAACAACAAAATGAGACATACCAAACTCATAGATGCAGAGAACAGATTGCCGGTTGCTGGAGGTAGAAATGGGGAGTGGTGAGTACAAACTTTCAATTATAAATCAAAAAAATCCTGGGGATGTAATGTACAACATGGTGGCTATAGCTAATAATACAGTATTGCTAAAAAAGCAGATTGTAAAATTCTCATTATAAGAAAAAACTTTTTTAAACTGTATATTAGAATTGATGTTAACAAGACTTATTGTGTTAATCATTTGCAATATAAACAAATATCGAGGGGCCTCCCTGGTGGTGCAAGGGTTAAGACAGCACTATGAAGCTATCTGCAGCCACTGCAGCATGAGTTCAATCCCCAGCCAGGAAGGTGACCCACATGATGCAGCAGACCTCTCCTGACTCTCCTGCTTCTCCCCTCAGCAGTGTATTTCAGTCAATCTGCCTGTTCTGTTCCCTATTCTGTCTCTGGAGAATCCTCTCACCCCCCACACCTCTGTCCTGTACCCCAGCCTTCTTGTATGCATAAATAAATAAATCTTTAAAAAATAAAATAATATAAACAAATATCAAATCATCATGCGGCATAGTTGAAACCAATATTGCAATTATATCCCCATAAGAAAGAATAAAATGACACTGATACAATAGAAAATGCATATGAAAGAGAAAGAAAAAAATGAAGATACTAATCACCACATTATACCCAATGCTGAAATTAGACAGCTACCCACTGTTAATCAACCTCATGAGCAATAATGTAAGTACACAGGTGGTTTTAGGCTTTTCTGTGTGCGTACTTCCTACCCTCAATAGAACACAAATTTCTCAGGAAAACTCTGCTTTTAAACTGTTGAAAATTTGTTCTTTGCTCTTTTATTACTTCTTTAACTCCTGGGCAATATACCTATATAACTGAAGCAATCAATTTGGAAAAAAGGAGGAAAACAAATGGAGAATTTGCATTGAAATTGGCAAGGATTTACTTATCTAAGAAGGGGTGGGGAAGTATTGAATCAGAAGAGAAGAACTTGTATGGGAGGCTGAAAACAGGGAAAAAAATATAAGGCCATGCAGTTTATTGTCAGGAAAAACTTTGTGGGAAATTAAGAGTTAAGGGTGCAAAAAAGAAGATCTGAGGGACCTTCCAGAAGTGGGATATATAGGGAATGAGGAGATGTGAAAGGTACCAGTGAAGATAATGAATTTTGGATAGCCTTTAAAGTTCTATATGAAGTAAAGAAGAGATTCAAGTTCATTTTGGTTGCTGTATTGTGTTTCTATGATTTCTGCATAAGCCTGGGCCATGAGGGGTTCTTGGGGTATTAGTTATAAGTGGTATAACAGTTACAGCAGGTGTTTTTAACACTGGATCCATAGACGACTGTAGGTTGCTTACAAATCCTCATAACTGTATACAGTTTTTGTGTTTATATGTACATGTATATTTTGAAATAATGAGACTGCTCATATTCATAGCTTTTATCAAATTAGAGAGTTCATGATACTTTTCTTTAAGAAATATGAAAGGACTGCCACTGGGGAGGGAGCAGGCACAGTCTCAGGGCAAAAGGCCAGAAGTATAACATAAAAGATAACTGATATCTCATTCTACTGCATGGGCTTAATAGGTTAGCCCAAAATCATTTATTTTGGCAAAGATGCCAGTGTATTCATTCATCACCTTCCTTTCCTTTTTCTTTTGTCCCTAAATTCCCCTCCTGATGGTGATATTTGAAAATATGTGTTGTGATTTTTAAAAAATAACCCATGATTATGCTAAATAAAGTGGTAGACAGGGCCACTGACATTTTCAAGAACGATAGAAAGATGGGGAAAATCAGAGTCACACTTCCAAATAAATCAAGTTTACAAGTTTGAGAGAGGCATCGTGATAGACCCTGAAACAAAGGAAAGTACAATAAATAGTAGTGGGGAGAGGTTCAGGGTTAGCAAGATGATTAAATGTCAACTGTCAAGGAACATGTAAAGGCAATTCCAATTATTGCTCTTCTGATGAAAGAATAAATATATCATACTTTCCACAGAATCTTTCATTCAATGCATCACATCCTAGGCATCAAGTTATATTAACTGAATAAACATTTAAATTATGGAGGGTGAAGAGCTGCAAAAGGGAGGAACTGAGAACCACAACAAATCTGTCATTGCTTTGTTAAGTTTGTTTGAACCACCTACTCAAGTGTTTTATTCAAACCCAAAATGAGAGGCACAGAAGCAACTCCTAAGTCTGTCAAACACGCCTTCTTTCTTCATCTCTCTCTCCTTCTTTAAGAGGAGCACTCACAAGCATGCATGATTAACTTTCCTTTTTTTTAAAGATTTATTTATTTATGCATATAAAAGCCGGGGTGCCGGCCAGAGGTGCAGGGAGTGAGAGGATTCACCAGAGAGAGTAGGGAGCAGAACAGGCAGATTGACTGTAATACACTGATGAGGGGAGCAGCAGGGGAGACAGGAGAGGTCTGCTGCGCTATGTGGGTCACCTCCCTGGCCGGGGATTGAACTCATGCTTCAGTGGCTGCAGATAGCTTCATAGTGCTGTGTCTTAACCCGTTGAGCTACCAGGGAGGCCCACCATTATCTTTCTCAAGAAAAAAATTCATTCCTAGTTTATTAGGAGAAGGTCTTCAGCAAGTATTAGTCTTCAGGGTTCCATGAGCCGAGTCCTAGGTATGTCTTAGGCAACTGTTGAATGCTTATCAAATAAATCAATAATGAAAAGAATAAATGGGCAAACATCTCTCACCCTCTTCTGCTATTGTGGATATATGAATTAGAGACTGCACTGGACAAGGCAGAGCAACATCAGGAAAACAAGAAACTATCCCCATGCAAATTACTCCCAGCTTTTCCCAGACAGTGTCACTTCCTTCAAGTGGCTTGAGCCTTAAAGGGTGATGTTCTTCTCAGAGGCGTTATGGGGGGACTGGGAGATAATGTCTCATAAAGGAATCTACCAAGGAATTCCGGGGGAAAGAAGGGTTTGGTAGGCAGAAAAGATAGTCACATCTTAATCCCCAGAACCTGTAAATGCTAAATTAGACACATCAAGGGAAAATTAAAGCTGCAAATAGAATTACTATTGCTCATAAGTTGTGTCTGAGATGGGAAGATAATGTTGGATTATCCAAGTGGGCCCTTTAAATCACAAGAATCCTTACGGTGAGGCAAGAGAAAAGTTCAAAGCCAGATATGAGAAGGACTTCACCATCGTTGCTGATATTGAACATGGAAAATGGGGTGTCAAGTCAAGGAATGTGGACAGCTTCTGGATGCATTAAGGAAGAAAATGGATTTTCCTCCAACAGTTTGATTTTAGCCCAGTGAGACCCATATTGAACATGTGGCCTCTGGAACTGTAAGATAATCAATTTGTGCTGTGTTGAGCTACCAAACATGTGGTGATTTGTTTCAGTTGCCATAGGAAACAGAAGGTGAGTGAAAAAAGGAAAGGACTTGAGAAGCAGGTTGAGTGGTTTTGTCATTTCCAGCCATGGGACCTTAGGAACTTCATTTCGGGTCTTTGAGTCTTCATAGTCCTCATTACTATAGTGGGTTAAAACTAGCAACCCCCAAAGGCTGCTTTTGATAGTGCTTATCATTGCTGTCTTCCTTCCTTTTTTTCCTTCTTCCTACCTTTTAGGGTCATTGGGTGCCAGCATGCCATGTAAGAGAAATAAAATGAATGATAATGAAGAGTCAAGTCTGAGGGATCTATGATGGGGAACACCAGTTCTGTGGCCTGTCAAGGATTTTATGAAATAAGGATGTAGGGTTTTATTAGTTGTTTGCCAGAGAAAGAAAGAAGGGAAAAAAGGGGGAAGAGTGAGAAAAATAGGAGAAATTTGAGTGAAGGATGAAAAAAAAAAAAAAAGGAAACAGACTGTGGGAACCAGACTAGAAGCAAATACAGGTGGGATTTGCCCTGCAAGGAGACTGTATCTCTATTCAAATGAGGGAAATTTCAAAATTGGTTGGTTGCAAAGGTTAAGGTGGATCTTTTAAGAGCACTGGAGATAGGAATCTACCCAAAGGACACACCACAGCACTATTTACAATAGCTAAGGTGTGAAAATACCACCTAAATGTCCAAAAATGGATGAGTGTATCAAGAAGATGTGGTATATATACACAATGGGATACTACTCAACAATCAAAAAAGATGAACTCATGCTATTTGCAGCAACATGGAGAGAGCTGGAAGGGATTATGGTCAGTGAAATAAGTCAGAAGGAAAAAGAAAAATATCAGATGATTTCACTTATAGGAGGTATTTAGGGAGACCAAACAAGGGGTAGAGAAAGGAAAAAAAAACAGAGAGAGACAAAACTAGCAGGCAAACTATAAATTGGAGACATACAGCAGGGGAGAGATCAAAACAAGGAGGGAAAAGCACAAGAGTCTATGGTGGCAGTTCATGGGTGACTTGGTGGTGGGAATTTTATAGGGATTAATACCTGTGAGAAAAAATCAAATATTATACAAAAATGAACAATGATGCAAAATATATATATTTCAATAAATATATATTTTAATTAAAAATAATTAAAAGCACTGGAGAAATGTTCTTTTAGGAATAATAACTGAAAACTAACTATTACAGTTAATCCTACTGAATTTCTGGACCTGTGATTAACTATTTCTTTCTCTAAAGCGATGTGAGAGGTTATCTGTCTGTCTATAGATCTATCTATTTATCTATCTATCTATCTGTCTATCTATCCCATCCATCCAGCTATCTAGCTATCTAATCTATCTGTCTCACAATGTAAGAAAGATTTCTGCCATAAATGACAATGTTATGTTAATGTAGAAGGATACTAAAGGAACTTTGGAGAATGCAAACTTCTAAGTTTGCATGACAACTTATTCCCTTTCAGACTTTGCAGTTAATGTAGATTTCAGGAGTATAGAACTATAAATGTAATGAGAAAATTTCAAGGAAGAACATTTAAATTGTAACAAAAAATCAACACAGGGCTTTGGATGTACTTTGTGTTCAATGATTTTTTTTATTAAATTTTTGTGCTATTGCACAACTTTGAAGAGACCATTTTGTGGTTAGGTCAAATCAATTTTTATCAACACATTAAATTTTTAAAAACAACTAGATTTTAATCCATCTTTTCAGTTTATTAATGGGTTATTTTGAGTTTATAAGTTTCCTTGCAAGAGAAAACTCAACTATTGTTTACTTTAAAGGAATATTTATAAATTGCAAATGACTTGCTGTGTAATAGACCTAGCTTCAAGTTATATCAACAAGATTATTTCCCAGTCCTCTTTTTCAAGCCAACCTAAAATTGAGTTAAATATTATTTAAAAACATTTGCTATTGAGATTTTTCAATGCTTTTAAAAGGAAAAACTAAAGTGTTCTAAGTGACCATGACGTGTTTAAGTAAATATTTTCCCCAAAGGTTCAATGTATAATTTAACTTGAGAAGATATGGGGTAAACACAGAGACCTGCTGCAATGTTTCAGGAAGTAAATTTACCATTTCCTCTGATTTTGGAAAGCCCTTTAAAACATACAAAACTGCAGTGAGTTCTCACAGCATCACTTTTCCTAAAGACATAACAGCTTGGATAACCAATAGTGCCGATCAATCAGTTAATCAATGTGCTAGGAAATCTTTGGGGAAAATGCCATAAA
The DNA here is from genome assembly GCF_014898055.3 of Talpa occidentalis. Taxonomy (NCBI): domain Eukaryota; kingdom Metazoa; phylum Chordata; class Mammalia; order Eulipotyphla; family Talpidae; genus Talpa; species Talpa occidentalis. Next base: position 61,574,387 of record NW_023605194.1, read on the forward strand.
AATGGTCACTGTTTCTTTCTCCTATCCTTTGCTTCATTGTCCCTGAATGACTTCACAACTGAGTTTATAGATCAAAGGACTTCTATGATGACTCACAAATTTCTGTTGGAATATGGAGAGATTTCCAGAAAAGTCAACATTTACTTCATGTAGAGAGCTTTCAGTTTGAATGAGTAGAGTGATCTAACCCTGAAAAATAGTTGATCTAACCCTGAAAAACAGCTCAACTAGCTGACCTGTGCAGGTATTCATCTTTCATGCCCAAAGACCTCTGCTGGCAGCAGTGAAAACCCAAGTGGGAACTTAATAAAAATGAAAATTGTGGTAGCAAAATACACTTACAAGGTTAATGTGACATATTGCAAAATTTGGGGAGGTTATAATGGTTTCTATATAACCACAGTACTGATTTTGAAAACCCTAGAGAAACAGCTGCATTTTGAAATATAAGCTGTCTTGCCAGCATAGGAAAGCCTAGATAGTCAGGGTGTGTAAGTCTTGAGATGCTAGGATGTTGGGAAAACCTGCAAGCATCTCTTAGTGAGGAATAACAGGATAATACAAAACCTGCAGAATTTTACACTTACAGATATCTGCAGACACATATCTGCTCCAAAGGTCGCATTGTTAATTTCTTTACTACAGAGTGGTAAAGAATGAGAAAAACTGTTGATAAAATCAGTTCTGATGACGTATTAGGAAAATTATTGTGCTCTTACCATGTGGTTTCTGATTACCTGTGAATATCTCCATTTCTGGCATTTGGTAGCAACTGGTTGAGGCAAACCTGGCAAAATCACTTCCAGCTGCTGGAAGATTAACTTCTGCACATCCTCAATGCTGTGTTCCAAGTGTGCAACTCCAAATGGGACAGACGTGTGAACGGCAAGGGAAGGTCCGATTTCTGATGACTCTGGTGTGGGAGGAACAAAAAGATATATCTTACAGTGGGAAACATGGAGGTGTGTCTGCATTTCAATCCAGAGTTGAGATTTGATCACAATAAACAGACACAAGTGGAAAGAAAGGACATTCTAATATCAAGGCATACAATTAGGCTATTTCTGGATTTCAAACTTAAGCTTCTCTGAAGAGGAGGACAGATTCATTTTTGGAAACTAAATTTCAGGTCTTGCTATAGAACTGGAAGGAAAGCTATAAAAACACCTACATATACTGGTATAATTAAATTTATTGATATGTTCATCTTCCCTCATTTTTTATACACAAACCTATAATCTCCTTAAATTGTGAATGCAAAGTAGATTTCAATAAATGTATCTTATTAATATTATGTTAATGGATAACAAGTTATTCATTTTACCTTTAATTTTGCAAAATATTGTGTTGAAATTATATAAATGCCAGAATAAAACAGCCTTAACACTTAAAAAAATCAGGCTTCTTTCTAGAAACAGGCATGACATCATGATATTCTTCATATTTTAAGCAGTATTAAAAATAAAAGTCTGCCTGATTCATTATATGGAATTATATTTACTTTTGTTTGCCATTAAATTTATTTTTTGCTGTATTTTCACAATTATAAATAATGATTGACTGCTGCATATCTTTCACCCTTTAATAGAAAATAGGAAAATTGAGTAAAGCTTGAAGTTGAAAGTAAAATGACTGAGGCATTAGAAAATACATTCTTGGCTAGGATGTTAACAAGAGTTTGCTGATTATTAATATTTGTTTAAAACCTACAGATGAGATAAATTTGAAGGGAAATAATAATGGATCAGAAAGGCATGAAAAAAGAAAGTTGGTGCTCACCACTGCTGAAAGAAGAGAATAATCAAGTATGAGAGGCACTGTCAGGTGCTGGAAAGCCTGATTCTGAAAATTCCTTAATTTAGAATTGTAAAGAGTAAAACGACAATTTCTTTGAGATAGGTTTGTACAATTCTACTCCGGGAGAAGAAAGGATTGAACAACATAAGCCACTTACTAGCTAGATGGCCACTTACCCTCTTTACATCTCAGGTTTCTATTTTTGGTAAAATGAACATGTTGATACCTATCACATAGGTTTGTTGTGTAGATAAAATAACAGTGCACAGGAAGTGCTCAGCATAGTTTCTGGCACATCAAGGTAAACTATGGGAATAGGAGAAATAAACCTGACAGGTACAAAAAAAAATCACCCAAATTATAACTTTATTTTTGTAAAAGTACTTTATTTTTCCACTGTGCACTACTCAGAGAATCGTGGATGGTGAACTTTTCAGCCAAACTCCAGGGACAGAGTCCCATGATGTTATAAGCATTTTTTAAAATCTTTGTTTTTAAAGGTTTATTTATTTATACAAGAACTGGGGTACAGGCCAGAGGCGCAGGAGGGTGAGAGAATTCACCAGAGACAGAGCGGGGAGCAGAACAGGCAGACAACTGAAAACACTGCTGAGGGAGCAGCAGGCGAGCCAGGAGAGGTCTGCCACACCATATGGGTATCTCCCTGGTTGGCTGGGAATTGAATCCACACTGCAGAGGCTGTGGACAGTTTCACAGCACTGTGCTCAACCCGCTGCGCCACCGGGGAGGCCGGATGCTATAAGCCTTAAAGTGGGGTGCTTCCGAACATTTTCCAATGTGTTAGGTGGGAGACTGGACTTCAGTATCTGTGCAGTAAATGCAATGGTAACAGATTGTCCATTGTTTTCATCTTATAGCAGCTGGAACAAAGGGAAAGAGGAAAGAGAAAGGCCATCTCTTTGAATATTCAATGTTTAAATTGTCAGTACAGATTTTCCAGCCACCACACAGAGGGAAGGACCAAGGAAAGCAAAATATCAAGTACTTTCACCCAAAAGACCATGCTGAGAAATCTACCATATATGGCCTCAAGAAGAGCTATATATGTTGCCAGTCAATATATTGAGGGAGGCTTGTCACAGTACGAGGGTGCTAATACCACACATCTTTCCATGAGATATCAAATCTGCCCAGAGAAGGAAACCTACTGGGTCAGCATTCTGAAGCAGGAGAGTAGAGTTTCTGAGTTGGTTTATCTATGGCAGGCTTCAAAGGAAAATGAACATTAGCTGCATGCTGACAATTGAGAGGTTGCCCTGACCCAGCCATTTGTTCTAAAGAGAACTCATAAAATTGCGAAGGTCAATGATGGCGCATTGCCAGGTTTCTCCCATCTACATTAGCCGTCCACTCCAAGGAGAGCAATAAAAAAGGAAATTTAAGACCCAAAGTGAAACAGTACTTGCATAACAATGAGAGAATAATCTGGCTACTTTTTAATTTGGAATTAGACAAAAATTTTGCAAATTTAGATAAAAAGTTGAAGAGTTGCAACTTAAAACAATGAATTTTAAGGAAAGCTTACCTAGCCCCTCAAAACAAAATCCAAAAATAAAAACAGCCAGGTATTTAAACGTGACCATGGTTTGAAAATGGAATGTTATAAAAAGTTACAAATAAGTTAATAGGATTCAGAGAATAAATTCAGTATCATTATTCTTTGATTGCTGAGACGGTAATAATGTTATCTTTTTTCCCCTTTTCTTTATTTTTTTATTTTTTAGTTTTATTTTTTTTAAAGATTATTTATGCATACAAGAACTGAAGCACTTACTTTTGGCATCTTAAATGCAAAGTTCATAGTAAGTCGACAACTGTTTCTGTTCACTGGAAATCAATGGCTTTAGCTGGAAGATAAGTATTTCAACCCTCACATACTTAATATACCCATGATCTTGGGTTACTTAATCTCTGAGGCTGCACTTCATTCCACGGCTAAAAGGGAGTAATAGTACTTACCTTATAAGGACATCACGAGGATTAAATGGTTTAGGACACATAAAAGTTTTTCTTCAAATATAAAGTGCTACACAAACATATGGTATGCCTAGAAAACATTCTTGCTTTACCTGTGTGCTATAGTAAGAGCAACTTTAGAAAAGGATAACATAGTTGATTTCTCTTGAAGTACTAATGTTGATTATTATATCAACACTTCAGGGATAGTGGCAAGTATTGCAGGGCATAAGCATTCTTGTGCATAAGCACAGGATTTAGTTTTTGTTTGTGGTAAAATATACATAATTTAAAAATGACCATTTAACCTATTTTAAGTATATAGTTCTCTGGCATTAAATAGATTTTCATTGTTCTGTAACCATCACTAATATCCATCTCCAGAACTTTATAATCTTCCCAAACTGAAACGCAATCATCATTTTATTTTCTGTCTCATGAATTAGACTACTCTAGGTACACCACATAAGTGGGATCATACAGTGTTTGTCCTTTTGTGACTGGCTTATTTCAGTTAGCATGATGTCTTCAAGGTTCATCCACATTGTAGTATATGTCAGAATTTCCTGCTCTTTAAGACTGTATCATATTACATTACGTGTATATAGTCATGTGTCACTTTTAATGAAAGTGATGAATTCTCAGAAACACATCACTAAGTGATTTCTTGGCTGGGTGAACATCATAGAGTATAATTGCACAAACTTAGACATGGTACAGCCCACTTACACATATAGATAGGCTACAGGGTATAGTTCATTGAGACCACTGTTGTTGATGTCCTTCAGTCCCTCATTGACCGAAATGTGGCAAAGTGACACAAGACTGTATATACCACATTTTGTTTCTGCATTCATTTGTTGATGGAAGCACCTTAAGTTGCTTCTACCTATTGGCTATGGTGAATAATGTCGCTATGAACATGAGTGTACAAATTCCTATTCATTTCTTGTGGGTGTGTATGTGTGATGTGGAATTACTGGATCATACAGTAATTCCATGTTTACATTTTTGAAGAATTACCATATTATTTGCTACTGTGGCTACATCATTTTTATTCCAGTAGTTCAAAAAGATTCCAATTTCATCATATCCTCACCAACACTCTTTATATTTTATAATAACCATCCTAATGGGTGTGAAGTGGGCAAGACAGTTTTTAGTTTGCAATTTCTCTTTTTAGTTCTAACAATTTTTACTTTATATTGAAGATTTTTTTAGTGTTCTGTTTCTCACAACACTATGTTGTGAACCTCTATATCTAGACAGGTCTTTTATAGAAAAATATAGTTTTTACTTGCCTCACTTTTTCAGCATTTCTTTCTGTTTAAAATTTCTGCTTTCTTTTTGATTGAACCAGTTTTACCTCATTACATTCTTTCCCTTTCGTAGTTTATTTTAATTAAACATGTACTAATTTTACAACAAAGATACAGCTTATTTCTATTTGTAGGGGTGATCCATTCATTTAAGCATCCATATTAAGTCAAAAGTTAGTATCTATACCCTTCTTCGGAAAAATATAAGAACTTCAGAATATTTTAACTTTGGTTTTTATGTTTTTGTTATCCAAGACTTACTTCTCCAGCTTTGTTTAATATAGACACTGCTTACTTATATTTATTTACAGCTCCCTTCTTGGATCTCACATTTTTTCTCGAATCATTTTCATTTCCTAAAGTATGTTTTTTCCAAGTTTCTTAATGAGGTTCTGTTAAAGGTAAACACCCTTCAGTTTTAATTTTTCTAAAAATGTCTTCATTTCACCTTCATTTGTGAAAGATAGTTTTCTTTGGTATGTAATAATAGACTGAAAATACTTTTCTTAGCACTTAAAAGATATTATTTCTAAGTTTTCAGTGATGCTGTTAGGAAGTCACCTCTTAGTTTGGTTGTAGGTCCTTCCAGTAATTTTTCTTTCATGTTTGTGTGCGCTTTGTTGTTTTCTCTTTGCCTTGGTTTTTCACTTGGATATCACGACATTTGAGATTCTTTTTGTTTATCTTCTTTGTCTTTGCTAGGCTTTTGAATCTGAAGTCTCATTTCTTGTCATTAATTTTGGTAATTGCTCAGCCATCAGTTCTTCCCAATTTCTACTCTGTATTCATGGATCTCTAATTAGAGATATGTAGACCTATATTCTCATTCTATCTTCATGTGCCTTATTCTCTTTTTTAATATTTTCCATCTCTGGCTCTTTATGCTATATTGAATGTAATTTCTTCTAATTTATCTTTCAGTCCACCATTTTTCCTTCATCCGCGTTTATTCTGATATTTAATTTGTTCTCTGAATTTCAAATTTAAATTATTTATTCTTCCTTTGTAGAAGTTCTATTTTTCAAATCTTCATGATCAATTTCAATAGTTTATTTTTTCCTAGCATACTATCATTATTCTATTTCTGTAAACATATTCAATATATTATACTGTGGTTTTGGCTATTTTAAAATCAGCAGTCTTTATGAGTTTTTTTCTTTTCCTACTTGAGCCCATGTTTCCTAGAAACTTTATCTAAGAAATTCTTTGAGGCCTGAGTTTTGAGAGTGTTCCTTTGGAGATTTACTTTTTTTCCTGCCAGATGCCTTGGGCAATTCTGCCCATGACTACTTTAACTAAATTTTTAGAATATACCTGGGGAATGAATTCTGGCACCAAATCTGACTAAGGGAGGATATGTGGTTGGGTATCCCAGGGGAGACATTTTATTTCTTTTTTGTTTTTTTCCACTCCACTCAAAGACAGGCCAGCATATCCATTATCTTCTTCTGCCAGATAGGCTATTTGAGATACAGAGAAGTCCCTTAAAAGCAAAAAAGTGTACACATCCATTCTAATACATTTTTAAAACTTAAAAGGGATATTTTCTTGTCCAGTAACTTATTGAATTAACTCACCATAAAAGAAATCGATACAAGCCACAACACACAAAATAAATGAAAAACAGCCATTAGATTAATTTTTAAAGTTTCAGTATTTAGTTGCTTTGTGATTTATTTAAAACTGTCATGCTAAAAAATTGTCAAGCTTATCTATTGTTTCTTTTATACATATATATCACATTTACACATATAAGCACATACACACCAAATTATAAAGTTCTTCTACTCATATTAATAGGGACTTTTTTATATTAATAGATATTATTATGAAAAACATGATAATCTCAGAATGTATTTAAAAGGCATCCACTAACATTTAATTCTAGATATTCATGGAAAACATATGTAAAAGATAACTTTCTGAAAATGAGATAGACATCTTTCTTAAGTTGGTTGTATACTTTATGATGAAGTAATATAGACTTTCACAATAAAGTCAGAATAAACAATGCCTAGTTACACCAAAGATATTTAATATTACTCCGATTGGTGCAATAAGACTTAAAAAATAGGAGTAAGATTTATAATTTTTAGGAAAAAGAAGAAATCATATGGAAAGTGAACCAATATAAAAATGCATCAAATTAATTAAGATTTTTTGATATTAAATTGATTTCCCTATATACCAGCAAAACTAGTAAGAGAAAATTCTTAATTCTTTAAGATTTTTTGAACTTGAAAAAATGATTTTAAAGGAAAAATAAGGCAATGAAAACAGTTACATTTTTTAAAAAATAATTAAATGAGGGCCTCCTGGTGGTGCAGGGGTTAAGTCTCAGCGCTATCAAGCTACCATCAGCTCCTGGGTCTGAGCTCAATTCCTGGCCAGCGAGCTAACCCACATGGCGCGGCGGACCTCTCCTGTCTGGCCTGCCGCTCCCTTCAGTAGTGTGTTTCAGTAGATCCGCCTGTTCTGCTCCCCACTCTGTCTCTGGTGAATCCTCTCACCACCACCCCCACCTCTGTCCCTCTGACCTACACCCCAGCTCTTGTATGCATAAATAAAAATAAATCTTTTTTAAAAATTCAATGAGTGGAGACTTGCTTTGTCATATATTTAAATGCATTATAAAACTACACATTGAGAGACTAGTTGACTGTAATAAATACTGTTAACAGCCTCACTGACAATAATAGTCAATGAATCCAAATAGATATCCTTGTAAAAGATACTAAAATAAAATAAGTATTCAGGGCCTCCCCTGGTGGTGCAGCGATTGATCGATGGGCTGCGAGGCTGCCCGCAGCCTCTGCAGTGCCGGTTCGATCCCCGGCCACCGGCAAGGGTCCCACATGGCACGACAGACCTCGCCTGTCTCACTCGCTGCTCCCCTCAGCAGTGTATTTCATCAGTCTGCCTGTTCTGTTCCCCCGCTCTGGCTCTGGTGAATTCTCTCACCCTCCTGCGCTTCTGACTGTGCCCAGTGCTTATATAAATAAATAAATCTTTAAAATAAAAATAAAATATGTATTCAGTATAGGTTAACAAACAAGGTAATGGAGGAAAATGTACTTTTCTATATCATACTAGAAAATTGTATATATTGAATAAACTAACTAGGAATGTTACAGAGAAGGAGAGGTGTCATTTCCCCCACCCCACACAGATGCAGCAACCTTGGGCTGCAATGTGGTCTCAGAATGCCACGATCAGACCTCCCAAACAGGGGAGCTACTATGCACTAGAGGTGGAGTTGAGGTGATATAACACAGAACTCAGGCAGGACCTGGACACTTGCTGATGTGGCCCTAACTTACACATCAGTACAGAAGATATGTGGAGGAGAGGCATGTAGAGACACTTGGCAGAGCCATGAGGGTGACACGTGGGGATGCTGTCCTTGGCAGAGACAATGGCAACTATTTTCTTGATTTGTATGTCTGAATCTCTCTTTCTGTCCCAGACTTGTCCCCTTTCTTGTGGTTCTATCCAGAGTTACCTTGAATTTATGTCAAGTTTCTCAGCCTCAGCAGCCCCATATAGGGCCAACCCTGTTCGGCTAAGCATTTGCCCAAGAGGGGATGGGTAATTTTGGTAGTTTTAGTAGGAAACTGTTATTGGGAATACTTTTTTTCTTACTGTATGCACACTAATTCTATTAAAGACCTTTCACACTAAGGGTCTGCTTTCATTGCCTTTGTTCACATGGATGGCTGGATCCCTTAAGAGCATGTACCCCATAAGTCATGTGTTAACAGGAATAATCTCTTTCCAGCTTCGTGCCAAATTTGCCACCATTTCTGACTTCGTATTTCCATTAACCATATGAAGAATGCACATTCTTAGGTAACAGAGTAAGCTCAAATGCACAGGCTCACCCTTCTTCACAGGAAAATACCTCAGGAACCTTTTCCATCTGATAAACTTTAATTTCTGCACTATCTATCAAGGAATAGAAGTTGGATCTATCAAAGGAGAGGAATATAATGCCAACTCTGGATTCCATATCTGACAGGAAGTAGAGGACTTGAAAAGCTTACGGAGGTGAAGACACTCTAGTTATATGCCAAGAACATCAAGAAATGGTGGAAAATATTTCTTTAATTAGTGATTCAATCAAGTGGGTATCTAGTGCAGTGTTTGCTATCATGATGAATTCAATTAATGTCTTCCAGAAGTTTACATCTTAGTAGGGAAAACAATTAGAGCCATTATCTGACTAAAGGGTCTGGTATTGCCAGTGTGTGCACACCAAGTTCAGGAAACAAAGCAGATTCTTGTGAAGAAAGGAAAGGGATGAGTTGAGAGTTATACAATTTGGTGGTGCTGGTGGTCAGCAATCCTTCTTCCTGGCAAGAGAAATTGGTAGTTTGTTTTCCTCTCCCCATTTTATATGGAAGTGGTTCAACTATCTGTGGCCCCTAGCCATGAGCACTCTTATGACAATTCAGCTCTTTCATATGACTCCAGGGCCCAGCAGCAGATGTAATAGAGAGTAAGCCAATCACATTGGTAAGTTCAACAACAACAAAATCTAAATTCATCCTTGATGAAAGAATACCAGAGGAAAGGGAAGGAAGAATTGTAGGAGGAGGAAGAGAGACTTGAGATGGAAAGATACATGCTCCTAATGTCTCTTTCTCCTCTTCCTTACCTTCCAAGCAGAGCCAACCCAAACAAGCGTAAAGCACTCTGTCATTGACATTCCACCTCCTTGGCAGCATGTCTGCTGTTCTGCATGTCTGCTGCTGGCCCGGGCTCAGCAACCAGGTCTCACTATTCCAAGGGACCACCTGCAGGTTTTATTTGCTTTTCAAAAATCTCAAACCTATTTCACATGTGTAAGTTACACAGGCCAAAATGAGAGCCCTACTCATATTCTGGGCAACTTCATTACCTCCAATTATCTGCAGCAGGGACTTCTGGAGTAAGCATTTATATTCATACAACACAATTGTATGGTTCCAACTGAAGAATAAGATTCTGGAATGTAAATGTATGAAATGATAGCATGGGCCAGGCACAGAGAAAAAAAAAAATGGTTATTACTCACAGACCTCCCCTTTACTTAATTTTTATCCTATTATCTTTAAAGAGAAATGGTTTTGTTATTTTTTCCCCTTATTATTTCCCTGGAGAAAGGGGCCTGTATTAATTGATAATAGCAATTGCTTTATATATCCAATTAAAATCATAGAAGAAGTCTGAATGAAGTCTCATTTGGGAGACATAAGATAAGAGTATCTAGAGAAGTGACAGGAGAAGGTAACTGGAAAAGATACAGAATGAGAAATGAACAGAGAAGTCATATTCTTGTCATCAAATAGATACTCAAATTACCTGACAAGCCTGTACTTTCCTTTTTAAAGGTAAAATATCTTTTCAAAAGGGAGGCATGATGGGGGTGAAATGTCAGTCTCTTAAATGAGAAAAACTGTAATTCAAGTTTGAAAGTGTATTTTTCCCTTCCTGTTGAAAGTAGTACCTAACTCTTCCTAGAAAACAGTTACATACCATCTAAGATTTACAGAAAATTCTGGAGCACTATTTCCTTTACTAAGAGGCAGGATGTAATTTATTTAATATGAACAAATCATATCTCTTTCTCCTTCATGATTGCAGATTTTGAGAGTTATCAGTTGCATTCTGGATCTTGAGTCAGAAATTTTGCTTCCCCACTTAGGGTGATCACAGTGTCTCTGTGATTCCTTAGGTCAGAGTTGCTCATAGTCTATCCTATGACATATTGATTGTTATTAGACAAAATAAGTAGCAATGACATTCTTTGGACAAACACATATTTAAATTGTCTGTTATAAACAAAATTAAATAGGGCTTCTCAGAATCCTTAATATGATTATATACAGTGTGATTCTTCAAAGGAAAGATGGCATGAAATTATTATTAGTTTAATTTTAAACTACAAGTTGCAAAATAATAAAGAGAAAAATAGCAAGTATTGCTTCTATTTCAGACCTGCATTTCCACTCCCCAGGGGAGACTGCCAAGAGTTTTTTATATATCTGTCCTGAAATGTTCCACATGTGAGCTGGCATATCTACTCCCCTCTTTAAATAGGAAACCCAATCGTACTCTACCGATTGTTCTGTAACTTTGTTCATTTAACATCTCTTGGATAGCTCTCTATCAGTTCTTGTGATCCTATTTACTTTAACAGTATGGAATTACCACCACTATTCGTCAGTCTTCCACTGAGGATGTTTTGTTTTATCCAATTTGCTGCTATAATAAACTATGCTGTAAAGAGTACATTTATGTGTATATTTTTGTTGTTTTTATCTGAGATTGTCTATGAGATAACTTCCTAGAAATAGAACTGTTGAAGCAGAGTAAACAAATTTTAAATTATTTTAGATATAGCTAAATGGTTCTCCAAAACTGCACTCTCTTCAACAGCACACGAGAGCCCTTGTTTTTCCATATGCCTACCAGCACTGGGCAATTTTTGTTAATCTACCAGGTTAAAACATATATTATTTTACTCTTAGTTTTTAATGAATTATTTATGAGTATGATTTTTCACATACAAACCCAATTCATATATTCTTTTTCAGTGATTTGCCTTGTTCTTTTTCTCCTGGCAATAAGAGTGCCAACATAAGGAACACTACAGATTAAATCAGAGTTAACTGAGAGGTTCGGGGATTGGCACACATAAAGTGTTGGTCAAATGTTATTTGGAAGACTTACCTGTCAGGGCTGACTCATTTCCATTTCAGGGGATTAAAGTTATTGAGGTTTAACTGACTAACATCTTACCTTCCACTTCATTGATGGGAAATCTAAATCTCAGAAAACAGTGCATCATGGGAGAAAAGTATGTACCAGAATCATAGTATTTATCACATTGTACTTTAATTATCTATTACATTTCTGTCTTCCCTGTGGTCTGAGAGTTATCTGAATTTATGGATCTTGTCTTACTTTTTTTACATTTCTGATATATACCTCAGCTCTTGGCACATGCAAATAACCAACATTTGTTGAATATTTGGATGGACAGTTGAATGAAGTGACAGTTCTGTTGTCTGCACCGAGGGGGACTTGGATAGGTAGAGCCAGCTTTCCTCCATCTACTGAATAAACAGTATGGAGTCAGCTCTACTGGATAAAACAACCACAGATTTAAAATCAGAGGTCAGTGAATGCTCACAGTTGAACAATTATACCTCTGGTTCTATATGTGACCCTAAGAAACTTTCCATCAATGAGTTAAAAATAGTAGCTTAAAAAAACACCTCACATACTATTAGTTCTTCTCTCTTTTGGTCTTTGACTTGTTTATTCTAGTCTTGGGAGTACTAATCTCTCTATGGGGTATGCAATTTCCATTTTAAATAAAGACTAGGAAGGGAAATTTTAAAGCTGATACACGTGTATATTTGTAATCCTTGTTATTCCAGGCTATATATATTTATATTTGTTATGTTCAACAAGACATAGAGACATCCTCTAAACAATTTCATATAAGATAACCATTCTGATAGACATTTCACTAAATATAAACAAGTACGTAAAACCTCACATGATGAATTGAAAATAAAATGAAAATTCCTCTAAAGTCCATACTCCTAATTTCAGAAGATGTCTCTCCATAGCTTCAATATAAGTAAATGTATACAAATTCAGGAAATAATCTTTCTGTAAACAATGGAAAATTGTTCACAGAAGAGTGTGTTCTGCCTTTTCTAGCCAACTGAGAAAGTAAATGATAACATTCAACAGTAATCCAAACTTCTTGAATAATAAACAACATGCTGCCTTTTTCTGCAAAATTGTGAGTGTTGGTTGCTAGAGGCTTTGGGATGCAGTTAGGAGGATGGGGACAGGAACATGGTTAGACTACTGGGGATAATTTTCTATTTATTAGAACATTGCCAAATCCTGAGAGTACAGTAGATGTAAGAATTAAGGTGTCAAATCAAATCTTCAAAACAGAAAAGACTTCCTCATAGAAAAGGTGATCGGTCAATGGAGAGGGCTGACTTATAGAGGGCTGAGTTATAGAGGGATGAGAGGCAAGCTAGGCCTGGGGGTTGGAAGAATTTTAGGGAAAAAAATATACATTATCTAGGCAAATTGATTTAATATTTTATTTCCTACTGGGTTTCAATAAGGAGCTCAAACCAGGTCGCAAATTGTGAAGGTCTTCTGCAGAGTAATCTACTAATAGATTAAAGAGCCCAGTAGCTCTTAGAGAGAAGATGTGGGATAGTATAGTTGAAACTGACCTTCTGGCTAGTTGTGAGGATGATATAAGGGAATGTCTTTTTGGTGGACATCACCTGCTCAGCATGCATGGGCTCTCCTGTCACAATAGTATCCACATTTTATTTATTTAATTTAATTTTATTTTTTTAAAGATTTATTTATTTATGCATATAAGAGCTGGGATACAGGCCAGAGATATGGGGGTGAGAGGACTCACCAGAGACAGAGCAGGGAGCCGAACAGGCAGACTGACTGAAATACATTGCTGAGGTGAGCAGCAGGCAAGACAGGAGAGGTCTGCTGCACCATGTGGGTTTCTCCCTGGCCTGTCGGGGATCGAACAACTGCTGCAGAGGCTGTGGATTGCCTCATAGTGCGGTGCTCAACTCCTTGTGCCACCAGGGAGGCTCAGTATCCACATTATATTTTAGGGGATCACCTCTCCCCTTCTTTCAGTATTGTAAGGGTGGCCTAAGTTAAACTGATAAGTAAATGCTCCTCTGGGTCACAGTGATTGGTTCAGCCATGGGTACAAAACTCAAATCAAGTCAGTCAGGTCAATGAGATTCAATTCAAGGAGTAATGTTGAGCTTTTGGGGAAATGGGCCTTTTTTTTTTTGTCAGCCATGGCACTGGAACACTTGGTTTTATCTGGTGTCACCAAGAATGAATCATCCAGGAGAAGTTAGAGACAAGAAATGGATAGAAACTAAGTCATTTTGATGTTGATTGAATCAATGCAGGATATGCCTAAAGTTTTACAAAGGGTTTTTTTAGGGACAATATGAATAAATTCTGGTTTTTGGTTTTTTTATTTTAAGCCAGCAGAGTGGGTTTTATGTCACTTGCAACCTAAATTATCTTTAGTATATGAAGTATCTCTCACTATGTCTGGCAAGTGTATGATTATTCCTACAAATCAGTTTTCTTTCTTTCTTTTCTCCTGTCCTCTTGTCTGCTCTTAATCTTATGTTATATTTCCAGTAGATAAAGATAACTGGATCTTACAACTTACTTAAAAAGCATGACCAGAGGGGCGGAGCAACATGGCGGCGAGGAGACGCTGCGAGTAAGATCTCCCATTAAAAAAAGTTAATAGGGAGGAAAAGCGGCAGGTCCCAGTGAGAACAGGGAAGATAAACGGACGACTCCAGCAAACTACCCGAAGAAGAAAGTGGCCATAAAAGAGGACCAGAAGGGAGGAAAGCGCAGAACCCTGCTCCCCTCCCCCACCCACAGAGTCGGCACTCTCCGACCAGCAGAGAGGAGGAAAAAAACAAGCTAAAACGACCAACAAGAACAAACTACACAGCAAGCGGGACTGTGAGTGGAAAGGAACTATTTCAGCCACCACACCCCGTGAACGGGAGCTGTGGAGAACCCTGCAGGATTCGCCGCGGCGGTGAGCGAACGGCTCCGGGCGCCATTAGAGAAGAACAAAGAGACTCTGGAGGAGACCCGCACTCAGCCCCGGGCCGGCTGGTAAGCTTGTGCGGAAAAGCAGCGTGCTTTGCGCGCTTGAAAAGCAAACGCGGATCGGGATCGCAGCTGCCCAGGTCCCCGCGCCTGCGACCTAGGCTTGCGGGGAGACGCGCAGAGGCCCTCACTGAGGTGAAAGTCCCTCACTGAGTAAGCAGGAACCAGGCGCCCAGGCACGGGAGCAGGTGCAAAAGGCGCCATTCCCGGCGCCACTGAACTGGGCTACAGCCCACGTCCTGGACCTGAGGGCTTTGGAACTGAGACCCGGGGCATGAAATTAGGGGCATGGGTTCCCCACGACGGTGGGGCACAAGGCAGACACAGCACCCCAAAGCCGTTGAGGTTTACCCTACCATTCCTGCTCTGTTCCCTGTCCCACGGGGTGGGGGGAGGCGAAAAACAGCCCCCCCAAGGACAATAGGAGAGATCTCTGGCGCCACCTAGCGACCAGGAAAAAAAAGTCACTAACACCCCATAGAACAGGGAAATTTCTTAAGACTGCTTGAAAAGGGCAGAAGGCTCCCGGAGGAGACAGTGGCCAGCTGGGAAGTTAGCCCACGCCAGGCCCCTTCCAACCAGCAGTCTGAGCCCACAGAGGGAACAGGCACCCACGGCCGGGGCAGACCGGGCGTGCAGAAGAGTGTGCCTGAGACCGGAAGCGCAGGGACTGAGTCCCACGTCGCCATTTTAGAACAGGGACATTTCTTCAGTAAAGACTGCCTGAAACCAGCAGAAAGCCCCCTCAGAAGCCAGAGATGGCTCCTGGAGGAGCCAGAGGGGAGCGGAGAAGTTCACCCAAGATGCCGGCCAGTCTGAGCAACACAGTGTCCCAATGCATACGACAAATTAGAAAACAGACAGTAGGGAATAGAAGAACCACACGCAACCTAACAACTCCTCAGGAAAAAAGCACACCACAAAAAGAAAACCACCCTCCAGATTACAACGACAGTAACTTGGAAGAACTTCTGAGACTTCCAGAAAGAGAATTTAAAATTGCTGTGATTAAAAAACTGACAGAAGTCATAAAGGAAAACAATGATATGAGAAAAATAATCAACGATCAGAAGAATGAAATTGAGTCCGTAAAGAGGGAAGCAAAAGAAACACAGGAGATCAAAGAATTAATGGAGGAACTAAAGAACTCTGGGAAAAGCAATGAAAGCAGAATAGATGAAATGGAAGAACGAATAAGTACTCTTGAAGACACAGAAATAAAAAGAACCAAAACAGAAAAGGAAAGAGAAGTACAAAGGAAAAAGAAGGAAGAAAGACTTCGGGAACTATCTGACTCCATGAGGAAAGGAAATATAAGAGTTATAGGAATTCCAGAAGGAGAGGAGAGAGATGTAGGAACAGAGAAAATATTCCAGGAGATAATTGAAGAGAACTTCCCAAATGTGAAGAAGGAGCTGAAAATTGATATACAAGAAGCAAGAAGAACACCAAACTTCCACGACAAAAGGAAAAATACAGCAAGACACATAATAGTAAAGCTCCCAAGAATCCAGGACAAGGAAAAAATAATGAAGCTGGCAAGAGGGAAGAAACAGATAACATTCAAAGGAAAACCAATCAGGCTGACATCGGACTTCTCTGAAGAAACACTACGGGCAAGGAGAGAGTGGAGGGACATAGTCAACAGACTCCAAGAAAACAAATGCCAACCAAGAATACTCTATCCCGCAAAGCTCTCCTTCCTCTATGAAGAAAGAATAAGGACCTTCCCAGACAAACAGAAACTCTGGGATTTCATTAAGACTAAACCCCCACTCCAAAAAATACTACAAGGAATCCTAAAGCCAGAACCTCAGAGGGACGAATAACAACGAAAGAAGGCCAAAAAAAAAAAAAAGTTATTAAAAGAATAAATAAAATCAAAGACAAACACAATGGCAAATACAGATGCTAACATATCAATATTAACTCTAAATGTAAATGGACTAAACGCTTCAATAAAAAGACACAGAGTTGCAGCCTGGATTAAGAAACAAAACCCAACCTTTTGCTGTCTCCAGGAAACACATTTAGCTACAAAAGATAAAAATAGGCTCAAAGTCAAAGGATGGAAAACAATCCTACAAGCAAATGGGCCAAAAAAGAAAGCAGGAACAGCTATACTTATATCAGATAAAACAGACTTCAAACTCAAAAAAATAAAAAGAGACCCCAATGGTCATTACATTATGATCAAGGGGACAATACTTCAAGAACAAATAACACTCATTAACATATACTCACCCAACGAAGGAGCACCAAAATATATCAGACAACTGTTGTCCTCTCTGAAAACAGACATCAGAGAAAACACATACGTAGTGGGAGACTTCAACACACCACTATCAACAATGGATAGATCAACAAGACAAAAAATAAGTAAAGAAACTAAAGCTCTAAATAAGGACCTAGAGCATTTGGGCTTAACAGACATCTATAGAACACTAAACCCCAAAAAAAACGGAGTACACATTTTTCTCAAGCGCACACGGATCATTCTCCAGGATCGATCACATACTGGGGCACAAGACAAACATCAACAGATACACCAAGATTGAAATCATACCAACCATCTTTTCTGACCATGAAGGCATCAAACTAGAAATAAACCATAAAAGGAAGGCAAGGAACTTTCCTACCTCATGGAGATTAAAAACCACACTACTGGAAGACCACTGGACTAATGAGGAGATCAAAGAAGAAATTAAAAAATTCTTTGAATTGAATGACAAGGAGGACACCAATATCCTAAATGTATGGGATGCAGCAAAAGCAGTAATAAGAGGAAAATATATAGCAATAGAAGCTCACATCAAGAAATAAGAAAGAACTCAAAGAAACAACCTAATCTCGAAGCTCAAAGATCTAGAAAAAGAACAACAAAAAAAAACCCAAAACCAGTAGAAGAAAAGAAATAATAAAAACCAAAGCAGAAATAAATGAAATTGAAACTAAAACTACAATCCAAAAGATCAATGAAACCAAGAGCTGGTTCTTTGAAAAAAATCAATAAAATAGACAAACCCCTAGCCAGGCTCACAAAGGAAAAAAGGGAGAAAGCACAAATAAACAGGATCACAAATGAAAGAGGAGAAATCACAACGGACACAGCAGAAATCAAAAGAATAATCAGTAACTACTATGAACAGTTATATGGAAACAAGTTCAACAATCTAGAGGAGATGGACAAATTCCTACAACTCTACAATCACCCAAAGCTAGATAAAGAAGAAATAGAACACCTAAACAGACCAATTACAAGCAGCAAAATTGAAATGGTAATCAAAAACCTCCCCAAAAACAAAAGCCCAGGACCTGATGGATTTTACAAATGAATTCTACCAAAGATTCAGAGACGAATTAGTGCCTATCCTTCACAAACTCTTCCAAAAAATTGAGAAGGAAGGGACAATACCAAACACGTTCTATGAAGCCAACATTACACTAATACCAAAACCGAACAAGGACAACACAAAAAAGGAAAACTACAGGCCAATCTCCCTAATGAACACTGATGCAAAAATCCTCAATAAAATTTTAGGCTATCAGAATCCAACAATGTATCCATAAGATAATTCACCACGACCAAGTAGGATTCATTCCAGGGACACAAGGATGGTTAACATCCGAAAATCAATCAACGTTATCCAACACATCAACAAAAAGAAATATAAAAACCATATGATAATATCAATAGATGCTGAGAAAGCTTTCGACAAAGTGCAACACCCATTCATGATAAAAGCCCTTGAAATTCTTGGGATACAAGGAACATACCTCAACATCATAAAGGCCATCTATGACAAGCCAACAGCCAGTATCATTCTCAATGGTGAAAAGCTGAAGGCAATTCCATTAAGATCTGGAACAAGACAAGGATGTCTACTCTCACCACTGCTTTTCAATATAATACTGGAAGTCCTAGCCAGAGCAATAAGACAAGAGAAAGACATCCAAGGAATCCAAATAGGAAAAGAAGTCAAACTATCACTATTTGCAGATGATATGATAATATACGTAGAGAACCCCAAAAACTCCACAGAAAAACTAATTCAACTAATCAATCAGTTCAGTAAAGTGGCAGGATACAAAATCAACACGCAAAAGTCAGTAGCCTTCCTATACACAAACAATAAATCTGAAGAAGAAGAAATAAAAAAAAACATCCCTTTTATATTGAAACAAAAAAAATCAAATATTTGGGAATAAATCTAACAAAAGAGGTAAAGGACCTATACAAAGAAAACTATAAGACACTGTTAAAAGAAATAGAAGAAGACACAATGAAATGGAAAGACATCCCCTGCTCATGGATTGGAAGAATAAACATTATTAAAATGGCCATCCTACCAAAAGCAATATACAGATTCAATGCTATTCCAATCAAAATTTCAATGTCATTCTTCAAAGAAATAGAACAATTATTGATGAAATTCATATGGAATCACAAAAAACCCCGAATAGCCAAAGCTCTACTGAAAGAAAAAAGAAGGCAATGGAGGCATCACACTCCCAGACTTCAAACTATACTACAAAGCCATAATCATCAAAACTGCATGGTATTGGAACAAGAACAGACATACAGACCAATGGAATCGAATAGAAAATCCAGAAATAAACCCACAGATTTATGGTCAACTAATCTTTGACAAAGGAGCAAAGACTATGCACTGGAGCAAAGAAAGTTTGTTCAATAAATGGTGCTGGGAAAACTGGGTCGCTACATGCAAAAGAATGAAGCTTGACCACTACCTCACACCATACACAAAAATCAACTCAAAATGGATTAAAGAACTAGACATAAGACCTGAAACCATAAAATATATAGAAGGAAATATAGGTGAAACACTACGTGATTTGCACATCAAAGACATCTTTACAGACACATCACCCAAAGCAGTGATAGTGAAGGCAAAGATAAACAGCTGGGACTACATCAAATTAAAGAGCTTCTGCACAGCAAAAGAGACAATAACAAAAACAAAGAGAAACCCCACCAACTGGGAGAACATTTTTGCACCCAACACTAATGATAAAGGACTGATCACAAAAATCTGCAAAGAGCTGATGAGACTCAACAACAGCAAAGAAAATAATCCAGTTAAAAAATGGGCAGAAGAGCTAAAAGAAACTTCTCTGAAGAGGAAATGCAAATGGCCAAAAGGCTTATGAAAAAATGTTCAACATCACTTGTCATCAGGGAAATGCAAATCAAAACTACCATGAGATACCATCTCACACCAGTGAGAATGGCACATATTAAAAAAACTAGCAACAACAAATGTTGGCGAGGGTGTGGAGAAAAAGGAACTCTTCTGCACTGTTGGTGGGAGTGCAAACTGGTCCAACCACTGTGGAGAGCTGTGTGGAGATTTCTGGACCTACTAAACATAGAGCTTCCATATGATCCAGCAATTCCACTCCTAGGTATCTACCCAAAGGACACAGAAACATCAATCCAAAGAACACCTGCACCCCTATGTTTATAGCAGCACTGTTTACAATAGCTAAGCTTTGGAAACAACCCAAATGCCCAAAAATAGATGACTGGATCAAGAAGATGTGGTCCATATACACCATGGAATATTACTCAGCATTCAAAAAAGATAAGCACATGCAATTTGCAGCAACATGGATGGCGCTGGAAGGGATCATGCTCAGCGAAATAAGCCAAAAAGAAAAAGAAAAATACCGGATGGTCTCACTCATAGCAGGAATCTAGAAAACTTAAATAAGGGACCAGGAAAATGAATAACTATAAGAAAGTGAAAATCAGAATCAACAAAAAACTATGAAACAGAGACACTTTTGGGGGGTGGGGGCGGGAGGGAGGGATTGGGATCAGAAATGGGGGGTTGCAATTGTATGGGGAACATAAAAATAAAATTTATTATTTAAAAAATAAAAGCATGACCAAATAATTATGAGAAAAACTCTTGCTGGGTCTCAGTTTCTTTATATATAAAGTAAAGGGATAAGAAAAGTCTAATCTCTTAAGTTTCCTTATAATTTTAATTTTCCATTGCTCTATAAAATGGAGTTGGCAGTGACAAACTTCATGCTCATCCTTTTCCTAATTACTCTACATTCTCACTTGGGTAGAAATTCCTCAAATAAGGAACTAAAATTAGAAAGCCACAGGAATAATGTAGGAAAAACACTTTCCTTCATCTGACCTTACTCAAATTCGTGAGTTTGTCCTAAATTTTAGGGCATTAAGTTGATTCCATACCACTTTTGAGCATAAACACAATGTACTATTATATGGTATGGGGAGGAAATCACTACTTGTTTAAGAATTTCTTGCCCTAGTTTCAGTCCTGCTACTACCCAGAATAGTTCTTGACATACCACAAATTCACAATTAATGCACTGAAATGGATAAATGATTTTCCAATCAAAGCTGAGTATAATATTATGGTGACAATAGTTAAATTAATATATGCAGGATTTAAAATATTTTGCCTTTTAAAACTATGTTCAGTTGGTTTTACGTTAATTCTGAAAACAACAATCTTTTTAACATATATTTTGATAAATGTGATCTTGAGTGTCAGAGAAACCTGGGTCTCTTTTGAGACCCTTAATAACTTGTGATGGTCATGAAGTATACCATGAGTGTGAACATCATTTGTCAAGTGAGCGATAGATAGTAGGAGAACTAGATTCTTCCATTCCCAGGAATCTCCACGATGGTTGATCCCAGCAGTGGTGGGAGTGGGCTGGTGAGAAATGGTGTGTCCTGAGAAGTTGGCTAAGTCAAATCTGGGAAGGAAGTGGGAAGAACATGAAATTTGCAATAGTGGCGCCTCCCCTGGTGGCGCAGTGGTTGAGTGCTGGGCTGCGAAGCTGCCTGCAGCCTCTGCAGCGCCAGTTCGATCCCCGGCCACCCGTGAGGGCCCCACATGGCGCAGACCTCTCCTGCCATGCCCTCTGCTCCCCTCAGCAGTGTACTTCCGTCATTCTGCCTGTTCTGCTCCCTGCTCTGGCTCTGGTAAATTCTCTCACCCTCCCGCGCTTCTGACTGTACCCAGTGCTTGTATAAATAAATAAATAAATCTTAAAAAAAAAATTTGCAATAGTGTATTTAGTGTTATAATCTCATCTTTAGAAAATAAATTTTAAAAGCCTCTATTGTTTCCACTATACAGGTGACAGAAAGCAAAAGTTGGGGAGGAATATGAAAAGCAAGAGTTTAGTTTCCAGGTGCTAGTCAACATCAATGTATTCTAAGGTGAGTGGTAGGGCAATTCCCTGGGGAATTTTTCATTAGGATTTCTGATATAGAGGTTTGTTACTTTTATCAAAAAAGCATGATTTGGAGACAAAGGTCAGGCTATGGTCATGGTTTTACCTTATTTCCTTAAGTTTGAGTTTCTTCACCTATAAAATGAAGATAACATTTATTTCACAGAGTCATTGTGAGGCCAAAATGCAGTAAAGCCTTTAAAGCACCTAACATAGTGCCTGGTTCCCGGCACCTTTCTTACTAAAGATTATGGGTATGGAGTTTAAAAAGTTTAAAGAGCATTGTTTGGGTTTTTAATTTCATTCCTTTTAACTTCTCAAACTCCTGACATAACTTCTTTTAAATTCATGCTGTAGGAAATTTCTCTTTGCTTTATATACAGAAATAAGTTATAATAGAAGGTAAACGCGTTTTCTTATTTGTAATTTGACACATAACTGGCACATATACAAATGGACAATGTACTCATTGATACAGCAATAAGGCAGGCAAGGGGGACAAGAGGCTGCCCACCCCCCCAACCCCCAGTTCCCAGATTCTTAGTGCAAATCAGAGCTTAAGACTCACAATTCTTTCTACATTACATAAGCTATGAGATAATGTCTCCTCCCAGCTCCCATTCTTAAGGACTTAAGACTTGATTCCAATCACATTTAACGACTAAATTGGAAATTCCCATTCTTTTCAAATAATTATGACCTTTTCAGAGGAAGCAATTTCTTGAAGCTTTCCTTTGTGGCAAAGCAAAGAGGAAAGATTTCCAGACTTCATGGCAAGTATAAATCCTTGAAGACCTACATAATTCCTATTATTCAAAAAGTTCTATGCCAGGGAAGTTTCCCGTAAGAACTCATGTTTGAGTCCATCCCTTCCAGCATTTCTTAGGCTCCTGCCTCTATTTGAATGTGTAGGAAGCAGATATGGTTTTATCAGCCAGAGCTTCCTAGAGGAGTACCTTCACACTTATTTTGCTTATAAGGAGTTCTAATATTTTATTATGATGTTGGAATATTTTTAATATTTGAATCTAAGCACTAGGAAAGAAGTCTTATTCACATGAACACCAAGAAAAATGCTGGTCCATAGATGCAATGCAATAACTACTCAGTTGAATGTATGATTGATAAATAACTTATGGAAACAAATTATTTGGGGGGGGGCTAAGAGAACATACATATGTTCCTTTCCTTGTGAGGGTCATCCCTCAACAGTTGATTTTTGGATACTCATCTTTTACTTTTAAAAAGCATCGTGTCATAAAATTGTCTTAAAATGACCAAACTATGGATTATATAGAAAAATTATGGTCATAACATGAAATTATTAATAAATGAGGATTTTGCTCTAATCAGCATGAAGTCTTTGAAGAAAAGTGTCTGAGAGTCAGATAATAATGATTCCTATCAAGTGAGATATTATCATAAATGAGATGAATTAAAATTTAAGAAAAGCTTTATAAAATTGAAAAATATATACTCTATAATATACCAACCATTTAGCCAATTTTGTTTAATATTAGGAAACATTTTTGAACTTTTTATATACTGTGCATTCTCTGGCAGAGATAGTTCATCCTTACTAAGTTTTCTATATGCTTCCAAATATTCCAAGACAATCCCCAATCTACTTGACAGTTTATCTGGAGCCACATAACTCATTTTGATTAGTGGACTAAGGAAAAGTGCAGTGTGGACATATAGTTGAAGGTTGTTGAAAGCTATTGTCTCCTCCATATTTTTCTTATCTCCATGCTGACCTTCAAGATTCATGTTCCAAATAGCAGAGCTACAAGACTAAGTACAGTTGTCCAACCAGCCTGCAACTTTGTGTAAGCCACAACATGTCATCCACAAGTGCTTGTGTAGTTAAGATTTTAGGGCATGCCTACTAATTTCCCTAACTTAAGTCTAGAATGTTTAAAATTATAAATATTGGGAATGAAGGGAGTTTAAGCACCTCACACTTTATATCTGATATTTCCAAATTTTCTTATGTTTTTCTCTTTCATATTTTGATTAGCTATCATTAATTTATTATCCAATCAACAAACATTTCATGGAGAAGTTTCTGTACTCTAGGTATGAAAGTATAAAATAAGCAAAGCAAATTCAGACTCTTATAATATGAAGGTGAAAAGCAGTCATTATAAAGAGCTGATGAGACTTAACAACAACAAAGAAAAGAATCCAGTCAAAAAATGGGCAGAAGAGCTAAAAAGAAACTTCTCTGAAGAGGAAATGCAAATGGCCAACAGGCATATGAAAAAATGTTCAACATCACTTGTCATCAGGGAAATGCAAATCAAAACTACCATGAGATACCATCTTACACCAGTGAGAATGGCACATATTAAAAAAACTAGCAACAACAAATGTTGGCGAGGGTGTGGAGAAAAAGGAACTCTTCTGCACTGTTGGGGGAGTGCAAACTGGTCCAACCACTGTGGAGAGCTGTGTGGAGATTTCTGGACCTACTAAACATAGAGCTTCCATATGATCCAGCAATTCCACTCCTAGGTATTTATCCAAAGGACACAGAAACATCCATTCCAAAGAACACCTGCACCCCTATGTTTATAGCAGCACTGTTTACAATAGCTAAGCTTTGGAAACAACCCAAATGCCCAAAAATAGATGACTGGATCAAGAAATGTGGTACATATATACCATGGAATATTACTCAGCATTCAAAAAAGATAAACACATGTAATTTGCAGCAACATGGATGGCACTGGAAGGGATCATGCTCAGCGAAATAAGCCAAAAAGAAAAAGAAAAATACCGGATGGTCTCACTCATAGCAGGAATCTAGAAAACTTAAATAAGGGACCAGGAAAACGAATAACTATAAGAAAGTGAAAATCAAAATCAACAAAAAACTACGAACCAGAGACACTTTTAGGGGGCGGGGGTGGGAGGGGAGGGATTGGGGTCAGAATGGGGGGCTGCAATTGTATGGGGAATATAAAAATAAAATTTATTATTAAAAAAAAAAAAAGAAAAGCAGTCATTATATATATTACATGTATAGTTACTCACACAAGTCAATGTTTAGTTACTGAGATTTAAGATATAAGGTGTTATAAAGATTTCAATAGGAAAAGATAATTAAATCAGAAATCCAGGAATGGCCTCTGTGGAAATTACATTTCAACTGAGACAATCTAGGTAGAAAGAGCAGAATGGGTCATGGTCTTCAGTGGAAAACACCATGGTAGGAAGAGAGATATGAGTGAGAGGTAGGTAAGCTAGACAGAGGAGCTAGAGAGATAGGCTAGAATGAGGAGCTAGAGAGGTAGGCATGTGCGAGATCAGGGGTTGCCACTTGTGTTTGTAAATAAAGCTTTCCCGGAACAATCATGCTGATTCCTTTATAGACAGATAGCTTATGTAACACCAGTAGAGCTGAGCAGTCACAACAGAGACTGGCTCACAAAGACTAAAGTATTCCACTCGTTGATCTTAAAAGAAAGTCTGCAAAGTTTGTACAAGATAAGGACTCGAGACTTAATACCATGTGTAAAAGGAAGGCATTAAAGGACTTTTAATGGGAAAGTGAGTGGTATGAGTAGGTTTATGTTAAGAAGCATTCTCTGTGAGCAATGAACTGGAAAGGGACAAGAGTAGAGAGGCCAACACAACAATCTTGGTTGTGACAGTGGTGATGAACAGAGTTGTTTTCAATGTCTATTTTGGAACCCAAATCAGTATGATTTGGTTACAGATTGGATATTGTGGTGAAGGAGAGCAAGAAACTAAGGTTGATTCCTGATTTTGGCTTAAGGTGCTGGGAGATTAGTGGTTTCATTTTCAGAAACTGAAAACTGAAGGAAGCATGAGGTCAGAATTTTGAAGCAAGCAATCAAGAGCTAGTGCTGCAAATATTAAGTTTGATTATAACATATAGGCTTAAATAAAGGAGTAAAACGAGTCTCACAAGCATATTTGGAATTTTACTTGCTGTCCAGGACTGGGATAATCTTTCTTCTATGTTTCTTGCATTAATTCTTGAAAAAAAAAAAAATCCATTGACTCTGCTCATTTAAAGAAAAAGGCTGCATATATTTCAGGATCTGTTTGGGAGTTTTTCGCTGGCTAAGTAAGACCTCCCAAGTTTTATGAAAACATCTATTTATCCTGAGACACAGGGAGTTTTGCAGCCTGTTGCAGCTTTTATTGGCACTGCTAAAAGGAAAAACAAAATGGTTTCAATAGTCCTTTAATTGGGCTCTACCCAGGTCCCCAGAGCTGAGGATTTGTCCTAACTCGCACTTGGTGTTCCAAGCCCTTCCTGGAGTTCTTCCGCAGTGTGTTAAGAAAGCCCTGGTTTGCTATGATGACAGTACTAAAACGTTACACTTTCCCAATCCTCATTGCCAATAAGCAACCATCCTTTATTATACATCATTATTTTGGCCTACTCAGCAGCCTGCCCTATATGAAATTTTGTGTGCTAAGTGGTATTATGATTGGACTGCTTCCTGAATTGGGCAAGGTTTTCCCCCTGAGCCAGCATACTGGTTTGCCTCTAAGGATATCACTATATCGCTGTAGTTGTGTAATTGTGTTCAGCTTTAGATTTAAAACTGTTCAAAAGGATTCCGTGAAGGGATGAAATAATACCTCTGGGTGGGAGGATTTGATCTAAAGCTTTCCTCTAGTTCATTTAATTTATTGAAGAGAAGTTTTTGCCTTGTTATTATAAAATGTTGAATTTGAAAGTTCAAATCTAATCATATGATGAAGTTTATGATTTATGATTTAGTCAAAATAATTCTGGTTCTTTTCATAGAGGAAATTCACTGGTTAACTGTGGACAGTCTTATCTCTTTTACTAAGAAGACCACTGGAATTATTCTTCTCTGTAACATTTTGACAGGAAAAAAAGGTTGGATTTGGGTATTTTGGCAAAAGGTCTTAAATCAAAGGGACTATAATCTTTATGATATTGTTAGTGACTCCCAAGAAACCACTATTATGAATATAGATAGTGGAAAGGGGAAGAAACAGACATTTTATTTTTAATAAAAAACAGTGGACCAGTTTCAATCAAGCTCAAGATTCTAAAATGTCTTTTCTGACTCTATTAAATAATGTAAGGACAGGGAACACTGACAACAAAGAATTCAATTGGTATATGTATAATAGAAATCTATTTCAGTGAGGAAAATATATTTTAAATTCAAGGATGCTTCATTTTCACAAACATGAATTTGTGGAATATTTTATATGGAAGAAGTCTCATAGTCCCATGGATAAGTTATAAATATTAATGGAATTTCAATAGATTCTTTTCAGATGCCAATGTTTAATATTCATTCATATTACGAAGGGAATTCAATGTACATGTAGGTTCTCATTATCTAAATGAGCACATATAAGAAGCCTGTAGGGACAATGATCATTAAAAATATCAGGGCCCACATATGATCCTAGATGGTATATCAAAGCTTTCTCAGCCTACTTAATGACAAGAAAGTCACTGGTAATAAACCAAAAGGCCCTTTAGTCTAAATTGACTCAATAATGTCACATCTGGGCAAAATGATGGATTGGTGGTTCTGGACAGAGTTAAAAATGTTAACTGATATAAATTAGCTATGAAACAAAATGAAGTGATTCCATGGGGTGAGCCTCTACAGTCAGACTTGGAAACCTGCTCTTGAATTAGTCTCAGACCTTTGATTAACTGATGACTTACTTCACAGTGTCTCAGTCTTTTTAGAAATGCAGTCATGTAAATGTTTTGGTACAATTCTTATTTAAACAGTGATTTGTGATTCCATAAAAGAAAGAAGAACCATAACTAACTTAATATTCTCTGAGAATAACACCTTATTCAGTGAATGAGATACTGTTTAACCAACCTAATGCATACTTCATTTTTAACAAAAGATAATATAATTTGATTAAACTTACACAGCTAGCATTTTCTCTTTCTCAAAATGAAAAAAGTTTATATAACTGAAAACTGAAACCATAAAATAATTCATATCTGACAACAACTATAAAAATAGCATTTACTATGAGAATACTATGTGTCAGGCATGGAACTAGGAGCTTTGGATATGCTATCTCTGGAAGTATCTCTGGGGATATGCTATGTCTGGAAAACATTATTAACATACTTACAGTACAGATAAGTGAAGCTCAGAGTGACTGAGAAACTTACTCGGTCACAGAACTATTAGACTGAATCACAACCTAATATTGGGTTGTGGTATTCAACCATGTTTAATCTACAAAGACAGCAATATAACATGGTTCCATATAATTCTAAGAGTTGATTTATAATTTGAAACTAAGTCTGTGTGATTGTGAAGACTGCTGCACCATGGTGGGTAACATTGTTTATTTTTGACTATTCATGATAATAAAAAACCAAGTCATGAACTATACAATAAAGTATTCATCACTCACTAAGCCTGGGTTAATATGAATTCATAATTTATGGCAAGGTTCCTATGCAAGATATCATTTCATTTTAATGCCATTGTGATATAAAATAGACTGTAACAGAGAAATGGGATTTTGTGGAGCTAATCACATATTTTCTAAGTTAAATATCTCAGCTGGAGCACAGTTGTTCTCTAACCAAGTATTAAAAAGAAATATCTTTCACTAAGAGAACAGTGGGATCCTTTGAAGTGTAACCTTGGAAATCAAGGTCTGTGTTACAGGGCATTATTCAAAACAGATGTATATTTCCTAGAGGTCTAGAGACAATGGCTATACTTGTACTTCCTTGGGAAGAGGGACTCCTATAAAATTCCAGGTCTCAACTGGCAATAGCTCTGATACGATGTAGTCAAATATCCCCAATGTTCTAGGGAAGGTACAGAGCGTCCAAAGGTGGCTTCTAGTTGTTTTTTTTTTTTTTTAAAGATTTATTTATTCATGTATACAAGAACCGGGGTACAGGCCAGAGGTGTGGGAGGTCAGAGGATTCACCAGAGACAGAGTGGGGAACAGAACAGCCAAACTGACTGAAATACACTACTTAGGGGAGCAGCGGGAGAGTCATGAGAGGTCTGCTGCACCATGTGGGTAGCTCCTTGGCTGGGATTGAATTTGTGCTGCAGTGGCTGTGGATAGCTTCATAGGTTGCTTCTTAACTCCTTGTGCCACCAGGGAGGCCCCTTCTGGTCCTTTTAATTGCAAGAATGCATATATTTTCCAATGTCTTCCACATTCAACAATTATGTTAAAGAGCTCATTCATTTTAAATGATTTAAAGTGAAGTAACAGATACCTAGATTGTCTTAGGGATGAACAATTTGCTGGCTTGGCCATTGCTTTTCCTTGCCTGCTAAGTGGACAACCAGTGCTCAAGTATAGATTCTCAATGTTATTTCAGGATCTGGGGAAAGAAATTTAGAACTGCATGAAAGACAACTGGCTCAGCAAAATTTATTGAGCAATGAATATACACCACTACCAAGCCAATACATTAGAATCTATGTCTTATTTTCAGTTGTGATCAAGGTAAAAGTGAACAATTAATAGATAGTATGTATGATAGAGAGTGACATGTGTTTCCTGTAAAAGAGAGAGCTTCTAAATCTGGAGAAATCAGAAGGCTCTGCAAACAGGACATGTCAATTCTTTAGCCCAAGTAACATCTAAGGAGGAGTTCTTGACAGTGAGGAAAATGGTGACATCTTTTCTGAAAGAATTCTAGGAAAAAGAAAGGGCCATCCCTTTGGGTAGTGTTGGTATGGCCCCAGATAAAAATGAACCAGAATGAAGACTTGTCAAGCTCTCGACCTGCTCAACAAGTCTTTATATCTCCAGGACCTGAAGCTCACAAGCTGTCTGAGACTTACACACTTTTACAAGACTGTTCTCAACTTGCACAGCATTTGAGATGCCTCCAGAACGATGAAAACCAGGCATGTCTGGAAAGCAGAACACAGCACATCATTTTTGAGCCCTGGCTTACAACCCACATCATTTTGAGCCCTGGCTTACAACCCAGGGCATTGACAGCTTCACTTCAGACTGTGGTAAGGACTTAACTTCAAGATTCTTTAAAACAGTTCAGTCCCACAGAGGCTTTTCCCAAATTTCAGCTCTCTCAACAGATTGACGAGGTTGCAGGTATTATGAAAACATAAAGTTGAATGTGCTTTATTTGAGGTCCAGAAGATGAGGAGTTCTGTCTTGATTCAAAATAAGGCTCTCAGACAGATGTGAGACTTGATTTAGTCATCAGAATCCAAATTTCTGCATAGGAACCAACCTGAAAAAACCGTAAAATTCCTATCTGATTTCATCCCAGACATGCCAGAGCCTGGACTCTCGTGATTTGCATAACAATGCTGCAATCAAAAACAACCAAGTTCTGTAGTCAGTTGTCAAGGGTTAGTTTTTCAGCTTGTCTTTATCTATTAATTTAGTTACTTGAGATTCCACATATTTGTGACACCATCCTGTATATGTGGAATATAAAGAAAAAAAAAAGGACAGATTAAACTAAGGCAAAACAAACCCTAGAAATCTTACGGTAGAATTGAGGCCAACAGCTATGCAGGTAGTGGGGTGGGAAGCAATGGGGGAACTGGACCCAGTGGATTATGGCGGAGGACTATGAGTGCTTTGGTAGTGGGTGTGATATGATAACAAACTTCTGAAGAGACATGAACCTACACCCCTAGATCATTTATAATGTTCCAAATCAGTGTTACCTCAATAAAAAATAATACAATAAAAAAAATCCTAATGAAAAAAAAATAGAAAAGAAAAAGCCACCATGGATTTAAAGCAATTGCTAAATCCAGAACTATGTCGAATTTGTAGGAAGTTGTGGGAGGGGTTCCCAAAGTAAACAGTATGGCAAGTAAAGTAAACAAGTCATAAATTTCCAATGTAATCCCTCAACTCCATCAGAGCCTCTCCCATCTAGTTTTCTTTTCCTCTTTCCCCCTTTGCTTCCCTACCCATTGTGTCAGGATGTCTGAAACTTTCTCCTCAATAAGGCAAAATAATGAACTCTTCTTGCACCCACTTCTAAACTGGCATCTAAGCTCATCTAGATATCCAACTGATTGTAATTATGAATAACAATTAGATGCTATTGCATTTAATACAGAAGTTTCTTCATTAGATAATACCAACCTGACCTTTGTTAGTATAGAATTCAGATGGACCGTGACCACTCCTACCTGGACAGCTCTGCTGACCTTTCTCTCCTAGCTAAACATTGACCTTCTTCACCTCCTTACAAGTCAATAGATGTAGATCTCTCCTTGTTATTTCCTTTCTAAATTGGCAGTAATGATGGATGGTGCTTCGGTCAGTGTTTTCTGTTTCTCTGATCTATGGCCTGCAAATTTTAGGTTTGTACATTTAGTCAGCATAAACTGTCCTCTGATCGCTGTTCTCCCTCACTAATAATGAAGAAAAACTATACTCAGTCACCAACATATTTTGTTCCTACATCTGGACCAATTCTTGGCCAACCTGAAGGTCTTCTGTAAAACTCAGCCTGGCAATCACAAGTTTAAGTGAACACTACAAGTGAAAATCCCACACTCAGAGGGCAGGAGATGACAACATAAAGGTAAGATGCTGATGCAAAACAGGACTTGGAGTATTTAATGTTCAAGATTCATTTCTTAGTGTAATACTTATAAGTCTATAATTTGGAACTGTATAAAGTTATAGAAATGCCAGGTAGTGTAGGCTCCAGACTTTCTTTATCCTTTTGCTCACTGCTTCTTGGACATTTCAGTATTCATTTGTATCTTCTCAACATTTTAGCAGCCCCAGGAGAAAGTTCAATAATAGGCCATACTAAATTTTCAGATTTATTCATGGGCTTAAATGTTCCATAGCTTCCATCTTTCATGTACTCACCTAAAGAAAGATTATTGGGTTCATGTTGACAAAAGGTCTAAGTGTTCTTTTAAAAACTCATAATACTCTTTCAAGGTAACAGGCTCTTTCTGATTTTGATCACAGATGTGATGCTCTTTCTATTGTATTTATCAGTGCACTTATATTTCTGGACTCTTACTTGACTCCAAGTTACTAGTCCAACAGAGCCTCATCTGAGTAGACTTCATAAAGTAGACTTCATGGCAGGGGTGAGGGTGGGTACAGCATCCTCAGTTCTTAGCATACTACCTGATACAAAGAGACATTTAATATGTTTTGTAAATAATTGTTCAACTAAATAAATACAGATCGGAAAACCTAAATCGAATATTTAGGAAATTCATTTTTCTGAAACAAAATCTCATGACATATTTTTTTCTGGTAATATAATCCATGGGATTTTTTTTAAGGTTCATTTTGGACATAAAGTATTTCACTGCTTTTCCATTTTTCTTCCATCTCTGGCAGTGCTGTTCATACTGAGTTAACTTGCTTGGCAAGTGGGAGGACAAATGTTACCTTGGATGTAAATCTTTCCTATTGAGTACAGTTTACAGAGAAACCACAGCCTGAAAGCTGTCTGTTGCTCGCTTTTACCTTGTGTGCAAATGCTCTCCTTACAAAACGGACTGAGTTAGGAGAGTGGGCGGAGCAACATGGTGGCTAGGAGACGCTGCGAGTAAGATCTCCCATTAAAAAAAGTTAATAGGGAGGAAAAGCGGCAGGTCCCAGTGAGAACTGGGATACGGAAGATAAACGGGTGACTCCAGCAAACTACCCGAAGAAGAAAGTGGCCATAAAAGAGGACTAGAAGGGAGGGAAGCGCAGAACCCTGATCCCCTCCCCCGCCCACAGAGGCGGCACTCTCCGACCCGCAGAGAGGAGGGAAACAACAAACCAAAACGGCCAACAAGAACAAACGACGCAGCAAGTGGGACTGTGAGTGGAAAGGAACTATTGCAGCCACCACACCCCGTGAACGGGAGCGGTGGAGAACCCTGCAGTATTCGCCGCGGCGGTGAGCGAACGGCTCCGGGCGCCATTAGAGAAGAACAAAGACCCCGGGAGACGCGCACACAGCCCCGGCTGCCGGTAAGCTTGCGCGGGAAAGCGGCGCGCTTGGCGCGCTTGAAAAGTAAGTGCAGACCGGGATCTCGGCTGCCCAGGTCCCCGCGCCTGCGACCTAGGCTTGGGAGACGACCTAGGCTTGCGGGGACACGCGCGGAGGTCCTCACTGAGGTGAAGGTCCCTCCCTGAGTAAGCAGGAACCAGGCGCCCAGGCACGGGAGCTGTGCAAAAGGCGCCATTCCCGCGCCACTGAACTGGGCTACAGCCCGCGTCCTGGAACTGAGGGCTTTGAACTGAGACCCGGGGCACGAAAATTCGGGGCGTGGGTTCTCCACGACGGTGGGGCACAAGGCACACACAGCACCACAAAGCTGTTGAGGTGTACCCTACCATTCCCGCTCTGTTCCCTGTCCCACGGGGTGGGGGGAGGCGAAAAACAGCCCCCCAAGGACAATAGGAGAGATCTCTGGCGCCACCTAGCGACCAGGAAAAAAAAGTCACTAAACACCATAAAACAGGAAATTTCTTAAGACTGCTTGAAAAAGGCAGAAGGCTTCTGGAGGACCCAGTGGCCAGCCGGGAAGTTATTCCACGCCAGGCCCCTTCCGACCAGCAGTCTGAGCCCACAGAGGGAGCAGGCACCCACGTCCGGGGCAGACCGGGTGCGCAGAAGAGTGTGCCTGAAACCGGAGGCACAGGGACTGCATCCCGCTTCGCCATTTGAGAACAGGGACATTTCTTCAGTAAAAACTGCCTAAAACCAGCAGAAAGCTCCCCCAGAAGACAGAGATGGCTCCTGGAAGAGCCAGAGGGGGCGGAGAAGTTCACCCAAGATGTCAGTCAGTCCGAGCAACACAGTGTCCCAACGCATACGACAAATTAGAAAACAGACAGTAGGGAGTAGAAGAACCACACGCAACCTAACAACTCCTCAGGAAAGAAGCACACCACAAAAAGAAAACCACTCCCCAGATTGCAACGACAGCAACTTGGAAGAACTTCTGAGCCTTCCAGAAAGAGAATTTAAAATTGCCATGATTAAAAAAGTGATAGATCAGAAGAAGGAAATTGAGTCCCTAAAGAGGGAAGTAAGAGAAATGCAGGAGATCAAAGAATTAATGGAGGAACTAAAGAACTCTGGGAAAAGCAATGAAAGCAGAATAGATGAAATGGAAGAACGAATAAGTAATCTTGAAGACACAGAAATAAAAAGAACCAAAACAGAAAAGGAAAGAGAAGTACGAAGGAAAAAGAATGAAGAAAGACTTCGGGAACTATCTGACTCCATGAGGAAAGGAAATATAAGAGTTATAGGAATTCCAGAAGGAGAGGAGAGAGATGTAGGAACAGAGAAAATATTCATGGATATAATTGAAGAGAACTTCCCAAATGAGAAGAAGGAGCTGAAAATTGATATACAAGAAGCAAGAAGAACACCAAACTTCCACGACGAAAGGAAAAACACAGCAAGACACATAATAGTAAAGCTCCCAAGAATCCAGGACAAGGAAAAATAATGAAGCTGACAAGAGGGAAGAAACAGATAACATTCAAAGGAAAACCAATCAGGCTGACATCAGACTTCTCTGAAGAAACACTACGGGCAAGGAGAGAGTGGAGGGACATAGTCAACAGACTCCAAGAAAACAGATGCCAACCAAGAATACTCTATCCCGCAAAGCTCTCTTTCCTCCATGAAGAAAGAATATGGACCTTCCCAGACAAAGAGAAACTCCGGAATTTCATTGCGACTAAACCCCCACTCCAAAAAATACTACAAGGAATCCTAAAGCCAGAACTCAGAGGGACGAATAACAACGAAAGAAGACCAAAAAAAAAAAAAAGTTATTAAAAGAATAAATAAATAAAATCAAAGGAAAGACAAACACAATGGCAAAATACAGATGCTAACATATCAATATTAACTCTAAATGTAAATGGACTAAACTCTTCAATAAAAAGACACAGAGTTTCAGCCTGGATTAAGAAACAAAACCCAACCTTTTGCTGTCTCCAGGAAACACATTTAGCTACAAAAGATAAAAATAGGCTCAAAGTCAAAGGATGGGAAACAATCCTACAAGCAAATGGGCCAAAAAGAAAGCAGGAACAGCTATACTTATATCAGATAAAACAGACTTCAAACTCAAAAATAAAAAGAGACCCCAATGGTCACTACATTATGATTAAGGGGACAATACTTCAAGAAGAAATAACACTCATTAACATATACTCACCAAACGAAAGAGCACCAAAATATATCAGACAACTGTTGTCCTCTCTGAAAACAGACATCAGAGAAAACACATATGTAGTGGGAGACTTCAACACACCACTATCAACAATGGATAGATCAACAAGACAAAAAATAAGTAAAGAAACTAAAGCTCTAAATAAGGACCTAGAGCATTTGGGCTTAACAGACATCTATAGAACACTAAACCCAAAAAAAATGGAGTACACATTTTTCTCAAGCGCACACGGATCATTCTCCAGGATTGATCACATACTAGGGCACAAGACAAACATCAACAGATACACCAAGATTGAAATCATACCAACCATCTTTTCTGACCACGAAGGCATCAAACTAGAAATAAATCATAAAAAGAAGGCAAGGAACTATCCTATGGAGATTAAAAGCCACACTACTGGAAGACCACTGGACTAACGAGGAGATCAAAGAAGAAATTAAAAAATTCTTTGAATTGAATGACAAGGAGGACACCAATATCCTAAATGTATGGGATGTAGCAAAAGCAGTAGTAAGAGGAAAATATATAGCAATAGAAGCTCACATCAAAAAACAAGAAAGAACTCAAAGAAACAACCTAATCTCGAAGCTCAAAGATCTAGAAAAAGAACAACAAAAAAACCCCAAAACCAGTAGAAGAAAAGAAATAATAAAAACAAAAGCAGAAATAAATGAAATTGAAACTAAAAAAACAATCCAAAAGATCAATGAAACCAAGAGCTGGTTCTTTGAAAAAATCAATAAAATAGACAAACCCCTAGCCAGGCTCACAAAGGAAAAAGGGAGAAAGCACAATACACAGATCATAAATGAAAGAGGAGAAATCACAACGGACACAGCAGAAATCAAAAGAATAATCAGTAACTACTATGAACAGTTATATGGAAACAAGTTCAACAATCTAGAGGAGATGGACAAATTCCTACAACTCTACAATCACCCAAAGCTAGATAAAGAAGAAATAGAACACCTAAACAGACCAATTACAAGCAGCGAAATTGAAATGGTAATCAAAAACCTCCCAAAAACAAAAGCCCAGGACCTGATGGATTTACAAATGAATTCTACCAAACATTCAGAGACGAATTAGTGCCTATCCTTCACAAACTCTTCCAAAAAATTGAGAAGGAAGGGACAATACCAAACACGTTCTATGAAGCCAATATTACACTAATACCAAAACCGAATAAGGACAACACAAAAAAGGAAAACTATAGGCCAATCTCCTAATGAACACTGATGCAAAAATCCTCAATAAAATTTTAGCTATCAGAATCCAACAATGTATCCATAAGATAATTCACCACGACAAGTTGGATTCATTCCAGGGCACAAGGATGGTTTAACATCCGAAAATCAATCAACGTTATCCAACACATCAACAAAAAAATATAAAAACCATATGATAATATCAATAGATGCTGAGAAAGCTTCGACAAAGTGCAACACCATTCATGATAAAAGCCCTTGAAATTCTTGGGATACAAGGAACATACCTCAACATCATAAAGGCCATCTATGACAAGCCAACAGCCAGTATCATTCTCAATGGTGAAAAGCTGAAAGCAATTCCATTAAGATCTGGAACAAGACAAGGATGTCCACTCTCACCACTGCTTTTCAATATAATACTGGAAGTCCTAGCCTGAGCAATAAGACAAGAGAAAGACATCCAAGGAATCCAAATAGGAAAAGAAGAAGTCAAACTATCACTATTTGCAGATGATATGATACTATACATAGAACCCCAAAATCTCCACAGAAAAACTAATTCAATCATCAATCAATTCAGTAAAGTGGCAGGATACAAAATCAACACGCAAAAGTCAGTAGCCTTCCTATACACAAACAATAAATCTGAAGAAGAAGAAATCAAAAAAACCACCCCTTTTATTATCGAAACAAAAAAAATCAAATATTTGGGAATAAATCTAACAAAAGAGGTAAAGGACCTATACAAAGAAAACTAAAAACACTGTTAAAAGAAATAGAAGAAGACACAAAGAAATGGAAAGACATCTCCTGCTCATGGATTGGAAGAATAAACATTATTAAAATGGCCATCCTACCAAAAGCAATATACAGATTCAATGCTATTCCAATCAAATCTCAATGGCATTCTTCAAAGAAATAGAACAATTATTGATGAAATTCATATGGAATCACCAAAACCCCCGAAAGCCAAAGCTCTACTGAAAAAAAAAGAAGGCAATGGAGGCATCACACTCCAGACTTCAAACTATACTACAAAGCCATAATCATCAAAACTGCATGGTATTGGAACAAGAACAGACATACAGACCAATGGAATCGAATAGAAAATCCAGAAATAAACCCACAGATTTATGGTCAACTAATCTTTGACAAAGGAGCAAAGACTATGCATTGGAGCAAAGAAAGTTTGTTCAATAAATGGTGCTGGGAAAACCGGGTCGCTACATGCAAAAGAATGAAGCTTGACCACTACCTCACACCATACACAAAAATCAACTCAAAATGGATTAAAGAACTAGACATAAGACCTGAAACCATAAAATACATAGAAGGAAATATAGGCGAAACACTACGTGATTTGCACATCAAAGACATCTTTACAGACACATCACCCAAAGCAGTGATAGTGAAGAGAAAGATAAACAGCTGGGACTACATCAAATTAAAGAGCTTCTGCACAGCAAAAGAGACAATAACAAAAACAAAGAGAAACCCCACCAACTGGGAGAACATTTTTGCACCCAACACTAATGATAAAGGACTGATCACAAAAATCTGCAAAGAGCTGATGAGACTCAGCAACAACAAGAAAATAATCCAGTCAAAAAATGGGCAGAAGAGCTAAAAAGAAACTTCTCTGAAGAGGAAATGCAAATGGCCAACAGACATATGAAAAAATGTTCAACATCACTTGTAATCAGGGAAATGCAAATCAAAACTACCATGAGATACCATCTCACACCAGTGAGAATGGCACATATAAAAAAACTAGCAACAACAAATGTTGGCGAGGATGTGGAGAAAAAGGAACTCTTGTGCACTGTTGGTGGGAGTGCAAACTGGTCCAACCACTATGGAGAGCTGTGTGGAGATTTCTGGACCTACTAAACATAGAGCTTCCATATGACCCAGCAATTCCACTCCTAGGTATTTACCCAAAGGACACAGAAACATCAATTCCAAAGAGCACCTGCACCCCTATGTTATAGCAGCACTGTTTACAATAGCTAAGCTTTGGAAACAACCCAAATGCCCAAAAATAGATGACTGGATCAAGAAGATGTGGTACATATATACCATGGAATATACTCAGCATTCAAAAAAGATAAACACATGCAATTTGCAGCAACATGGATGGCGCTGGAAGGGATCATGCTCAGAAATAAGCCAAAAAGAAAAAGAAAAATACCGGATGGTCTCACTCATAGCAGGAATCTAGAAACTTAAATAAGGGTCCAGGAAAATGAATATAAGAAAGTGAAAATCAAAATCAAACAAAAAAACTATGAACCAGAGACACTTTTTGGTGGTGGGGCGGGAGGGGAAGGATTGGGGTCAGAATGGGGCGTTTGCAATGTATGGGGAATATAAAATAAAATTTAATATTAAAAAAAATTAAAAAAAAAAAAACGGACTGAGTTATTTCAACCTCTAAAGAAAACTCATTTAAGTTTTTAGAAGTGGCAAAAGTGTGAAAAAAATTACTCTATTTTGTGATTTGTGCCTATTGATTTAGATAACAAATGAATATTCACTTACATATACATATATACATTCATATACTCATATATTCTATAAACAAGTATATTTATACAATACACATATACATTTTTTCTTTCTGAAAAAGCATCCCAAGATTTGATATTACAATTATGTGATATTCTATGTCATTATTATAATGAGATGAGTATTTATAATTAGTATTTGGCATTTATTAATTTGCCTGAACAGATTTAAATGGACTGTAGCAGTTATATAAGTGGATTACAGATGACTGTCTTATAAAAAGGCGTAATATCATGGATTTTGTTTTGTTTTGTTTGCATAGAAGAACTGGGGTATAGGTCAGAGGTGGGGGGGGGGCATGAGAAGATTCACCAGAGACAGAGTGGGAAACAGAATAGGCAGATTTTACTGAAATACACTGCTGAGGGAGCAATGGGTGAGGCAGGAGAGGTCTGCTACATTTATGTGGGTTAGCTCCCTGGGTGGGGTGGAACTCAGGCTGGAGTGGTGATAGAGCTGAGACTTAACCATTAGGCCACCAGGGAGACCCAGAAAAATCATGGATTTTGTAACTGATTTGTTGTTTTAAGAAGATGATTGTTATTTTATCTGAGAGCTCTGTTTCTGGTATTGATAATTTTGAAAATAAAACCTGAATTGGAAACCTGGCAGTGTTTCATGATAAGAATTCTGTTCCTTTCCTTTTAACAATCCCCTCACCCCCAACCATTCCTTTCACCCCCAATCTGGATTACATTTTCTGTAAGTTTAAGGACAAAAATTCAAATTTATGCAAATCCTCAAATAGATCATTTTGTGTTGTCTACTACATGGCTGATTAAGTGAAAAAATCATGAACTCCCTTAAGTGAACACAAGGTGATGGAATTTAAGGTCCCAAACCCATCTCATTTATTTACAGCATTTCGTAACGTCCTTCCATATTTTATAAAGAGTCGGGATAATAACCAGCCACATGAAATAATGTTTCCACATCTTTTGTATAAGGCCATTCAAGGCATTGCACATTAGTGTTTGTTATTCAAGGAACCTAATAATAAAATCCTCCAAGAATAAATTCCATCTGATAAAAAGTTTATTCATTTTTTTTTGAGGGGGGGATATTTTGATCAGACTTTGAAAATTATATAATTGTGGTCATTGGTTCTCACATTTCTAGAGTTGCAGTTTGTATTAATCTCCTCAGATGGTCATCTGTTGGCTATTTATTGGTCAGTAACACTATTCCAGATGGTGAACAGGAAGGATGTTAAAATTCTGACCAGTCATATTCAGGGTTACTTATGCATTTTATTTATCTAAGTCATGTTGATTACAACCTGTACTGGTAACAGAGGTTGCAATCACCTAAGTTTAGGTTTCTATTTTTATGCCCTTCACTTTGGAAAATATAATATCAAAATTGAAGACTGGAATTATTAATCGCAGTAATTGGTGCCATAGATACTATACTTGCTAGGTGCTATGTGAAGCTCTCTAGTATGTGTTTAAGCTATTTCATCCTCAATAAAACTTTGGGGTTGGCATTATTTTCCTTATCTTATTAATTGGCCAGGAAACAGGTTAAGTAATTTTTCCAAAGTCACACACATAATAAGTGGTGGAACTGAGATGAAGTTTGATTCCTGTCTAGTGTCCCTAGTGTCACAAATTTAAGATCTTGGGTGAGCACTCAAAGATTTTCTTGGGAGTGTGAAAAATAGAACACCCACACCCACACCCACAACTTTCTCCCCCTATTTCTTGGCACAAAGATCCTAAAATTCTTGTCATTTCCTTAAAGAGCACCAGGAGGATCTTTTGTTCTAATTTTGGCCTTTCATACTTGGAATTTCCTGGGTGATGAGAGTGTCTTTGTTCCAATAAAGTAACTCTTGATAGGCTCCAGGAGAGCTTCAGGTTGGGAGCTAGCCACCAGAAAGACCATGAGTAAAGCTTAGAACTTTCAGCTCAATCCCACCTCCAGGAAGGGGAGAGAGGCTGAGGATTGGGTTAATATTTAATTATGCATACATGATGAAACCTCCACAAAAATCCTGATACGCTTCTTTCATAGAACACCTATGCTACCGTGTTATAGCGGAAAGTGGCTAGATGTTCACAAATCTATTTCGATCCCTCCTACTACATTCCATGTTCCTTTCCAAATAGGTGTTGCCACATAACTGTTCAAGCTAACAGAATATGAGCACTCCTGATGTGCACCATTTCTTAAAGTATCCTAAGACTAAAGTCTCCATTCACTTTTTTTATCCACTAATTTGATTCCTATGAGCACAGTAATTCTTTTAGCCACTTGATGAAGTTTGCAGAATCAAAAGATGGAAGCAGTCTGGGTCTTTGAATCACCTCTTTGATGAAAGTTATGTACCAGTGATAAAACCCTGTTGTGGCTAAGAAAGAAATCTCCATTATGTTCAGTCCATTAAAATTTTTGGGAGTGCTTGTTACAAAAAATAATGTTACAAATACAAATGTCAGGTGCCTCCCTGGTGGCACAAGGGGTTAAGACACAACCTATGAAGCTATCCACAGACACTGAAGCATGAGTTCGATACCTGGCCAGGGAGCTACCCACATGGCACAGCAGATCTCTCCTGTCCCGCCCGCACCCCTCAGCAGTATATTTCAGTCAATCTGCCTGTTCTGTTCCCCACTCTGTCTCTGGTGAATCCTCTTAACCCCCACACCTATGGCCTGTACCCAAGTTCATGTATGC
Source organism: Talpa occidentalis (assembly GCF_014898055.3). Lineage (NCBI taxonomy): Eukaryota > Metazoa > Chordata > Mammalia > Eulipotyphla > Talpidae > Talpa > Talpa occidentalis. Next base: position 61,616,099 of record NW_023605194.1, read on the forward strand.
ATAAATAAATAAATCTTAAAAAAAAAACAACAAATACAAAGGTCATACAAGATCACATCACGTTACAGAGCCAGAATTTGACTCTAGGTCTTTAAAGTACAAAATCCCACTTCCAACTGTGTCAATCTTATTGATAATTTTTAAAAATTATACATATTAATGATATTAATTTATTTCACCCTAAATTGTCTCTAACCTAACCCCACCAACATTTGAGTTCATCTGCAACAAAGCTTCTTTCATCACTAAATAATTCCAGATTTCTCAACCAAAGTACCCCAGAACAGATGAGTAGATCAAGGAGACGTGGTATATATACACAATGGAATATTACTCAGCAACCAAAAAAGATAAATCCATGCCATTTGCAGCAACATGGATTAATCTTTAAAGGATAATGCTGTGAATTAAGTGAGAAGGAGAAGGTAAACAACAGATGGTGTCACTAATATGTGGAATATAAAGTAACTAAACTAATAGTCAGACAAAGACAAGCTTAAAAATTACTCTTGATAACTAACAACAGAATTGAATTACAAAGGTAGGGTGGGGTGGGGGAGGGGTAAAAACAAAGAGAGAAGGAAAAACAATGGATGAGTTGGTGGTGGTTGTATTGTTGTGGTAATACCTGAGGGGAGTACCCCTATATTACCTCAATTAAAAAAAACACAAAACAATAAATAAATAAATAACCTCAGGTTTCTCATTTTAGGCCCAGACCTCCTGAACTCTCTCATATGGCTTACAATTCCTGACAAGGTTAGTAGCATGAAAAGTAATCAAGCCAGGGTTTCTCAGTTGTGTCCTGGGAAACCATTTCTGTAGGATATTAGATGCCCAAATAAAATATTCCACAGTTAAATACCTTTGGGAAATTCCAGATTAAATGGAGTGAGAGGGTGATTTATTATATGAATTCTATTAATGGGGTATTATCTGACATTTTCCAAAATAAAGGTAAAGTTGACACAGCATTTTACAAATTTACTTGATGACAAGACCTGTTCTGAAAAAAAGCATCTCAAAGAACTAATGTCCCATTGAACAAGTTTTAGTAAAAACAGACCTAAGTATATAGTGTCACACTCATAACTTGAAGTTAGATCTGGTTCATCTTGGAATTCAGCCTCTTTTGTCTATGTAGATTTTGGTTGCAGTTGTGGTTTTTTGTTTTTACTGCTTCTTCCTGACATTTGACAAAAGATTACTTCTTGACCTTTGTCTGGTTTGGGTCACTAATCCTTTATCTTCTGGCTCTTTTTAAGACTTAAAAACTCACTGTCTTTTATGAACTCAACTCTGTCTTCCTTCATCTATCTTATGGCTGTCTTACCTTGACAGAACACAAATATTCTCCTTCATTAGTTGAGTTTCTGTATTATAGCATTCATTCTTGAGTCAATGAAACACCCCAAATAAAGGGTGGGTGTGGGATGGTGTTAGTAACAGAAAGAGACAACTCTTATTGGTCTATTTAGATATCAATAAAATACAGTGCAGTTACAATATATGGACATTTATATAATGTGCATTCAGCTAAGACCACTTATAGCATTCTGGACCTAGATGGTGAGAAAATAGTTTAAATGCAAGACAGTTAGATTTTATGTTAGAGAATGCCTTTACTAAAGGTCTTCCATAATTTAAAACTTGCATAATCCAAGAATAACTTTCCATAAAACTGACAAATGAAGGAAGATATTTCTTTTCTGTCTGAAGTGGTACCACCATGGGTTGTAGTAAAAACGTGGTTTCCAATTCATATGGCCCTCTAGCTTTGTACTGTGTAATTGTCAATAAACATTTTTTTTGTATTTCTATTATTGCAGAGTAGTCAATGTGAATCTTTATTGATATTTCTATGTTACAATCTCTCAAATTTGCATGACTCTGATTTTATAGATTGCTACTGCATTCTAATGGATGCATTTACCCACCACCCCACACTTAAATGCACTTGTATAGTGTTTTTAATCTGTCAGCAACATGATTGCTATTTCTTTCTTTCCTATGTGCTTTTCATCATAGGAAAAAATCTCTCTGTTCTATAAATGTAAGCCAACCATTTCATCAGGCCTCACCCAAAGAAATGGGACATATATAATGTTGGGGAAACGGTTATACTAAATTTATTGAAAGTTATGTTGGTCTACAAAATGTTATGCAGTTTTAAGGAATTTTTCAAAGATAATTTTAAATACACACAATTCTCTTTATATCTCAACTTTAGTCACATTCAGTAGCTGTGACTCTATTTGAAGATAATGGGCATTATTTGTTGCCGATTCAGCATCCACTACTCCCTTCTTTCTTCCTAACAAAACACTATTTTATCCAGGTATAAATCCCTCACATGACTAAAATGAAATCTCAGTACCAGTTCCAAGAGCAGATCTTGATCTGTCTAGGCTTTTCATTGTAGTGCCACCCCTTTTGCCAGTGACTGGTTCAGCCTGGTGAGTAACACAATTTTGACCTTTGAGATACAAGATGAAATCTATTGAGGAGTTTCCAGAAAAAATGTCCTGGCTTTTTAGACAGGGATAGAGATAATAATAGTCCCTCCTCTTCCTAAGCATGTTGTTGGATCTAGATGTGATTCTACTAGCTACTGTCATATTGAAACAAGACCTTTCAGGATGTCAACATCAAGAGAGAAAAGGAACAAATATATCATATATATATATATATATATATATATATATATATATATATCTCCAATATCCTTGAAGATATTGCTTGAACTCCTAAATCAACCAATCCTGAAATCTCTCCAACCTTTTTCTCTTAGATTATGTATTAGTCAGCTCAGACTGCCATAACAAGACACCATAGATTGAGTGGCTTAAACAACAGAAACTTATTTCTCCCAGTTCCAGAGGCTGGATCATCAAAGATCAGAGTATCAGAAGATTTGGTGAGGTCTTTCCTCCTGGTTTGCAAATGACCCACCATCTTGCTTTCCTTATTTGGTTTTTCCTTGGTATGTGCATGAGGATAAAGAGTTCTCTCTCTACCTCATCTTATAAGGTCCTACTCTTAGGACCTCATTTAACCTTAGCTACCTCTTAAAAGTCCTATCTTCCAATATAATTATATTGGATGTTAGGGCTTCCATATATGAACTGGGGAATATAGTTCAGCCTACAGCAGATAATATTACAAATTTCCTTATGCTGTTTAAACAAGTTAAATTATTTTTCCATTATACAGTTCATTGAATATATCCTAACAGATATCAGATCTTATGAAGCAATACACAAAGGATAATGTCTAATTTATGGCAAAGGACTTGGGAAGATAAGGGCTATTTTCCTTTTGTCAGTACAAAGCAGTTATAGAGTTAAAAATTGTTAGTCCACTGCTGTTACAAAGTATTTCATGAGCTGCTGATTGTACATATATGTGGTATCATGTTAACATAAACAGTCCAATCCTTAGGGAGTTTTAGGTTATAAAGGAAACATTTTTCTAAGATCATGTGCTATGATATAAAACCATGCCCCAGCCCAGTTCCATCATTATAAAGTTCTAGCAAGCCAAGAAATGTTAGTTGGTGATTTTATCAAGCAAGGCTTCTAACTAATGGGTTGATAAAACCCATCATTGCACCATAAAACGCTATTACAAATTGAAATGATGACCACTTTCAAAAACTGAGTTCAATCATTACAGTTTATTCCACAAAAAGCAGTATCTCAAGGATCACCACAGTCCTACAAATAAGAACATACTTTCACCTTTGTGCCTGAACTGAATCAGCTTATGCTTAATCTTGCAATTCAAATCTAATTTTTTTAACTATTTTTTTTTTAATTTTTTTTTTATAGAGGCATGTTTTTATTTATTTATTTATTTATTTGTTTGTTTGTTTGTTTTGTTTGTTTATACATGCACTGGGTACAGTCAGAAGCGCGGGAGGGTGAGAGAATTCACCAGAGCCAGAGTGGGGAGCAGAGCAGGCAGAAGGACCGAAGTACACTGCTGAGGGGAGCAGCGGGCGGCAGGAGAGGTCTGCGCGCCATGTGGGACCCTCCTCCGGTGGCCGGGGAGCAGCTGGGGATCGAACTGGCGCTGCAGAGGCCGCGGGCAGCTTCGCAACCCAGCACTCAACCGCTGCGCCACTGGGGAGGCCCTAATTTTTTTAACTATTAAAAAAAAAGTGGAGTGGATTTTTATCCCAATCTAGTAAAGCTCTAGGAAACATTTTACCTGTCATTTTAGTTATACAGAATACAAAATCCTGTAATGTTGTCTTTCAGATGAAAATTAAATAAAATTATATCCAAGTGAAGGGTTTCATTACACAGTAAAATTCACTTTTTATTTCTATCCTGGAAAGTGGAAAGAGCAGCACTTATCAAATGTTAAAAACAAAGCCACCAAACAAAAACAAACTCTACCAAGAAACAAATGATGAGAAGTGCATTTGCATATGGGTAGATAACAAAGCAATAGTAACAAAGCAATAGAAACAAAGCAATAGAAACAAAGCAATAGAATCTGGGCCATTTTGAAATCTTAAACCTCCTGAATCATTTTCATAAACTCAGTAATACACACTATGTGGTTAATGATTTTTTTTGAGAAACTTTGTTGGTTTCACTTTGTATTTTATTATTGGCCAAATGTGACATTAAATTTTATCCCTTGTGGCTCAGAGTGAAATGCTTGCTCCGTTCAGAATGACAACACTCAATTAAACAGCCCTTTTCATGATCTACACTCATCATTGTTAATGTATTTAAGGGAAATAATGGAGGTACTGACCTATATTGCGTTTCTTATTATCAATGGAGATGAAGCGTATGCAGGGATTACTGGTGATGTACTGCCCAGCCCAAGGGACATCAATCTTGGTGCCAGCTTCATAAAAGAGACCCAGAGCGTAGCGGGAAGAGTAGGTCACAGACTCCAGTTGCTGTCTTTGGCATTCACTAATTACTGTGGGAAAAAAAAATACAGGGCATCAAACTTGAAAATCTCATCTTTCCTTTCAGAACTTCAAATCCAAAACATCTTTAAGCCAGTTATAACTGTTCCATCAACGCCATTTCACTTACAACAAAGTTTGAAAGGTAATGTTAAATAGCATTAACTGTAATTTTTTTTTTCTTCAGGATGATTATTGACCTTAGAACAACCGTTTTCATCAATCTGAAGGTCCAAACTCTTTTAGAGTGGCATTTGGGACTCTCAAAATCTGGCGCCAAGTTGCTTTTCTACCTTTGTATCCTGGTTGTTTACCTGGATACAAGATTCCATATACTGAGCACTTACTATATCTTAGGGTCTTTGCCAAACATTTGACAAAAGCATTCCACTCTATCCTAACAACAACCTTAAACAGTAGAATATTATTTGCATGTTATAGGTGGGGAGACTGATGTTCCGTGTTTCATGGATCTCTTAAATCATTCCATGTCATAGAGTGATTTGTTCACCTGTCATCTTTCTGAAGGATTATAACAGTTCCTTAAGTACAGGGACCAACCTTCATCATCTTTGTTATTGGCCTCTAAACTACTTGTAATGGGAAGACCAAGGATAAAAGTAGAAAGGGGCAGAAAAGCAAACAGACATACAAAATATGTTGAAATGTAGGAAATAAATAATCAATCGACAGAAGGAAAGGAACTAGGAAGACTTTGGTTCAAATCCTGACTCTGACACTTATTTGATGTGACACTGGTCAAATTACTTAGTTACTCTGACTATAATCTTCTTGTCAATAACAGTTCAGAATGATTATTCTGTTGTGAGAATTCCATGAAATAAAGCATAACACAGTGTTTGGCACATAGTAAGTGTTCATTAAGTAGTCACTTTTTCTATTATAGAAAATATTCTATTTTTTATATTATTGACAGGAAAATATTAGGAAAACAGGACAATCTCCAGCCTGAGCTAGAGAAGGAAGAGAGTTCTTTACCTTTCAATCTGTATCTTCCACTCCCCTACACTTAAGGGTCTCAGGATGCTGCTTGTTCATATATGTACAGGATTAGTAATTTGGGTTTCAGAGAAGGTCAAAGTTCAATTTAGGCAAGGCATTTCAGAAATGGAACTCTAAAAAATTCTTATTTAGTTAGTAATAATATCCAATCTAAAATAGTAGGGCTAGGCAGATCTCAAGGATGGGGGGTAACTTTAGTTAATACTTAGAGAAGTGGCTTTAGGAGGTGAAGACAAGAATATTAGCACACTAATAAACTCTATACATTAGCATAGCATAGCATATTTCTGATATAAAACATTTTTAGATCTAAGACTTCAAATACTTTTTAGAAAGGTCCAGCAATATAATATGTTTTAATCACCCTCATTTTGCATTTCTGGGAAGTTGAGATTATGAGAGGTTAAATTACTTGCTCTAGATTATACAGCTTCCATATGATACGGTCATGAAGAAAGTATTCCAACCTTGTAGTTACACACATAATCCTCATTACTCCACACTTTCCTTCCTGATCTGTAAGTCTGAACTTCAAAATTAATTTTGGTATTGAAGTAAAAGTCATCATTCCTTTTAACCATTATTTTCTGCCTTATTAAAACATTTAACTACTTGATGAATGAATGATTTTCTGACACTGGCCTTGTTACACTCAATGTACTTTAAGCTTCATTTTATTATTTAATCTGCTTTTAAAGTTATGACTTGATGTTATGCTTAACTGCTTTCTGAGGAGGAGGAGGGTAGGAGACTAATACTAGTAGTTGAGCACGTATTGTGTATGTGGGTTTTTACCATTATTTTTACCTTTTTTTTTTTTTTTTCAGTTAAAAAACAAACCAGTAAAACCATGTAGTCAGCTATTTAGTAAGTGAAAGGGTCTAAAACTCTTTCTAAACAAAAACTGAAGGGTCAAGTAGGTTTACAACCAAATGACCTTCCCTTCTCCCCATAGGCACATATGTACTTTTAGTTAGATTTTAGACCAGCTATTCAGGTGGCAAGTCCATTGGGTAGCCCTTTGAAAAGGTAATTGACATCTGTATTAAAAACAGGCATTGGGCCTCCCTAGTGGTGCAAGGGGTTAAACACAGCACTGTGAAGCTATCCACAGCCTCTGTAGCACAAGTTCGATCCTGGCCCGCCAGGGAGCTACCCATATGTCACAGCAGACCTCTCCTGTCTCACCCACTGCTCCCCTCAGCAGTCTATTTCAGTCACTCTGCATGTTCTGTACCCCAATCTATCTCTGGTGAATCCTCTCATGCCCCCCTACCCCGCACCTCTGTACCCCAGTTCTTGCATGCATAAATAAATAAATCTTAAAAAAAAAAAAAAAAACAGGCATTAACCTTAAATACACTTTTCTGCTCTGAGGGTTCTATGATTCATTCTGAGAACAGGGAAGTGAGACTTCTGATCGAAACAATCTTATGTTCTGGATAACTCACTTACAAAAAATTCACCTTTAGGGCCTGAAAAGTTTTTGATTACTGCAATGTAGACAGGACCTAACAACACGGTCTAATTTTGTTTGAAATTTTTTTCTTATGCAATATGTTGAAGGGAGCAGTCCTAGATTCCACATTTTGGCAAGAAGGCTTAAAAAGTTTCTTTATTATCATGTATTCAAGAGGTCATACGAGCTTACAAAGCAAAGTTCATGTAAAATGCCTAATTCCAATGTAGTGCATCTTTACCAGGATACCATCCTCATTTAATCCCTAGGTTTACAAAGTCTCTATCATTACACACACACTTACACATACACACACATCATATAGAATGCATTTGTGTGATTATCATGCTAGTGAAGTGGTTATAAATTGCATCGAACAGTGTAGCTTACATTATACTTTCCTCCATTAAGAGACTTGTTCTATTTCTTTCTTCTTGTGTGTACATGTGTGAGTATGGGAAAGGGAAGGAGAAGGAGAAAGAGAGAAGAGGAGAATAGAAAGAGACCTAGGCTGTACTCCTAAATAACATCTTGTAAATAATTTCTTTTTTTTTTGTTTCCTATTGCAATTTCATTCTCATCGTTTCCTATCCTATAAAAGAAGGGTATGATCACATTGGCTCATTCATCACCTATTATATACCAGGCACCATTCTAGATGTCAGGGATAGAAAGCATAAAGACAAAGTCCTTGTTGTAATGTAGGTTACAAGTGGTGGTGAAGAGATCAATTATAAATAAAAAACCAAATAACCGAGTGAATGGTATGTCAGTTAGTGATGAGAAATACAAAGAAAAATAAATCAGGATAAAGGATAAAGTGACAGTTGTAGGTAGTAAGCTTACCTTATATAAGCTGCCAAGCATATATGTCTCCTGTGAAGATGTTGCTCTGATTGACATGGGAAGCTACTACTGGTTATGAGCCAAGGACAGATATCACCTAGGTTCTGTCTTAAATATTTTCCTTCTTGCTACAGGTAAAGCCTGTAGGGATGTAATAGGGGAGCTGGGGCAATACTGCTGCTACTGCAGTTGTTTTGGATTGAAGATAACAGAAGAGGAGGTCAGAAGTGGTTTGTTTTTAATGGAAAATAGAAATCTCCTCTCCTCTCCCCTCCTCCCCTTCCCGCCCCTTCTCTCTCTCTCTCTCAATCTCTCTCTCTCTCTTTCTCTCTGTAAGTATAAATATACATTTATATACATTTCATTTCATTAGCTATATTATAGCTGAAATGGAGCAAGCCTAGGGGTTAACCCAGTTGATGGGTCCTTATGTGGATGCTTGAGAACACAGAACATGACCCAAAAGCAAGCCCATGTGACAAAAAAAACAAAAACAAAAACAACTATACCATTTATTTACATAGTGAGAGAGAGTGAGAGAGCAAGAGAGTGAGAGAGGGAGAATTGACTGACTGGCAGATGGCCAGATGCCGTCTGTCCTACCCTAGATAGCATCCACTGAGCAGAGACCAAGCCTGTGGCAAGCTGGAAGAATCCAGAGACACCCCTCCTTACCAGCCATTCCATTATCAAAATCCCAGCAGCTTAACTACCAAAAGCCCCAGCTGCACCCTTTTTTTCTCATCAGCTCCAGCTCAGGGTGTAAGGTTTGGAAAGCTCTACCTTCCACACATACATCGAGTGCGTGCTTCTCTTGGGTCTATTTCTGGTACTGGAATTCCTGGGGTTCCCAGATATTCAGCTTTAGTATATATTACCAAATGGTTTTCTGAAGTGATTGTTGTAATTTGCACTGCCATCAGGGGTATATGAAAGTTCAGTGCCTCCACAGTTTTGTCCACATTTACTACAATCTGCCTTTTTAATTTGGGATACAGTGATACCACATTGTAGTTTTAACTTGAATTCCATGATAAATACTATTTAAAAACCTTCCTTTGTTTACTTGGCTATCCTTTTGTGATTGCCTGTTCAAATCTTTGCTACTTTTCTTTAGAACTGCCTGTCTTTCTCTTAATGCTATTAAGGATTCTTTAAATATTCTGGACATGAGTCTTACATGTGAATAGGAAAAACTTTCTTAGTGGTCTCTTAATCATGTGATTTGAGGAACAGATTTAATTTTAATTTAGTATAATTTATCGTTTTTTTTCATTTAGTGTCAGCATATGTGTGTCTTATTTAAGAACTCTTCACCTACTCCAAAGCCAATAGGGAAAGATATTTTCTTATTTATTTTACCAAAAGCTTTATTGATTTATCTTCCATAGGGTTTTGGATATATTTTGAATATAAAGGATTTAGGATTCCTGGTGGCTTGGAAAGACAGTGTGAAGGGAAGAGATAAAATGAGGACTACATGGGGTACAACTTTTCCTCACCCACTCTAGTTAAATAAACATTTATTGTTCTACAGTTTTTAGGTTTAAAAATATAAAAACAAGACATTAGCTTTTATTTATTTATTTTTTTTAATTTTTAACAGGTCGGCTATTTATTTTTGTTTTTTTTTTTTAAATAATAAATTTTATTTTTATATTCCCCATACAATTGCAGCCCCCCCATTCTGACCCCAATCCCTCCCCTCCCCCCCCGCCCCCCTAAAAGTGTCTCTGGTTCATAGTTTTTTGTTGATTTTGATTTTCACTTTCTTATAGTTATTCATTTTCCTGGTCCCTTATTTAAGTTTTCTAGATTCCTGCTATGAGTGAGACCATCCGGTATTTTTCTTTTTCTTTTTGGCTTATTTCGCTGAGCATGATCCCTTCCAGTGCCATCCATGTTGCTGCAAATTGCATGTGTTTATCTTTTTTGAATGCTGAATAATATTCCATGGTATATATGTACCACATCTTCTTGATCCAGTCATCTATTTTTGGGCATTTGGGTTGTTTCCAAAGCTTAGCTATCGTAAACAGTGCTGCTATAAACATAGGGGTGCAGGTATTAGCTTTTAAAAATGGTAGGCAAAAACGTGCCTTATGAACTTTGTGTTTCTAGGTTCCAAAGCAATGCCTGGTGCAATGTGGCATTCTATAAATATTAAAGAATGCATCTTATTTTAGACTATTTGGGAAGTACACAAAGACATAAATAGGCAAAAGGGAAAATAATCACCTCATTATCTAGAGAAACAGCAACTATTAGCATTTTGACATTTTTCCTTTAAACATGGCCATTTGTGTATATTATACATACAATTGTAAGTACATGCACTATATTATACATGCAATTTTCTATACCGTCCTTTTGCTTACTATATGATGTAAAAACCTCACTGTAAACATAATTTTTAACACCTCCATGGAGTGGATGTGCAATTTGCTTAATCATTTTATTAATGTTAGACATGTGTTTTGCTTTTTTTGATCTATTATAATTAAAGTTGTGCACAGATCTTTACTTATGTTTCTAATTTTTCTATAAGACAGAATATGGGAAGTAGAATTACTGTTAAATTTATTTTCAGAAACATTACACTAATTTATATGTCCACTACCATGTATGAATGATCCATTTCACCGTATCCTTGCCCATATTGTTACTTTTCTTGATAATTCAATAGGAAAAATAGATCTCATTTTGCTATTTATCTATATTCCTTTAACTACTGCCATAGGGGTAGTAACGACTTCCCACTGTCACTATCCCTCAGCACCACCATCCTTTGTTGTTGCCTTAACATGGACTACTGTTCTGTGAATGTCCTTTCATTAAATCAGTTAAAATCCTTTTGAATATCCAACTATTTCTTGCTGGGATCCTGACTGAAAGAGAAACTATATTTTCTTCTAGTTTCCTGAAGGAAAGCACTCTGAAGCAAAATGTGATACATTCTACTGTTATGGGGAGAGAGTGATCTGTCTCTTAAAAGCAAATCACTGGGGCTAAGATATTTCTAATGAGGATATTTTGTGATATATGAAAGTCTGTGTTTTCATAAGTAATCATAGTACTGCTTTTAAATGCATTTCTCTTCATCTACAACTGACTTGGCAGGACAACAAATATTTCGATGTCGATAGTAAAACAAAGATATTTTAGCATTTACTTGGCATTCATTATGAATATTGTAGTTAATGGTAAATGCTGCTCACAGGATGGTTGATTGGTGCTCAAAGTCTTAACCTCCACGAGTTTTGTTCTTTATAGTCAATTACAGAGGTTTGTTAATTTCCTGATTTGCCTCCAAATGTAAAGTATTTCAGCTCAAGAATAAATGAAGTTAGGAAGTCAACTATAATTATTTAAATTCTGAATCAAGAAAGACTGACTTCTCTTAATTTATTTGCCATTTTTTTTAAAAGATTTATTTATTTATTTATACAAGCACTGGGTACAGTCAGAAGTGTGGGAGGGTGAGAGAATTCACCAGAGCCAGAGTGGGGAGCAGAGCAGGCAGACTGAAGTACACTGCTGAGGGGAGCAGCGGGCAGCAGGAGAGGTCTGCGCGCCATGTGGGACCCTCGCCCAGCGGCTGGAGATCGAACTGGTGCTGCAGAGGCTGCGGGCAGCTTCCAACCCAGTGCTCAACCGCTGCGCCACCAGAGAGGCCCTATTTGCCATTATTTTTATATTTTATGTTGAATTCCAACAGTGTCAAGAAATTTTATGTACCAATTCAACTTCTAACATAGACCATCTAGTTCTGTGGGTACATGAAGCAAAGAGAATTTTAGCCACAATAGCTGGTTGTTCTGTATTCAAAGTGGTTGTAAGAAATAGTGCTGAAAGACCCATTTTCCATAAATAGTTCTATCTAGCCAGTAGAGAGGTTTGAACTTTTTCCATTCATGGTCATTCCTTTCTTGTAAAAGCATCACAGAATCAGTCTTGTTTCACTGCACCTGGAATAAATTGAATGTTCACTTGGACACTATAGGTATAGAAGTCATTAAACCTGGAAGGAGAGTTTCAAAAATAATTTTGGCAAGTAATAAATCTAGAGTTTATTGGTGACAGACCTCAGTAGTTACAGCTATGTGGGATTTCCCTGGGGAAATATTTCTTTCATCCTAAGATGCATCTCTGGAGTCAGGAAAAAATTGGGTTTGAATTCTGGTTCTGACATTTATCTTTGTGATCTTGGTTAAATTGCTTAATCCATCTAAGCATCTGTTTTCTTGTAAAATGAGAATCTTATTAGTGCCTGCCTTAAAGGATTTGTTAAGACAATTAAACGAGATAATACTTACTATAATGTCCAGGACACTATTGAAAAAACCCAGCATCATAGTTCCTTACTTAAAAACCCCTTAGAAGCATCTATGCATATATCATGCTTTAGAAAAAAAAATTATAAATCTTTAGAGGCAACATCCTAATAGTCAAGTGTATCAGGATATTACTAAGCTCAAAGACATCTCTTTGGCTAGTAAAGTATAGCAGATACACTCCACCTTTCAGAGCAAAGGATAAAAAAAATAAAGTTTTTCTTTGAAGAGCAAGGAAGATTAAAGAAGCCAAAAGCATTTCACACATCTTTTGAAAAATTATCATATATTAAGAAATTCTTTAGCTAGCTAATTTAGAATGCTAAACATTTTAAGATTTGTCTTTCATCATTATTCTAGTATGCCATCACATTTTCCTAATCCTTATCCTATCCCAGGATTGTGTAAAAATAAAAGGTGCCAATAAATGGATTTCCCTGTATCGTTTATGCTCACTTGATAAAAGTATTTTGATAAACATTTAGGATTTAGCTGACTTTACACTCCCATTCTTAGTACGAATGCTAATGACTACCTGAATACAAACTTGAAACAAGTAGATTTCATCTAGTGACTCTGCACAGTGTTTTTGGGGAATCATCAGAACACATTAAAAGGCATAAGCATGTCAGGACAATTAAATTTATACCTAGTAAGAGAAGTTTATCCTAATGTTTCCCATACTTTGTGAGACCCTAACAATCAATACATTAGGCGGCATTAAAAAGGGAAGAAACATAAATGCACTGGAAGTTTCTAAAATATAATAAATAGTCCATTGATCGTGATTTTTTATTTTGTTTCCAGCAGGTATTAATATAAACAAGGCACTATTTTAGGAGCAAGTTCTTAGCTTTCTGTGATTAAACAGGTAGTCCTGCTATACCTGGAGCAGACTTCATGCTAAAATGTCTTCTGAGTCCTGTGAAAGCCCAAACTGTCAGGTTGCTACCAACATTTGTGGTCAGGTCTCCTCCCTTCTCCCCTGCAATCTAGATTCCTAATCCCCACTGTCTCTCCATCTCTAAACTCGTAAAAAAATAATCTATCAAGGAAAAAGGACTGTTCTTTCTGGTTATTACTGCTAGCATCTTGTCACTCTGTCCCAGGGGCCTTTGCAAAAGAACATTTTACTATTTGATAGGTTGGTAGCTGACTTTTCATAAAGTCTTTTGACTTGTTCCCAATCATGTGAAATCTCTGTTGCTCTACAAACTCACTGCCTACTCTCTTCTTTGTCTAGATGGAGGTCCTGTGAAACTAAAAGGAGAGTCAGTTGCTTCGAGAGCAACTAGTTCTAATGACAGGATTGGAAAAATAAACATTTTTTAATGTAGGATCTGTTCTCTTAAGGAATGTAGGATAATTTAACCCAAGCATCACTTACTGTAGGTCTACTCTGCATCCAGCAATATGCCAGTCACTATAAATATGTCTTAACAAAACATTTAGCAGAGTCTAGGATAGATTTTGGGCTGACACATAAAATTATTTTGCCCTGGTTATTGTCAATTTTATCCTTGGGAAACTTTTTGGATTTCAAAATAGAAATGTAGTTGGCTTTCTTTCCAGTTTTCTTTGCTGAACATATACAGTAATTCTGGAAACCAAGTTAATAAGGTTGGAAAATGTTTGCTTTATTTCCATGCATTCTAAACTTCCTAGACTATTAGGCCATCATTCTTTTGTAGGAAAAGTGCTGAGTTTTGGATGAAAAAGAAGATGAAAATAAAGAATAGCATGTGCTATTATACAAAATGTCACAGAACCTCATACATATTTTACTGCCATTCTACCCAGCCCATCCATTTAATTACTTTATGGCCACTCCATTCATGAGCAATATAGTCATTCTAAAATTCATAATAATAAAAACTTTATTACATGTCACATCATATTTTTATACAGATATATATCTTTATGGATAGTTATTTGATACTGAGGCAATGACTTGGAGAATTAATATTCCAATTCAAAACTTTTATAGTTTTAAAAACCAGAAAATAGTGTTTGCAAGGACCTGGAATCTGCAGTACTGAGGCAAAATGTCAGAATCTGGTGGTGTAAGTTCTAGGACATTCAGAAATATGTTCATCTTGTACTTTGCAAATCCGTTAGCTTCTTTTCTGTTTACATAATAACAGTTCCCCACAATGCTTAGTTAAAGCCAAAGCAAATAAACTGGACTTCAGAGAAAAAAATTACAAGCAGGACCAGACTTCATTTAGTGAAAGCCTACAGCATTTTATTTTAAAATCAGTATCTCCCATTACCAACAAAAATCTCAACTTGATGAAAAACACAATTACACTTGATCTTCATATTACTTTTCACTTTATTTGCAATGCTTTTAAGTTGTTTTTATTAGTATATAGGTTTGTACATTAGTAACTAAAATATTCGTTTTTCTGTTATCTTTATTTTGCTTTCATTTTATTCAAGGTATTGAATGACATTTTTAAGGCTAACTTTCAATAATTTCCTCCTATTTCTTATCTCACATTTTACATCACTACAAGTGTTTAACCTGAAAGATTTGATGGCAGAGGTTATCCTCAACTGATACTTTCATTTCTGAACCTCAGCAAAAAACTTTGTGTATGTGTATACATAAATGTAGTCAGTATAATGTAATGCACATATTTCGCCTCACTGAGCTTTAGTTTCCTCATCTGTTAAGCTGAGGTCCAACCTAGTTTAAAGGGTTGTCATGAAGATTAAAAAATTTTATATTCTAAACATAAAAGGTTTTATTGTACATATAAAACACTTGGCAAAAAATAGAAGTAAACAAAATTATAACATTATTATTGTTACTGTTGTTGTGGCTGTTGCAAAGAAAAGGATGAGCAAGACAACCTTAACTGGTGTAGGAAAGTACAATTGTTGAGAGTAGATTCAGAAGTGGAAGCAAGGAAAAGAAAATACTTTGTGCTAGTTTATGTCCAGAAAGAAAGACATGATTTTTAAATTCAATTTTATAGCCTTAAGGTGTTTGTTCCTGATCTATATCTTCAGTTAAATACCATTTTATCAAAAAGTTTACACTTAAAACACCTTTTACCAGATATCTGCTCTTACTGGATATCTGCTATGAGTCAGAGTTAATCTACACTTCAACTCTAATGCAATGAACAAAACACCTCTACAGCCTGGAGTACGGTGTGTTGTTTTCTTCCTTCTTATGACATATTCCACACCCATGGTTCTACTATTTGCAGAGTCAGAAACATAAATTCTTCCTTTGCTTTCCTACCCTAACACACCCACCACACACACCTGTTTACTCTTTGTTTGCAGGTAAATGTGTACATCTGCTAGGGCGTGATTTTTATGATGAGATGACAAATGGAATCTTGTCATTGCATTATTTAAAGAGCAAATTAAAAAGATTAAATCTTTCTCCACACCTCTGTCTATTTAGGGGCATTAAAATAGAGCTAGTCTTATTGATTATAAGCAAATTTAGACTATTGGATTACTGGAGGAAATCATTTCAGACTCAACTGGTTTCACTGTAGGATATGGAAAAGCTGGGTAAATGAGAATTCAACTATAGATTGTCTTGACAAGTTTCCATTCTTCCCATGCTGGCCCACAGTCCCAGCTTTGGTGGCAAACAGGACTGTTCTGGTCAGATGAATACCTGATGACTTATTCTTGCTACCTATTTTCTCTACTACAATCCTAAATCACCTCTCCCTCTTTCCCTCCTCCTTCCCCAAGTCTTGTCAGATACAACTCACTGATTACAGTCAATCTCCATTTGAGAGTGTGTGTGTGTGTGTGTGTGTGTGTGTGTGTGTGTGTCCATCCTGTTAAATTTCCAGTTTCCTCTCCATCTCCCTCTCTCACTCCCTTCTTCCCTTTCTTCTAAGTTCCCTCCCTTGTGGTCACAGGACCTCTTAGCTCAGCAATTGCTTCTTTCCCTTTTCTCCTGTTACTGTATTTATGAACAAGACAAAGATTACTATCACAACAACAGAGCAAAATAACTCCTTATCCACCCCCCATCAAATAAATTGGAAATAGTTTTAATAATTTCAATAGTTTAGTGAGGCAGGCACAAAGAAAGACACATATTTTGCTATGAAATAAAAAAATCACAACTTTTTAAGAGTAACCTGAAGTTTCCTTCAGAATCTTACAAAATAATTAATTTACCTCCTCCTTTGGCTTTTCCTCAGTAGCCGGCATCCAATATAAATAGAACAATTGTATTGTTATTTATTTTATTTCAGCAAATGGATAGTATTTCTATTTTATTAAAGATAAATATGTGATAACAGACTAAAACATTGTTTCTATGGGAATATACCTTGCTAATTTCAAACAATCAGATACCAACAGAGTTTATACATTGAGAGCTTTTTGGAATGGGAAGTGATTTAAGCTTTGGTTTCTCACTTGGTAACAATTTCTCTATGCTAGCTTGCTCTCTTTTCTCTATGCTAGCTTGCTCTCAGAGGCACTGTGCAAAAGGAGAAAATCAGACTAGGCAGCCTATAGAAAACTAATTCACCTCTATTTCAAATAAATGCATATTGAGACATTGAATGGGATGATGCAGCAAATAAAATATTTATTTCTTATATGCAATATAGATGAATTCATGTCACTGAGAAATTTAACTTTTTAATTTGCTAACTGGCTGTTTGTATTTTATTAGTAATTGCAGAACGGTAATCTATTATTCTCTTGCAAATGTCAAAAAAGATGATGTTGTCGGGAAAACAGTTCCAACTATTATTCTGCATGGCTGGAAAAAGCATGTACTCTTCATTGTTCCATGCTAGACCCAGGATTTTTGGGCTTTATACACACAAACACGGTAAATTCTCTTGGAACAAAAATATTTATATGATTTATTAAAATCAGAAAAGACAACCCTATACTTGAGCTTCTTACTTTCATGCCTATAATTAAAAAATATTCATTAAAAAGCTCAAATACAAGATAAGGTACATGGTATATTCTCCATGTATCTGTCTCTCTCCCCCTACCCCCCTCCCCACTCACAATCACAAACACATGTGCTTGCACACAGAAACTTTTGTTATTCATGGCTAAACTTATTTAACTCCCAGTAGAAGACAGCTATAAATGACTGGGGAGGAAAGGTGCAATTTTATGTTTAGTAGAATAGAGCATATGCGCAAATGTTGACAAATGAGTTAAATTAAGGATGGGGAATTTCCTTGCTTTTATTTAAATGTAAAATACATTGCTATTTAATCAGAGTGTAAAAATAGTATATTTTTCACATTTGAATAAAATGGGCAGCTTGTAATAACATCTGAGCAAAAGGAAATTCTCAGACCAAGGATGTTTTAAACTAGGATAAACAGTGCTAAAATTTAATACAATGTTTTTGTTTTACTTATCTTCCTTTTTATTCCATCTTCTACCCTTTCTCCTATAGAATGAATGAAAAGAACAATCCACCTAATGTATAATAGATGGTCTTGAGTTATTTCATTTGTATTCTCCTGATAATCACTATGGCAGTTAGATTTTCCCTAAATGGTGGCAACAATATCCCACATTCTATATCCCCTTCTTGGATTCCTTTGATCAAGAGGCTGGGTCTCTATCCCGAGAGGGCTTATGGCAAAGCCAGGTCTTAAAAGATGACAATCCATGCCTGGTTCCCTTGGGACACTCAGTGTTGGAACCCAGCCACCCTGATATGAAGAATCCCAGGTCATCTGAGAAGTTATATAAATTTCTTGATGACAGCTCCAGACTATACCAGTGTTAGTACACATATATTGAGTGAAGATGCCACTGGAAGATATCAGTTCCCAGCTGTCCAGTGATCACCCAGATTTTGAATCTTGTCAGCTAAGATCCAGCCACTAAGGAGCAGAAACTTGTTCACATTTCTTTCCATAATACACTGGCTGTTTGTCATTTTTGGGGGCACTTTGTTTCCTGCAGTAGAAGACTGCAACAGCCAAAGAGGTTGATAATCTTTTCATGTTTATTGACCATATTACGAATTTTGCCCAATTTAGAGTAATTTTTGGTTTATTTTTCCTATGTTATTTTTTTTTGCTCCTATATTCTAAATCTAACTATGCTTATTATTTATTATAAATATATTCAACCAGTAGCTTGTTAAGTGACAGGAACTTTGAATTTTATATAGTCAAATCATTTAATTATTTTTCTGTTTTTAGTTTTAGATCTTGTGTTCTTTTTTTTTTAAAGATTTATTTATTTTTATACAAAAGCAGGGATACAGGCATGGAAGTGTGAGAGGACTCACCAGAGGCAGAGCAGGGAACAGAACAGGCAGATGACAGAAATACACTGGTGAGGGGAGTAGCGAGCGCGACAGAAGAGGTCTGCCACGCCATGTGGGATTCTTGCCGGCAGGCCAGGATAGAACCGGCACTGCAGAGGCTGTGGACAGCTTTACAGAGCGTCACTCAACCCACTGTGCCACCGGGAAAGTCCAGATCTTGTGTCTTTTTAAGGAAAGGCCTTCCCAATTGAAGATTATAAAAAGGATTCTATATTTTCTTCTAGTGCTTTTATACCTTTATTTATGATCAACTCTTTAATTCATTTTTAATTTATTCTCATATGATATGAAGTAGGGGAAACTGACTTCCTTTTAAATGGACAGTAAGTTGTCTTTATTACATTTATTTAAATAATTCACTCATTCTCCATTGACTTGAATGCTTCTTTCAACAACTAAATTGTTAAACATTTTTTATTTCTAGACTCCACTTTGATCTACTGATGAATTTGACCATTACTAAAAAATGCCATATCATTTTTATTTCTATAGCTTTTAGGTATAATCTTGATATCTGGCAGAACAAATAACCTGCATTAAACCCCTCCCCCCCAATTTCTTGGCAAATTTTAAACATTTAATCTTTTATTATTTATTTTTTTAAAGATTTATATATTTATGCATACAAGAGCTGGGGTGTAGGCCAGAGGTGCGGGGGTATGAGAGGATTCACCGAGACAGAGTGGGGAGCAGAACAGGCATATCTACTGAAATATACTGCTGAGGGGAGCAGCTGGCGAGACAAGAGAGGTCTGCTGTGCCATGTGGGTCATCTCCCTGGCCAGGGATCGAACTCATGCTGCAGTGGCTGGAGAGAGCTTGATAGAGCTGTGTCTTTAACCCCTGTGCCACCAGGGAGGCCCACAACCATTTAAAATTTTAGATGAATTTCTGAATCAACTTGCCAAGTGCCTTGAGAAAGCTGCTTTGACTTTATAGATTAACTGATCAATAGATTAATGATAGATTTACAGATTGACATATTTATTATATTGAATCTTATAAATGAATATGGTATATTCCCAATTTATCCAGGTTGTCTTTTAGGTTGCTCTGTAAAGTTTCAGAATTTTCTCCATTCACTCATGTACAATTCCTGGTAGGCTTGTTCTTAGGTAATTTTAACATTTTTGTAATTTTTGTGGCTAGAGGTTTTTTTAATATAATATTTTGCAGTTGGTCATTACCAATGTATGTAAAACTACTGAATTATATATGTGTTTTTATATTATGAGTATCAAAATATATTTTATATTTCCTATATTCAGCTTTCTTTTTTGTTATTTACCATTTTATCAGTCATAATACGTTTTTAGTTGATTCCCCTTTAATCTCACCTTGAATTATAGATGATCATCATATTAATTATATCAATCAATACATTAATAAGGACGGGGTTA
Source organism: Talpa occidentalis (assembly GCF_014898055.3). Classification (NCBI taxonomy): domain Eukaryota; kingdom Metazoa; phylum Chordata; class Mammalia; order Eulipotyphla; family Talpidae; genus Talpa; species Talpa occidentalis. The sequence continues at coordinate 61,636,404 of NW_023605194.1, forward strand.
CCATTTCCTTTCCAAGATGTGTATCTTCAATTTCTTTTTTTTGTGTAATTGCATTGGTTAGCATCACTTTTTTTTTAAATTTTTTAAAAAGATTTATTTATTTATTTATACAAGCATTGGGTACAGTCAGAAGCGCGGGAGGGTGAGAGAATTCACCAGAGCCAGAGTGGGGAACAGAACAGGCAGACTGACGAAATACACTGCTGAGGGAAGCAGCGGGCGCTGCAGGAGATATCTGTTGGGCCATGTGGGACCCTTGCCGACAGCCAGGGATCGAACAGGTGCTGCAGAGGCTGCGGGCAGCTTCGCAGCCTAGTGCTCAACTGCTGCACCAACAGGGGAGGCCCAGTTAGCATCACTTTATACCAGTGTTTCTCAGATTTCAATGTGCACATAAATCAAAGTTCATATTAAAACGCTTATTCTGATTTTAACAAGCTGCCAGGTGATGCAGAGCACATTTTGTGTAGGAGGGTCGGGTCTTCTTCTATACTAAGTAGTCATGATGATACTAGTCTCTTTGTCTTGTTTAGACTTAACAACTCTAATTATGTACCCTATTTATGTAGAAGAAGAAACAAATTTACATACATTTAGTACCGTGCCCAAGTACCAAATGGCAGAATAAAACTCAGTCCAAAACGAGCAATTTGAAGGCTATTGTTCTTACTCTTGGCTCTATAAGCACTTCCTGTTATAAAACAAAGAATCATGTGCTACTTGAGCAGCACTTTAGGAAACTCTTCATCAAAGTTTTTACATCAACTTCAATATTTATCTACCTAGAAGGGGTTTGCCAACTGTACCCATTCTGATCCCTGCCTGTTTTTGGTGGCCCTCCAATTGTGAATGGTGTTTAAGTGATTGAAGAAATAATTAAAAGGAGAATAATATTTTGTGACACATAAAAATTACATGACATACTAATGTCAGTGTCCATGAATAAACTTTTTCAGAATCAACCATGCTCATTTGTTTATAAATTATCTATGTCAGTTTTCAACTGTAAAAGTAGAGTGATTGAGGCATGGACTGTATATGTTGCTCTTATTCCATTGCAGTACTCCTCTGTGCAGTACAAACCACACTTTGCAGTTATACTTTGTGTTTCAAGTGCCATGTTATAATATGAAATTTATTATTATTATTTGAAAACTAACATTGCATTCTCATCAAGTGAAGAAGAGAAAAGTAGACTACACAGCCAAGGAATGTGGATAACTTTATTATGAAATTTATTATGGAATGAAACTACAGTTATGTTTAAAAAATACAATATATATAAAAGTGTTTATAGTAATCTCTTAAGAACTTTTGAATTTGAGATATCTGTTATAATTTTCCTTTCATTTCTGATTCTACTTATTTGAGTTTTCTTTTCTTTTTTTTCCTTTGTGAACCTAGCTAGAGGTTTGTATGCTAGCAAAGTGAATAACCTAGGAGAGATAGACAAATTCTTAGGAATATACAACCACCTGAGACCAACAGAAAGAAATATAAAATCTGAACAGAACAGTTACAAGCAAATAAATTGAAAAAGTAATCAAAAATCTCCAAAACCACAAAAGTCCAGGACCAAATGGTTTCACTAGTAAATTCAACTAAACCTTCAAAGATGAGTTAATACCTATCCCTCTCAAAGTCTTGTAAAAATTGAGAAAGAAGGAATACTTCAAAACACAATTTGTGAGGCCATAATTACTATGATACTAAAACCAGACACAAACACCACAAAAAAAGAAAACTGCAGACCAATTTCCCTGATGAACATAGATACAAAATCCTCAACAAAATCTTAGCAAACTAAATTCAACAATGCATTAAGATTATATACCATGACCAAATGGGATTTATTCCAGGGACAAAAGGATGGTTCAACATCTGAAAAACAATCAACAAAATTCACCACATCAACAAAAATAAATATAAAAATCATATAATCATTTCAATATGTGCTAAGAAAACATTTGATAAGAATCAACATTCATTTATGATAACTATCCTCAAAAAACTGATGATAGATGGAACATATCTCAAGATAAGAAAGGCTATATATGACCAACCCATAGCTAACATCATTCTTAATCATGAAAATCTGAAAGCTTTTTCAGTAAGATCTGGTATAAGATAAGGATAGTCACTTTCAGCACTGCTATTTAATGTAGTATTGAAATCCTAGCTAGACCAGTCAGGAAAGAAAAGGATATAAAGGTTTTCTACAGTACAGGTAGAAAACCTTAAAAACCACTAAAATTAATTGAAGCAATCAGGTCAGTCAAGTAGCAGGTTACAAAATCAATATACAAAAGTCAGTTGCTTTCCTATATGTAGACAATGAACTAGAATAGGAGGAAATCAAGAAAATATTCCCATTTATAACTGCATTAAAAATAATTAAATACCTAGGAGTAAACTTCACAAAGGAGGTAAAAGACCTATACAATATACGTAGGCATTACTGGATTTAAACACCCCTCACAACTCACAGGAAAACATTGGTCTTAAAAACTTTTTTCAATGGAATATTTCATCACAGGAAAATATTTAATTCATAAAAGTAAAAAGTGAAAATAATCCTACAAAAAGTAGATTTTTGAGAGGCTCATTTTTCCCAAAACAAGGAAAGCTATTTGCTGATAGTAAGTAAATTAAATTGTGTTTGATTGAAGCAAGTGAGGTTCAGCATAAGCTGAAGGGGAATCTTCTAAGATGTGTTCCAAATGATGGTGGTAAAATATTTGTTTTTGAACAGAAAAAAAATTAAACCAACTTACAGAGCTTGAGAAAATATATAGTTTTTTTTAAGCCTGTGGATAATCATTATTTTATATTCACCAGCAGGTACTTTGTGAAAAATATTTAAATCCATCATGTGTAATTAAACAGTGCTAATGATGAGCTTCATTTACTTTGTAGGTTTAACCATTGTCAGTTCTGTAAGAATTTGTCAGAATAGAGTCTGAATATCCTATTTCTTGAACAGCAGTAGATAATAACTAAGCAGCGGTAAAAAAATTTTTTCTGATGTTTTTGAGGGTTAAGGTTAGATTTTTTGGTGAATGATATATCCCATAATTAATTATGGTAAGGAATAATGGATGATATCATAAATGACCTTCTGTTGCAGAAAAGGAGGTGATATGAAAATGTTTCTTAATGAATACAACCTAAAATTACAAGGTAAATTAGCACTTAAATATGAAACTTACACTGTGGTAAAGTCATTTCAATGACAACCAATGTTATTTGAATCATGCAATGTCAAGTTGCTTTATACATTTCCTTTTCTGTTAATAGTTAAAACAAGAAGCAGGGCCTCCATTGTCACACAAATATGTACCAAATATGTTTTTCGGAGCTCAAACCACAGTTCCAGAAGCATGTTTTTGGATCTTGATGCAAGTAACAAAGTTTCCATATTTCAAAATTCTTTTAACTGCACAATTGAGGAGTTTCCATCTACCTTTCAATTGGAAGTAATTAATTTAATGACATGCTAACAGGCAATATCAAGAGAAGAATCAAATAGGATTCTTTAAGTGCTTTCCAAGTAATGAGTATACTCAATTAAAATCATATGCTCATAGACAGATATTTGTATTTGGCAGTACCTATCTGTATGAAGACATTTCAAAGATGAAATATGTAAAATCTCATTATGAATCAGTATTAACAGATGGACATGTGCAATCCATTCTGATGATAGGAAACACTAAACTTTGAACCCCAATTAAATGAAATGTTATCCCTCCTCCACAATAAGAAAATTTCTTTCTTCTCATTAGTAGGTCTATATAACAGAAAATTATGCTCAATTATTATTATTATAATTAAATTTTCAATTTTGTGAATAATGACTTGTGGAAATTTGTTTTCTCTCCTGTTGTATAACTGCCTGCATGGCAGCCTTCATTTTGCCTCTTGGCATGACATATTTACTCTTTGGCCCTTTACAAAACATGTTGCCAATCCTTGACCTAGAATATTTTCTTATCATCACATACGAAGAATAATGATAATTCTTAAAATCATTTTATAAGCTTAAGCTTGTTGAGTGCTGCAATGTGCAAAGCTTTTTCCTTGTGAAAGAGGAACTACTATTCCCAATATATGGTATCGTCAAATGGAAATTCAGAAACTTTCCTAAGATTATACATTGGTAAATTAATAACTTATGATATTTTAATCTGCTCTTCCTGGCTGCAGAGCCTAGGCTATGTGACCTTGGGGAAGTTACTTAACCTCTCCAAACCTCATATTATTTATTGGTGAAAAAGAGATTATACTAGGTTACTACCTGCATCTTGTGGTAATTGAAGCACTGAATTAATAAATCTATGGAAAGTACTTAGAACGTATCCAGTAGAGAGCAATACGAAATGGCTGGAGGTCCAAACACCAAAGAGATCAATAAAACAGTTTATTATTTAGGAGTTTATGTACAGTTCCAGTACAGCTGGCAATTAGAACTTTTCATTTATTTCACAATTTGTGCTATTTGAGTTTTTTTTAAATAACCTAGTATATATTAAACGTGCAAAAAGCAAACATTATATTTAAGTCTAACTAATGCAGATGTACCAAAGCAGTTGAGAAAGCCAGTTGGGGTCGTTCTCACTTGGCTTAATCCCAGTTTTGCTACTTGTTAGCTGTGTGACCTTAAGCAAGTCACATAATCTCTCTGATGCAGATTACAAATAGCCTATCATACAGGGATGTTGTGAGCATTGAACAAATAAACATGCATCAAAAATACCTAATACCAGACTTGGCACAAGAATAAGCTCAGTAAATGACTGTTCATTTCCCTTGCCTTTTCTTAACTGACCCAAAGCTTTAAAACAAAGCAAAACAAAGCTAAGCAAAAATAAAACAAAGTTTAAAAACCCCAAACAAACAAATAAAACCCAACTTATTGACTGGGAGTTGGACAATAAGGGAGACTATAAGGGAAAAAAATGAAAGGTCTCTAGTAGACTTGCCAATAAAACAGGACATCCAGTTGAATCTGAATTTCAGATAAACAATGGAAAAGAATTCTTTCAGCATATACCACATATTGCATGGGGCATACTTACACTAAATAAATTATTAGTTGTTTATCTGAAATTCAGATGCAACTGGATGTCAAATATTTTTATTTACTAAATCTGTCAGCCTACACATGACAGAATTTAGCAAGAAATCTCTCAGCCTGCCCAGTCTACAAGACTCAAAACACACAAGAGCCTGCTGTATTTCCAACTTGTTAACTGTAAGGGCTTCAAGGAAAAGGTTGACCCTACCCTCCCATTTCAGTAAGGAACCGGGCCCAGACCGGAAACCCCCTGGGACCCATTCTGCCTCCTAAGCACCCTCGTTGGGATGGTGGTGCTGAGGTTGCTGGGAAATCTGTGGCCCTCTGCCCCAGGTCTCCTTGGGTCCCTCGGCCTCAGGTTTTCCTTCGGGTGGGGCTCTGTGGTTACTTTATGGGTGTGGCAACTCTTTGTCTCTAAGCCTTTGCCACGCCCTGCTTAGTCCACCTGGGGGTGGGGGTTGGTGAAAGAAAAGTAGTTGGAGGAGGGAAAAAAAAGGCTTATCAATTTGATATTTTTCTTAGCAGGTTTGTGCTTTGTTGTTCTAATCTGCAAAACTTTAATTATTACTTTGATGCAGAATGACTGCAGATTGTCATTGTCAGGCCTGATTTAATAGCCTGCTTGCACAAAGTCCGACAGAGATTGCTTTTGTTGCACTTTCAAACAGCTTGTGAAGGTGGCTCTTATACGTTAAGGAGGAAATTCTGTGGTTAAACTGTAGCCTAGGTATTTTTAGAGCTGTTACCATGTTAACCGAATTTCATACATTTCACCTGCAGGATATGCAGTAGTGCTTAGGGCCTTCCCAAAACTCTAACCAAAAATTATGATTTAACAATTCTTCATACTGTGTTTGGAACTAGCTCCATGTTATCAGAAAAGCTACTCATCAACTGTGTGGGCTGCTAAGAATCTCTTTTTGGATGGATGGTGCCATGCCTTTGGGAGTTTTTTTTTTTTTTTTTTTTTTTTCCTTGATGCATAAGGATTTGAAGGAACCTAACCAAAAGGCTAAAATTGGTTAGTTCTAAAGGTCAGAGCCTGTAGGCAGTGACCCATTTGTTAATCATTAAGCTTTTCTAAACTGTCTCTGACAGTATTCTGGCCTTCTGCCACCTCTCTGGTCATTTTAAGCTGCAAATTCTTGTACTGTTTCAGTTTTTAAGTAGGTAGCAAAGGTTATGAGAAAGGCATCACTTGTAAGTTATTTTTTCTTATCAAATGTCTTTAGGGTTTTGGAAACGCAAAGCTGCCCAGTGTAAAGGGAATCTTCTTAACATCCATAGCTATACAGCTTTTAAAGATGGACCAGAGGATCCTCTGCAAAGAGAGCATTTCTAGCTGTATTTCCCATGTTATGAATTTCCAAAGATAAGCAGGCAGTGAGAGGACACGCACTTAGCAATTTGGTATTAGTTCCCAAGTCAATGCCATCCAGAGTGATTTTCTACTATAATCCCAGCCCTGAAAGTTCAGAAACAGATCCAGTGTATTTACAATCTTCTCATCAGGTAAAAACTGGTAGCACTTTAACATATTTTGAATGCAATCTGTGAAGACGAATGGGGTTCAAGTGATATGACGTTTTATTCCCACATTTAATGCCAGCTTTTACTCTTGTCTATCTGAATTCAAGTTGATTTGTACACCCCCAAACTCCCATGAACAAAACTAAATTTTATGGAGCCAAGGGACATTAAGCTGCTAAAACACTTGCTACAATATTGAACATGGAATAGTTGTTCTCCATTTCTCAAGGAAAAAAAAATACAGTCAAACCCTGCTTATCCACAAGGCAAACTTGCGGAAGCCTTAAGTATTTGGAACAGCTTCAGACCGAAGGGGGCACGGGGAGAGCAATGGGATGGGGGTGGGGTGGGGGATAAAAGCAGGTGGGGAGAGAAGTAGGGGGGGAGAGAGGGAGGGAGGGAGGGAGAGAGAAAGAGAGACAGAGAGGGAGCTTTTAGAAGTAGATCTGAAGCCCTAGCAACACTGAAGAGAGACCTGGAGGCTCCTTCTGATTGGCTTACAAGCCAGAAGGAAAAGTGAGCTCTGATTGGCTGGTGATGATGTCTCCGAATAACCAGCCTTTTTCAGGAAAGCAAATTTATGTGGCAGAAGGAACAAGAGATACAAGAAGCAGGGGAAAAGAAAGGGAATATAATGAAGTGAAATGCATCGCGGATTCTGAGGTGGTGACAGAGATAAAGATGAGAATAAGAATAACAACGATTTTTTGTAACTGCTTAGAGTTTACAAAGTGCTTTTATATGTAATCATTGATACTGTCTTCACAAAGAACTACAGGGCTCCTAGAAGTTAAATAGCAAGCCCCAGGTCACTCAGCTAGTAAGAAAAAATAGCCAGGGTCTTCTGACTACAATCGAATACTTTTGATGCCATCTAGGTATTGTGGAGATAATGATCTGGAGTTGTGTGCTGGAGGAGAGCAGTGAATCCTCTGATCACAGAGAAAAGGATCAGAAGCCATGTGAGCTGGTAGTTTGCAAAAGGGATGAGGGGGCTCTCTGCCCTTCATGAACATTCACCTTGAAAACACAGACATCTCTGTGGATATTTGCAAGGAGAGATATTAGTGGTACAAATGAAGCTTTCACCAGAGAGCAGTTCTGAATATATTTCACTGGAGTGTATCACAGCCTTCTCACACTAAGTATGTGGGAACTGGATATGAAATTATTCTCCCATCTGACACATACCTCTCCTTGAGAGCCATTCTTTCCTCAGACTTAAGAAAATAGCATCACCCTTCACCCAGTTATTCAAACCAATATCTGGAAAGTCATCTTTGTCTTTACTTTCTCCCCATATGTAATTTATCAGCAAGTTATGTAGATTCCATTTCCAATATTTCTGAGTCAGGCCTCTTCTATCCATCTTACTGCAAAAACTTTCAATTTGATTTCTCCAGTTTCTAGCACCCTGTTTCTCCAACTGTTGTCCCCTTCCCTTAAAATCCATTCTCTGCAGCATGTTAGCTACCTTAATTTTTGTCCTTGAGAATGAAACTCAAAATCCCTACTGTGATCTGGCCCCAGTTTATTTGCATCACTCTGCATAGAATTCAGCACTCTAGCCACTGAAGCCTCATTTCAGTTATTAAAATAAACTGCTGTCTTTCCCACTGAACAGTCTTCAGTTTGTGCTGTTCCAGTCTCCATCTCTTCAATGGTTGGCTTTTTCTTCTGTTTCATGTAAACTACAGAGATCAGGCTTCTCTCACAAGCCTAAGTAAGAATTTCCTTTCATTCTGTCTCAAAGCATCTTTTTTTTTTTTAAGTACCTAACTTCCTGTCTTTTCAATCTGAAATTTCATGTGCTTTTATTTGATTCTTTGTTTATCATCATCTTTTTATGTGTTCCACCAACTAGTCATAAAGCTCCATTAAGGCAAAAAAACAAGTTGATACCCCTCACCACTGTATGTCACAGAGGTATGTGGAGGTACTGTTGAATGAATGAATGAATGAAAATTAAGGGCATTAACATATTCTGCAAGCCATATCACCTGTGCACTGATGGGACCGCATACACAGGCACACTGTTTCTAATTTGTTCCCTATTATTGATTAATTCCTGTTGGAGTTGTGAGCTCTGATATAGCTATGATCATTTGGGAAGTTTCATGGAATCTCAGCCCCACAATATTTGGAAAAGGAAACAGAATCTTGTTTGGATTGGGATTGGGGAATGGTATAAATGTATTACCAAGTTCTTAGTAATAAACAATTGAAATTACTCTGAAACTGGAGGTTTACTAAAGATAGCTATTTTGTAGCATGCAGGAAAGTGTGATAATGATTTACCTCCTTGCATTCATGTGCTGAGAGTCATTCATTCTCTTTTATAGCCAGAAAAGTAGAGATTTTGACCCATCAACAGAATTGTTCTGTTTATTGGATAGTCTGTGGAGTTTACACATTGGTCATGATAAAGCCTGTTGTTTGGTTTGCCAAAGTTGTGCCTATGAGTGATGAACAGATCCTTAGAAAAACGAATCATTTTACAGAAAAATTAAAATCACAAAGTAAACAATATCTCACTCAAAATATTACTGCTTTAATTACATTTGTTTCTACATTCAGTTCTGGGGATTTCTTAGCTGACCTGTTAAGGGTCCCATTGAAAATGATTTACCATGGTGCCCTCTAGTGGAATCAAATTTGGACATTTTTAAAAATGAAGCCTTATCTAGTAAGAATGCATCACTCTAAAATACAGAAATGTATTTTAGAAATGAAAGGAGCAACTCTAAATAAAAATATTCATATTTGAAGGGTTCTCTTGCTATTGGGGGACTGCAAAAAATACATGTCTCAGAATAGGTCCTTGCATATTCAGAGATGTAATTTGCATGTGCTAAAGAAGGACCATGATATAAATGTATGTAATTCTAAATCCATTAGAATAAAGGTCAGGAGTCATAGCATTTCACATCACCTGACAAAATGGAAACTGCCTAATTAGGTATTATACATACAAAGTCAAAAGGCATTTTAGCCATTCCAGCATTTGCAACAATATTGATTAATAGTCATAAACACAAGAGGGGGGTATAATTTGTTTGAGATTTACTGAGAATCAGTGGAGATTCATTTCATAGAATTTTTGTCATTAGATACCTCATCAGTGTTGATAACGCCACAATGTGTCCTTCAAAATGGCAAAGGTCACAGGTCACAGTTAGGTTCCTTGAACTGTTGTGACCATAAAATTGAGTGACTCCCTTCATGGAGCAGCTTTAATTTATCCCTGCAAGGGAACAAAGTAAAAGTCTCTTAGACACAATTGGGTTACAAACCACAAGGACCCTGCTCAAGGAATTCAGAACACTGGATCAGTCATCTACAAAAAGATGTTAATGCAATTACAAAGCCCTTCTCTGAAAATCTAGAGTTAAAACAAAGGGAAGTAGTGTTATTCTATATAGATCAGGTTCTATATTTGTCAGCCTGAATGCACTAAATGAAACTTTCATCAAAATAAAAGTTACAAAAAGGTAAAAGAAAACTAAGTGTTTGAACATCTAATTCATTAGTATCTACAAATTATTTAGTGATTGTTTCAGTATTCAAGTTTCCTGCAAGGCAGTGTATGGGGCAGAGTAGCAGGGAATGGTGAAGATAGCACACTTGGATTACATCAATTTGTTGCTTTTCTTACTGAGGACCTTCCTTTGAAATTTTGGGTGCCTTAGATTAAAACAAAGACAAAAACAACTACCAACTCTTCTGAAGCAGTGGTTCTCCAATGAATGGTACTGCCCCCTGCAGGGTATTTTGGGACTTTTTTTGTGTGTTTAAATGATTATGGGGCTACTACTGGTAGTTGGAGGTAGGGGCCACAGATGTCAGGAACAATTCCACATGGTCTTAGATTTTCATGTTCTACCAACCATTCATGTAGAGAAAAAACAACCATTCATGTAGAGAAAAAATCATTTCTACATAAAAACACTAATATTTTTTGCCTGGTTTTAATATACACTGAAATTTTCAGAAATGCAAGTCCAACAAAGATTGAGGCAACAATGTACTTTGTTGGGTTTGGAACTTTACCAAAAATTGTACAGAATATTTGAAACCTAATATCAAATGGCCTTGAATTCTCTGTTTTCATCACGTGAAACTTAGGTCAAACCTCCATGCCTTTGTACATACTGCTCCCTCCAGTGAGGACACTCTAATGCACAATGAAGACTGTGCTATTCCCAAACTTTCATATCTTTATTAATCACATTTCTGTGAATCCATTCAACTCTGTCTTCATTACTATCACAGTTCTATGTGGTTCTATGTGACTCAGATTTTTTTAGAAGAACATCTTAATTTTTCACATGAAACTCAAATCCCTCACTGTGCTATTCAAAATAATTACTTGAATATTATAGTACTTAATATTCAGTTCTTTAGTCCTTTAGCAAAACATTTTAGTTTTCCTTAACAAAATAAGAATTTAACTACATGTTAAATTGCAGGGTTTCCCCCAACATTTTCCTGTTTCTCCCATCATTCCATGATTGTCACTGACTTGTCAGCAAATTTTACCTTTAGGAGGGAAACCAATTTGAGAAATGTACTACTGATTATTCTGAGGAAATCAATTGAAAAATCAATGCGACAAAAAATAAATAAAAATCAACATGCTCTCCATAAACCAGAAGATTTTAAATTCCCTTTAAATATAGTAGTGCCAAATAATTTATACACTCTTAGTAAATTAACTGAAATACATGTTGAGACAGGTCTTTAGCACTTACATTTGGAATTTGTTCCTAGAAAATATTGGGATAGTTGAACAGACTTCAAAAATCTTTAGTGTTCACAGCCTCAGACTGGGAAAATACTCCACAGTAGAAGGGGGTATTCCAATTCAATGAATTTTCAAGTAATGAAAAGTTAGAGACTCATTATTTTTATGGTGATTCAGCCTTCTGCATTGTCCAAATTAAACGATTATTATGAGTAATTCTCTTGTAGCTCTACTCTAGCATAAAAGGTTTCAGAGGTATGTCTGTATATAACCAGGTCAAAGGAAGTACCATGTAAGATTGTTGCATTGCCTTTTTGTTGTTGATTTGCTTATTTTTAAAAAGATGATGAGACTTTCTTTCAGGCATGAGGGAGAAATAAAGACAATCAGAAACAGGAGTCAGCAAACACTAGACCTTCCCTATAAGAAATATTGAAAGCAGTTCTCTTACATAAATTAAAGAGGAGAAAATGCAAAAAAAAAAAAAAAAAAAAAAAAAAAGAACAAGGAAATAGAACTAGAAAATAAAACAAAATGTCAGCAGAAAATCCTCATATATCAAAATCACCTTAAATGTAAATGGACCGAACAATCAAAAGGCATAGAGTAGCTGGCTGAATCAGAAAACAAACTCCAACTTTCTTCCATCTCCAGGAGACCCATTTATGCTCTAATTATAAACAAAGGCTCAAAGTAAATGGCTAGAGTGGAAATAAAAGAAATAGAAATCAGAAAAGAAAGCCCAAAAGATCAATGAAACCAAGAGTTGATTCTTTGAAAAATAGGAAAATAAATAAACAAACCTAGTCTAACTAGCCACACTAAAGAAATAAATGGGAAAAACTCAAATAGAATCAGAAAGGAGAGAGGAGAAGTTACAACAGGAAGCTTGGAAATACAGATCACAAGAGGCTACTATTACCATCTTTATGCCAATATATTGAATAACCTAGAAGAAATTGATAAATTCTTACAAGCACCAAACTTCCAAGATTGAATCAGAAAGAAACAAAAAATTTGAACAGACCAGTTATAACAAGGAAATCAAAAGAATAATCAGACATCTTCCACAAAACAAAAGCCCAGGACCAGATGGTTTCATTAGTGAGTTCGACCAAAACTTCAAAGACAAGCTAATACCTATCCTTCTCAAATTCTTCCAAACACATTTCATAAGGACAATATTACTCTGTTAGGAAAAAAAGACCTTAGTGTTGGGAAAATTAGAGTCATATGCAAAAGATGAAACTAGATCACTACCTCACACTATGCACAAAAATATTAATTCAAAATGGATGAAAGACTTGGATGTGAGACCTGACATTGTTACATATATAGAAGAAAACATGGGTAAAACTTTCTGAGAAATTAGTTGGTGATGTTTTTAGGCACTGGACTTGAAATGTAAGGGAAACAAAGCAAAAAAAAAAAAAAGGGACTACATCAAACTAAAAAGCTTCTGCCCAGTGAAACTATCAGTAAAATGAAAAAAAAAAATACCCTATCAAATGAGAAAAAAACATTTCCACATTATACATCTGACAAGTGGATAATATCCAAGATCTATAAAGAACTCTTAAAACTCAATAAAAAGAAAATAACCCACTTTAAAAATGGACAGAAGAACTAAATAGACACTTCTCCAAAGAAGACATACAGATGGATATCACATTAAAAAAAAAATTCTCATCACCACTCATTATTATGGAAATACAAATCAAAACCACAATGAGATACCACTTCACACCTGTGAGATTGGCCCATATTAAATAAAGCAGAAACAAGTGTTGTAAGGATATAGAGAAAAAGGAATCCTCATATACTTTTTGGGGAGTGTAGACTGATCTCAGATCCTATAGAAAACAGAATGGAGTTTTCTCAAAAGATTAAAACTGGATCTGCCACGTAACCCAGCAATTCCTTTCTTGGGTATCTATGTGAAGAATAAAAAAAAACACTAATTCTAAGGGATTTGTTGTATTCCTATGTTCACTGCAAGTTGATGGAAGCATCCTAAGTGCCTGATGACAGATGAGTGGATTAAGATGTGTGTGGCATATCTACACAATGGAATTCTACTCAGTTATATAAAAAAAGAGGAAATACTACCTTTCGTCAATAATGGAAAGGGTCTGTGATTCATTTGATTTGAGAGTGATGGATTAGGCTGGACCATACAAATTCACAAATAAACCAAACAAAAATCCAAAACAAGAGAGTTTCACACTATGGAAAAACTACAGGGAGGGGAATCCAAATTGAACACACTGGTACAACAGTATAAAGGAACCAGGAGGTTCAGTTAAAGTGGGATAGAGAGATGGGAGACACATCCGAGAGAATATGAGGACATATTTTGATCACACCTTTCAAAAGAGGGAGCTGTGGAGTTCTAAATTAACAAGTCTTATTGACTCACACCAGCCTTCACAAAGCACATTAAATCTTATCCACTGAAACAGAACAGGATTGTCCACACAAAGTCATAAGAAAAGTGAGAAGGGGTAAAATTATTTCCTAGAGATGGTAAAAGCATGCCAAAGAGATGTATGATAGGAATTCCAGAAGAAGAAAACCAGAGCAATGTAACAGAACAAATACTACAAACATTGTTTTTAAAGAAATATGATTGACTCTACATGTTGAAAGTGCATTATAACCCTGGAAAACTCAACCGAGAACAACTATTACTGAGATAAATTCTAGTAAATCTATGGAACTGTAATAGTTTTAAAGCTAAAAGTTTCTTTTAAAACATAATAATAAATCTTTTGTGTATCCAAGCAAAAAGACCAAATTATTTATAAGCAAAAGAAATTAAGATTATTAACAGAATGACAGCATATTGTATGCAGAACAACGGAATATCACACTTAAAAGGGAAGAAAACTATGAACCATGGATTTTATAATCAGCCAAAAATAAAAAAAAAATCATAAACAAACTGTATAAATGTGTAAGAATTCAAGAAATATTGTTCACTTACACCTTCTCTGAGTAATCTCTAAGAGATAAGCTTTAGACAAGCAATTACTGAAGGGCATTGACAAAAGTGCTGCTGAGTAACCCACTAGTTAATGAATGGAATACACTTTAGAAATACTTTAAGTAATAAAATAAAATAAAAAATACTTTAAGTAATAAAATAAAATAAAAAATACTTTAAGTAATAAAATATATCTGAAATCTCTAATGAATTAATGGATCTTGGCAATACTTATCAATATTTGATAACAGTTTACCTCCTAATAGAAGAATAAAATATCACCTATGAAATGTTTTTTTTCTGCTTCTCAATTAATCTGAATATGATCAATCCTCTTTACCTAACCATCGACTTATAGGAAATACAAGGTTCAGATGAACATGTTACGTGATATCATGGGAATGTATTCAGCAAAACGTAGACCATAGAAACTATTTCTACTATTTCCTTAACAAAAAAAAAAATGCAAGGAGAAAAAGAAAAGGAGAGGAAACCACAGACTAAGAGGGATTTAAGAAATGTGTCAATTGCTTATAGTACAATTATAATTACATTGCCAAATCTTGTTTTAATCTCAAATATACAATCTATTACATATATATACATACATACGACAATTAGAGAAATATGAACACTGGCTAGATATTTGATGATACTCAGCAATTATGACTGGATACATGATATTTAGAAATTAATGTTAGTATTTGTGTGATAACTATTGTAGTTATCACTTAGAGAAAACCTTTACCTTTTAGAAATTCACACTGAAGTATTTACAGGTGAAGCACTATGATGCCTGAGATTTCTATAAAATAATTGTGGGTGACATGCGAATTATAGGTAAAAACAAAGCTGATAACATACTGATGATTGCCAAATGTGAATTCACTATTCTATGATCTCTCTATTTGATACATTTAAAGATTTATATTATATAAAGCTTAAAAGTAAAAGACAATTTAGTAGGGGAAAACCTATTTTTATTAAATGATTAAATGAAGAGTTCTTATGTTTTTTTCTTTATTTAATACATAAAGTTTTCTAGATAATGTAAGATGAAAATCTAGTTTACAATGCATACACTATTCATTGGTAAGGATGTGTAACTCACAATAAGAGCAGTTCTTTATTAAACTCCTTCAAATCTACATTTTCTATACCTGTCTCATTTGACAATCCTATGTGTCAACTTTGATAGTGTAACTTAAGGTGCTGCTGAAAGGTTTCAGTGTGTTGCAGAAAGGTCATGCATTGAGAATCAGGTGACCTTAGTTTCAACTCTTGCCTCTGCTCCTGGGAGTCTTTGTGACCTGGCACAAGCTGTTTAATTATTCTAAGTCTTAGTTTCGTCTTCCATCTAAAGAAGCAGTTGGATTACCTTTTCTCAATTCAGACATCTACTACCTCTATTACTGTTTTTTTACTTTTTGGACACTTTATTTTGCTGAAAAAGTATGAAAGGATTTTCCTTAGAACAGGTAGGAGTTTAAAACTATTTTTCAGCCCTTTAGTCATGGGCCAAGTGACATCCAAGATAAGAGTAATTTGCAGTAAAATGCTCTTCCATTGAGCTATATCTCCCAAAATATGAGTTATTTATCCATGGAAGGAAACATAATTTTGTTTTTGTTTTTTTTAAAGATTTATTTATTATTTATACAAGCACTGGGTACAGTCAGAAGCACGGGAGGGAGAGAGAATTCACCAGAGCCAGAACAGGGAGCAGAACAGGCAGAGTGATGAAGTACACTGCTGAGGGGAGCAGCGGGCGGCAGGAGAGGTCTGCTGCACCATGTGGGACCCTCACCCAGCGGCCAGGGATCGAACAGGCGCTGCAGAGGCTGTGGGAAGCTTCGTAGCCCAGCGCTCAACCGCTGTGCCACCAGAGGAGGCCCGGAAACATAATTTTGAATTGGAGAATGGGAAAAACATGACTCGAGGAAAGGTCTAAGGGATCCCCAAACTTACTAAGAAGTAGTACAGTGGCACTACCATTGAAAATTTAACAATACAAGGTTTGTAAGTAACTGCAGCAAAAAGAAACCGTAAGGTAAGCTGGATACACCACTCAGCACTGCCCAAATTTTAACTAGTTTATTCTTAGGTAATTTTAGAAATGCAATATACTTGGGGGTTATCCAAAAGACAAACATAAAAGTGTTGAAAGGTTCACAAAATAGGCAAAACTAAGGAAACTAGGATCAGTAGGCTCAGAGGAAGGAATGTTGGAGTAGAGGGAAGCTGTAATAACAACCTTCAAATAGGCAAAGAAATATTATCCAGATGAAGATAAGGAACTGTTTTAGTCAGCTGGGTAGAGTCAGGGCTTATATTACAGAAGAAAGACTTATGGTTATGCTTCAGAAAAACTTCCTGGCACCTGGAAAATTAGAAATGTTCTTTCTCTGGGAATCTTTAACCATAGGAAGATGACTACCTTGAGGTGATTTCACTGTAGCCTTCTTGAAGTTGTAAGGATAACTAAATGATATGTGCCTAGTAATTGATGTTCAAATCTCCCAGATGGGGGCAGAAATGATTGCTTTGGTGTGGACTAGATACAAATCTGGCAGACATAGATCAGGCCTCATTTCCTTCTGTGATTCTTTCAATTTCCTGCTCCCTTGAAATATCATCATCATCAACATCAACAACTTCTTACTGAAGTCTAGGATCACGTGAAATCTGCCCGTTCACTATCAAAGAAAAGAACATAATTTCTATCTTCTTGAGTATCTAGTCCCTTTTCTCCATGACAAAATGCAACACAGAAAGGCTGGCTTACAGTTTTCATTCCTGGGGTAGTTGGGTTTGTGATTACTTTTTCTAAAGTAACACACTCACATGTTCCTCTATGGTTGAGAGGGTGAGAAAAAGAAATATGACTGTGCTTCATTTGACTGACATGTTAGGAGAGAATTCTAGCACAGAGGAGGAGAAAGGCAAGAGAATTAAGGCCATAGGTGAAGTCATTATAAGAGGGAAATGGAGGGAAAATAACAGGAGTTAGTGTTAATAAATGAAGAAAGGTCAAGTCTAGCTCCTTTAGTAGGTCAACAAATATTAAGTGTTAAGAGTAAAATATGAATAGAACAGACTTAGTTCTAGCCTTTTGCTGTCCTATTACAATTGTTTGGACTAAGAAGGACAGTCAGAGAAATCTGATTACAATTGTTTGGACTAAGAAGGACAATCAGAGAAATCTGATTTCCATATTAGTATTTAGTCTTAACATATGGTTACATGTGTTTCTGTGGGCAAAACATGAATGATGTTATTGACCTGACTTGCAGACTGGGTTAACATATAACATTAAAATGCTTCCATTTAAGCAAATCAGCCACAGTATGAACTTTAGGGCTGTTGTTCTCGCTACCATTTTGCAGGGTTTTTTACTTCCTTGCCTATAACCCCCACCCCCGTCCCCATCCCATCGCCAAGGGAATACTGAGGAAAGATGAAAGAAAAGGCAAGTTCTTAATGAGATAGTGTATATACCATATAAATGCAATTGTTAAATGTATTTAAACTGTACCTCCTGTACCTCAGCTAAGGATGTCTGGAAAGTGGCCAAAACATATCCTAAAATGATAATCATGGTGGCTTTGTAGGGAGAAAATCATTCAATTAGATATGAAAATTTTTCTTTTCCATGCTTTTTTCATTTAATTTGTAAGCATTATGCAGAGAGATAAAACCCTTCTTATCACATATTAGATATTGAATAATACTGTATTTTCTATTTAGGGTTTCACATAATGTAATTTTTTTATTTGAAATAGCTTTTTTGTCTCATTGTTTATTTTTTATAACTCTCCCTGTTGCAGAATGGATTTGAGTTGACTTGTTAGTAAATTATGTTTCTTTATGAAAAGTATGATTTAATTCTGGGTATTTGTTTTTTTAATAATGTGTTGAGGAAAAAACGCTGGTGGCAACCTATTTCAGAAAATGCAATTTAAATATGGACATATGACTTGATTTACAAAAATATTACTTTATATGAAATTGTACAAGCATTCAGGAATTATCTATGTAAAAACTTTGTACGCATACAATGTGGATAAGAGTAAAAATCTATAGACAATGTCATTTAGTCATTAACTGAATGTGCAATAAGGCTACTATTTCTAGTCAGAGGGATCAGGAATGACTCCTCATTTTCAGGTATTGTTTATGAAAATTTCCACAGTAGTGAGATTAGGAAGTTAATTTAATTAGACTTATTTTCCATTTGGGATCCAAAATCAGGAAAAAGAACATGTGCAAGAACACACATCTCAAGGAAGTAGAAATGCATTTTTCTACCCTATGTCATATGAACGAAGTTCAACTACTAATATTAGATGAACCATGATCCCTTCCTTACTTCAGAAAGAGCCATCACATATATGAATCATTAATTTCTGTTTCAAATGATTTAAATGGAGCCCAGAAAGATTTTATGAGTCATCAGGGAATTTGACTTAGTGATTTTTGTCTCATCTGCACTTTCCTACAAGAACTCAGTTCTAGATTGCAGGCTATCTCCCCTATATCTAAAAATGGATGTCATATATGATTTTCAAGGATCCAATAAATATAGTTAAATAACTCACTTATTATGCATAAAATATGCCCATTTCATTAAGCTTCCAAATATATTTGGTGATTATCAGGTCTGTCAGTTACTTGAAAAAAACTGCTGGTGGGGCTAAAATTCATTTTTTATTTCTGACAGCTTTTTGTTTTAAAAATCCTCTTTTTTTTTTTTTTTTTCCAAAACAGAAATGGCCCTAGTAGCTCAGTAGCTCTGGGTTCTGTACTCTAAAGAGAAGACTTTATATATTTGTCATTAATACCTAGTCATATCAAAGATCAGCAAACTTCCTATAAAGGGTCAGACAGCAAATATTCAGACTTTGCTTGCTACACAGCCTCTGTTGCAACTACTCTGTTGCAACTTTAACTTTATAGTCACATATATAAAAGCAGTCACATATATAAAATAAAAAAGTGTGTCTGTGTTTCAATAAAACTTTATTTACAAAAGTATGAGTCAGGCTTTGGTCTATAGGCTATAGTTTGCAAACTCTGGGTTTATATGATGGCAATATTTTTTAAAATATTTTATTTTATATAATTCTTACATTATTTTTCATTTTTGTACAATGTATGCATTTTCATTTTGGTTATATTCCCTGTACAATTGCACCCCCCCTTATTTTAACCCTAGTCCTTCCTCTCCCCCCACTCTGGTTTATAGTTGCTTGTTGATTTTGATTTTTACTTTGTATTAATTAGTTTTTTTCCTGGCCCCTTATTTAGGTTTTCTAAATTCCTGCTATGAGTGAGACCATCCGGTATTTTCCTTTTTCTTTCTGACTTATTTCGCTGAGCATGATCCCTTCTAGCTACATCCATGTTGCTGCAAACTGCATGTGTTTATCTTTTTTGATTGCTGAGTAATATTCCATTGTGTATATGATGGCGATATTTATAAAAATGGAGAATACAGGAAATATTCTGTTAATTTTTATTAAGGAAAAAAATAAATCCTTTATTATTTATTTTCCCAGTTTTAGTGAGATAGAATTGACATAAAATAATGTATTAGTATTAGGTGTGTGACATAATGGTTTAATATATGTATATATTATGAAATGGTTACCACATTTAGTTAGTATTCATCACCTTGCACAGTTAATTTTTTTTCTTAAGATGAGAACTTTTAAGATCTACTCTCTTAGCGACTTTCAAATATGCATTATATTATTGTTATGGTCTAGATCACCTTTTTATCTTATAAATGGAAATCTGTACCTTGTGAGTTCCTTCACCCATTTTGTTCATTCCTCTACTATCCTGGCAACCACCAACTGTTCTCTGTATCTATGAGTTTGGTTCTTTTAGATTCCACATATATATGAGATCACAGAGATCTTTTAATAAGTCATTGAAATATTTATAATTCCATTATTCAAATGAATTAAATGGGAAAACTTGAAATTTTGATGATTTAATAGCAGCTAATGATTTTATACTTTAATTATTCTATTTATTTCCCTTTTTTTTCTATTTTCATTGCAATTTCATAGAATAAAACTTGAGTTTGGATTACATCAGCATAGAAAGTCTGAAAGAGTTAAATTTACAGAATTACCAGTAGTATTCTCTCGACATTTTGTTATTAAGTTCAAAAAAGCAAGATGCTTTGACAACTGAAGTTAAATCATAATTTCCATCCCAGGAAGTGACCAAATAAATGAGCTCCAAAAAAATATGATGAGGTCTAAAAAATAAATTCAATGGTTAATGCTAAAAGACAACAGTTTGATACATTTAACAATACACTATCACTAGCTCTTTTAGAGCACTGAAGAGGTGTCAGGGAATCCTTGGAAAGAAAAAGTCCATGAAAACACACATAATTTCAACATTATTCTTCTGTTGGAGCTGTCACTGGCTAGGTCAGATTCTTTTCTCAAAATAGGCTAAATCCTCATGAGTCCAAAAGAAAAGTCCATTTGCTGAATGCCTTCTGCCACTTCACATCATCTCAGTCAATGAGTTCTATAGGAGTTGGTCACTGCTTAGTCTACTGGTCAGTTCCATGGCAATCCTTATGGCCTCATTTTATTGGTGTGCTCCAAGTAACTTTCATAAGAACATTTGGTCATTGTTCCATGTTACAGGATATATATATACCTTAATATTTCTTTTCTATTGAGAAAGTAGAATTCATTTTCTCACTGGGCCATGGGGAAAATACATGCTGAACACACGTTAGTTGATTAGAAAGATTAATTCTATTTCACACTGCTTTGTCATTGATTTTGCAAATCTACCCACTTATTTCTGGTTGATTCACATTCATACTGGCCCCAAATCCATCATTTTTGTCCCCTATTTATTTTACTTCTTTCCTTGCTAAAACACTAAACCTCACTGTTTATTTAATTAGGTCAACAAACATGTATTGAGACTACTAGGTGCTAGGTTCTATGAAAAGAATGGGACAGAAATACAGTCCCTCATGGAATGCATACCAAATTGGGAAGAAAAATAAGCAAAACTAATGGTTAAAACATAACACATGCATTAGAGAATACTGAGGCCCTTCAGAGGGAGGGCTAACTCTACTTTGGGAAGAATTTGAAAAGATGTAATGGTGAACTGAATCTTGAAGAACACACAGAAACTATCTAGAGAGAAAAGGAGGGAAAAGGCTTCCCAAGTAAAAGGGCTTTGCAAGAATCATGTTCAAAGGCATGGGGGTGTGTGAACAACGGAATATTCTGGGCCCTACAGGCAATTCAACATGGGTGCAGTGAAGGGTATGGGAGGCTGTTGTGATTAATGAAGTGGGAGAGAAGAGCTTAGAAGTCTATACTTTGTTTATCCTAAGGTTACTGGATTCCACTGAATATCAAGATAGACTTTTAAGATTCCACGTGAATTTTAAGATAGAATGTGGTATGATCAGATGTGCATTTCTAAAAGTCCATAGGTGAGGAATAGAAAGGAACCATGAGAGAATGAAAGCAGTTTGGGGAAGGGAGGTTGATAAGAGTCCATTACAATAATTCAGGGAGGAGATGAGGTAAATTTGAGTAAAGACAGTAATAGGGTGGAGGGAGAGAAAGAGAACTCAAATAGAACTCTTCTTATGATCCTGTTATCCTACTATGTGCCAGGTTCCACGCTTTACCTTCATGAAATACAACAACATATGGAAGGCGTTGTATGGAGCTACAAGCACCTCATTCAACAGATGAAGAAAACAGTATGGGTTAAGTTTCTCAGTTTCACAAGTTGACAAAGATGAGATATGTACACACCTCTCTGTAGTTTCAAGCCCCTTTATAAAATTTTAGAACACACTACAACGTTGCTAAGAAAACCCAGGAAGGTAGGAGTATTAACAAAGGGATACTGATCAATAATTTTAAATGCTTCAACAGAAGTTTAAAAAAGAAAGATGTTAACAATGTCCAGGGGATTAGACAGTCATGGATGACCTTAGCAGAGGATAGTTTTCTTGGAGCAAGAAAATTGAGATCAGAAGGCAGTGGGAAGAGTTGGTTTGTGTGCATGGTGTGAGGTAGTAGTCAAGCTTTGAAGAGAAATAAATGAGGTAGGAGGGGTTGTATAAATCCCTTCTCAAGATACTTAGCCATAATGAAAGAGAGAGATAGAAAATGTTCTACAGCTTCCCAATTGTTCTTTGTTGATTATGCCTTAAACTACTGAACTACTCAACAGAAAGATAACTATACCCACAGAACAGTATCTGTCACGTAGTGATGCTTTCTTTTCTTTTTTTTAAGATTTATTTATTTATTTATACAAGCACTGGGTATATTCAGAAGCATGGGGGGAGGGTGAGAGAATTCACCAGAGCCAGAGCAGGGAACAGAACAGGCAGAGTGACGAAATACACTGCTGAGGGGAGCAGCGGGCGGCAGGAGAGGTCTGCACGCCATGTGGGACACTCGCCGGCGGCCAGGGATCGAACCGGCGCTGCAGAGGCTGCGGGCAGCTTCGCAACCCAGCGCTCAACTGCTGCTCCACGGGAGAGGCCCACGTAGTGATGCTTTCTAAATATTTTTTTTTGAATGAATGAATACACATTCATCCTTATCGCTGATTCTGAAGAGAAACTAGAAATATTTAAAGCCTACATTTTGGGCACAAATCTGTTGATGTCCAAAAGGAGAAGGATTCATTCACTACTATGTTTAAGAAATCTCTTATGTATCTTTCAAAGTGGGAGAAAGTGTCAACTTCTGTTATAGAGAACAAGATGAAGTCAGATTCTCTGCCCGAGGTCACATAATGTATCAAGACAAGGTTGAAGACAAAGGTCTCCTGGTTTCCACTCTAATGCTTCCAGTAATGTGCTCCTAAATCCTTTTGTTCTGGCAGTAAATGTTGTTTTCTTTTCTTGATCTTTTTTTTCTGCCCCCCTCTTCTTCACTAATCTAGATCTTATGTCCTAGTTCTGTTAATAGTTTTTGCTAGTCTGCAGTCTTTTCCATTTTTCCCATGCGCAAACTGGAACTCCATTCCCAGTAATACCTGACATTCATTCATTCATTCATTTATTCATTCATTTAATCTACAAATATTAACTAAGCATATCTGTGCCACTGATGCTTTGGAAAAATAGCAGTGAACGTCAGTGAGTTCCCTTCCCTCAGAGATGAGTCTGCTTTTAAGGATTTTTCATGTACTTGGGCTTACACTGATTTGATTTACATCCACTTAACTTGATATTATTCCAACTTTGTATATGTGGTCTTTCTCCAAGTAGCTGACCAAAAGCTCACTGTCTTGTTTGTAGCTTGACCCACACTCTTACACATCATTGATGTAGAATGGGGGAAGGGTCCTGGTCATATTTTCCATTTAAGTTTAAGGGGCCTCTTCCTTCCTCTTTCACCTATCTCCTTTCTGTGCTTTGGTGGTTTTTTTGGTTGGCAAATCAGACTCTTTCGCTTTGTCTCTATTTCTCATGTTCAGATATGTTTCAGACAATTTATCTGACAAGATCTGACCCATTCTATTTTCAATTCCTCTTGCAGATGGTGATGAAATTTCCCTATGTCAATATCTTTTCTCTATCATAGGTAAGCCATCGAGAATCCTGACCTTATTTTGGTTCTCTCATTTTCTATTTCATACCAAAAGAAAACAGTCTCCATAGCCACATCTATACCAAAATTAAAGATATGGAAAATATTTTCTATCTAAAGAAACTAATACAAATAACATAATTTTCAAATAAGAAAAGCCTAAATAAAGGCTGGTTCTATGTATACATGACTTCTACTTTAAAGAAATTATAAGAAGTGTTGTTATTTTGTTGTTTATTTTTGACATCTGGTTATCATGAAACAAATATTCTTAATCCATGTGGAGAAATACACAGAAGGCTTATAATTTGGTTTCCTGTTAATCTAAGTTTGTGCAGAGAGGCTGTATCATTACCACTGCAGGAGTATGATAAAAATTCCATGATCATAAAAAAAGGGATGGTCAAAAAGTCCTAGACTTTAAGGGACATTAGAGATTAGGAAATTCAAATCATTTAATTTTAGAGATGAGGAAACTGAAGGTGGTAAGGATAAGGCTATTATTTAGAGACTGGTTAAGGCCATAATTTCCATTTTTTTTTTTGCTCTACAACTGTTTATGTTATAGGATCTTAATGTAATCTCTCTGTGTATTCTTGAAAGATTCTTGAAGAAAATTAAGTTTATTATTTCAGACTTGATTTTTTTAGAGATTCAACTTAGACTCTGATGCCTTCTTACATGAAATCCTAAAATATATATGTGCATTTTGCTTTTTGTGTACATAAAAAAAAATCAGAAAAGTCAAAGGATTCTTTTGAAGTTTGTAGTTAAATGCAGCTATTCATAGCCTGCCCAAATCTTGCTAACTCTTACTTATTTTAATGATATATAGTGTGGGGGTTAGGAGTTGGAAGTATCGGGAAGTCTCTCTTGCTCAGAAATGACCCCTCCAAACAACCTGGGCATTTGGGATTCATTTAGTTAGCCAAATTTATCTTTTAAATTGATTGTAATTAGCTCACCAGATTGCTTCTGTTCCTCTCAGATCTACTGCAATGAATAATTTGAAGTTTGATCTTAAGGCAGGAAGGAATACTTTTGAGAAGAGCAGGCAGGAAATTAGGCTGTGGGTGGCTAGAGCTCTGGGAGAGACTGGTAGAAAGGAAACTTCAATAGTTCCAAAAATCTCTAGTTTTCAAAGCTGCCTCCAACCAAAAAACCCAGATGGAAAGAACACAGATTCTATAAAGTATGTGTGAGCAATTAAGCAGACCATACTCTGTGCACAGTTAAAAGGTCCAATTTGAACAAAGATACTTAGGGTGTTGGAAAGGAATAAGAGAGATCAGGGAGAAAATTCATGCACAAGTGAATTTATAAGAGGTGGTTTTGTGGGATGCTAAATGCTTTTCCTTGCCTCCCCAAATAAACAATGCATGTCAGAAAAAAAAACTAGAGCTAATTAAAAAACTTAGAAAAGGTATACGGCATTTGAAAGAACTAGAATTCAAGAGTCCATCTATCCAAAGGATAGATTACTAATTTTGACTGAATTAGCTTAACTGCTGTTTTCATATCCAAAATTTCAACTATGCCATTTATTAGACTGAGCTGAGTTATACTTTTTGAAGGAATTTCCCCCACTCTCTTTATCAATATGATGAATATAGTGTCTGTCACTGGTTTGTGTGCCTACAGAAACACTTAAAGAATAAAGTTGATTTCATAAACATTTATTCATTCTATGATTTAGCAAGTTACTTGATTCCTCTAAGCCTCATTTTGCCATCTGTAAAATGGGCATAATGGTAGTCCTGTTTCACTGGCTTGCTAATCTCATTGGGATTAAATGAAATGAGCACATATAACCCTTAGAATAGGGCCTCCCCAGGTGGCGCATGGTTGAGCAATGGGCTGCGAAGCTGCCCACAGCCTCTGCAGTGCCGGTTCGATCCCCAGCTGCCAGCGAGGGTCCCACAAGGCACGCAGACCCCTCTTGCCCTGCCCGCTGCTCCCCTCAGCAGTGTATTTCATCAGTCTGCCTGTTCTGTTCCCCGCTCTGGCTTTGGTGAATTCTCTCACCCTCCTGCACTTCTGACTGTACCCTGTGCTTGTATAAATAAATAAATAAATATTAAAATAAATAAATAAATAAATTCTTAAGCTTAAAAAAAATTACCCTTACAATAGTATCTGGCACAAAGTAAGTACTAAATGTTGGTCATTACATTCTATAAAGGTAATCTCTCATTGCTCCCAGAACAGAGTGCACATGGATTGGTTAACTAGAAAGTCGAAAACAGGTGGAAGAGGAAGACATATTATTAAGGTTTCATTTCACTGGCAACAGTTCTGATACACCAAGTTTTCTCCTCTTTGTGACTGTCCTGACTTCAGCACTCTGTGAGTCTGACCTGTGGGGCTCCTCCTCACTTGTTCTTAGATCTTCAGTGTTCTGACCATGGTTGCATGTGAAAGCCTGTTTCTGCCCTTCTGTGACCCTGACTTTGATTTCCTGTTTCTGTATTTGCATCTCAGCAACTCTAGCTTATGATTTGAGGCACATTAAAAACTCCTACTCTCCTTTCATTAGAGAAAATATTTCAGTGAAATCTAAGTAGGTGAAGGTTTCAAAATTATTCAGTTGCTACCTAAAAACCTGACCTCATTTTTTTCTTGTTGCTCTGAGAAGAGAATATAAATTCTATTAATTGACATGGTCTATTAGAAATTTTTGAGGACTTTTTTTTACTTTATGTGTATCTCTATTTTTCAAATCTATAAGCCAATGTCATTTTTGCATTTAAGAAACCCAACATATGCAGATATGACATTACCTTTCTGACTAAAATTTGATTTGTCCTATGTGTCCTAGTTCCCACCTTATATAAAAGTAGATTAAAAAAAAAAAGAAATGTGGCAATTTTACAAATATCCTATGTCCCTTTATGGCAATAAAGTTGCCCATTGACGAACTAAATTCTTGAGAACCCAGGAAAGTGTATTGGAGCTCCAAGATTATCTGAGTTAACATCTTGGACTTAGCTGAGGGCAGAGATCCTATCTTAAAGAATTTTTAGTTTATTGTTTATAAACCAGATTCTCATCCTATATAGCTCTATGAGAATTTCCGCGAGGGAGGTTTCTGAATTCTTTCGAAGATTTCCCTAAGGGAATTCTCACAGGATTATATAGGATGAGAATCTGACCTTCTTAGGCTTTATACTATGTTTGAAGAGGAGAGTGGGAGTTTGGTTAGGTTTTTTCTTTTTTTTTTATACTGAAATCTTCTAGGGGAGGTTGTACGTTTTGACTCAAGATTTTAACTTTTCAAATGTTCAAAGACTTTTGAACAAAAGGGTTTAAAGAAATGTAATACTGTTTAATAGCCTAAAACTTGGATTTGCACATGTGGTTTGAGAAAACATTTTCCATACTTTTAAAATTTGGTGTTTCCTTTTATATGCTTTCATAAACAAAAAATCTTAGTGTAAAATGTAATGTTTAAGTTGGAATTTGAATTGAAAAGCCTTTGATTAATGAAGTAACTCTTTTTTAAAATGATAAGAATCCACATTTATGGGGATTTATTATCAGCAAGGTTTACATAGAACAGCTGTAAACAGTCTACTATGTTAATTTGACAGGCAAATGAACAAACAGTGGAACAGTGTGAAAGATCATACAGCATGTTTCCCAAAAAGGTCAAAGTGCCAATAGTGCTGACTAAAATGGTAGTCTTGTTCCTTGAGATGACTCCAAGGCCAGTTTCTGAAATATGAGTTGCAGACCTTTAAATGTCTTGTTATTAAGACAATGCCGAAGACTTCAGTCATAACTTCCAACATTCTAGCCTGGAGAGTGGGAACAAAGAAAGTGCATTAAAGATGTTCTTCATTTGCACTTCACGAAATTTCAAGCTTAGGACCTCAGCAGGTTATTTTCTCTGGAATCTTTACAATTTTGACTTTTTTTTTTTGCCTAAAGAACAGTATGTACAGTAGATGCCTTCTTTTTAAGATGTAGATATGAATACAGTTTTATGTGACAGTGCTGACATCTCTGACTCACTATATATTCATGTGATATATAATTGCTCACTATCCCACATGGAGTTACTGATCTGAAATGGATATCCATGGACTTTTAAAATACCCAAAATATCCCCATAAAATGAAGCCAAGATTCAATACTCATCTAGTAAATTCAGACTGGAAACAATGAGCCATGTCATTTTTTTTAAGTTCTTGCTGGAGATGCAGAAATTAGCAGCCATGGTTTTACCTTGATGAAGCTAATGATTCAACAGATTTTTTTTATTGCATGCCCTTACATGCTAGATGCTTTCACATATTACCTCATCTACTTCTTTCAATAACCATGATAGGTAAGGAGAATTAATCCTGTTTTATAGTTGAGGAAATAAAGAGTCAGAGTTAGAAAAGCTTTTCTAGGTCACTCAGCTGGTGTGTGGCACATCTGGGAATTGAATCTAGCTCTGAATCTAACATTGGGCTCTGCTCAGTATACTATAGCATAAATCTTCATTAAAGTAAATCAGATAATTATTTAGTGGGGGTTAGAAAGCATGCATTGTTAGTGCAAGTATTATGCCATACCTGTGCATACTAAATATTTCATTAAGAGATTTTTGAAAATAGCAGCGTGTCCTCAATTTTGGCCCTCCACAATGGAGGTTTAATCAAAGGTTTACAAAATCTGACTTAAGGAATCTGCTGAATGAATGGCTAAAGAGGCTCTCACTTGAGATAAGGATCGAACAAACTCTCTCTTCTGTCTCCATTAGTGGGATTTTCTCAGAATTGCATAAGCGCTTCAAGCAGTCAGGATAATTCCATTGGTTAAATATCTCCATCCACTAGTTCACATTTGCGGTAGATGTGTATACACTAAAGCATAAACTACACATGGTGTTTATGTTCATCAGCTAAGCAGTTTTTACAAATGTTATGAAGAACTTCAGGATTAATGGATTGAAGCAGATAATGTGTGAGAACCCCGCAGAAGAAGTCTTTTATGGAAAGGACTGTGCTCTCAAACACACTATGGACATTCCCTGAAAAGAGATTTTCTGAATGATTTTATTTGAAAGCCTGGCTTACCCTGTTCTGATCTCATCTGCCATGCCTCATGGCTGAGCCCCAACTTGAAGGGAAATGTGCAAATATTCCATTGGCTGATGTGGAGGAACAATGTCAAGGTTAGGGAAGCCCAGATTTCTTAGGACTCCCTGCAAGTCTGACAATTCCTCAGATTGTTCACTGAAGCCTATTGTTAGGTGAACATGGCTCAAAGGGCTTTAGCAGTCCCCTCCCACCCACAGATGTTCTGGCTAAGTACAGTGTCTTTGCTATGCAAATGACATTTCACAGAGGTCTAGCGCTTCTGTATAAGCAAACTGTTGCCTCTAAAACCTCTAAATCCAGAATTGTTGCTGGACAATAGCTACAAAATACACATATTCTGCATGAAATATCATTCTTATGGCCTTTGACAGAAGACATATGCCACTGTTAGTGGGGGGCCACTCACTCAGACAGGGTCTGAATACTTAGCTCCTCCAGAGCTTCCTCTGAGCTCTCCAGGGAGGTGGAGGTTAGGGAAACAGGAAAACAAGACTGGGCCCACTCTTTCTCTCCAAGTCACTGTCTGTATTTTCCACATTATTTGCATTTTTTTAAGATAGAGCAGTAAGAAGTGGGGAGGGGACTATTAAAACATTCAGATGTCTTTTGAAAGAAATTTTTAAATTTCTCCATGTGACCCCTTTTGCCATACATGTTCTGTTTAATAGAAAGAACATGGGATTTAGGAACAGAAGGTCCATCCTTGCCCCTAGCTAGATATGTGGTCACAATTTCACATAGTCACTGTTTCAACTTTTGCAAAATGGTGGCTTAAACTTATTGGTTGTTGTGGAGAGTTAAATGAGATTAATAGCTATTAAGACCCTGGTGGAGGGTTTCATATATAGTAGGCAATTATTTTATAGAGCCAACAAAATATATACAATAATAAGCATAACTCACATCTGTCTTTTTGGTCACCAAAGTTCCATATAAATTAATACAACTTGCTGATCATTAATTATAAAGCTGATTGGTGTTACTTGATTGTTAATATAGCTATCTGAGTTTCCTAGGGTTTGCAGTAACTAGTTACTACAAACTCAGTGACTTCAAGTGACAAAACTTCTTTTTTTCACAGTTCTAGGACCAGAAGTTCAAAATCAAGGTGTTGGGTGATTAGAGCATGGAGGCTCTAGGGGAAATCTGCTTGAAGTTTCTTCTGTTTTCTGGTAGTTGCTGACACTCTTGGTTTGTGGTTTCACCACTGGCATCACACGAACTCTGCCTATATTATCACATCGTTGTCTCTGTGTTTCACTAATGACACTGTCATTGGATTTAGGGCCCACTTGTATAATCTCCTTATCTCAGAATCCTCAAGTTAGATATGTAAACACTCTTTTACCAAATGAAGTAGCATTCACCAGTGCCAAAGATGAGGATATGGATGTATTTTGGGTTGCAGATTTTAGGCACTAATGCTGTGTTTGAACTACAAGAATGTGATTGGCTTTGTTTGGTTAATATTTACTCAGAAATGTGCAGTTACTTGCATATGAGCAGAACATCACTTAAATGCCTGATTACATTTCATCAAGTCTACACTAGCAACCCACAGCTAGAAAGGGTCCAAAGCCCCTGCTTGGACACCTGAGACATGTCCCTATGATGGTTCTGGCTATTCCTGTGGCATCTGATAATACCACTGAGTTACATGACACTACTCTCTCACTAGTATCCTGCAAGGACATATGTTATAGGAAACCACCTGGAGAGGTAACTGTACGGAATTTTTCTCTCCACAGATACTTCTCTTTCTTCCTTACTAGGCTTTAGGTAGACAAAAAGAATGATTAATATTGCCAATGATATTTTACCAATATCTCATGATTCTGGTTTTTTTTTTTTTTTTTTTTTTTTTTGTGCAAAGGTCTAGTCACCTAGAACAAAAAGGAGTGACCTTTATGCGTTTCTGGAAGAAAAAAAAAAAAGTAGCCTTTAATCAGACTTGGAAATGTTAACAATTAAGGATTCTTATTTTGGATTACCCAAGTTTTAAAAATAAGTCATTCATTCTATGTAGTCTTGTCTCTCATGTAGTCACTATCCAGAAAGTCCCCACACCTTAAAACAAACAAACAAACAAACAAAAAAACCTTCTAACATATGTCTGTTTTCACTGCCATCTTTTTAGCTGAGCTATCCACACAAACCTGGAGTTGTAGTTTCTGAAGCCAGTTACCTAACCATTTAGGTGACTCTTAGGTGACTCTCCTTTCTAATCCACATTGTATCTTATACAGTGTTCCTCTGCCTCCATGACACATGTGATGGAGCCTCTGATGCCTGTCTTAATGTTTACAGAAGGGAATTTTAGTTCTTCATCTGGAATTTAAGGGGCCATGCAACTTGGACATGTACTCCTTCCTGTCTCCCTCCAGGCACTGTGGTCCACCAGCATGTCTCAGCTACATTTCCTCTGACTTTTGCTGCTGGTCATTCTTCTTTCTAGAATGTTCCTTATCTTCCTTCCACTCCTCTTTCAGAAGGCTTCATAAAAGTCCACACCTCACTCTACTCTTTACTGCTCATTACCCAAGGTCACACTATACTGTAATTCCTCTTTTATATACATGTCTTGCCACTTATCTTGACTTGGTTCCTTAAGGGCAGTATTTATCTCTTTCTAGGCCCAACACTTCTACCTACCAGCTCTTCTTCCAGAGTGGCTAACTCTTGATAAGGATAAAGTGCTAGAGGGAGAAAAGCTCTATCTTTATTTCATTAACTTCTGCTCTATTTGAAACAGTCACTTAAACATTAAATGACAGCTCTGAATATTCAAGGTGGCCGTCCCATGGGAATGTACTTTCCCTGATATCTCATCTTGTTTTCTGCTAACACTGCCTTATTCCACACTAGTGATTTTAAAACTACCTTATAGTAAGGGATGGGGGATATGACTTAGAAGAAAAAAATAGCTTCCAGGAGGTATATAATTTTACCTCATGTGGTTATTGTTTCGAAATCAATCTGTGATATGCAATCTATGGCCTCTTCAGTATTTTTTTTTTAAGGAATTAGAAATGGATTTTCTTTTTTAATGGTCCAGATTTCCTTCAATGGAACATCTGCTGTTAAAGTGTGGTGCTTCCTTATATTTTCTTCCAGATATCTGGAAATTCTGAGTTAACTAATTTAAACTTCATCAGGGTGTTGTTTACTAACAGTAATCAAACCCCAGAACATATAGTTGACCTCTGGTTTATAAGTGTTTCTGTTTCATGATATAGCTTTCTTTAAGTGAGAAGTGTGCTAGGAATCCAATAAAAGATAAGAGTAAAAAAAAAAAAAAAGAGAATGGAAGAAATTACGTGCTTTCTCTTTTGCCGCTGTCATACAATTATTGCTATTTTCAATTAGGGGGCTTTCATAAAAAGAACACTTTCAAAACGCAAGGAATGTTGGTAATGAATCAAAATCACCAAATGCTAGTTCTGCCTTAAGGTAAAATATTCTATTCTCGTCATGCTTCCAGACCATTTTACACGAAATCTAATTTCTATTTTCCCTAATAGCACCTTTAATGACCCTGAGTTGTAAAAAGACAGCTTGATTAGGCTTGCCTTGTGTTAGCATTTATGCTACCCATGCACTGACACATGACCTGTCAGCATTTTCTCTACCCCTTGTATCATAAAGACACATTCTATTTACTTGGCCTCGGTAATATTATTAATAGACACTGGTGCAACCACTGCTTTTAATACTTCTTTAGAAACTTAATTTCATGGAAATGGACAAAGGCTGACTTTGTTAAGGTTAATTACTTAGTATTTGCCACATCTGAAGGAACATTGATTGAGAGAATCACTTTATTGAACACAGAGTGTGGGTCTGAGTTTATGGGTTTAAGAGTCTCTTGAAATTAGCATTGCTTATAATTGAAATAGATTTTAGTTGGGTATAACAATTTCAAACTAAGACTTTTATGTAAATACTTACAAAGTCTACTGATTTAATTAAAATGAGCTTCCTCCACTGGCAATCTTGGTTTTTATCTGTTAAACCCCATTGATGGTTGGTCAGTTTTCAGATACCAGGGTTGTGCATTGGTACTGCACACTCTTCAGTCCCTTGGATTCTTGCATGATATGACCTCCTCCTGGAGTTGCAGTGCTGTCTACAGTGGGCATGGGCTCTTCCCATGGAAAATGCTCTCACCTCCCCATTATAGGGTGGCCAAGGCTGCAGAGCACAGCTTGGCACTGTGGTGAAGAGTAGGCAGCTGTCCAGCTAGGAGGTCCAATTTTGAATCTAATTTGGCCTTTCATTAAACTTGTGGCCTTGGACCAATGACTTGATCCTCCTATGCCTTAATTTTCTCATAGATCATGTGAGGTTTTGCCTCAACATCCCTTCTCCTCACCCTGACAGCCATCACTCTCCTTTACCCTATTTTTATTTTTGTTTATAACTCTTATTACCAACTCACACCAGTGTGTTTGCCTGTCCACTGTCTGACTGCCTCCACTGGAATGAAGATTCATGAGTGCTGGAACTTTGTTTTGTTCACCCAATACATATAATAATGTCTGTATGTACCAAGTCAATTTCTATAAGCTGGTGGGAGGAATGAATGAATCAGTGGAAAATGGAAACAGAAGAAGGCGGTATAAAATGACAGTTTTTGGGATGCCCTGGAAAAGGAGCCAGATAAGCTGAGGAAAACTGGTAGTTCATCATTAGAAAGAGGAAATGATCCAGGTGTGGGGAGAAAAAGGACTTACTAGCTAGTGGAAAGAAGAAAGGGATACAAGGCATTAGAGCAGTTTCAAGGAAGTGTGTGCAGATTGAGTGTCTAGGATCAGACCATGCAGAAAGCAGAGTGTCAGACTGAACTGGAGTCGAGGCTAGCTGGAGGAGATGGCTGTGTGCCCAGTGGATGACTTTGAGGCAGCCCACACCTATCCTAAAGTATTCTGTCATGCCCTAAAACAAATGGGACATTATTCTCTCCTTTGTGGATATATCGTCAAAGGCAAATGTTATTAGGGTGATGAGTGAAGGGAGCTGCTGATCTAGCTCCATTCAAAGCTGACACATTACCCAGGTGGTAATATTCATACAGTGAATAGATGTGAAAAAAAAAAAAAAAACAACAATAACCTGAACTCATGAATGCAGAGTAAGGAAAATGCGTAGGACCAGATTCTTTTGGCAACTGGGGCAAAGGAAGTGTCCAGTGTCAAAGACAACCTTGGTCCTTGGCACAATACTTGCTGTCATGGTGGTTTCTGAGATTTGGAGCAATGGTGTCTAATGATTTTCCCTTCATCTGCATTTTAAAGGGACACATTCACTGGGATTAAAGATATAAAACAAGAATTTACATGACCTTCAACATTCACAAGACTTCACAATTCTTTACACTGCTTTGGATTTGGTAGCTCCATATACTGCATTCACTAGGATGCTCAAATACATTGCCACACACTGTAAATTGGGGTGACATCCACGCCACAGTCATTAGCACCATGTTCCTGAAAGGTTTGAAGAGGAGGAGGGAACTGTGCATGTAACACTTCACCCCCTCTACGCCTTCCCCACACTTCATCAGAACAGATGGCAGAGAAGCATTAGTTGTCTCATGTTTTGTTTTGAAATGTTTCATTGTAAAATAAACAATTCTGCAGTAGAGTTTTTATTCGTTACAGCATGCAACTAGATTTAAAGTTAAATGTCCTTACCCCATTACTCCTGCTCCAAAACACAAATCAAACAAAAAGAAAAGATTTATTAAACCAAATAAAAATAAAAATAAAACAGAGTCAAAGGATCTAATAAAGCTGAAACTCCACCTGTAACTTACATTTTTGTCCTGATATATTTTGGCATGGCAAATCTTCCTATTTACCCACAAATTATTGTTTTTTGCTGTGCTGCATTTTGTTTCATAATGCATTGCAGTCTATTTACATTTACAGTGGTTTAGACCAAGTTTCCCAATAATGTGTATTTATTTACTATTGCACCAGGTGTGAGGTACAAAGCTGGATATAGAAGTGTAAGAAAAGCTCACTGCTTTCAAGGGACTTAAAATCTGCTTAAGTATTTTTCTTGTCAAATGATAACTAAAAACACACAACAGAATGTGCAAAATAACAGCTAACTGATTTAGACAATGGCTGCAAGAGGAGGAGGTCAGAAGAAGGTGAAATGATTTGCACTTAGAGTAGAGAAGGAAATGTGAGGAGGTGTCAGCTGAAGATTCAGATAAGTAGAAAAGGAGGCAGAGATATTCCAAAAAGAAAGGATAGAGGGAATAAACACAGAGACTGAAAAACACAGTGTGTTGCAGGGAGTAAGGATGGAGGAAGTGAACTACAGCAAGAATGATGAAACTAGGGAGGTAGGGAGATCACAAAGAAGATGCATGACAGAATCCTTGAAAATTTAAAAGTTTCAGGATTATCCCAAAACCAATTTGGATGTTTATTGTGCAGCCCAGCAGAAGGCTAACATACTATACTTTGAAGGTGACTCCATGTACTCATGTATTCATCCATTCACTTATCCATCATTCATTCAGTTATGTGGTAGTTTACTGAGGATTATTGGGTATGTGTTAGGTATTGCAAATATGATGAAGATAGACTATGGTTCTTTGCTCTCAAGAAAATCACTGCCTAATGTGGAACACAGAGAATGACCTGTGAATTATAATCCAGGTTAGAAGTTGTAGCCATGTCAAAATTGGGGCACCTTTACCAGTTCACTAATACAGTTTTAATGAAATGGGCTCATGTGAATAATGAGGAAACTCAGAATAGAAGTCAGGGAGGGACTCACTGTTCCTATGTCTTCAATGCTCCAACTGGACAATTGTATTGACACCTTACAGAGGCTGTATATTGTCTACAGATAACATTTTGCCCTCTTTCTTTTACTATTTGAACAAAGGAGAAAAAAAAAAAAGATCAAGGGAAAAAAAAATTGCTCACAATAGGAAATCAGGCTCCTGAATACACAGGTGCTTTCAGAAGAGAAAAAGGTGAATAAATTTTGTTTCTCCTAATTGCTAGCCTTTAATCATACTGGTTCTTATAGCTCACATATAACCCATCTGACAATGTTCTAGACGCATGGCATGTATTAACTCATTTATCACAACAAACTCATAAGCCAGGTACTATTACTGTCCCCTTTTAAAATTAACTAATGGTTGGACAAAGTTGCCCAAGGTGCCAAAGTCAGAGGAGTCGAACAGTTCCATTCTTAATCAGTGTGCCACCCGGCATCCTCACACGTGGGAAGGTCCCCCAGGACAATGATGGTTCAGAGCAAGAGAGGCCCTCAAAAAGAGCAAATAAATATCAATTAAATCTAAGAAAAGTTAGAGTGAGTGAAGCAAATTGATGCAAAGAACCCACATTTTCCCATTTTATAACACTGGGGTTAGAATTCAGTAAAAAGGGAATTGTTATTTTAGATAACTGATAAAAGTATTATTTAATATTTATTGGGAATCTATGTGAGCAGGGGACTCCACACAGGTACCACCACTATTTCCATTTATGAAAAGAAAATTGAGGATACTCATTTGGGAGGAGAGAAGGCTTATTGAATGTTTATCACAGTTCTCACTTAGCAGGGACTAGCATATATATAGGTCTAAATGACTAATCTTTACCATCACCACATTATGACACCTTCAAGTCATCAGCCTGTGGTTTTTCTGGGTTTACCTTTTTTCTATTAATTTGTTAGGTTGTGAAAAGTCTGCTATGCTGCGGTGGAGTCAGGGCATGGTGTTGAGGGGACAAGGCCACATTTCTTTGCTAGGGTTCCTGATTCTTTTTGGCATTTCAGAACCAGAACTATCTAGGATAATCCATGTCTCTGCCTCCACCATAAATGTGGAAAATTATGGCTCTCTTTTCCATATCAAATATTTATCTATTAAAAATTCCTTCTCTTATAATAACATTTTTTACTAACTGACATATTTTAAAACATAGACTCCAGAAACAGAATTGAAAATTACATCTCATTTTAAGTTCCAAAAACAGAAAACCATAATCACCTGAAGTACAGATTAGAGAGTGTATTATTTCTGTTAAATTATTTCTGTTTCTTTGTATTATTTCTGTTAAATGTCTGATTGCCAACTAAGAACTCATTCGCTGTTTGATCTAAATAAAGTCACATGTATCATAAGGGTATGGAATAAAAAGAAATGAGGCACACTTATTAAGGGAATGATGCTTACTGAAACTTTACATATATTCTATTAACTCATCTGGTTCTCACAACGACCAATGGATTATGACCTCATTAGTACGCAAAACCACTGAACTTTAGCCTAATAAAGTAAAAGTTCCCCTCAGGTCGAACAATTAACAAGGGCCATGCAAGTTAGATGATATCTCTACTAAGAAAAAACAGAGAACCCAACTCTTTGTTCCTATCAGAATTATAATACAGAGAAAACATTCTGTGAATAATAGGAAAAGAAGTGAAGTGTATGGGAAGAAATAATGCCAATCAAAGAGGACAAAGGTGTTGTCAGAGTCAGAAAAAAATATCTATATGTGGCTCCTGAAGTAAAGCATTTTACTTCCAATTCTGCATTTCCAGACCTCTTGCTCCACTGCTATTTCTTGGGACATGACAGCATGCAAATATGTTATGGATTTATTTTCCAAGGGAAAAGTCTAGGACGATTACTAATGAGAAAACGCAGATCTGCATTCTTCTGGGTGACTTCATAAATTACCCCCCTCCAATGTTAAATACATGACTATAATGTGAAAGGCTCACCATAATCCATTTCCCTTTCTCAAATATTGCCTTTTGCAATAAATGTACTGACCTAAATTTGATTCTGCTAATGACACTCTACTTGGGTTTTCAAATGTCTTAACCATCTAGAAGCACAATTGAGGAATAATCTGACTGAGACTGATAAGACTGATCATGTCGTCTTGACTCTTAGAGAGGATGGTGGGAGGATTTATTCTTTCTACTTTGTGCCATTTTCAGAGGACAGTCACAAATGTGTAAACAAATGTGAAAGAGAAATAAAGGGGACAGCGAGATTGCCAGAGATCCATTACTTTACCCTTGGGGTATGTGGCTATTACACAACTGGGGCAAATGCCAACAACACTGAATTCAAAGGGAGGCTCCCTGAAGTGAGTCATCTATTTAGACAACATCAGAGGAATATCGGGTCAGATCCTACTGGGTGAAGAGGTTACACCGTGGGCATCTGGTAGTCACTTTAGGAATTACATTAATTTATGGTAACCTGAGTACAGAGTGGCAAAGTGTCATTAAAGGCTAAGGCAGGGCCTCCCCGGTGGCGCAGCGGTTGAGCGCTGGGTTGCGAAGCTGCACGCGGCCTCTGCGGCGCCGGTTCGATCCCCGGCTGCTCCCCGGCCACCGGAGGAGGGTCCCACATGGCGTGCAGACCTCCCCTGCCGCCCGCTGCTCCCCTCAGCAGTGTGCTTCGGTCCTTCTGCCTGCTCTGCTCCCCGCTCTGGCTCTGGTGAATTCTCTCACCCTCCCGCGCTTCTGACTGTACCCAGTGCATGTATGAACAGAACAAAACAAACAAACCAGCAAACAAATAAATAAAGCATGCCTCTATTAAAAAAAATTAAAAAAAATAAAAAAAAAAAAAAAAAAAAAAAAAAAGGCTAAGGCAAATTTATTTCTATTCAAGATGGAAATGGCGGATGGTCATGCATCTTTTCCCTTTAGCCACACATGCAAACATTGAAAGCAGCCATGATAGGTTTGATAAAGGATAAATATTTGGTGTCCTAAGAGAGTTGCTGCTGTCATTAATCTTCTCATCTAACAAGAAATGGCTTCTATTTAAAATTCAAGCACCAGCATCATTCTGTAAAGAGAGGCAAAGTGAGACTGTAGAAAAACAACCAGGCTCTAAGGTCAGGGAACCTGTGTAAGAGGCTGCCCTGTCACTTTGTCACAGTGAAAACTTGAACGAGTAACTGAATCTCCCTGGGCCTCAGTTTAGTCATGTGTAAGATGGACATGATCTCTTCATACAGTTGCTGTATAATTGAGATGATATGTAGATGATCTATTTGACTTGATCATGCTTGTTATTATTTCTACATTTAAAAAAAGTTAAAAAAAAAAAA
Source organism: Talpa occidentalis (assembly GCF_014898055.3). Lineage (NCBI taxonomy): Eukaryota > Metazoa > Chordata > Mammalia > Eulipotyphla > Talpidae > Talpa > Talpa occidentalis. Next base: position 61,675,566 of record NW_023605194.1, read on the forward strand.
GGTTCCTAGGCAACAATAGTCAATTTTCACTTTCCTGAACAGGAATATTGAATGAACCTAGTGTTCAAGTTGATTTGTATTCCAGGATAGGAAGGACATTTGCTCATCAATTTGTTCTTTTACGGATCACACTTTTGGTATTACAGCTGAGAAATCTTTGCCTAATCTCAAGCCATAAAAATTTCCCTGCATTTTCTTTTAGAAATTATGTCAATTTAGGCCTTCTATGTTGGTCTGTGATCCACTTTGAGATAATTTCGATGTTTTGAGATATATGTCAAAGTTCTTTTTTTCCTTTCAGTATATTGCATATAATTTACTCAGCATGATTTGTCGAAAAGATTATCATTTTATCCACTGAATTTTTTCATCTTTGACAAAAATCAATTTTTTATACATTGATTTTATACATGTGGAATTATTCTATTCAGTTCCAATGATCTTTCTATCTCCATGTCAAGGCCACTGTTTTGATGACTGCAGTCTTATGATATTCTTGAAATCAGGTAACATCCACCCATCAACTTTGTTCTTTTCCAAGTTGTTTTCACTAATTAGATCTTTTGCATTTACACAAGAATTTTAGAATCAGACTGCCAACTTTCACCAAAAAATGCAGGGAATTTGATAATGTGGGGAAAATATTGAGTATTCCAATGTATGAGTCTCTTTATTTAACTCTTCTCTTGCATTGTCATTAATGCTCTGTCGTTTTCAGTGCATAACTGTTGTCAGATGTATCCCGAGGTTGTTTTGTTGTTTTACTGCTATTGCAAATGTATTATTAAAAAAATATTTCTGATTGTTCATTACTAGTACATAGCAATATAATTAATTTTTGCATATTGAATTCACAGTTTGTAATCTTGCAAAAATCACTTATAGCTATACTGCTATTTTTGTATAGAATCATTAGATTTCCTTTATAGGTAATATATCATTTGAAAATAAAGAGCTTTGCACCTTCCCTTCCAATCCAGATACTTCATTTCTTTTTCTTGCCTGGTTGCACTGACTACATCCCCTGTTACAAAGATGAATAAAAGTGGTGACAGTAACATTCTTGTTTTGTTTCTAATCTTGATGGTAAACTACTACGTCGTTTATTATGGTAAGGTATTGGGTATAGGTTTTTCATAGACATCATCATCAGATTGAGCACTTTTTTTCCTGATTTGCTAATTTTTTTTTTTATATATATATCAGGATGTTGTTACACCTTGTTTGGCATTTACTGAGAGGACCAGAGATCTTTCATAAAATTCCTTAACAAGGTGAATTACATAATTTTTGCAAGTGAAACCAACACTGCATTCATAAGATAAATCCCATTTGGTCATGATCCTTCCTATGAGAATTAGATTCTATTTGTCATAATTTGGTTCAGAGTTTTTATTTCTCTGTTCATAGGGATCTTGGTCTGTAGTTCATTTTTCTTGTTATGTACTAATATGGTTTTGGTATCAAGTAATAATGCTGGTCGCATAGAATGAGTTGGGAAGTATTATCTCTACTTCAATTTTCTGGAAGAATTATGTGGGATTGATATCATTTATTTCTTAAATGTCTGGTAGAATTTTCCCAGTGAAAATATCTGGGTATGGAGTTTTCTTTGTGAGGTTTTTAAGTATAAATTAAATTTCCATAGTAGGTCTAAGGCTAGTCAGAATGTCTATGTTTCTTGAGTGAGTTTTGATAGTGTGAGTCTTTCAAGAAACTTATCAATTCATCTAAGTTGTCACATTTACAGGCATAAGTTGTTCATAATATTCCTCTAATATCCTTTCAATAAATGTAGAAACTAATGATGCCATTTCACTCATTACTGATAATTTGTGGCCTCTTCCTTATTTCTTGATCAGTCTGACTACAGGTTTATTAATTTCATTTGATATTCTCAAAGAAACAACTTTTGTTTATTGATTTCTCTATTATCTCCCTGTCTCCTATTTCATTAATTTTCACTTACATATTTATTATTTCCCTTTTTTGGCTAACTTTGGTTCCATTTTTTCCCCCTAGTTTCTTAAGGTAGAAGTTGAAGTCACTAATTTGAGACCTTTATTCTTTACCATTATAGGCATTCAGTGCTGTAAATTTTCTCCTAAATACTATTTAGCAGTAGCCAGCAAATTATATATATCTTCATATTCATTCTGTTGAAACGAATGTAATATTTTCATATTTATTCAGTTCAAAATAGCTTATAATTTTCCTTTTATTCTTCCCTTGACTAATGGGTTATGCATATATTTGGAGATTGTACAGGTATTTCTGTTTTCAATTTCTAACTTAATTCCACTGTAGTCCAAGGACATAGTTCACATCACTTGAATCTTTTTAAAATTACTGAGTATGTTTTTTACAGTCCAGAATATGACCCATCTTGGTATATTTTCCATGTACATTTGTAAAGAGTATGTTTTCTGCTGTTGTTGGTTGGAGTGTTCTATGAGTCAATTAGATAATTAATAAATCTTGTTTAGTCGTACTATATTACTGATGATTTGTCTCCTTATTTTATTAGTTATTGATAAAGAGGTATTGATATCTCTAATAATTATTGTGTATTTGTCATTTTTCCTTGCAGCTATTGAGTTTTCTTTTATTTTGAATTTCATTAGATAAATATGCATTTAGAACTACTTTATCCTCTTGAATTGGCCCCTTGTTCATTATGAAATGATCTTTTATGTCTCTGGTATTATTATTTGCTCTGAAATTTACATTGCCTGATGCTGATATAGCCATTCAGAATACTTAGTTTTAGCATGGTCTATATTTTTCATCAGTTTTACTTTTAATCTACTTATGTGTTTATATTTAGAGTGTGTTTTGTTTTGGTAGCATATAATTGTGTGTTTTATCCAACCTAACAATTTCTGCATTTATAACATTTATATTTAGTGTGATTATTGGGGTTTGGGTTTAGGTCTATCTATTTACTTCTATTTTCCTCATCTGTTCTTTGCTGCATTTTCTCTCTTTTGCTATCTTCTCTTGGATTAACTGTGAATTTTTTTTATGACTCCCAGTTTATCTCCTTTATTGGCTTATGAGCTGTAACTCTTGGTTTTGTCTTTTTAGTGACCATAAAGAACTTTTTTTTTTAAGTCAAAAATTTCAAATCACATATCAAGAGGATTTAAATTAGACCCGTCTCCCCCAGTAAGAACTCTATGGTTATGTATCTTTTCCTCAATTTTTGGAGAGGCTCTAGAATGAAGTTTTGAACTGAAAAGAGCAAGATGAAATGAAGTTTGCAATTTATAATCTGTTGAATGGATTTTACTGCTTTTAAACTAATTTTGATCATAGCTAATATAGAACTGATGTCAAACTTTGGAATCAGCCGAAAATTCCCATTTTTAATTGAGGTATAGCTATTAGCAGTGCCCTGCTAAATCTCTTAAGTAAGAATATTTGAGAAAATATTCTGAATATCAGAAATTATATTTTGAATATGTGTATTCAGATATAATATTAATAACTAGCACCCAAAGCAATTGACTAAAAAGTCATGTTAACTTAGTGGTCATAGGGAGGAAAAAACTATCTCAGTAAAATAATGAGTCTTTTTCTCCCTATGACCACTATAGCTTTCCCATCTGTGAATGGGAGTAAAGATTAGATCTAACTGGTGAATTGGACTGAATCCAGAAGTCCCTTTTCCCTTCCATACAAAGTCCCATGAAATGACATTGAAAAAATAGTTATAAAATGACACAGATTTGCAAAATAAGGATTTGTGCCATAAAATGTCTTGAGATTTTAAAAACAGAATTAATAGAAACAATAGAATACTTTAATAATTAAATGAAAATAACATTTTAAGAGAGAATGAAGAATACAATAGTACCATAAGATAAGAAAAAACATGAAAATTAAACAAAAAATCTGGAAATTAAAAATTTCTAAACAATAAAAAAAGCAGCTCGGTTCATGGCTAGAAAGCAAAAGGGACATAGTTGCAGCATAAAAGATAAAGAATAGAAGGTTATAAAGTAGGGATAATAATAGTGGATCCTCAATTTTTAGAGGATTAAATAAGAGAAATCATGTAAGATCTCCAGTCCAGTGTTACCACACAGGAAGTTACATTGAAAAGCTATTTTATTGTTATATCTGTTATGACCATATTACATAATTCTTAGTTACTAATGTTATAATTGTTACTGCATTATCACTAAAATGGGGTCTAAATAGTTGGTCTATCTGTAAGGCCTTAGATCTAACACTCTTAAGAGCGATGATCTGAAGTGGAGGTTGGGAGGAGCCAGGAAACAGGTGCTGAGATCCTGGGGCAGGGTGATGACGCTTATTAGAGAGTGCTAGTGACAGACTGTAGGAAGCAAGATGTGAGGACAAGAAGGAAAGGGGGTTGGAAGGTAAAGAATTCCTCAGTTGATGTTCAGGGAGGAGCAGCTCTCCTGCTGGTATTCTGGAGTCATTCTGGGTTCCGATGTGGTGTGCAGCTCCTTGAGCTGAGTGCAAGTGTGATGGTGCAGGGATTAGGTGGAAACCCTATATGTGGCAGATGCTACACAGAAGCCCAGCACTAGGTTCATCCCACAGTCTCTCCTGCCCTATCTACCAAAACCTCTTTGGGCTCCTTTGGATCAGAGATAACTCAAACCAGATGGGTTTTCCGTGACAGTTCTGAATTATAAGAATTCCAGACCCTTATTCTGTAGCAAATTCAGAGATGTAAGAAGGTTTTTATTTTATGTATTTAGTTTTTTCGTCTGTGAAATGGGAGTGAAGATTAGATCTAAATGGTAAACTGGACTTAAGAGAAATCAACAGGGCCTCCCCTGGTGGCACACTGGTTGAGTGCTGGGTTGCAAAGCTGCCCACAGCCTCTGCAGCGCCAGTTAGATCCCCCGGCCGCCAGCGAGGGTCCCACATGGCATGACAGACCTCTCCTGCCGTGCCTGCTGCTCCCCTCAGCAGTGTATTTCGTCAGTCTGCCTGTTCTGTTCCCCGCTCTGGCTCTAGTGGATTCTCTCATCCTCCCGTGCTTCTGACTGTACCCAGCACTTGTATAAATAAATAAATAAATAAATAAATAAATCTTAAAAAATATATATTTATAAAATCACACACACATATATCATATATATATTCATATTTCCACAAAGCCCTAACACAGACAAGCCCCTAAGTACCTTTTAAAAGGTACTGTTTCTTTAAAACCATCCTCTGGGCTTCAAATTGGTCTTTGTCCCTCAGAATGCTATCATTTACCCCATAACGAAATAAATGTCTTTATTTTTAAGTGCGGATACAGGACAGCTAGGGACTCATTTCTAGATCTTTTATAAAGAACTCATCCAACTAAATACTATACTTCATTACCATTAAGTACCCAATAATAAAATCAGTCTGTAGATACCATCTACATTTCCATATATTATTTATACAAGATTGTGGTTTGTAATTTCAAGACCAAAATGTTGATAGAAATTTGCATATTATTGAAATGGCATAATTTATTGATGAAGCACACAAATAATAGAGGTGACGCTTACAGCAGTTTGGAGGCTAATGCATAATTTACAACACTAAACAACTTCACAGACAAGAATGAAAATTGCACATTAGGCCCTTCCTGCAAAAATGCCAGCTATAAAACTAAGGCATTCTTGCTGGTTTTTTTTTTTTTTTTGATAACAAGGATATATTTGTGGGAAACTGATAAACCATTGCCTTTCAATCTGTGAGTGGTAAAAAGCAGCATCAGTTTGCCTGAAGAGAGAAGGCAGGCAGTCATCTTCCTTTAGTTGTACCAATCTCTCATTAACAGTTGCACGCAGAAAGGATAGCAACAAGAGATTGTGTTTAAAGCCCCCCATAGGTGAGGCTAAATTTTGTATCAACACTGTTACTCAAAACCATACAAATGTATAGTTTGAAATAATTTATTTTAAAATCAAGATATTTATAAGAATTATTGCAATGCTTTTGAGGAAGTCTAACTTACATTTTAGCCAATGGGCCAGTTTTCTACAAAGAATTTCCAGATCTCAGGATAATGGACTGTGTTGGACATTATTGGAAGCCTTCCCAATTTTCATCCCCACACCCTGCTTTCTAATAAAACTTTAATTTCACTCAACTATCCAGTTAATCCCCATGCGACTAATGACTCATGCCAGGCTGACTTTGTCCCCATTTTCATGTGAAGGAAGTCGTTCAGTCTAAGCAAACTGTGGTGGTCCTATTCCCTGTGCTTCTGGATGCTCCTGAGGTTCAGTTCTACCCAGTGAGGTGTGAGGGAATGTGTTGGGGTGCTTCTGGGAAAAATTGCTTCAGTCCCAAGAAAGAAACTCAGCAAAAAGGTTTCATTCCTTTTCCAGATTTTGTCATAGTTGGATGAGATGCCTAAGGGCAAAATCAACACTATAAAGATGGTGGGGGTGGGGGGTAAATGGAAAGAACATGGGACTTGGTGACTACAGAGTTTCTGATTCGACTTTCTTAAAAACTTCCAATTCTGGACTACTTGTTATATAAACTAATAAATTCCCTCCTTATTTAAGGAAGTTGAGTAAAAAATTGTGTCACTTGCAGAACTGAAAGCATCATAACTACAAATCACTTGCCTTTTTTTTTTTAAGATTTATTTATTTTTTATCCAAGAGCTGGGCACAGGCCAGAGGCATGGGAGGGTGAAAGGATTCACCGGAGACAGAGTGGGGAACAGAACCAGCAGAAGGACCGAAACACACTGCCGAGGGGAGCAGCAGGCGTGACAGGAGAGGTCTGCCATGCCATGTGCGAATCTCCCTGGCTGGCCAGGAGTTGAACCCATGCTGCACAGGCTGTGGACAGCTTTACAGTGCTACGCTCAACCTGCTGTGCCACTGGGGAGGCCCCTCGTTTGCCATTTTTTGGTGGCCCAGCATCTCTTCCTCCGTCCAAATGCCAAATGTTTGTAAATTTGCTTTTTACTGATATGTGAGAGGTGATTTTGGAGAGAATATACTTCCTAGTATGGAAGCAGGAAAGGCTAAATCGTTCTTTTCCTGTCCCCTGAAACATTAAATTAAAGGGCAGGTGATCTCAACTTGACTAGAAGTATGTTTCACCTCTTGCCTTTAATAGTAGACTGCTGGTACATAGCGAAAGAAACAGGAGTGATAATATTTATTGCAACAGGGTGGGCTGACCAGAGGTCAGCTGGAGACTTTGGTGCCATTTCTTTCTCGGCTCACAGGAGATCCCTTGGTTCCTGTTCAATCTTGTATTCCTCTTATAGTCTTTGAGTTGTCCTTTATGTACACATTCATGTTCTCAAAATAAATTCATTATTGTTTAAGTTAGCCAGGTTGATTTCTACATCTTGTCAAGAACAACAGCAAAGAACTGCCTCATATTATCAGGGAGATCCTATTCTCAGCACAAACAGCCAATAGTGAACATGTACAGACACACAGAGGTCATTTCAACACATTCTAATGTGCAATAAAATAGTTCTTCTTCCTGTTGTTATATTTCCCCTTTCTCATATAGTAAAAAAACATTTTAACCTTAAAAAAACTATATCAAACTCCAAACTCTTCAATCATAAAAGAATAAGCAGTTTAAGTCTCAGAATCCTACAAGTAGGTATTTAGTAAGAACAAGAATCATAAACTTCAGGCATTGCTGGTGCCATTTAGTTTAATCTTTTATTATTTTCTGTTTTGTAGATGGTGGTAAAAAATATGCAATGTCTTTCTCTTTTCTTCAGAGCAATTTTAGACTCTGAAACCAAAAGATGTCTTGCTGACTTAGAAAACATTTTTGTGAGTCAATGTTAGCACATGACCAAGGAGTACCAGGGGCCCCAAATTGTCAAGTGGTGCATACTCTAAATAGAGTCCAGCCATTTTCTCAAAGGCAAAGGAAGCAGATACTTAGTGTGAAAGAGCTTTAATAGAATCAGTGTGCACAGAGAGAGCAAAGAAGAAAGGATATTCTAATAATAGTTTCCCAATAATACCTCCTCCCTCCCACAAATTACCCATCACTTCTGGGCAAATACCCAAGCAAACAGGGTGACCTGAAATGGGGTTGCTAAGACCTGAAAACTTCTGGTAAGGAACCACAAGAAAGGGGTTAGCAGATCCGAGAGTTATAGGCTAGAAAAAGATGCAAAATCAAAGTATCGATCAAGATTTCAGTTTTCATTGTCTTTGCCCAGGATCAGAAGTAGCCTCTCCACATGTCTCTCACCCATTAAGTCTCTTCCAAATGTCTCTTCATCTCTCTCCTTCAAGTCTCCTTCACAACAATACCAGGGTGCAAGCTGAACCACAGAAGTTAGAGAACCAGGCATACCTGACTTCCATTTTATACAGGTCCACTTGGCCACTAAACTCTACCTCTAGTTCCCAGTACTTCCCCTGCTCAGGAAATGCAGTTAATGATATACTGGGACTTGTAATCCAAGGTGGTTCATGCAAGTGGAGGTGAGGAAGCTTGTATGGTGGTGTATATGTAACTTAGGATGGTTTCTAGAAACTACTCAAATATAACATGATAACAAAGGACTATGCAAGTATAATCAGGGTTAAATTTTTCACCAAAGAATATTGCAGCAAGATTACTGGGACTTGTAATCCAAGGTGGTTCATGCAAGTGGAGGTGAGGAAGCTTGTATGGTGGTGTATATGTAACTTAGGATGGTTTCTAGAAACTACTCAAATATAACATGATAACAAAGGACTATGCAAGTATAATCAGGGTTAAATTTTTCACCAAAGAATATTGCAGCAAAATTTGTGGTAGAAAATGAAACAGGTTGTGTATAGTGCGTAATGTGTATATATTTATGTATATGTTTCTTGAGGCATTTGTACAATCATGATGCAGTAGAGCTAGAGGTTTCATTATAGATAACCCACTCGAACTCATATTTTACAGGTAAGGAAACCAAGATCTAGAGAAGCAGAAAGTGATTTGCCAGTAGTAACAGAGGTGGAATTCACACTCAGATCTCCTAATTCTTAGTCCATTATAGCATTCCATATGAAGGACTTGTTCTATTCTTTTGTTCAAGTAAATACTTCAACTGTCTGGTCTGTCCTTTCTGTACTTCTTGAAACTGTGCCTACCCCTATATAGGTAAGATGACATTTCCTGTCTGAAATCTCCTCCAATTCCACCTGTTAAAAATAAATAATAACTACATCAAAGTTCTCTATTTATGCCCACATTATTAATTCCATCATGAGCTGCTTATAATATGGCTAATCTTGTACCTGCATATCTATCACCGTTGCTGAATTTTAAATCCCCAAGGTCAAGGATTATTCATCTTCAGTTTCATTTCTTCATAAATTCTAACAGTTTATAAGTAACAAATGTTTGTTGCATCATACTAAGCGTACTTAACAAATATTTGTATTCTGATAAATGATTGTGGACTTCATGGTTTAAAATGTCAGCTCTCTTGGCATCCTAACAAGCATCTCTGTAGACATGCAGTACTATAGCCTACAGCAGTCATTAACGGCTTGGATTCCAGGTCTGGTGTCAGACTGGTAGAAGAGATAATCTATGATTGGTACTCCTCCAATCAAAGAACTGAGGCAGCCAAGGACTTTAGTTATTTGCAGGGTCTGTCCAGACATGAATATAAAATATTAATCACAAGTGAATCATTCAAGTTTCTTTCAGATGCAATGAAGTCTCCCTCCTTCCCCCCTCCCCTTTCAATTTGACTTAAATAAGGAAATTAAAGAGAAGCCCCAAGGAGGAAAGATTCCAACTTTCACTAATTCACAAGTCATATCCTGTCCCTAAGGACTAAACGTCTTTAATCTCTCTTTTCTATAATCTTTGGTGTTAGTTTTCCCCTTAGGCTTGTTTCCCTCCTCTTCATTAGATATCTACAGCTCCAAATGACCACTCTATACTTCCTTATTCATGTCAACAGGAGAAAGAGAATCCTTCCCCCAACTATACAATAAAAATCCTTCCTTGTAATTTGAATCTAGGTCACATGACCAACTAATGAGCCTTATTAGGATTACTACAAAAGAGTCTGATTCTGCCTAGCTTAGAAATTCAAAACTGACTCTGAACTGGGATGTATTCAGCTCCTCCTCAGTCTCCTGGATGCTTGGGAAGGGGGGTAGAAACACAAAATTACAGACTCTTTGGAGGAAGAAGAAGGGACAGATGCTTGGGAAAGAATCATGAGGACACACTGTCTAAGAATGACAGTTCTTCAAATTGCAAATTGGCACAAAAAACCCTTTTATAGAAATTTGAGTTAAGTAGAAAGAACTCATTATTTCTTTTTATAAGGATCATATGTTGTAAATAACACACATTTCAGTTTTATCTTTCCACTGGATCAAAGATCCATAACCCAATGATCTAATAAGCATTGATAAATAGGTCAGGGGAAAAAATCTTTTTCATGCTTAGTTATGGACTTTTGGGAACCTATGGCAATTTATAAACCCTCCATACTGAACAGTATCTTTACCAGAAAATTCACTCTAATTTTCCCTACCAATCCTTCTAAATTTCTATTTATGCAACCCTTCTTCAGAATAAGTTCTTCCTGTCCACCTACTTATACACCAGTTAACAGTGATTCACTGAGCTTGTGCGATGTTGATCACGGTGACTAAGGATGGAGAGGAGCATATTGTTGTGCTGGGGAGAGGGCATATTTTCTCAAGACTAAAAAGAAATTGCTAGTGTAAGGCAAATTATGCATTGGCCTTAAAAGTCTGTCAGCATATTTCAGCATTCAGTGCAATCCCCTATGGATGAAGGAGGTAAATGCCAACTCTGGGTACACTGGATTGGAATATTCTAATTGATTCTATTTCCTCAGTGAAGCACAGGTGTGTTCTCTTTATCACAGCCCACAGCCTGCTTGATGGGCACAAGAGTGAGAGGGATGCCCTTACATGAAATGGGAAATAATTCAGGGGGTACATTTCCTGGGGAATCAATCATTCCTTAAGAATCAAAATTATAATCAAATAGAAATCCAAGATGGGTTGGAGATATAATGGCTGCTCTTAAATGCCACTATGTTTATTTTGTGACTGATAAATATAGAAAGGAAGTGGAAAACCTTGATAGGTCTTAAAGGGGCTCTTGACGAGGACAGGTCCCAGCTATGATGCCTTCTCTTGTCCATGCAACCAACTTAAAGCTTCTTCTGTGCAAGGAAAAAAATAGCTCCTTGAGGCAGAGCCTATAGAGTTACTTATATCCTATGGTCACCGTCACCAAAGCTTCTCTTTAAAGGAATGACAAACTCACATAACATGACAAGAGGTAGGGAATAACTCCTTGGAATGTGGAAACTGTTCAGCAGTCCTTCTATGGAGATAGGTATCTTAAGGGATACTCAATCATATGATATAAAATGGAGAAGGAGATATAATTCTGTTATATGTAAAATAATATAACTTTTTGTAGGATTTTATTGTATTTTGGTGTTTTTGAGACACTAATAAGCTTACTGCTATAGAACATTACTCCCTTAAGTATATTTTGTATATTTTATATCAAAATTTTATTCATTTAGGAAGGGTGGCTTTTATGGTTACCAAAATACATTTCCCTTATATATACATATCAAGATTAGACACTGATTTGATGAAAACTTGTTTTTAATGTTCAGAATCTGGTTTAAAATTAAAAAAAAACCCTCCCAATGATTTATAACTCCCATTTTTCTCTCACTGATTTTTTAGAAAAAGGAAAACTTACCACTTTTCCTTAAACCCCAGTATTCTGATGATTATAGTCTCATTAATTCATAAGAACAATGACACAAGCAGCTCTTTCTTAACTCTCTCATCCCCTGATTTTATGCCCCATCCCCCCAGCTCAGTCTCTCTCTACTCAGAAATTCCTTTTTACGGGCGTCTAATGGCTGCTTTTCTTTGGCCCGACCATATCCAAAGGATTTTCTTTACTTTTTGTTTCTCTGTGTTTTCATATTCCTCCTGATTGATCATCTTGCCCACACTCTTACCTTTAGCAAACACATCAATTTCAGCCCCAACACTTGTCTGAGTCACAGATGCTAATTTGAAGTTCTTCACTAGACACCTTTACTTTATGTCTCTCAGGTATGTTAAATTTAACACAGCCAAATCAGAATTTTCTATTTCCCCTCAAATCTTCCCTTCCATAACTGAGAGATTGAAGCCATTTCGATAACTACTCAATGACGTTAGGAACTTTAGAAACCTCTCTCACCTCAACTTTCATATGAAGGCCTAAAAATTTCACCGTTATACATTTTTCATACCCTCCTTACCATTTTATTAAATTTATCCAGGTTCTTACCATTCATCTAAAATTTTTTAAAGCTTTATTTATTATTTATGAATACAAGAACTAGGGTACAGGTCAGAGGTGTGGGGGGTGAGAGAATTCACCAGAAACAGACTGGGGAACAGAACAGGCAGATTGACTGAAATACACTGCTGAGGGGAGCAGCGGGCAAGAGAGGAGAGGTCTGCTGCACTATGTGGGTAGCTCCCTGGCCGGGGATCAAACTCATGCTGCAGTGGCTGCAGAGCACTTCATAGGTTGTGTTTTAACCCTTGTGCCACCAGGGAGGCCCTCATCTAAATTTTATAATAATTTTTTAACTTCTATCCCTTCTAACTTGAGATCCCTCTAAAAATGTGATTCATTCTCTACATTTTCCACACTGTAGCCAAAGTGACTGCTTTAAAATCCCTTTAAAGGATTTCCTCAAAATCCTCACATCCTTTTATAAATCTTCATAGTTTTCAAAATTAAGTTCAAATGCCTAATAAACATAAAAGGCCCTTCTTGATGTGTATTTTGAATACTAATTTCATGTCTCCATCTCTTTTCACTCTGACCACCAAAGACTGCTTTTTCTGGAGATAATTGTAATTCCCAAATATGCTCCCATTTATTCATACATGCAGGTTCCTATGTATGGAATAAAACTCTCCTCATGAGATTAACTCATTGAACCTTCAAAACTTTGCTCAACTGTCACCTCTTCTAGGAAGCTGCTTTGCATTCCTGATGCTGATTTATATTCTTTACCTCTGAATTACCTTGGTTTACTTTTCACTTTTCTTTTATTATCCAATAGTAGTTTTTATTAACTTGCAAGCTCATGAAGGGCAAGCACTGTTATTTATATTTTAGTCACTAGTTCTTGGTATTCAATAAATGTTTGCAGAATGAATGAATGAATGATGAACAAACCCAGGGGATCCAAGGAATACAGAAGACTTTTCTTACTTGTTCTCTGCCCTAAATAATCTTAAGATTTGAATTCAAAGCTAAAAAACTAGTCTAAAAAGTGTAAGGACATATAAATAAATATGAAATATTGGTATGCACTACTAGTTTATCAAATTAATATTAAATCAAATGTATTTTTTCTTAATATTTTAGATTTTGGGTCTAACATGAAATTAAAACTTTTGGTCTTTCTAACATTAAATTAAAGACAGTTGAAACTTTTTGCTCCAGGGAAGGGGGGAGAACCAAAAAAACAGCATCAAGAGGAAAAAGTCCAATTCTTGATTTTAAGTTTCAAAATAGGCCCTTGAAATTCATGGCAGGGACAACTGTTTTGAAAGCCAAAGTGCTCTTGATTTGCAAGAGCTAGGTCTTTTTTCCTTTTCCTCTGAAAAGGAAAAAAATTGTAAGCTGCAGTAGACTCTGAAAAACTTAGAATATGAGATTAGGAAAAGCTATAGAACTTGTTGCAAAAGGATACCTTTCTTGGGACAAAGAGGGGAGAGAAAGGCAGGAGAGAGAAGAAAAGCTAGAATTTTTTTTTTTTTTTTTTAGAAAAAAAAAAAGCCAATTCTTTTTTTCTAAAAAAGCCATTTTTTTAATAAAATCTACAAGTTGTGTTTCACAGCACAGGTCCAGAAAAATGTTTGTTGTCCTCTAAGTGAGCTCTCAATGCCCAGGTAGAAAAATAGCCAGGAAAGATGGAACTAAGATGCCTGGTTCACAGATTCAACAGACAACATTTGGAATCGAGAGACACCGAGTTTTGTTGCAGCTCAAGACCCAAATTTGAGTTACATCATGATTCAGCAGAAATAACAAAACTCTATCAACTTGCATTTTTTAATACTGTCTTGTTTCTCAACACCATAAATACCGCCCAAGGTGGTATTTCTTTTTTATTATTCTATTTATACAAGAACTGGGGTACAGTCCAGATGCGGAGTAGGGTGAGAGGATACACCAGAGACAGAGCGGGGAACAGAACAGGCAGACCAACGAAATACACTGCTGAGGGGAGCAGCGGGTGAGACAGGAGAGATCTGCTCACCATGTGGGTTGCTCTGAGGTCTATGGGGATTGAACTGGCACTGCAGAGGCTGTGGACAGCTTCACAGTGCTGCGCTCAACTGCCTGCACCACCAGGGAGGCCCCCCAAGGTGGTATTTTGGGGACACTGTTTTAAGTTTTACCTCAGTGATGTTGCATTAAACCTATCCTTTTCTCAAAAATGGTTTTTAGCATCTGTGCCCTATGTTGGACAGCAGGTCAACATGCAGCATCAGCTCTGAGGTCAGATGGGGTTCTGCATGCACCAGCAATAGGGAGAACAGCTAAGAGATTCCAGAGACCTTTGTGCAAGTGTTACCTGGAAGGTTTACAAAGCAAATTTGTTTTATCAGGAAAGACCCTCAGAACTACTTAGAGGTATTTCAGTTAAGGGTTAAACATTCATTCCAGGCTGAACTGGTTTAAAGCAATACGTGCAGAGAGGACTAGGCGACCTAACATTACCTTAAACCAATTAACATCTATTTACATAATAAAATCCCAAGAGGGTGCTTGACTGCCTTTTTCTGAACATAACAATCTATGATCTGATCACAAAGCAACCCTGGTCCCATACAACCAAAATTCCAGACATTCCATCCTACCCCCAGCCCTGTCTAAATACCAATATAATACTATAAAAACCTTAACTCTCTTTAGGATGAGAGACAATGCTTTGGGAGCCATTCCTTTGTCTCCGTACTTGATTCAAGTAATAAAACTCTCTTTGTCACAAATCTGTGACTTGGTCTGGTCAATTAGCTGATGCACACCAGCAACAATCCCTTTGTGTTTGGTAACAAAAGGTCAACATGAACCGAGAGGGCTGTCAGACTAGAAGTCATGGGAAGACCATGGATATCAGGGGAGGCCAACACACAACAGTATAGACCACATGAAACTTGACAGGAGTCGGTGAGAAAAATGGAGGCCTACACACCACCTTTCCTTGGAACTCATATCATCCATCACTAGGAGAAAAAGAAGTAAAGGATAGGAGGGAATCATGAATCAGTAGCAATGTTCACTGTTAATCAGTCCTTAAGTGTCACTTAAAGCATCCTTTTTTCTCGAGTTTTTTCTTTAAGTCTCAGAATGATTTGCATTTTCTTATTCAGTGTTTTCAAAATGTTTTCTTGGATAATACTGCTCTACTCTACATTTATAGCTGTCTCTACTACTAGTCCGATTTTTAAATGCAGGGACTCTTATCTCTGTTGTTCCCCTACTACTACAAACAGTAATTTGTTAACAAATGTTGAATTTGAAAAAATGACTATATTTATTGGGAATTTGAAAAGCGGTCTGGATTGGTGATAAACAGTTCATGGAGTTGCTGGAATATAGACAAAGTAGAAGCTCTGAGAGTGGATAATATCATGGTAAACTCTCAGAAACCGTTCAAGGGTGAACCAAACAGTTCAAGGGTGAACACAGAAGAAGAGCCCATGAAAGACTGGTGGGTGAGAGAAGAGATAATCAGGAAGGGTAAAATCTTAGACTCAACAGAGCCAAATAACAATTGAAAATCAAGACCAAAAATGACTATTGGATATGATAGTTAGAAGACTATGGGTGACAATTCACTATAAGGAGTTTTGTCAGATTTCTTTCCCTTTTTTCTGTGATGTTTTGGTCTGATGGTGGAAGGAAATATATTCAGAGTCAATTTTGTGGCTCCAGTTTTTCCTATAGGTAATTGCTGCATGGATGGCCAGAGAAGTATGTACGAAGCTTCGACTTAACACATTTTCTCTAATCCCACTTCAGCAGGGAGTCTATTGAGGTCCTGTTAATAATGTTTTTATAGCCACATGACTCTATATCTCTATTTTCAGGTCAGAATTTAGAGAGGTCAGATATATGATAACTTGCAAACTTCCTACAGGGTCAACTCCTTACTGAAAGTGATATAGCCTAACCCAGAATTACTGAGGGTGAAAAAAACAGAGGTGGTTAAGTCACCCTGGAGAAACATACAAAAGTCAGTTACAATTCACTATAAGGAGTTTTGTCAGATTTCTTTCCCTTGTGACAAAAGAAGCAAGAAGTAGAATTTGTTTCAAAGTAAGGGAACAAAGATGGGGTTGTACCCAGGTTGATGGAGAACTATTATCTATCAGGTACTGTTTTAGGGACTGAGAAAAAACTGGAAAAATAAAAGCAAACATAAAAATAAAAGAAGCATGGCTTCTGTCCTCAAGGATTTCACACACTAATAGCTAGAGAAACACAAAAAATTGCCATATAATTTTAAATGCATTAAGAGTGACATGCAGAAAAGGCTATGAAGACATAGTAGAGGAAAGGATTCAATAAGCCTTGGAAAGGAGTTATAACCAGGAATGCTGAGTAATATTCCATTGTGTATATATACCACAACTTTTTAATCCCTTTGTCTGTTTTAGGGCATTTAGGCTGTTTCTATACCTTAGCTACTGTAATCAGTGCTGCAATAAACACAGGAGTGCAGGTTTCCTTTCAAATTAGTATTTTTGTATTCATTGGGTAGATTCCTGGCAGTGGAATAGCTGGATCATATGGTACAAAAATGAAGAATGATGTAAGAAAATAAATTTAGAAAGAAAAAATTAAAAACTGAAGGGACATATTAACTAAATGCAATGTGGGAGTTTGTTTCCTGATATAAATCAGCCAACTAAAAACAAATAAATAAATAACCAGGAATGCTATAGAAGTCAACTCTTGCAGATTGATTAAAATGGGGGGTAGGGCCTCCCTGGTGGCACAGGCAGTTGAGGGCAGCACTGTAAAGCAGTCCGCAGCTTCTGCAGCACAGGTTCAATCCCGGCCAGCCAGGAGATACCCACATGGCTCGGCAGACATCTCCTGACTGGCCTGCTGCTCCCCTCAGCAGTGTATTTCAGTCAGTCTGCCTGTTCTGTTCCCTGGTCTGTCTCTGGTGAATCCTCTTACCTCCTGCACATCTGGCCTGCACCCAAGTTTTTGTATGCATGAATAAATAAATCTTAAAAAAAATAAAATGGGGGATAAAGTAGGTGGGGGAAAGCTATTACTTTCTAGAAAACCTATAGAAATCTAAGTTCTAAATCTTCAACGATAACAAGTCCCCATTTTTTAAAACCTATGGAAGCAGGGAATTATTTCTGTAGTTCCACTAACTTCATGGCCTTGTAATTCATTTGAAACCCTCTCCTTTTTCTTTTTTCAGAGGGAAAACATGGGAACAGATAGTTAATATAGTATTTACATTTCTGTTAGAAATATCTCCCACAACTCTGTCATTTTCCAGAAAACAAAACAAAAAGCTCCAAATTACTTTATGCCAGTGCACACCCATTCATCATTTAGTCTTTTCATTTTAAAGTGAACACTAATCTAAC
Organism: Talpa occidentalis; assembly: GCF_014898055.3. Taxonomy (NCBI): domain Eukaryota; kingdom Metazoa; phylum Chordata; class Mammalia; order Eulipotyphla; family Talpidae; genus Talpa; species Talpa occidentalis. Next base: position 61,693,241 of record NW_023605194.1, read on the forward strand.
TCCATTAAAAGGCTCCCGAGGGGCCTCGGCTCCAGTGAACATGGAACAGTTTTAACTGATGGGCTTAAGGGAAGAAGAAGCTGTTCAAGAAGTCAGCAAGAACATTTCTTTGATAAAATGTGTCCAAATCAGAACTCTTAAGATTTGGAAAAGGAATCATGTTTGTCTTATTGCCAGAGGACTCTCTTATTTCCTGTTTCACTAAGTGAATTAGGAATGATTATTTCCATGGTATTTTTCCCCTTGCTGGGCACTAAATCTCAAGTTACTCCAAACTGTGTTTCCAAGAGGGTTGAATAAGCACCCAGAGCTTTAGTGGAATTAAAGTTCTTAGGGTTTTCCTAAGGTATACTTCCAGCTTGCTTTTACTTTTATTTCTATTACAGTTTTCCTTACTGACATATATATGTATGTATACATATGTGCATGTGTATATACACACACATACAAATGCATATAGATTACCATAAATTCCATATTCAAAGATTCCCAAGTTGAGAGACAGACAATAAAAAACTGAGTTAATTTTAGAAATAGAAGAAACAATAGGAATATTTATGGATAAGTCAAAAGTAAGAATCTATGATTTGTCCAAGGTCAAGCAGCCATTTAAGAGAGAAGAGCTGAGACTAAAATGCAGGTGAAGGAATCAGGGTCTTCTCTTGTAGCCATGTGGTAAGCAGGGCTGCTCACAGCACAATGCAAAGAAAAACCTTCACACAGAATTGCTGAACTGTTCATTATTTTTGAGGTAACTGACTAAATTAAAACAAATTCAAGATGGGAGGTATCCTGCCAGTTTTGGTTCTTTAATCGAATTGCTTTCCTCAAGAGAAATGGGAGGCCTTGTGGTCAACCAGCACACCTCACTCACCATAATAGCTCTTAAAATGCTTTCCTCTACCTTCTTGCACAGTATCAGTGGCTTTTGGAAAGATTCTATTGAGTCATACTTGCAGGATTTATATAGCATAAGTCTTCTAAGTGGTTTGATAAAGCAGAATAGAAAAAGGTAATCTCCCTCCTCTTGCCCACATTAAAAAAAAATGTCCACAAGTTTTAGGAAAAATCCTAACTCTAGCTAACATCCTTGAATCCCTTGTGAAGCCTCAGAGTTTTTCTTTCCCACCACTACCCAGGAATTTGCACTATGGTGGTACAGCAGGGGCTTGAGGAATTTTAACTTGAAGCAGCCTTCCCTATTTATGCCTTTGTCTGAGCGACACAGTTGATACTATGCACCCCAGACACTGCATCCACCAAACATAACATATAATGGTTGTTTTTGTAAAGAGTGTGGGAATTTATGTGGCTAAAGGAGGTAATAAAGTGTAACAAAATCATAACACTAAATGTTAGCTCATTATCTGAAGCATTGGTCCACTCAATGAGGAAAACATCAGCAGGGGGCAGAACAATGAGGATGAAGATGATGCAAATCATTAAAGAAAATCATTTGCAGCCACAGCTACATAATAAACGGATGCAGCCCCGCATTCATGGTAAACCTAATAGATTTTCTTTTGAATGAATGCAACAACACTCAAACAATGCAATGCCCTGCCTCTGGTATGAGGTACATTACAAAGGAAAGTATATGGAGTCTACGAGGTTTCTGTTGTTAATATTTTGTCAGTTTTAGCAGAGTGTTTGTTTTAACTCAGACTCAAGATATGCATTTACTAGAATGAAGGTCTGTAGTACCTAGATGTCTCCATCAACAAAGCTTCCTGAAATTCCCAGCAGCTGTGGAGGTCATGCATTAGATTTGACCTCAGAGGTAGCAGACAATGGGGAGGGAACACACCACCTCCTGGTGGGTACCACAGGTACACAAGCAATCAGAATGCTCATCTTTCCCTTGGAGTGTTTGGAATCAGTCTCCCTAAAAAGGTTAGATAGGCTTTTCCTAAAATGTCTAGAGTAGGCATTTTCCAATATGTGTCACTTTGGCACATGAAACTAAGGTCAACGGAGGCCCTGTGGCCCCCTGGAGAAACAGCTACCATTATTTAAAGGATGTAGATTACCTAGATGTAGAGATCTCTTCAGAGACAAACTTTTCATCAGAAAAACTTGTCCTAAGGCAAGCTAAATATCTAGAGGCAGGGTCTTATTATATGAGTTTATTCCCTCCTAATCGTGTAAAGTCTCCTCCTCGCTCCTTGGTGCCCCAGGTCCCTGTCTCATTCCTTAACTCAGGATCTGAAGTCCCGGTTTGTCCTGATTACTTTGGAATTTACCGTTGTGTAAATTCTCCATATGTATATAATTAAATTTGGTCTTTTTCCTCCTACTAATTTGACCAATGTTAATTTGCTTGTTAGCCAGGCTGAGAAGAACCCAGAGGGGTGGGGGTATTTTCTCCAGTGCCCCAACGGGGTCAGCCAGGCCCTTTGAAAACAATGCCCCTTTAACACAAACACTTCAGGCTGAATGGTAACCTTTCAGGTATCTCTCCTGATTGCTCACCCAAATTCTTTCCTTCCTCAAGAAGCCTGTCACCCTGGACATCTATGGTGGGTGAGAGGAATAAGTTCTGGCATATTAGTTAAGTGATTTCAAACTGACTGTCCCCCCAAATTATCCATCTAGATGCTGGCCCACCTCCATTTCGCAGAAGCAAAGCGCACAGGCACTAGAGAGGTGCCTACCCGGTGCCATATAAAGCAATTTGCTCCTTCTGTCCACTCTGTTGGGCACATTCTGAATGGAGCTTCCTTTCTACAAAGTAAAGAACTTTGCACACAGACCTTTACTCCTCTGGGAAGAGTGGCCTTGTCCTCTCTGCCTCTTCTCCATCCTCCATCTCCAAATATTTCCTACTTTCATGGCCGCTTAGTCTTCAGGTCCAGTCCCTCAGGAGGTCTCTGTGCCTTTCTCTAGTCGCAAAAGCCCCAAGAGTTCTCTATTCTCTGCTGAATTCCTACTGGCACTTGCAGCACCACTGCTCTACTATGAGGACACAATACTTGGTATGGCTAATTCTTTTTTTCTCTAGTGATGTCTTATGTTTAGTGTGTGTAGGGTAAAGTGTCAGGCTTTTCTGCCCTTCTGCCATTAGGATTGATGATGGATCCTACGGTCCTGAATGCATGCCTGATGGCGGGCACCTGGAGTAGGGCATGGGCATACATAAGTGAGTACACCTGGGCTGAGACTGGGCTTATAAGGGCGGTGTCATGGGGATGCCAGCGGAACAGCAGAGCAAAAAAGAAGACGCGGAGGCAATGAGAGTACCCCGAAGAGCCCAGAAAGAGTGAGGGCATGCCGTGTATGTGGTAAATCCCAACAAAAGCCTGAAAAAGCCACCAAGGGCTCCAGGACTCCTCCTTTACCCCATCTGCTCGGGTCATAGAGATCCTGCCCTGTGCCCATCCTGTCCTACCGTGTGCTATAAACTCTCTGGAAAATGGGACTTGTCTAATGTGTCATTCACTCTCCCTACTCTAAAGTTCAAAGGAAGAAAGTATCTGTCTACAGATTAAGACATAGGGAAAGAAAAAACAACAGTCCTCAAACTGGTTTTGAAAAGAGCAAATTTGTTCTTCAATGCTAGATTTGCCCTGGTTTATATTTTAGATATGAGCCTCTGGCTAGAAGCCAAAGGACACATTTCCCCAGGGAAAACAAAAGATGGTTTATAAAAATGGGCAGTAGAAGACTTATCTGTGTGAGAAAGAAGGAAAGAAGGAAGGAAGAAGAGAAGGAAGGAAGAAGAAAAGGAAGGAAGGAGAAAGGACAGACGGATAGATTAAATGATAAGTGGACCCTTAGAGATAGAACGTTAACTTAATGCTTACAATATTTTTTCATAAACCAGAAATTCACTGTTCAATAGAAACATATGGTGTTTAGCTTGATTTTTTTTTTTTTTTTTTTATGGTGGCGGGAGAGGGTTGGGAAGGGGAAGAAATGTTTTCAAAAACCTTTGAAGTGGATAAAGCTTCCTCCTCCTTTCCTTTTGTTAAAAAAATGTTGCTAATAAATAGATGCATTTTTATAGCTTCTCTATTTTCTAGTTATGTCCTTTGATGGAAATATGCTCTGATGTATATAGTGATTAAGTCTGGCAGTGGGTAAATTCAGTGTTAAATATAGAGAGAAAGTTACCACCTTTGATTGGAAATGTCAGGACCAATGAAGAGAGGAAATTCATTAATTTTAAGTTGAGATGGAGTAGTTCGCTCTTTCTCTCTGTTTGATATCATGCCATAGCAGAAATGTTGCGTGTACCTTTGTTACTGAAACAGTCTAAGCATCCTGGGAGCTTGCTAATCAATTTTGGTTAGAGTCAACAAGCTCCAAGATGCTGTTAGGAAACTCAAGGTTTCCAGTGATAGATGAAAAGGAAAACAAATGATTGGGCCTACCCTTCACTGAGTTTCCACTCTGCTTGGCAGAAGGACAAATAATGTTTACTGGTGACTGACAATGCCAAATACCGATGGCTTCTTACCAGCATGACTTAAGCAATCAGGTCAGCCCTTAGTCCACCAAAGGGCACTGGTATTCCTCTCTGACTGTGAGTAACAATGAAAGGGCACAGAATCAATCCAGACCTGTAACAGTATGAAATGAAGTATAAGGTAGAATAGAAATTGAGGTGACTTCTGCAATTCACAGCTCAGAAATACACTGGCCACACTTTAAGTCATCTTTTAGCCTGGCACAGAAAAAAAAAAAGATAAAAACGGAAAACAGGTGAATAGTGATGGAACATTCGTTGAGCTCAGCATAAAGGTAAGTAGTTTATTTAATCCTCAGTCAATTCCCCTGAATGGTGGGATTTTTATGCTGCCTTAACAGAACTAGGGAACTAATGCTCAGATAGGGAAAAGATCTTTGTAGCCCAGTGAGAAGTGATATGACCAGGCAAGATACCTGAAAAGGAAATCTATTAGTAGACAAGAGAACAATCTGATCAGTGTATTTTTCTTTTCTCACTTATTTAATAAAGAATAAAAAACACTTCAATCAGTTGTTATGAGGCAGAAATTAACAGCTCATTTTATTTTATTTTTTTAAAGTTTTTTATTATTTTTTTTTAATAGAGGCATGTTTTATTTATTTATTTGTTTGTTTGTTTGTTTGTTTGTTTGTTTTGTTTATACATGCACTGGGTACAGTCAGAAGCACGGGAGGGTGAGAGAATTCACCAGAGCCAGAGCGGGGAGCAGAGCAGGCAGAAGGACCGAAGTACACTGCTGAGGGGAGCAGCGGGTGGCAGGAGAGGTCTGCGCGCCATGTGGGACCCTCCTCCGGTGGCCGGGGAGCAGCCGGGGATCGAACCGGCACTGCAGAGGCCGCGGGCAGCTTCGCAACCCAGCGCTCAACCGCTGCGCCACCGGGGAGGCCCTAACAGCTCATTTTATCTTCACATTTGCAGTCCCCTCTGCCTGACTTCTGCATAGCTCATCCTTTATATCTCAGCTTAACTGTCATTGCCTATAAGAAGTCTTCCCAGGTTACGCATCTAGTTTTCTCAACCTCCTATCTTACTCTCTATTTCCTCTTTTTTTAAATCTTCTCCACAGAATGTAGGCTCCATGATAAAAGGACTCTTTCCATTTTGCTTATGCTCCACTCTATGCCTCATAGTTATTGCTTAAAAATACTAGTTGAGCGCATGCATGTATGCATGAATGGATGAATACTAAATCACCTAGAAATTTAGAGTTACTAAATAAATGGAAGCTTACAGGATTAGAGTTAAATAAATGGAATTTCTTTTCTAAATCCCTCCTTTCCTTTGACATTTTTGGGGGATTCACTTTTGTTCAATCACATTTTTCACCGTAGTGACCAGTAAACTTATCATATGTTAATCAAACTGTGGCTGAAACAAGACAGGAAAGTTGACTTTGTTCTTTCTCTGTTGCAAAAGGGCTCTTCTCAAGGAAGAGGCCTGTCTACTTTGGGCCTGAATGGAGGAAATGTGAATGGGTAGAAATCAAAGATTTGGTAACTTCTTGTCTGCTGAAATGTGGAGAGACTTAATGATGGGAAGGAAGAAATGGCTCCAAAGCCTGATCATCCTTTATGCTTCTCAGGGAGCTTCTGAATATGCTTCTCTTAGAATCATTGTGTCCCTTCCAGGTCATGGCAATAGTCAAGAGGTCTTTTTGGATACAGAACTTCTAAACTCGGATTCTTCCCTTGACTAGGGAACTATCCAAAGCCCAGAAGAGAAGTAAGGGTTACCTGTTCTTGGGCTGAACAGTGGGAGAAATCTTTGGAAGATTTCAGTTGGGCTTTGCTCCCTTTACATGAAATTGCTGATCTTTCAGCTGTCAATTCAAAGTCAAGTGGGGCTGAAAAATGGATGGTGTGACTATATCCAAAAATTTAGAGTAAGTAGGCTTTCTATGTGAAAATCAGCTTCTCTTTTATTTAGGCAATCTTTCAATAATTACAGATCAAAGCCCAGGTCAAATGTCTCTAGCCCTTATGAAAATTTCTCTGACTTCCCCAGGCATATAGATTTCCTACACCACCATCTCTGTGCCTTTTACATGTCTTACTTCTTTTGAGTCAGTCACATTCTTACATGCCTTGGATCCCATCTGGTCTGTGTTCCTGTGGAGGGAATGTATCTCATATGTTTTTGTATCCTTCAATCAAGATCCTAGTATTGGGCTTCCCTGGTGGTGCAAGGGGTTAAGCACAGCACTATGAAGCTAGCTGCAGCCTCTGCAGCATGAGTTTGATCCCCAGCCAGCCAGGGAGCTACCCACATGGCGCAGCAGACCTCTCCTGTCTCGCCCACTGCTCCCCTCAGCAGTGTATTTCAGTCAGTTTGCCTGTTCTGTTCCCCACTCTGTCTCTGGTGAATCCTCTTACCCCCTGCTCCTCTGGCCTGTATCCTGGTTCTTGTATGCATAAATAAGTAAGCCTTTAAAAGAAATCCTAGTATCTTGTCAGGTGCTAATATTATAATAAGTACACAATATATAATTGTAGGATATATATTTGAATAATACATAGAGTCCAAAGAAAGATAAAGTTATTGCTCAGGGTAGCTACAAAGTAGTAGATGGGCTAGTTTCAAATCAATATGATTTATTATTGGCAAGCTAAAAACTTCCCAAAATCTTTATCTTAAGCAATTTGAAATACTTTAAAATTATTATTATTATTATTTTTTAAAGATTATTTAAACAAGCACTGGGTACAGTCAGAAGTGTGGGAGGGTGAGAGAATTCACCAGAGCCAGAGCAGGGAGCAGAGCAGGAAGAAGGACCAAAGTACATTGCTGAGGGGAGCAGCAGGAGGCAGGAGAGGTCTGCGCGCCATGAGGGACCCTCCTCCAGTGGCAGGGGAGCAGCCAGGGATAGAACTGGTGCCGCAGAGGCTGCGGGCAGCTTTGCAACCCAGCGCTCAACCACTGCGCCACCGGGGAGGCCCCACTTTAAAATTATAATGCTTAGATGTCATTTAAAAATTTTCAGGGTTTCCCTGGTGGCACAAGGTGTTAAGACACAACCTATGAAGCTATCTGCAGTCACTGCAGCATGAGTTCAAACTCCGACCAGGGAGCGAGCTACCCACATGGCACAAGCAGATCTCTCCTGCCTTGCCCGCTGCTCCTCTTTGCAATGTATTTCAGTCAATCTGCCTATTCTGTTCCCCACTCTGTCTCTGGTGAATCCTCTTACCCCTTCTTCACCTCTGGCCTGTACCCCAGTTCTTGTATGCATAAATAAATAAATCTTTTTTAAAAAATAAAAATTTTCATAGGATTTCAAAAGACCATATAGTTTATACTTCTGCAAGTTTGTCAAATAATAACATCCTAGAAATTAAGTTGTGTTTTTCCCTATAATTCTTGAAAATATATGTTCTATAAAAATGCTTATCCGTTTTTGGATTAATTATTTGCAACTCTATTTTTGTACAGACAACACATTTGCCAGACTGTATTAGACAAAATTTTATGTGAGATCTCTTCTAGTTCTAAAACTATATGCTTCTGTAAATGCTTCTATGGTTGGTTCTATTTTTTTAAAGATTTATTTATGTACACAAGAACGGGGGTACAGGCCAGAGGTGCGGGTGGTGAGAGGATTCACCAGAGACAGAGTGGGGAACAGAACAGGCATATTGACTAAAGACACTGCTGAGGGGAGCAGCGGGTGAGTCAGAAGAGGTCTGCTGCACCATGTGGGTTGCTTCCTGACTGGGGATAGAACTCGGGCTTCAGTGGCAGCTTAATCATAGGTTGCACCTTAACCCATTGCGCCAACAGGGAGGTCCTGTTGGTTCTATTTTTTTTTTTTTTGTGGGACCCTCGCCTGTGGCTGGGGATCAAACTGGTACTGCAGAGGTTGCGGGCAGCCTTGCAACCCAGCACTCAACCGCTGCGCCACCAGGGGAGGCCCCTTTGGTTCTATTTTTAATGAACTTTTATTGAATGCTTACAGTATCCAAGCATTGTGTGCTAGACGCTAGGTCAGACATTGGAGAAGTAAATAATATACTGTCTTATGAGATAGTAATCCCTGACTTTAAGTTACAGATTAAGAAAGGAGTTAGGCATAAAAACAAAAACAAAAAAACAAAACAGTTTAATAAATGCAAAAGTACTACAATGAAGGCATGTACTTAATATTGTAGAAGCACAGAGAATGGAATAATAACCTGCCTGAGAGGAGTTAGAGAATGCTGTCCTCTAAATAACCTTTTAAATAAATTGAAGTTGGAAGTTGAGGATCAAGAACTTATCAAGAATTCACTCAGAGTAAATGAAAATATTTGCCTTGCCAAGGAAAAAAACAGACAAGAGAAAAGTCTATAAAAATCAAGGAAGTATCTCAAGGTGATGAAATAATTCATTATATTCTTAATCTCCAGGTAGTGTGGCCTTGAATTACAGGGACTTTATTTAAAAGTACATAATGGAGTTAATGGTATTGCATGATTAATTTAAAGTAAATATTTGCCACTTGCATTTTCTTGCCCTGATAGATAGGAAACCATATTGCTTATATTCAGTTTTTTTCCTGTTTGATGTAGCTAATCAAAGAATTAACCTTTTCTTAAATAGACAATGTTATGGGATGAATTCATATGTTGATATCCTAAGCACCAGGGCCTCCCAAATGTGGCCTGTTTTTGGAAATAGAGACTTTGCAGATGTAATTAGTTAGGAAGAGGTCATACTGGAATATTATTGGTGTACTCTCAGAAAAAGGGGGAAATTTGGATACAGACATGGTGGAGAATATTATGTGAAGAGGAAGGCAGAGATTGGGTGATGCTTCTACAAGTCAAGTAGTGCCAAAGCTTGTCAGTAAACCACCACAAACAAGGTGCTATGAACTAAATGTTTAGTTCTCATAGCCCAATTCATTTGTTGAATGAAACTCTAATACCCAAGGCGATAATATCAGGAGGTGAGGACTTTGGGAGGTGATTAGGTCACAAGGGCAAATCCTCATGAATGGGATTACTGCTCTTATAAAAGGAACCCCAAAAGAGCTCCTGACCCTCCTCTACAAGAGAAGACCACTGTCTATGAAGCAGGAAGCAGGCTCTCATCAGGCAACAAGTGCCTTAATCTTAAACTTCACAGGCATGAAAAATAAATGTTATTTATAAGTCTATGGGGTTTTGTTATAAAAGTCCAAACAGACCAAGACATGCTAAGAGGCATAGGATAGATATTTCCTCACAAGCCTTAGAAGGTACCGACCCCATTCACAGCCTGACTTTTGTATTATAGCCGTCAGAACTGTGAGACAATAAATTCCGGTCATTTAAGTCACTCAATTTGGTCATTTGTTACCATAGTGGTACCAAAATAATACAGACTATAAAGTGTTTTTGAGACATGAAGAATGAATTTTATGAATTTTAAATTAGATTCTACAAAATACTAAAACATTAACCCCATCAAAAAATCTAAAGGACTTAAAAGACTACCACTACTTTTTCAATTACTCTGTAATAACTTCCTAAAAGCATTCAAATATATTGCATACATATTTTAACTTTCAGTCAGTCTAGTATTTTGCTAGAAATTAAAAGTCTTTATATAGCTTTCTTGGCTCTTGGAAAGCTACTCTTGTGGTTGTGTCTGTATTATTCGTTACGAACTAATATCTATGAGGACCTTGAGCTCTCAAAATAATTAGCTTTTTTACCAAGTGAACTTTTCTTTAACCTCTCTTCCTAAGGTGTATTATTAACCATTATTTCAAACAAATAAACTTTCAGGATATGGAGCAATAGAAAGAGCACTGAAGTGCAACGGAGGCCAGAAATCAGCCTCAGTTTTGGCCCTAACAAACTGTATGGTCTTGGACCTGCGCTTAATTTTTAAATGGCTATTAGCTCAAGAAGAACTTGGGTCAGAGCAGCATTTGATATTGGCTATGGTCCGCTGTTTGCAAAAATTTCTTATATTCATGTTTCAAAATGAGAAAGAGCTAGCAAAAGCCTTATAAGAAAATATATCATTTTTGATCCGCCGCAGCGGTGAGCGAACGGCTCCGGGCGCCATTAGAGAAGAACAAAGACCCCGGGAGACTCACACACAGCCCGGGCTGCCGGTAAGCTGGCGCGGAAACGCGGCGCGCTTGGCGCGCTTGAAAAGCAAGTGCAGACCAGGATCGCAGCTGCCCAGGTCCCCGCGCCTGCGACCTAGGCTTGCGGGGAGACGCACGGAGGTCCTCACTGAGGTGAAGGTCCCTCCCTGAGTGAGCAGGAACCAGGCGCCCAGGCACGGGAGCTGTGCAAAAGGCGCCATTCCCGCGCCACTGAACTGGGCTACAGCCCGCGTCCTGGAACTGAGGGCTTTGAACTGAGACCCGGGGCACGAAAATTCGGGGCGTGGGTTCTCCACGACGGTGGGGCACAAGGCAGACACAGCACCCCAAAGCTGTTGAGGTGTACCCTACCATTCCCGCTCTGTTCTCTGTCCCACGGGGTGGGGGGAGGCGAAAAACAGCCCCCCAAGGACAATAGGAGAGATCTCTGGCGCCACCTAGCGACCAGGAAAAAAAAAGTCACTAACACCCTATAAAACAGGACATTTCTTAAGACTGCTTGAAAAGGGCAGAAGGTTTCTGGAGGACCCAGTGGCCAGCCGGGAAGTTATTCCACGCCAGGCCCCTTCCGACCAGCAGTCTGAGCCCACAGAGGGAGCAGGCACCCACGTCCGGGGCAGACCGGGTGCGCAGAAGAGTGTGCCTGAAACCGGAGGCGCAGGGACTGCATCCCGCTTTGCCATTTGAGAACAGGGACATTTCTTCAGTAAAAACTGCCTAAAACCAGCAGAAAGCTCCCCCAGAAGACAGAGATGGCTCCTGGAAGAGCCAGAGGGGAGCGGAGAAGTTCACCCAAGATGTCAGTCAGTCCGAGCAACACAGTGTCCCAACGCATACGACAAATTAGAAAACAGACAGTAGGGAGTAGAAGAACCACACGCAACCTAAAAACTCCTCAGGAAAGAAGCACACCACAAAAAGAAAACCACTCCCCAGATTGCAACGACAGCAAATTGGAAGAACTTCTGAGCCTCCCAGAAAGAGAATTTAAAATTGCCATGATTAAAAAAGTGATAGATCAGAAGAAGGAAATTGAGTCCCTAAAGAGGGAAGTAAGAGAAATGCAGGAGATCAAAGAATTAATGGAGGAACTAAAGAACTCTGGGAAAAGCAATGAAAGCAGAATAGATGAAATGGAAGAACGAATAAGTAATCTTGAAGACACAGAAATAAAAAGAACCAAAACAGAAAAGGAAAGAGAAGTACGAAGGAAAAAGAATGAAGAAAGACTTCGGGAACTATCTGACTCCATGAGGAAAGGAAATATAAGAGTTATAGGAATTCCAGAAGGAGAGGAGAGAGATGTAGGAACAGAGAAAATATTCATGGATATAATTGAAGAGAACTTCCCAAATGAGAAGAAGGAGCTGAAAATTGATATACAAGAAGCAAGAAGAACACCAAACTTCCACGACGAAAGGAAAAACACAGCAAGACACATAATAGTAAAGCTCCCAAGAATCCAGGACAAGGAAAAAATAATGAAGCTGACAAGAGGGAAGAAACAGATAACATTCAAAGGAAAACCAATCAGGCTGACATCAGACTTCTCTGAAGAAACACTACGGGCAAGGAGAGAGTGGAGGGACATAGTCAACAGACTCCAAGAAAACAGATGCCAACCAAGAATACTCTATCCCGCAAAGCTCTCTTTCCTCCATGAAGAAAGAATATGGACCTTCCCAGACAAAGAGAAACTCCGGAATTTCATTGCGACTAAACCCCCACTCCAAAAAATACTACAAGGAATCCTAAAGCCAGAACCTCAGAGGGACGAATAACAACGAAAGAAGACCAAAAAAAAAAAAAAAGTTATTAAAAGAATAAATAAATAAAATCAAAGGAAAGACAAACATAATGGCAAATACAGATGCTAACATATCAATATTAACTCTAAATGTAAATGGACTAAACTCTTCAATAAAAAGACACAGAGTTGCAGCCTGGATTAAGAAACAAAACCCAACCTTTTGCTGTCTCCAGGAAACACATTTAGCTACAAAAGATAAAAATAGGCTCAAAGTCAAAGGATGGAAAACAATCCTACAAGCAAATGGGCCAAAAAAGAAAGCAGGAACAGCTATACTTATATCAGATAAAACAGACTTCAAACTCAAAAAAATAAAAAGAGACCCCAATGGTCACTACATTATGATTAAGGGGACAATACTTCAAGAAGAAATAACACTCATTAACATATACTCACCAAACGAAAGAGCACCAAAAATATCAGACAACTGTTGTCCTCTCTGAAAACAGACATCAGAGAAAACACATATGTAGTGGGAGACTTCAACACACCACTATCAACAATGGATAGATCAACAAGACAAAAAATAAGTAAAGAAACTAAAGCTCTAAATAAGGACCTAGAGCATTTGGCTTAACAGACATCTATAGAACACTAAACCCAAAAAAAACGGAGTACACATTTTTCTCAAGCGCACACGGATCATTCTCCAGGATCGATCACATACTGGGGCACAAGACAAACATCAACAGATACACCAAGATTGAAATCATACCAACCATCTTTTCTGACCACGAAGGCATCAAACTAGAAATAAATCATAAAAAGAAGGCAAGGAACTATCCTACCTCATGGAGATTAAAAGCCACACTACTGGAAGACCACTGGACTAACGAGGAGATCAAAGAAGAAATTAAAAAATTCTTTGAATTGAATGACAAGGAGGACACCAATATCCTAAATGTATGGGATGCAGCAAAAGCAGTAATAAGAGGAAAATATATAGCAATAGAAGCTCACATCAAAAAACAAGAAAGAACTCAAAGAAACAACCTAATCTCGAAGCTCAAAGATCTAGAAAAAGAACAACAAAAAAAACCCAGAACCAGTAGAAGAAAAGAAATAATAAAACCAAAGCAGAAATAAATGAAATTGAAACTAAAAAAACAATCCAAAAGATCAATGAAACCAAGAGCTGGTTCTTTGAAAAAATAAATAAAATAGACAAACCCCTAGCCAGGCTCACAAAAGAAAAAAGGGAGAAAGCACAAATACACAGAATCATAAATGAAAGAGGAGAAATCACAACGGACACAGCAGAAATCAAAAGAATAATCAGTAACTACTATGAACAGTTATATGGAAACAAGTTCAACAATCTAGAGGAGATGGACAAATTCCTACAACTCTACAATCACCCAAAGCTAGATAAAGAAGAAATAGAACACCTAAACAGACCAATTACAAGCAGCGAAATTGAAATGGTAATTAAAAACCTCCCAAAAACAAAAAGCCCAGGACCTGATGGATTTACAAATGAATTCTACCAAACATTCAGAGACGAATTAGTGCCTATCCTTCACAAACTCTTCCAAAAAATTGAGAAGGAAGGGACAATACCAAACACGTTCTATGAAGCCAATATTACACTAATACCAAAACCGAATAAGGACAACACAAAAAAGGAAAACTATAGGCCAATCTCCCTAATGAACACTGATGCAAAAATCCTCAATAAAATTTTAGCTATCAGAATCCAACAATGTATCCATAAGATAATTCACCACGACCAAGTTGGATTCATTCCAGGGGCACAAGGATGGTTTAACATCCGAAAATCAATCAACGTTATCCAACACATCAACAAAAAGAAATATAAAAACCATATGATAATATCAATAGATGCTGAGAAAGCTTTCGACAAAGTGCAACACCCATTCATGATAAAAGCCCTTGAAATTCTTGGGATACAAGGAACGTACCTCAACATCATTAAGGCCATCTATGACAAGCCAACAGCCAGTATCATTCTCAATGGTGAAAAGCTGAAAGCAATTCCATTAAGATCTGGAACAAGACAAGGATGTCCACTCTCACCACTGCTTTTCAATATAATACTGGAAGTCCTAGCCAGAGCAATAAGAAAAGAGAAAGACATCCAAGGAATCCAAATAGGAAAAGAAGAAGTCAAACTATCACTATTTGCAGATGATATGATAATATACATAGAGAACCCCAAAATCTCCACAGAAAAACTAATTCAACTCATCAATCAATTCAGTAAAGTGGCAGGATACAAAATCAACACGCAAAAGTCAGTAGCCTTCCTATACACAAACAATAAATCTGAAGAAGAAGAAATCAAAAAAACCACCCCTTTTATTATCGAAACAAAAAAAATCAAATATTTGGGAATAAATCTAACAAAAGAGGTAAAGGACCTATACAAAGAAAACTATAAAACACTGTTAAAAGAAATAGAAGAAGACACAAAGAAATGGAAAGACAACCCCTGCTCATGGATTGGAAGAATAAACATTATTAAAATGGCCATCCTACCAAAAGCAATATACAGATTCAATGCTATTCCAATCAAAATCTCAATGGCATTCTTCAAAGAAATAGAACAATTATTGATGAAATTCATATGGAATCACCAAAAACCCCGAATAGCCAAAGCTCTACTGAAAAAAAAAGAAGGCAATGGAGGCATCACACTCCCAGACTTCAAACTATACTACAAAGCCATAATCATCAAAACTGCATGGTATTGGAACAAGAACAGACATACAGACCAATGGAATCGAATAGAAAATCCAGAAATAAACCCACAGATTTATGGTCAACTAATCTTTGACAAAGGAGCAAAGACTATGCATTGGAGCAAAGAAAGTTTGTTCAATAAATGGTGCTGGGAAAACTGGGTCGCTACATGCAAAAGAATGAAGCTTGACCACTACCTCACACCATACACAAAAATCAACTCAAAATGGATTAAAGAACTAGACATAAGACCTGAAACCATAAAATACATAGAAGGAAATATAGGCGAAACACTACGGGATTTGCACATCAAAGACATCTTTACAGACACATCACCCAAAGCAGTGATAGTGAAGAGAAAGATAAACAGCTGGGACTACATCAAATTAAAGAGCTTCTGCACAGCAAAAGAGACAATAACAAAAACAAAGAGAAACCCCACCAACTGGGAGAACATTTTTGCACCCAACACTAATGATAAAGGACTGATCACAAAAATCTGCAAAGAGCTGATGAGACTCAGCAACAACAAAGAAAAGAATCCAGTCAAAAAATGGGCAGAAGAGCTAAAAAGAAACTTCTCTGAAGAGGAAATGCAAATGGCCAACAGACATATGAAAAAATGTTCAACATCACTTGTAATCAGGGAAATGCAAATCAAAACTACCATGAGATACCATCTCACACCAGTGAGAATGGCACATATTAAAAAAACTAGCAACAACAAATGTTGGCGAGGATGTGGAGAAAAAGGAACTCTTGTGCACTGTTGGTGGGAGTGCAAACTGGTCCAACCACTATGGAGAGCTGTGTGGAGATTTCTGGACCTACTAAACATAGAGCTTCCATATGATCCAGCAATTCCACTCCTAGGTATTTACCCAAAGGACACAGAAACATCAATTCCAAAGAGCACCTGCACTCCTATGTTTATAGCAGCACTGTTTACAATAGCTAAGCTTTGGAAACAACCCAAATGCCCAAAAATAGATGACTGGATCAAGAAGATGTGGTACATATATACCATGGAATATTACTCAGCATTCAAAAAAGATAAACACATGCAATTTGCAGCAACATGGATGGCACTGGAAGGGATCATGCTCAGCGAAATAAGCCAAAAAGAAAAAGAAAAATACCGGATGGTCTCACTCATAGCAGGAATCTAGAAAACTTAAATAAGGGACCAGGAAAATGAATATAAGAAAGTGAAAATCAAAATCAACAAAAAACTATGAACCAGAGACACTTTTTGGGGGTGGGGGGCGGGAGGGGAAGGATTGGGGTCAGAATGGGGCGTTTGCAATTGTATGGGGGAATATAAAAATAAAATTTAATATTTAAAAAAAAAAAAAAAAAAAAAAGAAAATATATCATTTTTATAAGAAAATCAATATATGCAAGGGAAAGATGTGATGATGAGAAAAATGCCCTTTTATTTTCCAATTTAACAAAAAGAATCCCTGTTTATCACTTTCCCCTTCTCAGTATACAAAGGCAACTTCAAAATGTGAGTTAACAAAAGCAAATGATTCAGAGCTAATATTTTGCTGTCTTCAAAGTTATAGTAGCATCAAATTATTTTACAGCCCACTGGGTCCAGAAAAATCACTTGGAAGTAGAGCGTACCTACGTGAGCAAGTTGTACTACATAAAGCAGCAAATGATCTTAGACAATTACAGAAACCTTTATATCTCACCCAGTACCCTGGAGATAGCCGAAAATGTTGGCATATACTGTCAAAATTGTCAGCAATAAGATGTGAAGAAAACCCAAACCAGAACTTTTTACAAGTTATGAGGTTCTGCAAAAAGAGCAGAAACTTCTGTGGTAATGGCTTACATTAATAATACTGCTGCCTCTTCAAGCTCCCCAAGTCATAAAGCACTAACAGTGAGAAACTGAAAGAAAAACGTGTGCACTATATGAAAATGGAGATCAGGAGAAATGGACTTCACAAGGGGCTGGTGACTGCCAAACTAAATGCTGAAGACTGGCAGGCAATCCCTGATGTGAAAACAGTTAAGGATGAAAGGATCAGAGGGAAGGGACAAGAGTGGGGCTGACTTGCTAATCTCATCCACATCACAATGTGCCTCTATGATTCCAAAGGGGTTTCAGATTAAAATGGTTTGATTTGAATCATTAGGTGTGATGACCTGGGCAAGCCATTTTATCTGTCAAATGCAGATAATAGTAGTGTCCACTGTAAGTCAATGTGAAGATCAGTTAATACATGTAAAGCAGATTTCCAGTACCTGAATATTCAAAAAGTGTTCAGCTATCACTACTCCTCCTCTTATTGCTATTACTATAGGCAACAGGTCCTGCCCTTGTCAAACAAAACAAGACCATTTCCCACCTCCCCCACAAATATCTAGAAAAACCAAAAATATTAGAGAATACTAACAGATAATTCAAGAGTTGTTATGCAGGCACAAGTCCCTATGTTTCAATTTTGTTGACTTATTCATCTTGTCAATGATTTATACAAAAATTATTTACTGAGCATTGGGAGCACACAGAAAGACAATTCTGAGGAGATATAGTTGTGTTCGGGAAGGGTACAGAGGGGAAAAAGAGTAAGAAGGAAGAAAGAATTGATCCAGACTGGACATGGGGAGGAGGGGGTAAAAATCTGGCAAGATTGCCTAGTGGTAACATGTGAACAAAAGTATTGACAGAGAGGAAGTAAAAGAAAAACCTGTGTGCACTATAAGAAAATGGAGATCAGGAGAAATGGACTTCACATAGGGTTTGGTGGCTGCCAAACTAAATGCTGAAGACTGGCAATCCCCTGATGTGAAAACAGAGTCAAGTCACAACAATCATTTTCTCTCTTAATACTGCTTTCTTTGCATCACATAGATCCTGATAACTTGTATTCTCATTTTCTTAAATTTCAATGCATTTTTTATTTCCATTGCATCAAAGATAATGTTTTTGGAGATCGACCCCTATGGCAAGGGATATAAAAGTAAAAATAGAAAGTTGGGATTACCTCAAGTTAAAAAGTTTGTGCATGGTATGAAATAATATAGGAAATTTACAAAGATATGCTACTGAATGGGAAAAATTATTCACACAATTTAAAAGCAACAAGAGGTTAATATCCAAAATATATTTTTAGAAAGTACACAATTCAACAATAAACAGCCAATCAATTAGTCAGTGGGCAGTATATAGGAACAGACAATTCATCAAAGAGGATATCTAGGTCAATAAATATATGGAAAAATGTTCATCATCACTTCCTATAAGAGAGATGCAGATTAAAAGCACAATGAGATCCCATCTCACCCGCGTGAGAATGGCACATATTAAAAGACCCACAACAACAAATGCTGGAGAAAATGCAGAGAAAGTGGAACCCTATAATACTGCTGGTGGGGCTGTAACCTGGTGCAGCCATTAAGGAAAGTGATCTTGATTTTTCTTAAAAAACTAAAAATGGAATCACCCAGAAATCGCACTCTTTGACATTTATCCAAAAAACATGAAACAATTAATGCAAAAAACTATGTGCTGTGCAATGTTTATTGCAGCATGATTTACAATAGTTAGGGCTGGGAAGTAGCCAGAATGACCATTAATAGACAAAGAAGATGTGGCATAGCCACACTATGGAGTACTAGTCACTCATATGGAGAGATAAAATGAAGATGTTTACAGAAAAATGCAGGGCATTTGAGGGAATTATGTGTAGTAAAGGTAGTAAAGCAAATCAAAAAGGCAAAAATAGGGGGTTTCCCTGGTGGCGCAAGGAGCTAGGCAGAGCATTATGGGGCAATCCGCAGCCTCTGCAGCATGAGTTTGATCCCCGGCTGGCCGGGGAGCTGCCCACATGGCGCAGCAGACCTCTTCTGTCTCGCCTGCTGCTCCCCTCAGTGTATTTCAGTTGGTCTGCCTGTTCCGTTCCCCACTCTGTCTCTGGTGAATCCTCTCACCCCTCAAACCCTCTGTCCTGTACCCCAGCTTTTGTATACAAAAATAAATAAATCTTTAAAAAACACAAAAATATATATTGGACATTTACGTAACAGATAATTTGACAAAGTAAATTACAAAAACTACAGATGCTAATAAACATAACAAGGACTCTGAGGATAAGCAGGGGGGAGAAGAGAGAAAGCGACAAGGAGATATAAAGGATTGTAGTTGGGGGGAAAATAAGGGTGTTCAATCAAACCGAGGGGAACTGTTAGAACACCTTGGATTTCCTAGTATCATTGACAAGGAGCCTGAAGTAATTTTTTAAAGTATATGACTTTTTTCTTCTATTGCTTATGGAACCTTTATTTTAAAAGATTTCATTTGCTTTTTCAAAGGAAATATCACTTTTAATGACTGCAGCATATACGTGATAATTTGCTTCAGTCATACTTATATAAAGTCCGTTGGCAGGCAGGGAGTCCTATAGGACCTTGGATTGACCATTACTGACCAATAATTAGGTTCTCTACACTTAGAGCCCTCAGGCAGAGCTACGCTGGGTACCAGTGTGTAATTGGGTTTTGTTATGAATTTTGAATCCATTGTCAAAGAGACAGGAAAAAGAGCAGGAAAGGACACTCACATCTGTGAGCAGATGGAATGTTAATGAGAGACAATAGGTGATGGATTATGAAAATTCTAGATAATTCTGCTCCATAAATCCTTTGGAAGAACAAGCTATTCCTGAGAAAGGCATCAGTTCCTTTTAAATATGAGGAGAGAATTTATTGCTGAAAAGTCACAACAAAATAAGCAGAAATCACAAGTTAAGTCAGGGAGTTTACCACTTGTTTTATCATGTACTTATGACACAGAGACAATTAGAAGCCCCTTGAAAATTTTTCAGTGAAAGCATACAGATAATAAACTGGCTCCTCATTGTTCAGCTCAGCTTTTTTCTTTTGTAACCTTTTAAAAATTGAGCAACAGACTGGGCATCTTCAAAGAGCAGAATCCTGCCCCACCCAAATTCTGCACCAAATTCAGCAAAGGACTTTTTTTCCCTTTTTTTACTGAGTTGTGAATTTTAAAATTTATTTCCCTAATTCAAAGTATCCCCCAAATATTTGGTAATTTTAACATTTGATTTAAAAATATGTAAAAAAAAATCTAGGCTTCATTTGTCAGAAATCAAGACCACTTGGAGAAAAAAAAGAGAGATGCAAAGAATGTCTGAGCAGAGTGGATATTTCATTCCTTTTAAAACCACACTTCACTTGCTCAATGAAAAAAAAAAAAACTTATTTTTAAAGCCTCTTTCAAGCTGAAATTGTCATGTCCAAGCCATAGCCCAGAGCAAAATTTTACAGCTGAGTAACAAACCTCTTAAAACTGGGATTTATAATGGAAACCCTATCCGAGAGTTAATTACAGTGGGCTCCAGTAGGGTATAATTTTTTTTCATCAGCTAGGAGTTTGGAGAGAAAACCAGCCTGACGTGACATATTTATACCAAACCTCAGACTCCATTATTTCATTTTGTTGGGCTCTATGGCAAAGGCCAATGAGTAGGTCCCTCCTTTCTTTACTTTATAGCCTCAGTTTGCCCAAAGTATTCAGAAAAAGAAAAGTATTTTCAAAAGAGGCCAGCATCAATAATGGGAGTTTTAAATTGGGACATTCTAATGGCAAAAAAGAAGTCCTGCCTGCTCTTAGGGAGGAAAATACAAGAATATTCATTAAAAACAAAATACAGAAAAAACTTTTTTTTTTAAATCTTAACAACTGTCTTAGACTTGTTTGAGGACTTTGACAGGGTAGGATTTACCCTTTGAAGGTCTGTTTTCTAAAACACTGGGTGCTTCCTTAATAACTGTAGAATTTAGCCTGTGACCTAAGACACTGGATGAGACAATTTACCCACCTTTTGCCCAAAGTCAGTGCTTCCAAATATTGGAATCATGTGGGGGAACTTAAAAAATATTCTGCCTGAGTTCCAACCAGAGATTCAGATTCAATTAGCATGTGCTGCAGCCTGGTGTCAGCAGATTTAAAGGCTTCTTAATGGATTGTAAATGGGTATAAAGGCTTGGACTCTGCTAAAAGTGGAGAGTCTCAGGCTCAACCCCAGACCTGCTGAATCAGAATTGGAATTTTAACAAGATCTTCAAGAGATTTGCATGTACATTAAAACTGAAAAATGCTGTCCTAGACAGGGGACCCTTGAACAACACAGGTTTGGAACTTCAAAGGTCCACTTACATAGGCATTCATTTTTTTTTTCTATCCATGGGTTCCATATTCACAGATTCAACCAACCAAGGCTGTGAGTTGCTTGCATATGAGGATGCGGAACCCCCAGATGTGGAAGGCTGAATTTAGGTTCTACCCAGATTTTCAACAATGTGGGGTCAGCATCCCTAATCCCCACATTGTTTAAGGGTCAAAAGTCATCCCAAACAACCTTCTGACAGTCTTGGTGTCAGGAATTCCAAAATACCCATGGAAAATATGATCTGCTTTACATTTATGAAATAAAAATAGTCAGGGAGTGTACTGATTAGGAGCTGGAAGAGAACAACAGGATGGAACTGATGAGTATACTGTCTCTAAAGCTTCCTGTGGCTGCATCCGGGGCAGATACAGAGCCAGAAAGTGGGATGATGGGGGTTGGATGGAGTGAGGGAGAGGGACACAGTCATGAAAATGAGTTATGACTCATCAATATTCACATTCTACCACTCATTAAATATTTTGGAAATCATCTTTTTTTTTTGTCTTGGACTACCCCAGAGCATTTCTTGTTGTCTTTAACAAGCAATTAAAAAAAAATTCTGCATACACTATTCACGCTCTGAAGAAGTTGCGATAAATCCTTCCGCCATTACCTAAAACATGCTTGCTCTTTCCATGACAGTGCATTATGTCTTGTCTCTGTCTGGAATGCACTCAAAATCTTTTCATGGCCAACTACTTCCTAGTATACAGATTTCTATTTGTCACTTCCAAGGCAAAACCCTTCCTGTACCCAACCTAAAGTTGTATTCTGTAACATTATCTCCTTTTGAATTCTCTTTATAGCACTTAGTACATATAATGGCTTTCTTATGTGTGGGAGACTCTCACTCTTTCCTCTTTAAAATTTATATGTGGTCTTATTTATTGCTTATCTGTATTCATTCGCTCATTCAACCAGCATTTATATTTATTGACTACCTATTACGTGCAGGTGCAGTTTAAGATGCTAGGAATAGAGTAGTTTTAACAATACCTGCTCTATAGTAATTGTTCAATAGATATTTAATGTTGAAGTAACTCACAATTCCCTACAATTTTTTTTAAAGATTTATTTATTTATTCATACAAGAACTGGGGTACAGTCCAGATGCACAGGAGGGTGAGAGGATTCACCAAAGACAGAGCAGGGAACAGAACAGGCAGACTGACAAAATACACTGCTGAGGGAAGCAGCGGGCACAACAGGTGAGGTCTGAAGCACCATGTGGGACCCTCGCCAGCTGGCCAGGATCGAACAGGCACTGCTGAGGCTGCGGACAGCTTCACAGCACAGCGCTCAACGGCCTGCGCCACCAGGGAAGGCCCTACAAATATTTTTAAAACATCATTATGGACTATTCAAAGTGATCTAAGCTAGAGAAATGCAAAAAATCTCTAGCTACTGAGAGTTCATATAAAAAGCAGATACCTATCAGTCTGTCTAACTATCTGGCAATATATTATATGATCTGAAAAGTGCTAAAGTAGTCTTCAGAACCATAGAGGAGCAAAAATCTATATCTTTATAGATTTATATCTTTTTGGAAGAAGCTTGTTTTCAGGGAGAAACTATAAAGGCTATGTGGAGGATATATTTGATATTTATATGTAAACAACCTCTGTAAGGACCTCTTCTAGGAAGACCTAATCTCATCTTTTTTCAATGGAGAAGGTAGAATTTAAATCTACATATATTTGTCTACTGTGTCTTTGCTAGTAAACTCCCTTACTGATCTTCACTTTAGCTCTCTTCAAAGTCTATTTTAGCTGAACTATTTAAGATGGCATCTGAAGCCATTTGGGCAAGTTTCTCAGTCATGCTGGGTCTCTCCCATAAATACAGGAGGAATACATGTTATTATGAAACTGATTTCTGACTTTTATCAATCTCTCTGGTGCTTGTTTGATTATTCGCCAGCCTAGAAGGGCTTAAAGAGTTACAGGCTGATTTCCTTTGTGCCTTGACAGGACAAAAAACTATAAGCATGAGAGGGGTGAGTGAATTCTATTTAGGAAAATATTGAGAGGCAGCAATGGTTGGAGATGATTTCAAGAGGGGGCAACATTTTTAATGTACTTTGAAGTGGCATTAGGCAGAGAAATAATGGAACATTCTAGTCAGTGAACAAGACCATACAAGAAATGTTAAAGAAAATGGATTGAATGGTGAAGAGGCTAAGAGACTAGAGTAGAAAGTGAAAGAAATAATAACTGGAGAGTGAAGGCTCACCTGTGACAAGTGTACCAAAAATGGCATATAAGTTTCAATACCTTTCTGGAAAACAGTTTTACTATATGTATCATGGGTTTCAAAATCACTCATTCTCTTTGACATAGCAATCAACATTTTAGGATTTATTTTAAGAAAATAATCACATATCTGAACAATGATTTATGTTTAAAAATATCCATGTGTAAAGGGTTGACAAAACCTTTCCCTATTCCTACACAAGAATTTGATCTTCAGTTATCTGGTAACCTAATGAGGGAGCATGTTCATTATGTTGGTCAATACAACTTATAGAAAAACTGAACCTGAACTGGCAAGTGGCAGCTAGACTAAGAAAACTCTAAATAAGTGACAGGAACCATAAGTTTGGGCTTCCCTGAGTGTGGTACTCTTGTAACTGGACATGTCCTTTGAAGGGTTCTGAAATCTATCCCTACAGAATTGCTGTAAGAGTTACTGGCTTCTGGGCCTCCCCTGTGGCGCAGCGGTTGAGCGCTGGGTTGCGAAGCTGCCCGCGGCCTCTGCGGCGCCGGTTCGATCCCCGGCTGCTCCCCGGCCACCGGAGGAGGGTCCCACATGGCGCGCAGACCTCTCCTGCCGCCCGCTGCTCCCCTCAGCAGTGTACTTCGGTCCTTCTGCCTGCTCTGCTCCCCGCTCTGGCTCTGGTGAATTCTCTCACCCTCCCGCGCTTCTGACTGTACCCAGTGCATGTATAAACAAACAAACAAACAAATAAATAAATAAAACATGCCTCTATTAAAAAAAAAAAAAAAAAAAAAAGAAAAGAGTTACTGGCTTCTTTGGGAGAATAAAGCTTCTAAACCAGGGCTTATCAGATGTGCATCTCATGTCTTTGCACATAAGCTCCTATGGCCTAGTCATTGCAAGGACTCCTATAGGAAGGAAATGACCATCATTGTCTTTTTAGCAAGCCATCCTTTATCCCTGGGTCTAGAGTGCCATCAAATTCTCTTGTGAGTGTGAATACTAAGTTGAAGCAAGAATAATTCCTGATTCTGAATGTGCAATCCAGAGCAGAACTTATTAAAACTAAAACTAGGGAGGAGCTAAATGTCTAAGGATAGCGGGGTGGTTAAATATAGCTCATTCATTAAATGGAATATTATGAAGCTCTAAAAGCTCTGTTTCTGAAGAAAATAAATGTTCATGACATATTAACTGAAAAAATATAATGTAAGAATGAATATGTGGTATGTATATACATGTTTTTATAAAGTGCACAAGGAGTTTCAACCAAAAAGTACAGGGAAAAAAAGCAAGGCTTTTTCCATTCTCTCTTTTCCCCATTCAAATATTCATGATTTATGCCATTCTAGACATCACAGAGTTCAGTGCACTCGTGACAGTGCTCAGTATATGATCCAGGCTGATCAACCAGGATACTTTATCCTCGACTCCACAGTGTGTGTGTGGTTGGGGGAACATGTGGCCCAGGTAGTTGATTAGAGTCACTCCAGGGTACCTTTTAGGAGAAGTATATTGAAGCTCTTGATTTGTCCTCAGACAGAGAAACAAGAAGAGAGTTGCTACTAGTTCCCACTTTCTTATGACAAGGAAGCAACAACAATCTTTCATTTTGTGGGCTGCTCAGCTATAGACAGTCAAATAGCAGACACATCTAAGACATACTGAATGAATAAGGGGTTTATTACAGGATGTCTTAGACATATTTGCACTAGAATAGGAGAGGATGCAGTATGTAGTGTTTGTCAAATTTACTAAATAACAGAACTTTCCCTTTTTTAGAAAACCTGTTAGTATGTTTGCTGATATGATTTGTTCTTAGAACATAGAGAAGAAATGCTATCACACAAAAACTGAATTAGCATATAAATCATTATTTTTTTCTTTATAATTTGCTTCCTTTTCTAAATTTTGTACAACTAAATTTATGCTTAAAATTATTAAACATCATTTAGATATAATAAAACATCAAACATAATATATGATCATAATAATTAAATATATCATAATTTATATAGAATTTTATATAGAAATATAGTGAAGTTTACTATATTGCCTGTTTCTATTCAAATGAGACACAAGACTCATTCATGAATGTGTTAGTACCATTTCTAATATATTAATACATTTTTTAAATTTATTTATGCATACAAGAACTGGGGTATAGGCCAGAGGTATGGGGGGTGAGAGGCAGAGACAGAGTGGGGAACAGAACAGACAGATTGACTGAAATACACCGCTGAGGGGAGCAGCCGGTGAGTCAGGAGAGTTCTGTTGCACCATGTGGGCCACCTCCCTGGCATGGGATTGAACTCGTGCTGCAGTGGCTGTGAATAGCTTCATAGTTTTTCATCTTAACCCGCTGCGCCAACGGGGAGGCCCCTATATTAATATTTTTGTAGCCAAAATTTATATTAACAATCCCATCTGTTTTACCAATGAGTGCAAAAATTGTGTAAGATATCTATAGAATAAGCTAAAAAAAATGGAAGTGGTGAGTCAAAAATGCACAATTTAAGTTTGCTAACATTGCCAAGTTTCTTATTTGAGAACTGTTTCCAATGAGTACTCTCACCAGCAGAGGGCTCTGATGGCTGCCTTCCTTGCAAGGGAATAATGGAGGAGAAAAGAGATTTTAGCAGGTTCTGGAAGAATGACTGGGGTGTGATGAGGCAGACAAGAAAGGGCAGACTATCAGGATGGTTAAGGAGTTTTCAAGATCACCCTTAGGATTGACAGGTGAGAAGGACTCACAGGTCTCAGGAAAGCTGTCACATCCATTGGTTATGGTACATTACAGTGATGGATACAGAATGCCATCAGCAAAATTAAAATCAGAAAGGACAAGGCATACACACAGGCCAGAAATCCAAGAGAAACCAGGTACAAGCTTCTAGGCATCCCTTCCCAATGAAGTCTCATAAGGACACACTTAATTCTGGCAGCAATAATGTGTGACAACACAGGTGAAATGGTGCCAACCAGGAAAGCTCATCTGAGTCTTGATGTCCAGGGTGATTATTGGGGGGAATCAATCATAAACAGATATGCACAGTTGCACAGCTCACTTGACCTCAGCTACTCAGAGTGCAGCCCCCCAAAAGAACCCAAACAGGCCATTGCCATAAAACACATTACACTGATAAAGCTTATCTGGTCAAACTGCTACAGCATGACCTGAGGGCTCAGACATACAAGTAGGTGTTTGCCATAAATACAGCATAGCTTAAGGCCTTAGATATACAAACATGCTCTTATCAGAAAGAATATTTCAGGGGCTCAGAGGTTATCTCCCAGGAATTAGTCAAGGGCTAGTTCTACAGATAGGCATTTCTTTGAAATATTCAGGGTTTGGACAACACAGGCTTGCTGAGTTAACCATTTTTCTGGGGTTATGGCATAAGCAAATACAAGGAAATGGGTATGCATACAGCATGAATAGGTATAAAAGTGCAAACCAGAATAGTTGAAGAGAAGGAGAGCAGAAGGAGATTAAATGGAAAAGAAGCTTGAGTTAAATCCTAAAGAATCTTCAATGCAGGTGAGCATGAGTGTGAGGGCCATTAATCTGGCAATGGTTTTAAAGATGAATTGGACTAAAGCAACCTATCTTTCACCACCATAAGAATGTTAATCTTATGGCATAGTGAGAATAATAATTTATATTTTGGCATAATAAATGCCGAGAAGATAGTTTATTTTATGATTTTTGTCTTGCATCATGCATTTGTATTAATGGCATTTTTTAAAAAGCCATATTATGTAACAACCTAATATTATTATAGGCATCGTAAATTTTTATTGTCAGTGCCATACAATTTGTTGGAGTTTTTAATCAATATTTTGTGAATTCATTTATATATTGTTAATTTTTTTAAAAGAAGCTTAATTAAAAATATGTCCTTGTTGGTGTGATAATTCTGAAGGTGCATGCCATTATATTTGTATAAAATTCTACTGTTTACAAAGCAAATGAACAAAAATGAGTTGGAGTCAAGAGTCTGGAGCCCTAGAGCCTCATAACCAGTCATGAGACAGAAGGGCCTGGAACAGCAAGATAGTTCTGGAAATGTAAAAAGAAAGGACCTGTGCAAGAGAGTGAGAACAACCACAGTAAGACTTCAAGAGTCACTGAAAATAGTCTGGGAAAAGGGAAGGGCAAGGGAGAGTTAATGGACCTCCTAGCATTGTATATTCAATAGGTAAAAAGCTCAATTGGCAGAAATAAAGATGTCAGCACAGACTTCTGATACATTCACATATTCAACAACAATTACAGGGATCTACCCAGTGCCAAACTAATTGCTGTAAAGTATGATCCATGAATCACCTGCCCTCCATTCATGGGGAGCTCACTGTCAAAGCATAGCCCCCAGGAGCTACTGAATTTTAGTCTCTAGGACAGGGCATGGAAATCTGCATTTTTAATTAACTCCCCAGATATTTTTATCACCAGTAAAATTTGAGACTCTGTTCTCTGTGGTGCCCAGGTTATCCTATTGGGAATAGGATAAATATTTCTCAAGTTGTAAAAATTGGAAAGAGAAACTCTGTAAGGAAGCACTTTTCTCCCAGGCAATTCATGATGGGAATTCTAGAATATGGAGTTTGTTCAGTATAATGTCAATGGTTTCTTCATTAAGTTTTAACATCTGGCAAATACTATAAAACATGCTATCTCCATTAAATGTACTAAAAGAACATTCAATCAGGAAATTAGTTAACTATTCTTTAAATAAATTATATTTGAGATGTTATATACAAAACTTAATTCTGACAGCAAATCAAATTATTCATACTATTTCATAATATTTTTATGTTCTGTTGAATAGAGTGAAAAAAAGCATAAGTTTTAGAGCAGACAGATATCAGTTTGATTTATGACTACAGATTCAGGGAAGTTATTTAAGCTTTCTGAATCCATTATTAGATTCTTATCCATTATCATAGCTTCTGAATGGGGCATTATCGGCATTTGAAGCAGTATAATTGTTGCGTAAGGTGGTTCTCAGCATTTCAGGACAGTTCCCACCACTATGCTCCTCCTTTTTCTGCTGTTAAATGCCAGTAGCTTTCCCACCTCCAGATCTGAGGTAATCAAATGCCCCTACAAATTTGCAAACGTCCCCTAGGAGGGTGATGATGCTTCTATATAAAAGCAAGTTCAGTAAATGGATTATAATGATACCTCTTTGAGTGGGAGGGTTAAAGGAGAGCATTTTCCTAGAAATTCTGAGTAAACAAATTAAGAGAATGAGTGGAAGTTAGTCAGACCTGGGATAATCCTAACCCTGTCAATACAGGCAGAGCTCAGCAAATCGCTTAATCTAAACCTTAGCTTCTCCTCTATAAAACTACAATAGAAGTAATACCTGACTCTGAGATTAGTGTGAGATTCAATAAAGTAGTGCAACTAAATTCTAAGCAGTAACAAAGAAGTAATTAAGTAGCTAAGAAGGAACTAAGCCCTATGCACTGAATGAACTTGGTGTCCCTTAAAGGACTCAAGTCAGGCATAATTGATGCATCATTGTTATACTAAAATAAGATGCCTGAGACTAAAAAAAGGGGAGATGAGCCGCAAAGAAATTAATCTTGTTTAAGTTTTGTAAAAACAGGTAAGTCAGAAACAAAAAAGAAACTAGAGAGGGTAGTTGTCAGCTCCCATCATCCCCCTCCCCCCAGGCCCTGCTCGCTCCAAAATCAGGAAATTTAAAGGCAGAGGAAGATAGACAGTGGTGAAAATAGGCTGAGATTCAAGATGATAAACACAGTGGTTCTGTGAGAGGATGGCTGAGGAAGTCAGTAGGTGTGGGCACACAGTGAGAAAAAAAGATCACTGGGGTCCTTGTTTCTTTTCCGAACTTGAAGCTGTGTTTATAGGTTCACAGAGTCTGGATTTTGCCAGGATTTTCACCTGCTCCACACTTCATTAACGCCTCACTCTGAAAGTGATGGCCAGCAATCAACAGAGCTGCTCGAAAGTTGTCAAACTCAAGAGAAGGGATATCTGGAATTGAGAATGTGCTGGTTTAAAAAAAAAAAAAAAAGAGACCAATCTACTGCGAAGTGAAGCAATCTCTCCACTCTAACTTATTCCTGGTGTTACGGAGCAGCCCTGATATAAAACGGGTTGCCTGGCTGTGGGTCCTCACCCGCACGCTTAAAAAGGGACTTATTAATACTCCACTACAGGCACACACAAAAGGTTTATTTACAAGGGAAAAGAAATTGAGGAAATGTACAACTCAGGGAGAAAATAGGGAAATAAAGTCTTTAATGCTTCCTACCCGATCTGCTGACCTGGAAACCCAAATTCACTCTCAGAGCTGGCCGGACGCTGCTAGCTGTCGGGGAGCTAAAGAGGGGAATCCCCCAAAGCCCACATGTCTGGTTTTATACCAAACCTGGCTGCTTCACCCCACCCTCAGGTCCCAGCAACTTTCCCTTTGGTGGTGACGGGATTTGTCTTTCCCAATGTCCTGATGGTTTTGGTCTGGGGTGAGGGTGGAGTCCACAAAGCCTGTATGGAATTAGCTTTAGGACATCCTTTTCCCCCTAACAATTTCCCCCTTTCACTTTTTGCCACCATTTCCATGGTGATGAAGATCGAATATATGGATGTTGGGATGCAGTCTCAGATGAAAATTTTTTACTGGGTTCCAGTGTGAAAGAAAACCAGTCCCTCCAGGTATTGTCCATTTTGGAAAGCAAAAGTCCTCCATTTCTGGAAAAACAGTTCATCACTCCAAGCCAAAAAAAAAACTGGAGTATGTCTGTATGTCCTTGTGTCTAACTGTCTTGGCCTCCAGTGGTTGGCAAATTGGTATACATGGTGCCCATAGACGTTGAAAAAAAAAAAAAAAAAAGAGTCTCCAGTTTTGAGAAAAACTAAAGGTTATGGTTTGATTGTCAACATTGTACTACTGAACTAAGCCGGTGCCTTCATAGAGATGAATATTGTTGTTTCTGTTGTTTTTCTGATATTTATGGCAAAGCTTCCCAGAAATCTAAATTCAAGTGCAAATTTGGTAGCCTGTCATTTGGCAGATGAACGGAAATTTTGTGGAACCTCAGTAGAGCTCCTGGGACACTCCACAAAGTTTCTCCCTTTCCTCCTGGGAAAAGCATTAGATGAATTTGTTCTATTTGGCTTTTACCTAATGAAGTAAAACTGGAAGGGAAGCATTGTCACTTGGGAAAATGGTAAAACTTTGGCATGTACAGAAATGTTAACAGTGGTTTTCTAAAATGTGTATAAAACCTCTCAGTACCTGATATGGATGTAAATTGTCAATGGTGATTGTCACCTTGTAATATTGTATACTTCAATTGTTTAATATCTACAGAAATTGTTTCTGGAAATATAGGAAGAAAAGGTCTCAACGGATTCCTATTAATGGAACTGTTGAGGGTAAAACTTTCCTACAAAGGACTGAATAGACCTGGAAATACAACTGATATTTACTAAGTTTTCTTTGACATAATACTGGTATTTTTTTTTTCATTTTGTTCTGAATCCACAAAGTTTTCTTGTTTTGGTGACCAGGATCTGCAGCAAGGTTGCAATTTTTTTTTTTTTCCAGCAAAGCTAACTTGTGTTTGCATTTTCTCTCCCCTTGATACCAACACAGCATAAAAATAGTGGTAGTAATATTTTACTGCTTATCCCAGAGTCTGTTTTTGCATAACTTCCATAGGGATTTTGTCTGCTTAAACTAAAAAAAATTGGACATGAGTTTGATTGTGTGCCTTTGCATGGAGTTCTTCCAGAAAGTTGAAAAAGAACTGAACCAAGAAGAGGAGAACCTGTTTGCTTTGTTTGTAGGGTTCCAGAGACCTCCAAAGAAGGTGAGGAAGCTTGTCTCCATTGGCAGGACTGGACAACGTGGCCAATGAAAAAGCCCTGGTACCCTCGAGAAGAGGAAAGCCCAGGTGGAGTCTGGTGAGACCAACTTTGTTCCTGAAGCCTACATCGACCAGATGCCAACGGTTCGCACTGATCCTATATGGAGTATTCCAACAAAGTCAGCTAAGATTGCTGATTAGTTATTCTGCCCTGTGATTTTATGCAAAAATAGGTAAAATGGTTAAAAAGTAGATTTAGTTTGCAAACTTTTGCTACGCTGTTAAAAACGTTTGGGATCAAGGTTGAGAAAATTTGTGTTTTACATAAGTTAAACCATTTTAAGATTTTTTTTTTTCCTGTGATTTTGATATATTTGCTGTCTTGTTTTAGCTAATGCTCCTGATTTTTTTTTTGCTTTTGGCTTGGATAATGGGCTATTTTCCAGTAATGGAAAACTGTCACACTGGACATTCATGGACAATGCTGCTGACTAATTGTTGCTTCTCTTACACACATTGTAACCCTGAAAAAAGACTGTCTCCTAAGATTACACCCTGAGATCTGTGCCACCATAGATATGGTGGAATAAAAATTAAAAGGGGGAATTGTAACAGGGTGGTCCCCAGGAAAGGGGGAGGTTCCAGGTTCCCTGCCCCACCCAAGTTGACGGTGCTGCTGAGCAGGGAGAGAAAAAGCTACAGAGGAGACTGAGGAAGGAAGGAAGCAGGATGGAGATCCAGAAGGAGACCTGGAGGAGGCACATGGCGCCTAGAGACATGTGAAGAAACTGTGCTTGCCTTTTGGTTGTGGACTGGGTGACACAGATGTGGGTGAGAGACCAGTGGGAAGGTGATAATGGTGGTTTTTATATTGATTTTGATTTTGCTCTTTTCCTTCCGGGCTTGTCTGGGTGTTTCTGACCCTTTTCTGCGGGTCCCCACTGGAAGATGCTTCAGACCTGTGGCAGGCTTCGAGGCCTTGCTCTGGGCCAATCCTGCTTGGGTGGACTTTTACCCACGAGGGGACGGGTAACTTTGGATGCTTGATTTAGAAACTAGATTCTTTGCCTTTCCTGTATTGTTTCCTAGTTGTATTAAAGTTCCTTCCCATTAAAGTCTCATATGATTTGTGTTGATGTGGCAGATGGCAAAACCCATTTAGAATAGGCAGGTTTGCGGGGTTTGGACTGTCCCTCTCCCTGCCCTGTAACACTGGCACTAGATTTTGGCCTCAGAGCCCTGATATCTGATAGCGTTTTAAGCAATATTTTGACATTTTCTCTAAGTACCTTTTCAAAGACTTTTTTCAACCCCCAGTTGCCCCTTCTTTTTTCTTCTGTCTTCTATTAGTAATGCTAAAAAAACCTTTTCATATGTGATTTATTCCAATCTCCTTTCAGTCCCTAATCTCCTTTCAGCTCCTGTGATGAGAAGTATGTTTCAACATGATTATCATATCAAACTGTGGTGGTTCACTGAAAAGTCTCTGGTTTCTAGGATGTGGGACTTTGTCTCTTCTTGACAAACTGGTGAGATTTGTTTTTTAACTAAACAAAAAAGCCCATGAAATTAGAAAAAGGGTAACACAAGTGGTAATATTGTATGACATGTTTAAAAAATAAGGGAAAAATCAAGTTTGCAGAATTATAGTACTGTACTTAAAACTGTGTAAGGAGCTAATGAAAGTTAAAAATAGTTATGGAATGCTAACTATTTTCATAAAGTGTCCACCACAGGACACTATTCTTTGTAGATGCTCTACAAATCTACGGTTTTATGAAATCAGGAGACTCCACTTACTCTACTCTTCTGGAGGGCCACAATGCAGACCCTAAGGAGTTCTGAAAAACTTACATGAATTATTTTACTAGTTCTTCCTCAATTTATCTAAAGATGGCATACACTTCTTTAGGTAGTATCTAATGGAACTACAGACAGATGTTCTGTAGACCAATGTGGTAAAGGATCAGAATCTTTTGTTTTGGTTGATGTTACCATTTTTCTTTTTTCAAAACTTTCAATCAATTGATCACTGATATTTTTGTTTAATACAAAAGCATATATTTGGACATCATGGCAATGTCAAGTTCCTAAGAACGTTTCTAAGCACCACTGTCAAAGTCTGATTGGCATAGACTGGCAGCAAATAGCCTGTCCTTCATCTTAGAGAAATGCTTTTCACTGTGAAGTACGTGAAATAAAATCCCTCACCCCCAAAATGGGTGTATAACATGCTGAAAAATAACATGTCTTTATCTTGAGGAATATTCATTAAAGCCTCTTTTACCAATCAACAATCTTAAAAAATTTCAAAGTAGAAACCTGAATAAGTTGTTGTTAAAGTAGACCATATCTCCAACATGTATTCTTTTCCCCATAAACGTAGGTGCTTAGTGATAATGAAAAGATGGTCAAATTCTTTCCATTATCAACTTTTTTTAAAACCCTGCATAAATTAGGTTGAGAGATACATGAGAGGGGTCAATTCTCCATTTTTGTTTGCCAGGCTCCTGATGCTTATAAAATATGCAAATCCAAAGCATAGCTAAAGAGCAAAAGCACATTATTACTTAACTCATATGGACTTCTGAATTCAAATTTAATTAATTTTTTTTGGAAGATGGGATTATCTCTGTAAGTGTATTATGTTACATTCCTTTGCCACAAAAGGTAAGAATGCAATAACAGTATGATTTTTTTCTATGCAGTTAACTTGTAGTACAAATGAAATTCAGATTCTTAGATGAACCCCAAACAAGAATAAATCAAGCAATTAAATTTTTATCAACATCATTAAATGAAGGATACCTATTAGTCGAATAAGAACATGATAATGGTACATTTTGATCTAAATTAACAACAATTTAGGGATTGTTCTAAGTGTAAATTTGCCTCTTACATGGTGATGATCAGGTATTTTTTTCCCAGAAAAACTAATACAGCAGCCTATCAACTTGTGGAATTTCAAACAAGGAGACCAAAAGTGATGGAGATGGATGATAATGGGGATGAGGGTGATGATGGTGACCATTAGGATGATAGCAATGGAGAGGAAGCTGATGAACAGGGATACTGATAATGATGAGAGAGGCAGGGATGATGGGGATGATGGAAATTCAGAGACCATGACATTAAATAATAGTTATTTAACCTTTAGCCATCATCTTCTGTGTGTCTGGCACTGGACTAAAGGCTTTAAAGGCACTACCCTACTTAATTCCCATGACCTTCCTATGAAGTGAACACTGTCATTGTCTCTGTTTCACAGCTGGGGAATTTCAGGGTCAGAGAGGGTCAGCAAATACTAAGTTCACATAGGTTTCCAGTGAAGGAACTGGAATACGAGCCAAGTTTTCTACCCAACCCTACAGCAGACATACTGTTGTTTACTAAGCAATGCCACATCCACTATACAATACTCTCTGGGGATCCTTAATACATGTGCATTTGAGTACATGCATGCAAACTTACAAGGCTATGCTATCTAGTGTATATTTTAAAGAGATTAATGTTTATCCTGGTGAGATTTGTATATGGTTTCTTTTTTAAATAACCTCAAGATATTAAGACTCCAGAATCAGCTGCCTCAACTTATTTGTGAACTATCAATAAATACATTAAAATCTACTCCAATGAGGTTCTCATATCATCTTTCAAACATTTTTTCTAAAAATTTGCTTTCTCCCACCTAAGCACACTGTACCAGTTTCTTCATTCTGCCATCAGCGCTGTAATTCCCCTGGTCCCCAACTTTCCTAGACTTGAAAACATGAGGCCATCTGACTCCTCCCTCCTTTCATTCCTGATATCCAAAGTGTCTTTCATAACTGGCAATATATTGCCAACATGTCTGTCAGATCCATAATTCCCTTCCTATTCCTACTCTACCATGCCTACTACATCACTTCAGTTCCATTTGCTGATTTTAATTATATGGCTGTTTCCTCACTCTCTTAAGTTCAAATACCTGTCATTCATGATTCTTTTATATGTGGTCCTGCTTTGCCCCAATTTTCTCTGTCTGCATATCATCCAACCAAGCTTGAAAGTTCTTCATTGTTCCCCAGATAAAGAAAAAAAAATGCACCATATTCAAGGCTTATCCATGCTGAACTCAGCTGTCCAGTTTCAACTTCCTAATTACCACCCAGCAACTACTTTCTGTGGTAACACTTTCGTTGCTCTGAGCCATGAGTCAATTCTCATGTGCTCTTCTTATATTTCCCTGATTCCTCTGCTCAGATAGGTTCATTTACACTTGTCCATTAAGAACTAGGAATAAGAGGCTTCCTCTGTGAACTTCAATTTATCCTTTGTCCAATCAGTTCTCCCTTGACTCTTCTGCTATAGCACTTATCACCCCACATTGTCATTATTTATTCTGTTGAACTCTTGTCGGCTGCATTTTCATATCTTAGCAAATAGCACAGGGCCTGACCAACAGGAGGATCTGAATAAGTGCTTTTTGCATGAATGAATCCATCAATGAACTCTGTTCATTCCATGTGTACAAATTGACTTCTTCTTTTTCCTGACTTCACATAGTCTTAACTATTTACCTTGGAGTATTTCTATCTATCTATCTATCTATCTATCTATCTATCTATCTATCTATACATCTATTTTTTTTTTTTAATATTAAATTTTATTTTTATATTCCCCCATACAATTGCAAACGCCCCATTCTGACCCCAATCTTCCCCTTCCCGCCCCCCCCCCACCCCCCAAAAAGTGTCTCTGGTTCATAGTTTTTTGTTGATTTTGATTTTCACTTTCTTATATTCATTTTCCTGGTCCTTATTTTAAGTTTTCTAGATTCCTGCTATGAGTGAGACCATCCGGTATTTTTCTTTTTCTTTTTGGCTTATTTCGCTGAGCATGATCCCTTCCAGTGCCATCCATGTGCTGCAAATTGCATGTGTTTATCTTTTTTGAATGCTGAGTAATATTCCATGGTATATATGTACCACATCTTCTTGATCCAGTCATCTATTTTCGGGCATTTGGGTTGTTTCCAAAGCTTAGCTATTGTAAACAGTGCTGCTATAAACATAGGGGTGCAGGTGCTCTTTGGAATTGATGTTTCTGTGTCCTTTGGGTAAATACCTAGGAGTGGAATTGCTGGATCATATGGAAGCTCTATGTTTAGTAGGTCCAGAAATCTCCACACAGCTCTCCATAGTGGTTGGACCAGTTTGCACTCCCACCAACAGTGCACAAGAGTTCCTTTTTCTCCACATCCTCGCCAACATTTGTTGTTGCTAGTTTTTTTAATATGTGCCATTCTCACTGGTGTGAGATGGTATCTCATGGTAGTTTTGATTTGCATTTCCCTGATTACAAGTGATGTTGAACATTTTTTCATATGTCTGTTGGCCATTTGCATTTCCTCTTCAGAGAAGTTTCTTTTTAGCTCTTCTGCCCATTTTTTGACTGGATTATTTTCTTTGTTGTTGCTGCTATCAGAATCCAACAATGTATCCATAAGATAATTCACCACGACCAAGTTGGATTCATTCCAGGGGCACAAGGATGGTTTAACATCCGAAAATCAATCAACGTTATCCAACACATCAACAAAAAGAAATATAAAAACCATATGATAATATCAATAGATGCTGAGAAAGCTTTCGACAAAGTGCAACACCCATTCATGATAAAAGCCCTTGAAATTCTTGGGATACAAGGAACATACCTCAACATCATTAAGGCCATCTATGACAAGCCAACAGCCAGTATCATTCTCAATGGTGAAAAGCTGAAAGCAATTCCATTAAGATCTGGAACAAGACAAGGATGTCCACTCTCACCACTGCTTTTCTATATAATACTGGAAGTCCTAGCCAGAGCAATAAGACAAGAGAAAGACATCCAAGGAATCCAAATAGGAAAAGAAGAAGTCAAACTATCACTATTTGCAGATGATATGATAATATACATAGAGAACCCCAAAATCTCCACAGAAAAACTAATTCAACTCATCAATCAATTCAGTAAAGTGGCAGGATACAAAATCAACACGCAAAAGTCAGTAGCCTTCCTATACACAAACAATAAATCTGAAGAAGAAGAAATCAAAAAAACCACCCCTTTTATTATCGAAACAAAAAAAAATCAAATATTTGGGAATAAATCTAACAAAAGAGGTAAAGGACCTATACAAAGAAAACTATAAAACACTGTTAAAAGAAATAGAAGAAGACACAAAGAAATGGAAAGACATCCCCTGCTCATGGATTGGAAGAATAAACATTATTAAAATGGCCATCCTACCAAAAGCAATATACAGATTCAATGCTATTCCAATCAAAATCTCAATGGCATTCTTCAAAGAAATAGAACAATTATTGATGAAATTCATATGGAATCACCAAAAACCCCGAATAGCCAAAGCTCTACTGAAAAAAAAAGAAGGAAATGGAGGCATCACACTCCCAGACTTCAAACTATACTACAAAGCCATAATCATCAAAACTGCATGGTATTGGAACAAGAACAGACATACAGACCAATGGAATCGAATAGAAAATCCAGAAATAAACCCACAGATTTATGGTCAACTAATCTTTGACAAAGGAGCAAAGACTATGCATTGGAGCAAAGAAAGTTTGTTCAATAAATGGTGCTGGGAAAACTGGGTCGCTACATGCAAAAGAATGAAGCTTGACCACCACCTCACACCATACACAAAAATCAACTCAAAATGGATTAAAGAACTAGACATAAGACCTGAAACCATAAAATACATAGAAGGAAATATAGGCGAAACACTACGTGATTTGCACATCAAAGACATCTTTACAGACACATCACCCAAAGCAGTGATAGTGAAGAGAAAGATAAACAGCTGGGACTACATCAAATTAAAGAGCTTCTGCACAGCAAAAGAGACAATAACAAAAACAAAGAGAAACCCCACCAACTGGGAGAACATTTTTGCACCCAACACTAATGATAAAGGACTGATCACAAAAATCTGCAAAGAGCTGATGAGTATCTATACATCTATTATCTATCATGAGAAACCACAGTGCCTAGGTTTGAGTCACAGTTCTATAATCAACTAGTTCTGTTTCTTCATCTGTAAAATGAGGGTAATAGTAGTTACTGTTGCATGGGATCATTGTGGGGAGTAAATGAATATACAGTAAATACTCAATAAAAATTAACCACAATGATTATTAGGGCATTGAATATACTTGATCTTTTTTCATTTATGTCCTATCATGGCATCTAGGACTGTGTTAAGCATGTAGCAGGTATTCAACAATGTCTTGTTGGCTTTAATTCTATCAGAGTCTATCTGAAGTCACCTTTTGGCAACTATTTATCCAACTTTTAAAATCTCTGTTAACTTCTCTCTCTCTTCTCCTGTTGGGACTTCTGTTACATGTATGTTGGTATTCTAGATGTCGGCCCACAGGTCTAAAATGCTCTCCTCAAACATAGAGCTTCCATATGATCCAGCAATTCCACTCCTAGGTATTTACCCAAAGGACACAGAAACATCAATTCCAAAGAACACCTGCACCCCTATGTTTATAGCAGCACTATTTACAATAGCTAAGCTTTGGAAACAGCCCAAATGCCCAAAAATAGATGACTGGATCAAGAAGATGTGGCACATATATACCATGGAATATTACTCAGCATTCAAAAAAGATAAACACATGCAATTTGCAGCAACATGGATGGCGCTGGAAGGGATCATGCTCAGCGAAATAAGCCAAAAAGAAAAAGAAAAATACCGGATGGTCTCACTCATAGCAGGAATCTAGAAAACTTAAATAAGGGATCAGGAAAATGAATAACTATAAGAAAGTGAAAATCAAAATCAACAAAAAACTATGAACCAGAGACACTTTTTGGGGGGGTGGGGGCCGGGAGGGAGGGATTGGGGTCAGAATGGGGCATGTGCAGTTGTATGGGGGAATATAAAAATAAAATTTATTATTTAAAAAAAAAAAAATAAAATGCTCTCCTCATTTTTCTTCAGCTTTTCTTCCACTGCATTCTTCAGATTGGATAATTTCTATTGATCAGTCTCAAGCTCACTCATTCTATTTCCTGACATTTCAATCTACTCATGAGTCACTCCAGTGAATTTTACATTTCAGTTCCTATATTGCTAACTTTAAAATTCCATTTGATTCTTTCTCTTTTTATAATTTCAATTTGTTTACTGAGATTTATTATTTGCTTATTCATACTATAATAACATACTTTACAAATGATTTCATTTAGCTCCTCTGAAATCTTTCTCAATAAATCCTACATCTGGAGATATGCACAGTCAGTTTCTATTGATTATTTTTTCCCTTAGTCACACTTTCCAGTTTCTGTTCATGTCATTACTTTTTATTGAAAACAACATTTGAGATAATATATTGCAGCAACCCTGAACTTTATTTTATCCCTCTGATGGTTGTTCCTGTTTCTTCATTGTTGTTAGTTGGTTTTTGTTTAGCCACTTGCCTAGCCTAAATCTATGAAATTTGTCTCATGATAGAATACAGCCCTGATATCACTGCTGGGTTTTCTTTTCTTTTCTTTTTAAAAAAGATTTATTTATGCATACAAGAGCTGAAGTATAGGCCAGAGATGCGGGGGATGAGAGGATCCACCAGAGTCAGAGTGGGGAACAGAACAGGCAGACTGACCAAAATACATTGCTGAAGGGAGCAGTGGGAGAGACAGGAGACATCTGCCTCCCAATGTGGGTTTCTCCCTGGCCGGCTGGGGATCACACTCATGCTGCAGAGGCTGTGGATTGCGTCATAATGTGGTGCTTAACCCCTTGCACCACCAGGGAGGCCCTTTATCTTTTAATTCTTACTTTAATTTTTAAATTTAAAGTCTTAAGAGTCAACCTGTGACTGCATAGTAAATGGGCAGTCATAGCCAATATCTGAGGTTGTACTTAAATATCACAAACCAGTAAATCTTGTATCCTCAATAGATAAATCTAACTTTCAACAGTTTTTCTAGTATAAAGCTTCACAGATTATCATATGCCTTTGCTTGATTATATAGCACTTAAATGACTTTTCTTCCTCCAGTTTTGTCCAGTTTTATAATTATTTTTTTTTTTTTGAGGGGGAAGAGGACTTGGCAAGTTCCTCTCTTATTCACAGCTGGAAGTCCTTGAAATCAGGGTCTTGACTCTTCATCTCTATACTCTATGACTTAGCATACAGCAGGCTTCTAGTAGATGTTGGCAGAACTTTAATTTTTAATTCTCTTTTTAAAACATGAATAAATTTTCCTAAAGGTCACATGAAAATTTAGGAAAACTTTCCCACAGATTGGCAATTAACTCAATCATAATAGATTCCCCACATGTCATATGACATGCGTCACAGAAATTATTTGAATACATTTAATCCTTCTTGGTACTCTCCCTCCCATTTAATTGACATAAAACAATGTATATGTTTAAGGTATAAGATGATAATTTGATCCACATACACATTGCAAAATAATGGTCCTGGTACTCTAACTACTCTCTTATTCTAGTTGTCTTATTTTAAAAAAAAATATGTATTTTTTCAATTCTGAAAAGTCATGTCTCAATAAAAATACATTCACTATAACCCATATCAAGTCTTAGACAAGATGAAAATCAAAAGCAAATTTTCATAAGAATAATTAATCTCAAATATGAGCAACATAAAGATTCATGAGGAACCTTGTTTTACTCTCAACGGTTATCAGGCCTAAGCTATTAGATAATTTACCCAATTTGAAAATTCTAAATATTTATTGTATTGATAAACTCTTCTTCAAAAAGATAGGTTTTCCTCTTGAAAATGCACTTTATTGGTGTTCACTGATGGAGTGAACACTGATAAATATATTGACAAATTTAGAAGGCAGCATTTGATATTTGAAAGTGTATATTATACTTTACCTAACCAGTCATCTCCCATATGTGGAAATGAGGGACATGGAAGGGGACAAGAAAGATAAGTGAAATTCCAAAACACAGCATTCAATCTCTTTTCTCAAAAGTATTTTTAATAATGGGAAGTATTTGTATGAGTTCAATCTCATATATTCTTTCTACCTCATCATACTCCAGAAGACACTAATTACAAGCAAAAATGCCAAGAGGTAGACAGAAAAGTGGAACAAGAGAAACAACAAAGTACCTGGATAATACACAGAGCAGATAGTAATTCCATGAATAATTTACTTATAAACACTACTTTTCTGAACTTTCCATCCATCACTTTTTTCATTAATAACTGAAGGCAGAGATAAATAGCACACCTTTAAAGTTATTGTACCTTAATTATTTTGAAGTTGGACTGCAAGGCAGAGAGGAAGGGGAAAAAGACAAGGTAAATAAAGCATGGAAAATGTTTGAATAGTTAGGGCTTCCCTGGTGGTACAGCACTATCAAGCTATCACTTAAAGACAGCACTATCAAGCTATCACCAGCCACTGAGAAGGAGTTAGATCAACCCACATGGTGCAGTAGACCTCTCTTGCCTCACCTGCTGCTCCCCTCAGCAGTGTATTTCAGTAGCTCTGCCTGTTCTGCTTCTCACTCTCTCCGATGAATACTCTCACCACCCCCACGCCCATCCCCTCCAACCCCGCACCTCTGGCTTACACCCCAGTTCTTGTATACATAAATAAATAAATCTTCAAAAAAGAAGAAAAGTTAGAATTAAAAAAAAAAAGTTTGAATGGTCAACTGGAGTATCTTTCTCCATGTAAGTAGGTCTTTAATTTCTCTCAACAATGTTTCGTGGCTTCAGTGCTTGATCTCACACATAGTCAAATTCATTCCTAAGTATTCCATACTATTTTATGTTTGGTCATGGATCAGAAGACTCAATATTGTTAAGATGTATATTCTCCCCAATTGATCTATAGATTGTACACAGTTCCAACAAAAATCCCAGCAAGTTTTTTCTAGAAATTAAAAAAAAAAAACTGATGGTAAAATTTTTATGTAACTGCAAAGAAACTAGAATTGACAAAACAACTTCAAAAAAAGACTAAAACAAAGGATATAATAATACCTGTTTTCATGATTTATTATAAAACTACAGTAATGATGGCTGTGTGATATTGATGTAAAGACAGACAACTACATCAGTGGAACAGAATAGAGGGTCCAGAAATATATGGCCCCTATATATATTGACAATTGATTTTTGACAAAGGTGCAAAGGCAAATCATTGGTGAAATAGTCTTCCAACAAGCTGTCATGAAACAACTGGATATCCATATGAAAAATGTGAACTTAGTAGCACCAGCTATAACAATGAGCTCAAAATGGCACAAAGGTTTAATGCTTAATGTAAAACCTAAAAATCTAAAAAATGTCTTGCACTAAAGATTTTGAGAAAAGCATTTGTGACTTCAAAAATAAATTCACAGGGCCTCCCCGGTGGCGCAGCGGTTGAGCGCTGGGTTGCGAAGCTGCCCACAGCCTCTGCAGCGCCAGCTCGATCCCGGCTGCTCCCCGGCCACCGGAGGAGGGTCCCAAATGGCACGCAGACCTCTCCTGCCGCCCGCTGCTCTCCTCAGCAGTGTATTTTGGTCCTTCTGCCTGCTCTGCTCCCCGCTCTGGCTCTGGTGAATTCTCTCACCCTCCCTCGCTTCTGACTGTACCCAGTGCTTGTATAAACAAAACAAACAAACAAATACACAAATAAATAAATAAATAAAAATACATGCCTCTTTAAAAAAAATAAATAAATAAAATAAATTCACAATAAAACATGGTGGGGGATTATTAGGGCACAGTGGTGGGAATGGTGTGAAAACACACATTTGTAGAGATTTAAACCTATAGCCACAAAGATACAAAAATGTAAACCAACT
The DNA here is from genome assembly GCF_014898055.3 of Talpa occidentalis. NCBI lineage: Eukaryota > Metazoa > Chordata > Mammalia > Eulipotyphla > Talpidae > Talpa > Talpa occidentalis. The sequence goes on from NW_023605194.1 coordinate 61,736,420, forward strand.
TTATCTCATTAAACATAATTTTAAAAATATCACAAAAGAAGAAATTTGTAAATTAGTCTCCTTGAAAATTAAGACCTTCCACTCTTCAAAAGATATTGCTAAGGAAAGGAAAATAAAGCTACGGTCTGAGGAAAAATATCCGCAGAGCATATACTTAATGAAGGACTGAAATATAACATATATGTAAAGAACTCTCAAGACCCAAAAATAAGAAATGAAGCAATTGAATAAACAAGTGCACATATGATTTCAATAAACACTTCGACAAAGAAGATATACAGATGGCAAATAAACACATGAAAAGATGCTATACCTTATTAGTCACTAGGGAAATGTTAATTAAAACAACAAAGAATATTTCTATATATCTATTAGAATAATTAGAATTATATATATAAAAAAAAAAAGACTATGCTATCTGTGGGCCAAAGGGAGGTAGAATAACTGGAACTCTCATATGCTGCTGCTAGAAATGTAAAATAGTATGACCATTTGGAAAAATAGACAATTTCATCAAAAAATATTCAAACACCTAAGATGTGATCCTGTCATTTCACTTCCAGTTATTTACCCAAGAGAAAAGGAAATAGATGTTCAAAGACTAGCACATAAATAGTCATAGAAATTAGTTATACTCCAAACTGGAAACAACTCAAATATCCATCAACAGATGAATGAAAGAAGACAAAAGGAGTACATTCTCTATAATTCTATTTACATAGAATTCTAGAAAAGGCAAATATATCTACAGAGACAGAAAACAGATCAAAGACTGCCTGGGAATACAAAGCTTGGTAGATGAGAGAAGGAATGGATTACACACTCCTGAGGAAATATAGAGTAGGCTAGGAAGACACTGTTGCAAGCAGTTTTGTATCTACTTATATAAAACTTATCAGAGTATATACTTTAAATGTGTGCAGATTATTGTATGTCAAACATACATCAATATATCTAAGGGAAAAATAGGTTAAATGTTACCTTATAAAAGTGTCAAAGAAATAATTTTAAAAGATTAGTAAATAAATCAGAGAAAATATGATAAAAATAAAAATGAGAGAGCAGAATGAAAAACGAAATAAATGGGAAGGAGCAGATGAAGGTTAAGAAAGCAAAAGCACCAGCAGCTAAATTTTTCACAATTACTCTCAGAGCAGTGTGTGTGCTACATTACTATTTAAAAGCAGAAAGTGAAGTAACTTGGCTTCAATTAAAATGTTTGAGGGAGGAATTTGGGTCATAGTAATGAATGGCAAAGCTGCCAACATTTAAAATTAAATATGTGTATCTGAATATTTAAAAGACTTTAAAAAATACTCTTTGTAGTCACTTCAGACTGTATGGCCTCTTTTTAATTGCAATGTGCTCGTCAACACAGACAAGTGATTAAAGTGAGGATCATTATCTGTAATAAGACACTGTACACAGTGGTTTTGCCTTGAAATTCAAGGGTTCCAAGTCCTGGGCCTAATTCCATTATGGACCGGAAGTCATCTTGAGAGCAAATAATGCACCTTTATGATATCTTTCAATTTAAAAATGTGAAAAGAGAGACTTGTGTTCTACATAAAGAGAGGTCAATTAGGGTTTTCAATATTTCTAGTTTCCTGGAAATAGTTACTGTCCAGATGAAGTTATTAATTAAATGACATCTTTGCCTTTATCATTGCTGTTCTCAAAATGTAAATGACAAGTGTCCTCTTACTCCTATTGCTTCTAAGAAGACTGCTTTTGTCTGTTCTGAATGAGAAAGAAATCAGTTCTCCAGTACACTGAGTGATTACCTATGTATTTCAATGGCACTCTATCACCATGGTACCCAGGTACTTGGACCCCAGCAATAAATTGGGAAGAAGAACATCAAAACCATAGCTCTGTGTGATGAGGTCAGTGTGAATTCTAGGGCACAGGAGTCCTTTGAAGTTGTTCCCTTTGTGTAAACAAGTAGAAGGATACAATGGATGCTGAACCTACAGTTCCCAAGGTGATTCAAACTGAAATTTAACAACAAAGACCTCGTCCATTTGAGTCCCCATTTTCTCACAAGAACAGATACCTCTTGCTGAGAGGGCCATGTCAAGGTGTCCATCCTGTCAAAGAGATGCTCAGGTCAGCAAATTTAACCAAACAGGCATGTCTGATGGAGCTGCAAGACTCAAATCATCACCCGCGATTTTAAGACCATTGATTAATATTCTGGGGCTTTTTCTACATCAGAGCTAGGTATGCAGGCTATAATTTCCTGTGAGATAAGAAAGAAAATTCAAAAGCCCTGCCTTGATCTAACTACAAGCTCCTTTATGAATTACTGATTTTCTGTATTGAAAACTAGAGGTGAGATACTGCTAGAAAGTTGTCCATTATATGACTAGAGGGACCAAGTATACTGGAAAATTGACTAAATAACATGAAAAGTCTATTCAAACTCTTTTAAAAATACCCTTGATGAATACATATTTGGCTAGATTTTATAGGGAAAAAACTATGTTGCAAAATGCTAATTTCAATTTGTTCACTCAATAGTCATTCAAAAGATAGGATTTAAGTTGATTTTGGAGCAAGCTGTCACAAAATATTTACCTTTAGAAACTGAATTAGTGAAATTACTTTGCAGTGCTTCATGGTAATTTTCTAAGATGTGATCTCTAAGTTTATTAAATATCAAAATATCAAATAGTCCGAAGGTATTCTAAAAGAAGCATACATAGTATGCAGTAGCTAATTCTCTTTGGCATAAAAGATTTTCTTTACTTTCATCTCTGCACTTTTATGTTCATGAGTGGGAACTCCCTACAATCCTTACATAAAAGAACTGTGCATACACAAAGAGAACATTAGCCAAGACTATAACAAATTAGCAAAGGAGATCAGATAATATGGAACGTTGTCTAATTTTTTAAGGTCAAGAATGTTGTTTATTGTTAGCAGCTGTAAACATTTTGCAAGAATAATATCTTCTAGTTCTCCTAAAAATAACTTTATGGACTGCAAGTTGTGGTTAACAACCTAATTAAAAACATGCTATACTTATTTTTTTAAACTTTATCATTATGATGCACTATCTGTTCAAATTCTCAGAATTCTAAGGCTGTGCACATAGCACCTAAATACCAATTTCTTATTTCAAAGTGAGATTTTCAAAATTTAAAATGTTGTTTTTCTTTTTAAATTCTCTGAAGGCACTAATGCTACAAAAATAAGCCAAAGCACAGAAACCACCTAGGAGTTTTAACAAGTGAAAGTCTAGAACAGGAAGGGAAAAAAAAAAAAAGCCCTAGGATATTTCAAAACCTTATTGGAAATATTCTCCTTTGTGTGAAACCAAAAATTGCATGGAAAAAAAACTCGATTCTCTCAGTTTCCATTGCCTCTTGAATATGTATGAGCTTCACTATTCTAGAAAGGTTATTTAGCACTCTGACCTCTGGTTAAAAACTATATTAAATGTATCAAACTAATTTCTTGTTAACCTACTATATAATTTATTAAGATTCCCTCATAGTCAGGGTTGAGAGTATTCTATCTTCAGCTCTGTGTACCTGTGGGATATGTGCAAAAAGGAGCATTAAATACCTGTTACAACAGATCCATTGATAACATTGCAATTCTTGAAGAAGTAGTGATGATGCAAAAAGGAAGTAATGAAAGACCGTGAAAGTGAAGTCTAAAGGCTCTCATCCATGTTCTGAAAGTGAGAGTGCTAGTTCTTAGTGATGTTAAAGGACACTAGAGTAAAAAAAAAAAAAAAAATGTTTAAAATAGGATAAAATAAAATAAATTGCTAAAATAAAAGGTTAAAAATATTTTAAATATACAAAGTGGTTTTGAGAGAAGCTGGGATAAACAAAGTTAAATAACTTGCTTTAGAGCAGCATTTTTTTTTCATATACTAATATGCATTCTATAATGTAAAACAGATTGTGAGAAACTCCTAACCTTATTTTTATCAGAAACTCAACCCTCCATGACATTGCTCCCCCTAGCCTGAAGAATATTTCCTAGAATACACTCTGGGAAAAGACACTTTACTGCATTTTAGAAAGCAAAGGTCGCAGAATCATTTAGTCTTCTTAAGAAACATCAGAGAAAGCCCAAAAAGGATATTGGGGACAGTTCTAGATTAATATAAATAAATTACTGATTTTTAAACGCTTATTTTTCAATATACTTTTTCTCCTCAGTTTAGTATATGTACAATTCTTTTTCAGTCTCCACCCCCAAATAGTTACTAAAAGATGATTTATAGATGGGTCCTGAAAATTTAAAAAACCAAACTTAGAGACATGCTATTTTCTCTTTTCTCCCAATGTTTATAACAATCCCCTTTCCATCCTGGACAAAGACCTACTTTTTGAAAGTAAATAAAAGCATGACACTATTTCAATATATTTTATAACTGAAAACACTTGTGGAGAAGTGTTACCTATAACAATCAACATTTTATACTATATTAGAGAAATTGAATTAATGTAATGGACTCTATATTTCACTATCTTATTACATATTATCTCTAGCTCTAGTATTGTTTATTTGTAAGTCATTTTAAATGAACCATTTTGCTAATCTTATGTATACTTAAAATAGGTAATAAGAGGATATTTCAATCGGAGTTTAATATAATAACTTGTAATATAGCTTTTTCATCAATGGTGGATATTCTGATATTCTGGCAAAGTAGATAATAAATGTAATAACTGGAAATTTAATAGGGGCTTAAGCAGATTACAATCTTGTTTTTCTTGTAGAGTATCTTGTATTGTTAGCAGACACTATATAGGGATAGAGGGAAGCTTATAAGTTGACCATGGACATTGGTCAATGAATAACTACAATATGACTCTTGTGATTTTTTTTACACCCAGCAAATTGTCCTCTCTAGGTCACAATTTAAAAATTATTCAGTGTTTTCCCCTGAAAATTTATTTATTTTTTAAATGATGAATGCTCTACTCATCCTTATCATCTTATAAGCCAGTACAGGACAGTGGTCTTACATGATTGCAGCGATTCAGCTTTGAATTTAGTTCTTTCTTATTGTGGAACAATATGGTTTCCCTGCCTTTTCTCTCTCTCCATCCCCTGCCCTCTTTTCTGCACTCCCATTTCACTGTAAGTACAACCTAAAAGTTACAAATCTCAATTATCCTAATGGTTTCATCTTAATGTAACAAAAGATGTAAAGTCATTGAAAATTGTATTTGTCAGTGTTCCTTTTTTCCACCGCTGACCAAAGGGTTATAAAAAAATTCCCAAACAATTCTGAACACTGGCAGAATATAAAGAAGATGAAAAACACAGGAAGATATTCAAATGAAAATGTCTTCATCTCTGAATCTAAAATTAAAAGAGAACTGATTATACTTTGTCATGGCATAGAAGTGAATACCAAAAGCCAAACTTGATATGCGTAGCAGAAAGAGTCAGGTAAGGAGAAAAAAAGGGACATATGGATTCTGTTGAAATATATACATTGACAGTGACAGATTTTCAAAAAGAACAGCAAAATAGGAGTCAGAGATGCTCATACTTGGAGCAGAGCTGCAAGTAGCTTCAGAGCGGATAAAGTTCCATGCTAATGTTAAAGACTGTATGTTTGTAAAAAAATTTTAAGAGCTTGGGCCTCCCTGGTGGCTCAAGGGATTAAGCTAAGCACAGCACTGTGAAGCAATCTGCAGCCTCTGCAGCAAGAGTTCAATCCCAGGCCAGCAGGGAAGTTAATCCTCATGGCCCAACAGACCTCTCCTGTCTTGCCCACTGCTCCCCTCAGCAGTGTATTACAGTCAGTCTGCCTGTGCTGTTCCCCACTCTGTCCCTGGTGAATCCTCTCACCCCCTGCACCTCTGACCTGTACCCCAGTTCTTGTAAGCATAAATAAAGAAATCTTTAAAAAAAATTTAAAGAGCTTAGTGACTTTCACTTTCTTGAAAATCTGCCTACAGATGGAATATATGTTCATCTATACACTCAACAAAACATTTCTTTCTGTAAAGCTGTGAGCACACTCCCTTTAGGCCAGTGAGAAGCACAAGGATAAAATAAAGAATTTAAATGGAAGTAAATAAGATTAATAAAAGACTTTACAATATTGAAATCATATTGATTATTATTTCCTTTACCTTTCCTTAAAGTATTTATTTGTTGTTCTACTAACTTTTAGAAAATGTTCATTACATTATTTTTAAGGTGACACAAGATTATACAAAAATGATGTATGAAGACTTTCTGAACATTAATGGTGCTACATTCAAAAGTTAGCCTGGCAGAGAGACCATTTCAAAAGCTAACATTACCAAGAACAGTGGAGATATAGCAGAAGAGCCTTAGATCTAAGACTCTAGGGCTTGGCTCCAGTCCTGGTTCCATTGCTTTGTAGCTGTCATTGGGGAACTGCAGGGGCCTAGTAAAATCCATAGTGAGTCTTTCTCTAGGTGAGACTTAAGTTTTTATTCCTTTTAACTAAAAAAATTAAGCAGAAACTTTAGGATACTAAGACACTAAGGAGTTACTCTGTTTTCTTTATATTCTATACTCAAGAGAATGACAAACAACATTCAAATATTACCAATTTCTTTCTGTGTCTGAACAAATCTAGATCTTTAACTTAATAATCTGAAGTTTTTGCAGGTGACACTGAAATTTGCCTCCAATTCAGTGTCTGCTTTGTAGTGGGATGGTGCTCTATTTTAAAAAATAATCTAAAAAATAACAGATATAATTCCTAGTGATGATAGCAATGTTATTTCCATTCTCTAACTTTAGATGTCAAGACATCCTTATTTTCATGAAACACAATTAAAAGCAATCTTAAATAATAACCTGGTGCAAATTCTGGACAAAGATTTTGTATAGAGACTTTGCAATTGTTCCATTTTCACTTGTCACAAAGATATAAAACTTATCTAAGAGAGATGCACACAGATGTTGGGATGACTTAGAAAAAATACCTAGCTTCAATTTGCTATCATCAGCTTTAGTTCCAAAAAGGAGACGAACAGTGTTTGGGTCTCTAAGTCTTGTGGCAACTGATTGTGTTATAGTCAAAAGTTAAACTTTCTGAGTTTCCGTTATGAATAAGGTGGAGTACATAGTACTTTGCCTTCACAGGGATTGTGTCAAAATAAATAAACTCCATTACAATGAATGGAACATACAGAAAGTAAATAAAGTCAACAAAAGGGGATTCCAGTGAGGGATGAAAGAGGAGGGAAATCTGGGGAGAAAGGAAAGAATTTGGAAATGAAATGAGAGAGGGCAGTGCATAGGTAGAAGGGTAAGGGAAAGGTGAGAAAAAGAGAGGGGGGAGAATGGGAGTGGAAGGGTGTGGATGTGAAAACTTGCTTTGGACTTAGCTAGGAAAAAGTCTAAGCGAGACAGGAATTCAAGATTAAGGGCACCAGGAATGGAATGGAAATGACAAAGCTCAGATATGTGTATCTCAGCATGTTTTCTTTTGGTTTAGAATTTTGATGAGTGTCAGCTTCAAGTGGGAATCTAAAAGGAAGAAAGATAGTGCAGACTTTAAAAACTGGGGCAGCACTGAGGAAAGCAATTTTAAAAAGTTGTGGGGGGGGATGCAGAAGACAAAAAGAAAAAGAAGGCAAACATTTTTAACCTGGGTTGCAGAAGGCAAGGGGAACAGAAGGGAGAGGGACAACAAAGGACATTTATGCAGCTTTCAGAAGGGGAAAAGTACTCCAGAAGGACACTTTTAAGGAAAACCATTTGAAATTATATATGAAAGGGAGGAGAGCAGTTGCTTAATAGAGTAATCAGAGACTAAAATGTATGAATCTAAGGCAGTAATTAAACCCCTAGAATTAAGAAATTGATAGGATTTCCAAATTGTAAAACTGACTTCCCTTGGGGAATTATACTGTGTGAAAGGTATCCAAAGCTTCCAAAAGAACTATTTAGAATTTCATTAATTGGGGAAATTGAAGTCCAGTGTATACTTAAGAGTGACACAGGTGAGGGAACACTCTGTGGTCTGATGATTTACTTCTTCAACACTGAAATGGAGGAAAAAAATAATGTACTTGGCTTTTGGATTAGAGAATATGAACTTGAACCAGAACTTGAGAAAGGGTATCAGGATGCTTTTGAGAATCTGATGACTTAAAAACCCTCTCCCAAGATAAATGCACTAAAGTATACATACAATTTCAAACACTTCAGAGGCTATCTATAGTTATGTGTCACATCCCAATGCCATACACAACCCACAACAAACTAGATCCTTTTTAAAAAAACAAAACAAACAAACAAACAAAAAAAACCACTTGATTTCATGAAAGAGAAAGATTAAGGCTGGAATAGGCTTATACAGGCTAAACAGCTCAAGAAATGGTAGCTAAAATTCAAGAAAGCTTTCCCCTATGATGTGCAGCAAGAAAAGATTGAAGTTTGAGTATCCCAAGGAGTGTTTCCTAAGAGACTGGTAGGGAACTTTTGTGGAAATACAGCTAAGAAGATGGTCAAAGAACAGGACACTGTAAAAGGGAGGAAAGAATAGGTGCACTAAAGGTTGAGAATCTCAAATGCAATATATTGTTTTTTAATTGTTTTTTAATTCATAGCAAAATGAAAATGGAAAGAAAAAAGTGAACTGACTATATAATGGGCTCTAGTGAGAATGAAGCTGATTGTTAGTAGCAACACAGGTAGCGGGAGGATACAAAATGAGAAGTAAATGGAAAATGACTAAAATAATTTTTAAAAAGTAAGTTCAAAGTTGTTTGGGAAGGTGAGCACATTTTTTAAAATATTGGAAAAACACGACTTAAAGGAAAACACAACTTATGGAGATACAAGTCAGTTCCTGGAAGCAGAGAGACTAGACAGTTACAGTACAGTAAAATTAGCTTGTTATCATGTTTTAGTGTTTCAAGAAGATAAATCTTCATCTTTCAAAGAAGATGAAAACCATTGGGAAGCTGGCTTCAAATTACAGTAGACCACACTAAAAGAGATGTAAGAGGGTTGATAACAGTGATGTTCAAAAGCTAAAATGGGAGCTATATAAAAAGGACACATTAATGTAAATGGCATATTTGAAGAATAAAAGTTATAGCTTAAAACAACAACAAAAAGAAACTACCAACAAAATAAAAAGGCAACCTACTAAATAGGAGAAAATATCTTTAAATCATATATTTGATAAGCAGTTAATAACTAAAATATATAAGGAACTCATTTAGTTCAATAACAAAAACAAAGCCAAAAACCAAAAAATCCAATTAAAATCGGACAGAGACTCTAAATAGACATTTTCACATTTTCCAAAGGAAACATAGATGGCTAAAGATGTTGACTATCATTAATTATCAGGAAGTACAAATCACAATCACAATGAGATTATCACCTCATGCCTGTTAGAATGGTTATTATTAAAAAGACAAGAAATAAATCTTGCAACAATGTGGAGAAAAAGGAAGTTCTATACAATGTTGGTGGAAAAGTAAATTAATGCAGCCACTATTGGAAACACTATGGACATCCCTCAAAAATTTATAAACATAACTACCACAGATCTGGCAATTTCACTTATAGAAATGTAACCAAAGAAAGCAAAAATACTAACTAGAGGGTCTCCCCTGTGGCGCAGCAGTTGAGCGCTGGGTTGCGAAGCTGCCCACAGCCTCTGCAGCACCGGTTCGATCCCCAGCTGCTCCCCGGCCACCGGAGGAGGGTCCCACATGGCGCGCAGACCTCTCCTGCCGCCTGCTGCTCCCCTCAGCAGTGTACTTCAGGCCTTCTGCCTGCTCTGCTCCCCGCTCTGGCTCTGGTGAGTTCTCTCACCCTCCCACGCTTCTGACTGTACCCAGTGCTTGTATAAATAAATAAATAAATCTTTTTAAAAAAAGAAAAAGAAACTTAAAAAAAAAAACTACTAACTAGAAAAGATGTACAGCCCCAGTTCATTGCAGCATTATTTATAATAGCAGACATGAAAACAACCTAAGTCTTCATGGATAGAGGAATGTAAAAAGAAATCATGCTATAAATATGGGATATTATTCTGTGATAAATGATGAAACTTGCCCTTTGTGACAACATGGATGAACTTTAAGTGCATTATGCTACGTAAAATAAGTCAGATATAGTCTGATAAATACCATAAGATCTCACCTGTATAAAAAAAAATGTAGCATATAGATACAGAAAACATACTGGTTGTCACCAAAGATGGGAGAAATGAATGAAGAGGGTCAAAAGGTACAAACTTCCAGTTATAAAATAAATAAACCTGGGCATATAATGTATAACATGACAACAGTAGTTATAATACCATATATTGCATATATAAAAGTTGCTATGAGAATAGATATTAAAAATTCTTATCACAAAAAAAATTGGTGACAAATGTCATCTACACTTATTATAGTGATTATTTTAGACTATATACAAATATTGAATCACTTTGTACAATTGAAAAGAATCTGTTTTACATCAATATATAACATTAATGTCAATTATAATACCCAAAAACAAACAGAAAGAATGGAAAAGGCTTTTACAAAGAGAGATATCAAAGACATTTTGAGAAATAGAGATTTTTGTCATTAAACAGAAAAAGTTTTTGTTTAAAACCAGGAACAGGAAGAATAAAAACTAGGACAAAGCAGAAATGTCATGCAAAATATCTTATATAACAAAATGATGGCTTAAACCAATGAAAGTTCTGAGAGAGAACAAACACCTGTCCAAAGGAAAGGTGTGAGGAGAAAGAGACATAACAGCACCTGGTCTCTGACTATACCATAAAAATATTTTTGGAGCCAACCAGCTAAAATTTTGGAAGAAACTTTTAGTCGAGTTATGAAATAGTGTTTTTGAGGTCATTCAGGTAAGAAAAAAGTCTTGGTCAAGAGCAAAAATTTGATCTGGACGTGATTTGGAAAAGAATTATAGCACAAATACTGTATATATTCTAGTAAATCCTAAGGTAAAAAAATTACAACAAAATCATATTTTCTTAGCTTTATTATTTCTGGTTGAAGTATTACTATTGTAATTCTCAATCCATTTTGTAGGTATTGGAACAAATATATGTTCAAAAATATGTACATATATATTGACATATGTACATATATATTGACTTCTAAGTAATATATCCTACTATTAAAAGGAACCAGTGCACCAAAAGAAATAACTGATTCCAGATCTTCAGGAGAAAAGGTGCAAAGTGAGATTTGAACACCTTCTGCTGGACAACAAGGAAGTGTCTAACAGTTATGGCATCATGTCAAAAGTGTAAGAGGCACTACATAGCTCCTGGTTTGGTGGTGCAGTGGAGCATGCCTGGCTCCTCTGTTCCCCCTGCACCCACCCCCACATGTGGTACAAGCTAAGTTTGATGGCCAACCCAGCACAGGCTGGATTTTCGCATATCAGTCAGGCTTTGGTTTTGAAAATGGCATGTTTTTGAAAACACACTTGGCACACTTGCCTGAGACTGATTCATTAAGACACTGTCTCAGGAAGACAGGAAGTTCCTGTCTTCAGATCTCCAAGACTTTGGATTCTAGCATTCAGACCTTCATGTTGTCGCTTCTGATGGTGGCTTTTGTTCTGGCGTAACCATCATGCTGCCTAGAGCTGTACATTGCTGCTTAATTCTCAATATCATCTGTGGACCAGCACTGTTGCTCTGTGCCCAGTACTTCTATGAGCTGTCTGCTGCTTACTTGTGCCTGGTACCACCAAGAGGTGTGTGCCGCTGGCCTGTGCCCTGACATCACCTTTGACCAGCTCTGTTTGCCTGTGCCCGGTGCCTCCTGGAGGTACACACTGGTGCCTGATCCTTCACATCACTGCCTGCTGACAGGTGCTGCTGGCTTAAGTGTGGCCACTTCTAAGAGCTGTCCACTGCTGCTGACCCTCCAGCACTACCACCTGACTAACTTGCCTACTCCAGCACCACTCATGCTGTCCAGCCTAGTCTCCGGACTGCTGCTGCTGGCTGCTATGGCATCACCTCAGCAGTGCCACCTGTGATTACCTCCAGCTGCCATGATAAATTGGGTCCTGGTCCACTGCTTATCACTGTGCCACCAGCTCCAGGCTCTCGTCGGAGAGACAATGCCATCATTCATGAGCAGATTTTGGTTTGGACTCTGGACACTGTGAACACTATTGGAGGTAGGACAGATGGTCACCCATGACCTTAGATTAGAAACTCCTTTATCTCGTCTCTCCCAACCCATGTAAATAAAGCCTGTTGTTGCATTCTGAGTCTATGCTGTGTCTTGCAGTTGTAAGTGCATGGAGAAGGACCCCTGATTCGCATGATCTCAATAGGACACAGGAGGGGGCTGACACAGAATAAATCTTGGAAAATCTGAGTCTCCAAAATAACAATGGTAATAAATTGCAATATATTGAATTTTTAAAAACTCAATCCATGAGACTTGGAAAGGAAATATGGGAAGGAAGGAGAGCAAAAGAGAGAGATGGGAAAAAAGTGCAGAGAGACTGAGAAAAAGTCCATGTGTAGTTATGTGGGGGGTGATAACGGTGAGAGGGGAGGGAAGGAAAAAGAAAGGGATCAAGGAAGGAGGAAGAGAGAGAGGGTAGAAGAAAGAACAAAAGAAAAACACTTAAAGAAGAACAGAATAATGACAGTTGACTCAGCAAGAATCATCACCGGAAGCTAAAATCAGGTTGCTAAAGACACATTTTCTCCCTGTAGATTACTTCAGAGTATCAGTCCATAAAGAACTTGCGAATTACAAGAGTGAAAAATAAACTTTATAATGAAAAGATCTACTAATCACCATCTTAACCAGATGATCAGATTTATCATCAATAGAACAAGTTGTCTCCATGTGTCCTTTGATGCGAAGCAATAAGAAGTGCACATCATCTCTGTCAAAAATGCTGAACCCAGAGGTTCTCAAATTCTTGCTCAACAGAATCAGCATCACTGGGAATTTGTTAGAAATGCAAATAACTGGGCTCCAAGCTACAACTACTGAATCAGGAACTCTACAGTGGGCCAAGCAATCTAGGTTTAACAAGCCTTCCTGACGATTCTGAGTCATACCAAAATTTGAGAACCACCGGTTTAACCTGAATATAAGTAAAACAATGAAACAAATCCAGATCATCAAACATTCTATTGGCCTGAACTCTTCAAAAAATTCAAATCCACAAACAACAAAAAAGTAGTGGCTGCAAGGGGCAGTGGGAAGAAAATTTTGGCTGAATTTTAATCTTCATCTTAATGCTAAAGAGATATTACAACCTAATGCAAAAAGTGAATTTTAATTGGATTCTGAATTTTAAATTTAAAAAATTATCATGATAGCCATAACTTATCAGTTTACTTTCAAATGATGGAGGAAAAACAAACACACAAAAGTAAACAATAAATAAAATCTATACAATGTATGTTGGAAGAGAGTTAAATCTGAAACCATTTAAGAGCTGATGGATATTTCACTGAGCTATTTTTCAGATTTTCTGTAACTTTGAACATTTCCATACAAAAAGTTGCATAAAAATGATGTAAAAATATGCCTAAGAACCAAAAAGGGGAATACTGAAAACAAAAACTAAAATCAACAAACGAAACAATTCTATAAATTGTTTTAGTAAAATGAAAGACTAAAGCATTGTGAAGCAACCAAAGAGTTTGACAATCACAGTGGTAGAGTTGAGATAATGGGGTGAGTCACTTACTGAGCTCTGACAGTTTTCACCCATGTATTTTATAGCCACCCACACGTAGACTATATTAAAAGTGCTGTACTTCCCATTTTTTTCCTTTACTACAGAGGAAATGCAGGGAGAGTTAATAATATCATCAACCATAAGCTTTTAAGGTTCGGCATCCTAATAAAACTGATGAATCTTGACTTGCAGCCTCAGCAGTTAAATTACTGCTATGAAAATCATTGCCAATGGCCAAGTTGCATGAAAGAATAATTATACATGTTTACTGTTAACCATCAGTCAAGTCCAAGTACTATGAGATAAAATATGAAATCCAATTAAATGTGAATGCAGTTTGAGGGCCTACCTGCCCCAAGGAGATGAACACACACACACACACACACACACACACACACAGAGTGAGTACAATAACTTTCTTTGAATAATTTTTCTGGTAATTAAAAAAAAATCTATGGAAAAATAGAACCAAAAAGGCCTAAATAATATCCATAAAAGAGGGGTCAATTAGCACAAACAAATCAATAAAGAAAGTGCTATGTTAATGGAAGTATTAAACCTTTCATTTTATAGTCATCTGTTCTTGAGAAATCGTACCAGCAAGATGTTCTCTCCATGTTTAAAGTGTATGATTTATGACTGACTTTCTTTACAGCTTTTATGAGAAGGCATTTTTTAGCTGTCCCACGTGAGTTGCTAACATCTGCACTGATGAAAGAATTGCAAAGAGCAAAATTCACAAAGGATTACCACTATCAGATTTTTTAAAAGAGAAGCAATACATTATAATTTGATGTACTGATAGTTTTTGAAGTACTTTCCAATGTAAACTTCAAAAGATCATAATGAATATTTAATTTCAATGCAGCACACATTGAGAGTTCAAATTATTGGCCACTAGAAAACTAAATCCACTGATAAAAGAATGTAACCACTTATTACAACTATAAGTATGATTTTGAGCTGTGATTATATGTAAATCTAATGTCTCTACAACTGATAACTGTGGGATTAACTGGATATTTCTGCAACCTTAAAATAGGGTAAACAGTCAATAGTAAGAGGAGTTAATCAGTTAATGGATAGCAGTTGCAGCTGCAAAATGAATCACCATTCTTTGAAAATCTGAATTTTAATCTTGAATGGTCTCTATACTATAAGTGAGCACTATTTTGAAGACTTATTATTAAGTCTCTTATCCTGTCTTCAGTTGCCAGCTGCATATCCATTAGACTTAGGGACAATAGCAAATTCCAATTGATGAACAACTTGAAATTGAGGGTTCCTGAGTGAGTGTTCTTAAATTAAACAGGGCCCTAGGAAGGAATCACACACTTGTGTTTTAGATTGTATTCTATGCAGATAGATTGACCTTTGTCTGAATTATTCCACCACTTACAAATTGTGTAATCTAATGAATATTATATCACTTATCTGCCTTTATTCCTCCATCTGCAAAACTGGGGACATAATAGTTATCTGGCATATGGACATGATGTGATGATTACATAAAATAATGTATACAATGTATTTGTAGAGATTTTGACACATAGTAAGTGCCCAGGGAAATTGGCTAGGATAATTGATGCTGCTGTTATAGAGCATTATTATTTGATATAATCCTATCCTAATGACTTTTACTAGTGTTTGTCCATGAGTAGTTTGTGCATTGTTCGGGGTAGTGGTGGTGGTGGGTGTGTGTTGGGATTTTGGGGAGAGGGAGGGTGGAGAGCAAAGTGTGGCGGGACCCAATGGACAAGGGTGCTTTGGTGGTGGGTGTGGTATGGTAACCTACACCTGAAGGGGTGTGATCCTGTACCTCTGAATCATATACAGTATTCTAACCAATGTTATCTCAGTAAAAACACAAAGAAAATAATCCAGTCAAAAAATTGGCAGAGAAGCTAAAAAGAAACTTCTCCAAAGAGGAAATGCAAATGGCCAACAGGCACATGAAAAAATATTCAACATCACTTGCAATCAGGGAAATGCAAATCAAAACTACAATGAGATACCATCTTACACCAGTGAGAATGGCACATATTAAAAAAACTAACAACAACAAATGTTTGTGAGGATATGGAGAAAAAGGAACTCTCCTGCACTGCTGGTGCAAACTGGTCCAACCACTATGGAAAGTTGTGTGGAGATTCCTCAACCTACTAAAGATAGAGCTTCCATATGATCCAGCAATTCCACTCCTAGGTATTTACCCAAAGGACACAGAAACATTAATTCCAAAGGGCACCTGCACCCCTATGTTTATAGCAGCACAATTTACAATAGCTAAGCTTTGGAAACAACCCAAATGCCCAAAAATAGATGACTGGATCAAGAAGATGTGGTACATATACACAATGGAATATTACTCAGCAATCAAAAAAGATAAACACATGCAGATTGCAGCAACGTGGATGGAGCTAGAAGGGATCATGCTCAGCAAAATAAGCCAGAAAGAAAAAGAAAAATACTGGATGGTTTCACTCATAGCAGGAATCTAGAAAACCTAAATAAGGGACCAGGAAAAAGAATAACTATAAGAAAGAAAAAATCAAAATCAACAAACAACTACAAACCAGAGACACACTATAAGGGGGGGGGGCGGGAAAAGGAGGGATTGGGGTCAAAATAAGGGGGTTGCAATTGTATGGGGAATATAAAAATAAAATAAAAAAAAACCTCAATGATCATACTCTTGAGTGAACAACTTAAACTCATCACATCTAAATATAGATATCAAAAAGTTAAAAAAAAAATAAAAAGACAGTTCTGGGAACTCTGTCTCTGGTGGAGGCCTGTTACCCATAATTTCCTTCTATCATTTTTCCAATATTCTACCCCATTTAGGAATGTCCATTTGAGATATTGTTTATACAGAAGAAAACTATGCAGAAATTTAAACAAACATTGGGCACCGATAATGTCAAATATTCCCACTCAACTTACTCCCTAAATATAACTGCAGATTTACTGATTTATTATCACCTTCATCTACCTTTTTTCTCAGTCCCATGATTCAATAGTTTCAGAATAAATGTTTTTCCTTTGGCAAGATACTATTTTTTTTTTTTTTTGGTGGGGGGTTGGTTTTTAAATTCTTTCCAAGACTGACCCTATGGAATTCTCCTCTTGAATCCTTAAACTGAATTAATTCTCTGTGGTGCTTATTTGGTCTCAAATGAAGCGACACTGAACAAATGCAGAACTCTGAAGTTCAATGTTGACATTAATAAGCACCTAGATGGGCCCGTTCTTTTCTCGTCTATTAGTATAATCACGATTTTGTGACCAAATGGTTGCTGACATTGGCAAATGAAGACAGGCGATAATTGCCCGTTATCCAAAATGAGAAACAGAACTGCAGTTGTCTGTGAACTCTGTAAGAAAATGGACCATATATATCTTGTTTCTCACTGCATTCTCAACTAGCAGAGTGGTTGAATGATAAAATGAATGGCAGGCAAAACGTAAGAGAGAGTGAGAAAGGGAGGGCAGAGGTATAGAAAGAAAAAGGACAGTTCTAATCTCCGTTCCACTGTCAGAATGAAACATTTGATTGTCTTTTTTAAAAACATGCCACAAAAAATGGTTAAGTTACATGTTTAAAAACTGTTTAGGCTAAAAAAAAAAAATAAAGATTAGGGGACAGCTCAAAAATAAATGTGAAAACTGATCAGGCAGGTGAGCTGTTGTCTACCAAGACCCCATTAAAAAGGGGGGGGGAGGGAAGGCTTAAATAGTAATATTTATAAGGAAGCATTTCCTCACAGATATGATTATTAAATACTAAATAAGATTATCAATTGGCCATATAGTCTTCCTTTCTCAAATGTCTTTGAAAACAACAAGAGTGATGCCCATCTGCCTAGAACAATTTAGGACTATTTCTGCCAAGATGACTTATCAAGCTTCATTCCAATGCTGATAAATTTTTCATTGTTCCTTTCTAGCTATGTCCAAATGGCCATTATAAGTAATCCCCTAGGATATTAACATTTGGAGTACATGTGCCTACTGAGGCTTTTAATATAAATGAACATTTAGAGAATAATTTAGGATTGGAAGTCTCAACCATTTCACATTTCATGAAAGTATGTCAAATTTATGTCAGACTTTTAGATGGAGGACTATATTTTCCCCAATAGAATAGCATGGTTTGTATATAAATTGAGCACTCACTTGGGATAGTATGTAACTGTATGGTGTAACAGTAGAGAGGACACCACATTTAAAAATTTAAAACAAAAACAAAAACATTTGGCAGTTAATCTTAACCATTCTGCTATAAACGTACAAGAAAATAACACAGAAAAAGATAAAAGAAGTTCTTTAAACTTTTTCAATTATTCAAACTAGCAAGAAATAATTTAATGTCAATGGATATTTCCACTGACTCACATCACAAGTAGCTTCGGTAATTTTGCCAAACTCTCCTAGGCCTAAAATGTTTCACTCAGTAATGATTAACTTACAGCAATATTTCTATTAAAGATGTATTTGCATCACCCAATATGAAAGTAAATAACTGATAAGCAATACTTAATATTTATTAAAGGTGTGCTATGTGCCAAGCACTGTATTAATTAGGACTTTACATACACTTAGGAAAAACACATTAAAAAGAAACTTTCTCTTTCAGTCTCTCTTACTTTATTTATCATTCAACAAATACTTTCCCAATTTTGACCCATCCAGCCACTCTGCTAGTTGAGAATGCAGTGAGGTATATACAATCATTGTGACTATTTTACAAATGAAAAACACTTGAGATTTTGAATGGTAATGTGAGATATGAGTATGGATTAGAATGAGAGAAAAATCTGTTCTAAAATGTGGATTTAGTGGAACATTACCTCCTCTCCTTACTGGGCCAGCCACCAGAGGGTTCCTGGCCTCTGGCAGTTGCACTGAGACACTCAGACCTTCTCTTCCTCGGAGAATCACTTCTCAGAGACACATAGGCCATATGTGATTACAGTGGCTCCTTTACTTATTGAGTGACCAATATGAGAGGTGTGAATGAGGAGAGTCAAGGATAATGTCATAGTTTTGGACCTGAGTAAAATGTGTCAGAAATGTCATTTTCTGAGATGGGGAAAATTGCAGAAAGGACATCTTTGGTAAAGGTAGAAATTGGAAGCTTTATCTTGGGCATGTCAAGTTAGATGTGTTTATTAGACAAGCAGGTGGAGTTCCTAAGTAGGCAGGAGTTCAGGGGGAAGGCCCACGCTGAATAAAGATGCACAATTTTTGCGCATCATGAAACTAGAGGACATGAGTATAGGTGGAGAAGGCAAGAGTACATTGGATTGAGTCCTGGGACATTCCAACATTTGAGGTCTAGAGAAGCTGAGAGAGAATGAGAGTGGGATTCTAAGAGAGTTAGAAGGATAAAAGAGGGAGTGGTGCCCAAGAAGTCAGTGAGTGCAATCATTATTTCAAGGGGAGAGTGATAGTAACCTATACTCATGTACTGCAGGTAGGTCAAGTACAATGAAGACGGAGGATTGATGGTTGGATCTAGCAACCTGTAAATCAATAATATCCTTGACAAACTGACAGTCAGCTCCAGATACACTTCTTTTTTTCATTTCCCATTAAAAATTCTTTCAAATCATAATTTTTAATGCCTGCATGATATTTGGTAATATAAATGTAGAGTGATTTAATAAAATTTATATTTAGGATGTTTAGATTACTTTTAATTTTTTACTTTTATAAATAATGCAAAATTATTCTTGAATGTAAACCACTGATACTGTATTTAAGGGAATTCAAGTGAGTATAGCATTCATGAAAACAGTGTAAAACAACAAGGGAAATTCTGTTACTAAATAGCATATATAATTATTCTTTGTAAATCTTATTTAATTACAATATTTAACACTAAGCGGCTGTTTATAATAATTACTATTTTACAATAGTTATAATATTGTAATAAAGAAGTTGGAAAATTCTGGTACATAATAATTTCTTAATAGTGCTGTTTTTATTAGCTATTATTATATTCTCTTTTACTTCTGGAATGTGAATATGTATTGCTACTGTGTTTTCACCATCAAAACTTAGGATCTTGGCCTTTCCTTCTTGCCTATAAAGTCAGAAGAGAGACACTGGTTACTCTGACAACCTTAAAGTGACTTCAGGAATGTCACCAACAGCATAGCATGGCTTTTGAGACCAAATCCAGCAACCAGAACGTTATCATTTTCCTCAATAAAATTCAAACAGCTATCAGTGAGTACAAAGACTGTGACTTTTGGCTGTTCTTAACCAGATGGATTTTGACACACTTCAGGATGGCAGAATTTGGCTGTCTGGCTTCAACCCCTGCTTGTTCTAGTACAGTTCCCTTGCATCGGAAGCACTTCCAAAAGGGTTGGCCTTCAGACCTGTGCCTAAATGAATATTTTTGTACTGATTAGCACTTCTTCATATGTGCATATAAATGGCAATTTATAATGATACTCTATAGTTCACAAAACATTTCTTATTCCATTAGTTACCCAATGCTCAGAAAACAGCATGGATAACAAAATCTCCCCATCAGGCCACCATTTTTTACTCTTCTCTATCCTTCATCACACATGATCAAAAAGTACCTAATCTTTATTTAACATCATCCATGGATCCTAAGTGTCTGTAAGATAGCACACATGTCTGAATGTGGCATCTACATTTCCTTTGCAATCTCTTCAATCTCTCCCACTACTGCCCATAATCCATTCTGTTCTCCAACCTCAGATCTCCTGTGAGAGCTTCCCCTTCCTATGTATATGCGCTTTGCTCAGTCTGTCTCTTCTGCTCTATGCAGTGTCTCTCTCACTACTTGGCAGGGCAAAGGTTTTGGAATTAGATACACCTATGTCTCAAATAGGTTTTACATTTACTAGTTGTGTGGCCTTGGAAATTACTGAGCTTCTTAGAACCTCTCTTTATGTCATCTGCAAATGGTGATAATAATAATGCCTTTTATGAATAGTGGTGAATTACATAAAATAAGACATCAAAGGTATCGGGCTGAATAACCATAATTTTTCAAAATCTATTTTTGAGTAGATAGCACATGATTCAAAACTAAAAAAAAAAAAAAAAAACAATGTTTGAAAGAACAGATTTTCCGAGGCCTCCCTGGTGGCACAGCACTATGAAACAATCTGCTGCCTCTACAGCACGAGTTCAATCCCTGGACAGCCAGAGAGCTACCCACATGGTGCAGGAGACTTCTCCTGCCTAGCCTGCTGTTCCCCTCAGCAGTGTGTTTCAGTCAGTCTGCCTGTTCTGTTCCCCACTCTGTCTCTGGTGAATCCTTTCAACCCCTCCCCCCAACACACACACATCTCTGGCCTGTACCCCAGCTCTTATATGCGTAAATAAATAAATTGTTAAAAAAAGGATAGATTAACCTTTCAACCCATCTCCCAGATGAAGTTCCCCTACCGGAGGCTTTATTTTCCCCAATATTTTGCACATCATTTTAAGAGATATTACACACAATGGTGGTATACATATATAGTCTTTCACATCTTTCCTATCTTACCTCATAACAGATCTTGTAGAGCCATTCTTATTGCACATAAACATCCATTTTATTTTTTTTTAAACAACTGTAGTGCTTTATGTTATGGATGCACCATGTTTAAATAAATCATTCCCCTATGGATAGACTTTAAAACTATTCACAGTCTTCTTTCCTCAACACTTTATTTTAAAAGTTTTCAAACATATACAAGTTGAATTTTCCAGTAAACACTCACGCATCCACTAGTTAGATTCTATAAATAATATTTTAATAATTACTTTATCATTTATCTAATTTATCTGTCCATACTGCTTATATTTTATTAATTTCAGAATATGTCACATATACCATTAGACCTCCATCAAAATACTTAATGCATATCATCTATAATTGGATGTTAAACTTTTGCTATTACTAGTTGTGCTGCAATAAAAACTTGTATAAACACTATTGTACATGTGTGCATATTTCTTAGAAAATAAATCTCTGAGAACGTGCACTTAGAATTTTAAGGGATATTGTCAAATTTCCCCTGTTGAGATCATAACATTTGACACAACCACCTGAAATGTAGGACTCACTCTCTTTTAACTTTTACATAATTATTGAATATTTAAATATTTGCTAATACCAAAGGTAAACAAATATCTTATAATCTCATTTTGTGTGTATGTATTTTTTTCTTTTAAATACAAAATAAAGCAATGACTTTGGTTTGCATTGTCAGGCAGAATGTCACCGCAAACAATGGTTTTCTGGCTCTGACCACTGGCTATAATGTAACAGAATCATGTTAAGGGAAATGGATAAAGTGAACACCACTTCTTACCATGCCCCCTCATATTGCCAGCCTCCCTCTGCCATCATGTTGGATGTGGCAGAGATCACTCATCAATCAGTTCAGGGCAGAACTACAGGGAGGGGCTGATCACTGTGTTCTCCACCTACACCCAGACTTACCACCACAGAAGTAACTGTGGCTGTAGCCTGGACTCCTGTGCAGGAATGTGGCTCTGGCAGTGGCTGACAAGAGGGCAAAAGGACCTCTTGTTAAATGAAGATGTTGGATGAATGAATGAATGGTTCAGCTGCAGGGGTCAAGAAATAATTCATTCAGGCAGATGTCTTTGACACCTAACTCCCAAACCTGCCAGCTGCATGAGCAGAAGCCATCTCCCTTGGAAAAGAGGTCAGTGGGATTGGAGGCCATAGTCTTCCTATCAAGTCTTTCAAGGAAAGGGCTTCAAGGTGCAGGGCTCCTGGTCCTTCTCTTAACCATATCATCCACTTTTCCCACTCTCACTTTGTGTGCTTCTTCTTTGCTACCACCTTGCTGTTTGTTGATGTGTACCTTGCCCCCTTGCTTCTATCACTCTCAAATTATCAGCTGTAAGAAGGAGATGATTCTCTGTATCTGTGTTTCTCTTTCTTCTTTTCCTTTTCTTTTTCTAGAAGAATTCCTCATGGGGTCAGGCTTCTCAAAGTCTTATGACTTTACCTCTTCCTTGTCCTCATCAGGTATCAGGGAGTATGTGGTTCTACCTGGTCACATGAAACAATCCTTTATAGCCACACTTCCTGCAGCCTTAAAGATGATCTTCTGTCCAGTGGAAGGACCACCTCTGTCTCTCTTCTTGGTCAATGATAATGTTGTTAGGGTTGACGTTTTTCCCAGTCCCTTGGTTGACAGCTTTTATCCTACCATTTTTCATCTCTTGGCCAATAAGCTCCACCCAAAATATGTATAACATCTACTATCTCAGAGGGTTACTTCACGAAAGAGGATGACATGAAAATCTGATGGACTACACCTTGCTTCTGACAGCCTGGGATTTTGACAAAATCCATAGTCTGTCACCATAACAACCTCTTTTTGGAAAATAGTGTAGAGATCAGGCAAGTTTTCCATGGTCTCAGATCTTGTTGAATTCATCCTTAGTGTTCTGTGGCTCCTCCATTTCTCTCCTGAGAAAGCTAATTCATGTGTCTCATTTATCAGCACCCAGTCCCCCAACTGCAGCATTGTGCTGACATGCCAATTTCTATTTTTTTTCTTTTTAATATGTTTAACAGCCACATGGATTTCTTTTTCTTCCAACTCTCTATTCTTCTGCCCACTTTTCTACTAGACTACTAACCTTTCATACTAATTAGAAGTTTTTATATATAAAGGAAATGAGCACTTTCCAGTATGAATTGCAAATATTATTTCCAAGTTTTTCATTTCTTTGATTTTAATATGACTTATTTTTCCCAGAAAAACTTAATATTATTATACCTCAGTAAATTTATAATTTACCATAGATCAGTATACATACTGATCTAGTGTTTCTTCATCATTACTACCCGGGTCTCAACCTTCACAATGGTTCACTCAAACTCCACCGAATTATTTGCAAGGTCTAATTGTGCTGTGTCTTTCCCACCTATGAGTTCTTTTGTATGCTTCTTCTTCATGGAACATACTCTCAGAATTCTTGTGTTGGCTGGTTGCTACCAGTCATTTAATGCTTGGCTAGAAGTCTGCTTCTATAGCTACGGGTTTCCTTATTCCCCAAGGCTGGCTTCAGTGGTTTTGCCCTGTGTTTTTCATAGTATAGCATTGTGCATCCTGGTCAGAACATTGTGCTTCTTTAATGTAATTCACTATATCCTTGCTTTTTTCCTTAGATCCTTGGAGAAAAGGACTGATTTACTCATGCATTATTGCGTTTAGTTCAGGAACTGGCATATAAGGAGGCGATCGATAAATGCTGAAGAAAAAAATGAGGAGACAAGAAAAAAGGGAATGATGGCGAGAGAGAGCAATATATACAAGGTGTTATAGACTGAGTTGTGTCTCCCTCTGCACCATTGTGTCTCTCCCCCGCCAATTCATCTAAAGAAGCTCTAACTCCCAGTACCTCAAAATGTAACTGTAGAAACAGGGGCTTTAAAGATTTAAGGTAAAATAATGAGACCCTTAAAGTGGGCCCTATACCAATCTGACTGGTATCTTTATTAGAAGAGGAAATCTGCACACACAGACATAGCAGGGAGCACTGCACAGAGGAAAGACCCTATGTGGCCACAGCAAGAAGGTGGCTGCCTGCAAACAAGGGAGAGAGGCCTCAGGAGAATTTACCCACACCTTGATTAGGACTCATCATCTCCAAAACTGTGAAAAAATACACCTATGATGTTTAAGTCTTCCAGTCTTTGATATTTTGCTCTTGTGGCCCCAGCAAACTAAAACACAACCCCCTAGAAAACTAATAAGAGGGTTAGAAGATACAAAAGAAAAGATGGCTAGGTTAAGAGCTATCTAAGTGTAGACCATTAGAAGTATATAGAAGATTCTTATGTCTTGGCAAGTATGTAACAACTGAGAGAAAACATGGTCCTTTATTTTCTACTCAGAACAAAGAGATGAAGCTGACTTTAAAGTGAAGTCTGTTTTCTAGATTATAATGTGAACATATAATTAAATTTTATTTTGATTTGGTAAGGCTCTCTTAGTTATAATTCTCATGCAGTTCAGTCATAAACTATAATGGATTTACATGGTGAGAATTTAGTCTGATTATAATAAGCCACTTGAGCTTAAGAGGCACATGCATTCAGAGTACTATTGCATTGTTGGGCCTGTTTAGAAATCCCCATAATTTTTAGTCTGTCAATAAATTTGGATGGTATTTTTCTGATTTAGAATTTCTTTCTTTACTACTGGGTTAGTTTGTTTCAAAGAGATGCTTTTCTTAGAAAATGAAATTTGACACACTGGCACACTCAATGGCATTATGTAAAAATTACTATGGGACATGAAATCTTGGGAGTGCTTTTGTGGTCCTGTTTCACTTCTTATGGTGGCCATACTTTCATATTGAAAACTACCCGCCAACTTTGACAAACCATTCATTTTCCTTCATGTTTTGGGTAAGTCAATCAATATATCTATGCCAGTACATAAATCATTAAAGTGAAATAAACTAATGGTGGCTTTGCATCTCAAAATATGATTGCAACTGTGAAACTGTAGTCTCTCTAGATTATGATAGCTATGATCTGGAGGCTACATGGTTAATTTCCCTGACAGACTATAAAAATCACTCAGCTAGGAATGGTGAAAGCTGCTAATCAGGAAGATAACCTTTGAAAGCCTTGTTCCTTTCATAATGGTTGCTAGTTAAATATGAACATCTGGGAAATCATTATGAATTCATTGTGCATAAATCTATTGCCCCATGTACAGAATTCCTTTTTATTACAAACAGACTTTCTATAATAAGGAAAGAACAAATGTATCACCTTTTTTTTTTTACTATGCACATATTTGATGCAACGTTTATTAACAAAAATGGACGTTGCTCTTCGATGTCCATAACACTAGCCGTAAAATGAGGATAATCATACTTAGTTGAGAACATATCTAAAAGATTTAATGATTTAGCAATGCTTTGAGAATTTAAGTGCTTTGAATGTGCTAATTTTTATGATGCTGTCTCAGAGGTTCACTTTGATATTTATCTTATGTGTACATAATATAAATAAAATTAAATGTCCTTTCATTTCACATATACAACACAGGTTGATAAATTTAAGTGATTTCCACATGCCATTATTTATTCTTCTAATACTCCACTGGTAATCTAGGCACAATCTTTCAGTATGTAACCTACACTATTCAGTGAAGTTATTTGTTCTTGATATCTTGTAGTATAAATGGCCTGAAGGACTAAGTCAGTTATAAGTGAAAAGTCAAAGAGGGTCTGTAGCGGCAGGAGGGCACAGTGCAGGATCTCTATGATCCGAGCAGACGGGTGAAGGAGGAGTCTTGGAGCCCTCAGTAAAGCCTGTAAATCCTTACAGGCTTTTATTGCATTTACCAGATACATGGCAGGCAGGGTTGCTGGTGGGGCCAGGAGGCTGGCAGGCCTCCTAGCCCCTGGCAAGTCTTCACTCTTTCTGGGCTCTCTGGCGTTCTCTTGTGGTGTCTGCCTCTCTTTCACTCTGCTGGCGTCCCCGTGATGCTACCCTTATAAGCCCAGTCTCAGGCCAGGTGTACCCACCTACATATGCCCACACCCTACTCCAGGTGCCCACCACCAGGCATGCATTCAGGACCGCAAGGATCCATCATCAATCCTAATGGCGGGAGGACAGAAAAGCCTGACAATTATTTACCCTACAGGGTCTTATAAATTTAACTGAATATTTTTCCCACCTAGCAAAACTTGATTGCCAATGCTGAAAGATGTTGAGAGGCCCTCTTCATGCCACTGGAAAAGGAACACTGAACTTTACACAATGGGAAACAATGAACAGATTATAGCTCTGCCTAATTGTATTAAGACACTAGGGCTCTTCTGTTATAAATCTTAGTTTTCTGAAGTGTGTAACTAGGACAGACCATAATCCCAAAAGAAACTTAATTGAAAGTTGTTTTTAAAAACATGGTAGAAGAGATTTCTCCTTTTAGTGTTGCCAAATAGAACTGACTCTGGATGTTTCTTCATTGTCACTTCAGCCAAGTTAGACCATAATGAGAACCAGTCTTCTTGTCTTTAAATTTAACAGCTTAAATAAAATTAAAAATCTAAATTCATTATTAATATCCATAAAAAGAGCCTTGAAAAATTTCAGCATTAGAGTATACATTTATCCATAATAGTAACATAGATATGCATAATATAACCCACAGGCAAATTATTGTAGCTCCGTTCATTTATGCTTATGGATAAGGGATTTCTTTTCCCAACAATGTTTTCCTGCATTAATATTAGAGAAAATATTTCAATACAACAATGTGAAAAAAAATTATAGCTAAAATAGAAGGATAAAATGCTACGTAAATTAGGTCAGAAAATCTTGTTAGGGACCCTCATAAGATGCAATTTACATTTGTGACACTTAACAAAACAGTAGTTGAATGAGTGTCAGTATGATTAGTTTGTTATTCATCTCTCCCATCAGACAGTGAACAGGAGTGCTGAAGCACTTGTTTTGAAAAATAACTATCTAAGAAGAGGGGATAAGGGCAAGTAAGAAGAACTAACATTTATTGTCTGCGTACTATATGTCAGCTTCTATAATACAGATGCTTCATTTCCTTTATTACTCGCAATAGCTCTGGACAGAAAAGTATTAGAGTCTCCATTAAGCAGCTGGAAAATAGAAGAGATTAAGTGACCATCTCCATTAGGAGAGCTAAGTCCAGGACTAAATCCCAACCTAGGACTTTTTCCATTTGACCATAATGCATCCTCAAGGCAAGAAATCCTTTGGCTTTGATTTCATGAAGTGTAGTTATCATATGAAGATCTTAGCTATCATAATATAGACAATATAATTTCGCACATTTTAATCATATTTTGAGACATTACTTGACCTCACTTAATGATTTACATGCCACTACAGATGTACTGATTAACCCAAAATAGGAAAGAAAATGAACAGTTTGTCAAAGTTGGCATGCATTGTCTTTCTCCAGACTTTACATGAGTAGTACATAAACTCAGTTGCAAATTGAAATCAGGTGAGGAACAATTTAAAAAGTATCTGGTCTCAGAACCAAAGACCCTGACTCAGAAGACCTGGACTTATCAGAGGCATTTCTAGTTTAAAAGATGCCTACAGGTGAATCTAATGCATATTTTGGCTTAGAGCTCTGTTCTTTCCAAATCTAGCAAATGCACTATCACTATCCTTCTCCAAATTTTAAGCAGCTTCCTAGTTAAAAGGGGAGGAAGTGTATGCATACTGACATTTACTGAACATCTTCTTAAATTCCAGGTATTGTATACAAGGTTTTCACATATTATCACCCTCCTCATGTATCTTATTTAGCAGAAATAGACGTCAATCTTATCAATGCTTACTTAGCCCAGTTGTTTCTTTAATCTTTTGAAAACAATAGACATACCTTATTTCTAGAATTTTATCACTCTCATAAAAATTTCAAACACCATTGTACATTACAACATCTCATTAATGTCCAAATAAAAAAATAGGAAAAAAGTCTTCTACGTCCAAGAAACTAAAGAGTTTATGTTGTGCTACTTCCTGATCCTACCTATTAAAATACAGTATCTCTATAGTCTTATGCAAGCCTCTGCCTCCAGGCTGTGTTTAAACATTTGACACAGAGCCGGGAATGGACTGCAATCGAGACAAGGCCATGCATGAGATGGGAGTTGGTTTCTGCTTTTCCAGATCAGAGCCTTACCCCAGGGTCCTTGCATGTGTTGCTAAAATCCAGGTACTGAAACTCTTCTTAGTGAAAGCATTCAGTTGTCTTGGTTTTGGCCATTGGTGGGGGATAGCAGGTGTTTTCAGTGTCACAGACCTGGGTTACAGATGATAGCCTTGGTGATCTACCTGGCTCTCCCTGCAAGTTCAGGCTCTAGTTATTCTATATTGCATGTTTCAAGCTCAAGCCAGTAATCACCATTCAGCACTCCCGCTCCTAGAGTTCTCTAATAGTGCAGCCTCTGTTCTGTGCATACCCTTATCCAGATGCAGTGCCAGATCTCTAAAGTCCCCAATATGGGTGTATGTCCTTGAATAAACAGCTGTTGGGGGATCCATACAGCAGTGTTGTGCAACACCCCAGGCCAGGAAGGTTCATTGTTGATTCGAACAGACAAAAAGAGAATTTTGGAGCCTTTTGTATCGCTAACATTACTTTAATGCTGAATCAGGGGACTGGACTCACAAAATAGACCAGCAGGCAGGGAGGCAAGCAGGCAGCATCTGAGCCTCTGTGAGCGTTTTTATCCTTTACCTCTCAGCTCAGATGACTATATTTACATATGCGCAGACCTGGTGCTCTCTGGCTTTTAGGCCCAGGTGTCCCTAATTATGGGTACATGTGTCAATGCTTTTGCAATTACACAGTATCACATGTGGGTAATGAAACCTGGGAGGAAAACAAGGCCTCAGGTAGTAGCTGTATAGGCTAACGATGTGGGAGGCAAAAAAAAGACCCTGAGTACCCCATGTTCCGTACAGCAGTCACCCCACCCTCTACTGAGTTATATAGCCCCAGTATAACTACACAGTTCAATTAAAGTTTTTCCTACCCCTTTCCACCAAACCATTGTTCTTGATGTATACTGCAGTTCTTCATTGTAGAGTCAGGAATAGATACGGTGCAGGTTTTCTAGGATCCAGCAGACCGGGTAAAGGAGGAGTCAGTGTCCTCAGTGGTTTTTTGCAGTTCTTTTATTGGGATTACCAGGTACACAGCAGGCAGGGGTGCTGGGGGGCCGGGAGGCTGGCAGGCCTCCCAGGCCCCAGCAAGTCTTCACTCTATCTGGGCTCTCTGGCGTTCTCTGTTTCTCTCTCGGCTTCTGTTCGTTCTCGGCTTCTTGGCTTTTGCTGCTTCTCTCTCGGCTTCTGCTGGCATCCCCGTGACGCCGCTCTTAAAAGCACAGTCTCAGCCCAGGTGAATCCCATCTACCTATGCCCACGCCCTATTCCAGGTGCCCGCCATCAAGCATGCATTCAGGACCACAAGGATCCATCATCTATCCTGATGGTGGGAGGGCAGAAAAGCCTGACATTTTTCCTTACCCTACATTCATTTTATCCTCTTAGAGGTTACTTTGTTCTGCAGCAATTTAGCTATTAACATATGGAGGAAGCTCAGCATCTTTACCTCCATCTTGCTGGATCCTCAAAACAAAGTATTCTCAATTCTTGCAAAGCCCTTCTGTAAGGTAAGTAAAGTAACAGGCTTTTCTGCCCTCCCACTATTAGGATTGCGGTCCTGAATGCATGCTTGATGGCGGGCCCCTGGAATAGGGTGTGGGCATATGTAGGTGGGATTCACCTGGGCTAAGAGACTGGGCTTATAAGTGCGGCGTCATGGGGACACCTGTAGAAGAGCAGAGTGAGAGAGAAAGCAAGGCCACGAGAGAACGCCGGAGAGTCCAGAAAGAGGGAAGACTTGCTGGGGGCTAGGAGGCCTACCAGCCTCCTAGCCCCCCAACACCCCTGCCTGCTGTGTACCCAGTAAAATCCCAATAAAAGCCTGAAAAGCCACTGAGGGCTCCAGGACTCCTCCTTTATCCTGTCTGCTTGGTCATAGAGATCCCGCACTGTGGCCCATCTTGCAGCTACACCTTCACATATATTTAATGGAACTCAAAGTTTTTCTCATGTGTGCTCTTGAAAAAGCCCTGCTAGATATCAGAGGTATACAAGATCTCATACTTCAACAACAAAACCCACAAATAACCTAATCAAAAAATGGGAAGCTAAATAGGCACTTCTCCAAAGAAGACATACAAATGGCTAGCAAGCATATGAAAAGAAGTTCACCATCACTTATCATCAAGGAAAGGCAAATCAAAACCACAATGAGACACCACCTCACATCTGTAAAAAGGGCCCATAGCAAAAAAAGACAAAGCTAACAAAAAGCAAAAAACAAGACAAAAAAAAAAAATAGAAACAATAAGTGCTGGAGAGGGTGTGGGAGAAAAGGAACTCTTACATTGTTGGTGGGAATGTAGACTGGTCCAGCTGCTATGGAAAGAAGTGTGGCATTTCCTTAAAAGATTAATGATCCTGTGGTATGACCCAGAAATTCCACTCCTAGGTATCTACCCAAAGGACACAAAAACATTAATTTGAAAAACAAAAAAACTTGCACTCCTATATTTATTACAGCACTGTTACAATAGCCAAGATATGGAAACAACCTAAATGCCCCAGAACAGATGGGTCAATCAAGATGTGGTACATATACACAATGGAGCAACTACTCAAAGATCAAAAAAGATAAACTCATGCCATTTGTGGCAACATGGATGGAGCTGGAAGGGATTATCCTAAGTGAAATAAGTCAGAAAGAGAAAGATGAATAGCAGATGGCTTCACTTACATGTGGAATATAGAGAAACTGAATAAAGGATCAGACAAACTATCAAACTCATCCCTAAAAGCAGACCATAGAAATGAAGCATCTAGGAGGGGAGAGGAAGGGAGGGGAGAAAATGGGGAGAGGGAGCACAAAATGGGGTGAGAGAGAGCACAAAAAATGGACTAAGGTGGAGGATTACGGGTACTTTGGTAGTGGGAGAACTAAGATGACCACAACTAAGGGGAGAAATCCTATTTTGTGAAAAAATTTACAAGGACTTAAAATAGAGCATATGTCAGAAAGAAAGAAAGAAAGAAAGAGGGAAGGAGGGAGGAAGAGATGGGAAAAGAAAGAAATTTTAAAAAAGATTGAGGACTCCAGAATCAGATGACATAAATTTTATTTTTTTATATTTTATTTTATATAATTATTACATCGTTTTTCATTTTTGCACAATGTATGCATTTTCATTTTGGTTATATTCCCCATACAATTCCCACCTACCCCCATTATTTTGACCCTAATCCCTCCTCTCCTTCCCCCCTGCCTCCGCCCCCACTAGTGTTTATAACTGCTCTGGTTTATAGCTCCTTGTTGATATTGATTTTTGCTTTATTATAATTAGTCTTTTACCTGGTCCCTTATTTAGGTTTTCTAAATTCCTGCTATGAGTGAGACCATCCAGTACTTTTCTTTTTCTTTCTGGCTTATTTCGCTAAGCATGATCCCTTCCAGCTCCATCCATGTTGCTGCAAATGGCATGAGTTTATCTTTTTTGATTAGATGACATAAATTTTAAATCTGACAGCATTTCCTATTTGTGTGACCGTACAAAGCATTTTTTTTCTTCTATAATAAAATCTTCTAAAACTTAAAATAGCCCTGCTAACGGCTATATGATGTCTGACAGAAGTTTTCTTTTCTGCTTTTCATATCTCCCATCCCCATAATGGTTGGAACTCTGTCTCAGAGGTCTTTAGTGATTCTAAATGTGCTTATCAGTTACCTTGGTCTGATGGATCATTGATTTACCACCACAACTTGCTGGACACTGTTGCCTCTGTCAAGTCTTGTGATCATTTCCATTGTTACCACTATCTCCTGTTGCTTTCCCGTTGCATTGACATCACACTGATAAATGGGAGTCATGGAGCAGTCTACATAATGCAGGATGCTTCTGAAGAGCAAGATCCTGGCCTTTTTATTGATAGAATAATCATACAGTATCAGTTGTGAGGGGAAGTAGGTCAAAAAGAATAGGGAGGGGGGCCTCTTGGGGGCACAGTGGGTTGAGCACAGCACTGTGAAGCTGTCCCCAGCCTCTGCAGCGTGGGTTCGATTCCCAGCCAGCCAGGGAGATTCCCACATGGTGCGGCAGACCTCTCCTATTGTGCCCACTGCTCCCCTCAGCAGTGCTTTCAGTCTGTCTTCCTGTTCTGCTCCCCACTCTGTCTCTGGTGAATCCTCTCACCCTCCTGTGCCTGTGGCTGGTACCCCAGCTATTGTATAAATAAAAAATTAAATCTTTAAAAAAAAAAAAAGAGGAGGGGTGAAACTAGAAAATGTGCTCTGTCATCTATAGTATCAGGGGTTGTAAGTCTTCCCTCCAGGCACTTCTCATCTGCTGGATGACTTAGTATTATAATTGCGATCAAGGCCAAGATCCCCATCCATGGTTTCAATCTAATCAACAAGGCATTCCACTGATAGCTTCTGGGGTCCCTTGTCATACATCAGTCAATGGCCCCCTGTGTGTTCCCAGTCATACCACATGATCTTTCCAGTCAATGAGTTAGAGTCCTTGAAAAGCTAGAGTTGCTTTGCAGTTCTTCACAATATGTAAAAGTTACTCAGTGTTGCATGAAAAATGCCTGAGTACCTGGAAATGCCTCATTCTCTGATTCAATGTTGTATTGTTCACAGTAGTAATAAAGTAGTGCTCCAAAGGCTTCCAGGACTTCAGCATTCCTTCTCATGTCTCCAGAGGATCTGCATGTTATTTTAAGTAGGAATGACTGATACACAAATTAAGTAATGGCCACCATGATAGTCTTAGACTATCGCCAACACAAGATTCCAACAGACCATCATCACCCCCAGTAATTACTAAATTTTTGTCTGTTATTAGATCAACATTGTCTAACATCATCTTCCCAGTGAAGCTCTCTCTTTCAAGAAGCAACAGTTAGTGTCTCCTCCTATCAACAGTCTTCTGGCTGGTTAGTTCTACCAGTTCAACTGATGTGCCCAGACATGAATTTTGGCGATGGACCTGACTTAGGTTCAAGCTAGAGACCACCATGATACTGTCATCAATATGAAACTACTTCCGAGGGTGTGATTTAAGAAAGATTGAGGTGTTGAAGGGGCAGACAGTCCTATCCTGTGCCTCTCTTTTGCCTTCCTCTGTATGTCACATATGGGGCATTGACTAGCCTGCATCTCTGACTAGATAGCTTGCTGAAAAAATTTCAGAAAAACTTCTACCTAGAAAATCATACCCCCATAATACTTACCTATTGAGTCAAAAGAAGAGCCTGGAAGAGCTGAAGAAGTAAGTTATCAGAAGCCAAGATTCTATGTAAACACTAACATACAAATTTATCAGATAGTAGAGTTTTTACTTTGTTTTGCTCCTTCTATGCATCTTTTCACTTCTCCATCCATCTTCTCAAAACTTCTTGTCCTCCCTCATTGGGTATCTTACTTATTTCCTGCCCATTCGTGTTGTCTTCTCAGGTCTTGCTGGGAAATGTGCTTAAACTATTTTCTGTCCAGGGCCTCCCTGGGTGGCACAGGCAGTTGAGCACCGTGCTGTGAAGCTGTCCACAGCCTCTGCAGCGCCAGTTTGATCCCAGCTGGCTGGAGAGGGTCCCACATGGCAGGGCAGACCTCTCCTGTCTCGCCCTCTGCTCCCCTCAGCAGTGTATTTCATCAGTCTGCCTGTTCTGTTCCCCACTCTGTCTCTGGTGAATCCTCTCACCCTCCTGCGAATCTGGCCTGTACCCCAGTTCTTGTATAAACAAACAAACAAACAAATAAATAAATCTATCTTTAAAAAAATATATTTTCTGTCCAATAATCCTATTCCTGAGTTAGTCTTTTCTGGTCCAGGTCCTAATCATTGGTACATTATTTCCTTGTTCTCATGTTCAAGATATTACCTTTTAGGGAACTGATTGGATGATACAGAAGGGAATTAGGGCAGTGAGAGAAATAAGGCTCTAGAATAATTGTATCTAATATTCTGATCCCATTTTGTTCCCAGGTTTGTGTGTCCTGAAATGCTGGGACTTTATCCTGCAGATAGTGGGTGGTGGTCGGGGTGGAAGGGTTGTTGAGAAGTGTTACATGTCAAAATTCAGTTTTCCCATAATGGGCAATGTAAACTAATAACCAAAGCAGGTTTTTATTAGGATATAATAGAAGGAAATGGTGAAAGAATAAAAAGTGAATCCGATTTAGGTCAAGGATATATGTCTGCAAGAGAAATGCAACTATTGGTACTGGCAAATAATTTGGGAGAAAATAAACTGTACTAAATTGGGGATAAAACATACTTCAAATAATAGTGTTTGAGGTAGCTAATCATGGAGAAATGGATATTGGATAGAGAAGGTACAAATATAAATGCAGAGAAAGGGAGTGAAAACTATGATACAGAATCATAATACCAAAGAAAAGAACAGAGAGAACCAAACACCAAAAACTAAATAAATCCTGGGAACACATACAGTCACTCAAGTAGAAAGTGAAAAAAGAAGATTCAGAGTTTAGCCAATAAGTGAACTTTAAAAGGTGACTTCTATCATACTCTTGGTAAATAGTGTTACCCAAGAAATAGTAACTGTTGCTTCACTTTACCCTCAAACAAGTTCTGGTGGGTTGATACCATACGCATCACCCTAATGCTGTCTTTTAAAATTTGTCTCCTAATGAGGTCTTTTTAATAGTTCATTAGCTACATATCCCTAAACTGAGATAAACACACACAAAGTATTATTATTAATACAAAGTATTACTAATGTTTTAAAAATTTGTATGAAAGGACAGGCAAGGCCTGAAATGTAGGAGTTTAAGAAATGCATGTTGAATGAATGAATGAATGAATGAATGAATATGTAAAAGTTTAATTTTGCAAAAAAGTGATTATAAAAATTAGAAATGAATTCTGAATAAAAATTTTCCATGGTGATGATATTATAAAAGTTTTCAAATAAGCACAATGAAAGAGACTCAGTAGCACAGCTTTTTTTTTTTTTTTAAAGATTTATTTATTTATGTATACAA
Organism: Talpa occidentalis; assembly: GCF_014898055.3. Taxonomy (NCBI): domain Eukaryota; kingdom Metazoa; phylum Chordata; class Mammalia; order Eulipotyphla; family Talpidae; genus Talpa; species Talpa occidentalis. The sequence continues at coordinate 61,771,753 of NW_023605194.1, forward strand.
GAACTGGGGTACAGGCCACAGGTATGGGGAGGGTGAGAGGATTCACCAGAGACAGAATGGGGAACAGAACAGGCAGACTGACTAAAATACACTGCTGAGGGGAGCAGCAGGTGAGTCAGGAGAGGTCTGCTGCGCCATGTTGGTAGCTCCCTAGCTGAGGATCGAACTCATGCTGCAGTGGCTGCGGATAGCTTCATAGGTTGTATCTTAACCCCTTGAGCCACCAAGGAGGCCCAGTAGTACCACAGCTTTTTATAAGAAAACTATTCTGAACCAATATTTAGTAAGCCTGGTGTTGAGTATCCATTGATACAAAAACCAAAGATGTTATGTTATAATTTAAAAGTCAAATGTTGTATAAGTGTTTTTTTTTTTTTTTCTTTTTCTGCACTTTACTAGGAGATACAGGGCAAAAAACTCTTTGGGCTTAGCCAAGTGTACTTATTAGTTATAGTTTTAGCCTCACAAACTAAACATATTTATAGAGGATTTGGGAGAAATCCCAAAGGAGACTGATCAAACAGATTAAAGGAATAAAAAAATGATAAGAAAATTGGCCCCAGATTGAAAGACAAAGAAATTTGGTTTATTTAACCTAGGAGAAGTAAATAGTAATCTTTAATTGTTCTACCAATGTGGCAAGCAGCTGTTCTGGTTCCCTGCAGGAAGGACAAGAGAAAATGAGCTTCTACATTGGAGACAGCAAAGTGGGCTGTACCACTAGATTTTCCCCCAAAAAATCTTCCTGCCTTGTGGCTAGGGTACACTGTTTGAAAGGACCTTGAAAGCAGGGGCATTTTCCTTTCTCTATACCTTTCTGAGCTTAAGTAAGTAGCTTTATATCTAAATAGCTACCCAGGGAATAGGGAGAAATACTATAAACAAAGAAATTCTTTCTCACTTTTACAGTTTTCACAAATATATTTTTAAAAGAATTATTGATTAGCTACATATTTGCTTTGCATATGTCCCACACTGCCATTCAGAAAATAAGTTTATTCAGCTATTTGTATTCCTAGTCAAATATAAAAGGACACACTATTTCCTATTATTCTACAACACTTGATGTTTATAGCCTTTTTGAAAATGTTACAATCTTCCTGAAAAAAAAAATATTCAAATGTCAGTGTAAGCTTATAAAGCAAAATGACTAGATGGTGATATTTTTATTACTGCTCTGTTTTCTATAGGGGTTGGATGAGTCTACATTCCTTGTATACCAAAGTGGATAAGGATTCCTTTTTCTCCACACACTCATCAACATTTGCTATTTCTGTATATATGAAATAAAGCAATATCTCATTGTGGTTTTGATTTACATTTTCCTGATGATAAGTGATGATGAACATTTTTTCATGAGCCTGTTGGCCATCTGTATGTCTTCTTTGAGAAGTATCTATTTAGCTCTTCTGCCCAGGACTTGATATTTGTTGAATAAATGTGTGAATGAATGAAAGATGTCCTGACCTGTGCCAAAGTCAAGGTACTGGCAATCTTCTGTTTTACAAATAGGACTTGATTTTCCAAATAATTGTATTCTGTTAGTTCTAATCCCAAGAACACCCTATTTTTTATTGGCTCTTTACATTTAAATTAATTTGTGTTGGTAAGGATGTGGAGAAAAGGAATGCCCCTACATACTGTTGGTGGGAAAATTAATTGGTAAAAATGCACCACTTTGGAAAATAGTATGGATTCCTCCAAAAAGCAAAAATAAAGCTAGCATATGTTCCAACAATTCTACTGCTGGGTATTTATCCAAAGAATAAAAAACACTAAATTGAAAAGATACATCCACCCCTATGCTCACTGCAGCACTATGCACAATAGCCAAGATAAAAAAAAAAAAAAAAAAAAAAAAAAAAAAAAAAAAACAACAATAGAAGTGAATGCCCACTGATGGATGAGTAAGGAAGATGTAGTATATACACAATGGAATACTACTTAGCTATAGAAGATGAAATATTACCATTTGTAACTACATGGATGGACTTAGAGGGTAATATTCTAAGTAAATAACCCCAAAACAGAAGGACAAATACTATATGATTTCATTCATATGTGGAAAATAAAGAAACAAAGCAAATAAGCAAATAAATAAAACAAAAACAAACCTTTAGTTTATGACAACTTAAAGGCAGTTACCAGAGGTGAAGGGGTTGGAGGGTAGGTGAAACAGGTAGTGGGGTGGAGATTAGCTAGATGGCAAAGGCAGTAACTAGATCTTTGGTGGGGGGCATGGTACGGTACATACATTTGCTGAGGTGTAACGCTATTCACCTGATTATATAATGTTGTAAGCCACTGTTGCCTCAATAAAAAGTAAATACACACATATATATTCTTAAAAAGTAAACAAAATTTAAAATTCATTTCCTCAACCATGCTGGCCATAGTTCAATCACTCAATAGCAACATACTGCTAGTGTCTATCATATCAGACAACAGAGATACTGAACATTTCCATCACCACAGAAAGTTCCACCGGAAGTGCTAGATTACATCATCTCCACATTTATCAATACAATATAGCCTTATTAGAGTATTATGCAAAATACTGGCTGTATTTAACCTTTCAGTGTATTTTAAGTACTAATAATCCTTGTCCCAGTCTAAAAGCAGATCAGACTATAGCTTTGTTTTGTTTTTTTTCTAGACTGGGGACCCAATGGCAATGGACATCTAAACTCCACATAAGAACTGCAGCAAGCAGCAAAATAAGCCGGAAAGAAAAAGAAAAATACTGGATGGTCTCACTCATAGCAGGAATTTAGAAAACCTAAATAAGGGACCAGGAAAAGTACTAATTATAACAAAGTAAAAATCAAAAGTAACAAGCAACTATAAACCAGAGACACACTACAGGGAAGGAGGGAGGTAGGAGGAATTATGGACTAAATAAGGGGGGTGAGAATTGCATGGGGACTATAACCAAGATGAAAATGCATACATTGTACAAAAATGAAAAATGATGAAAAAATATATAAAATAAAATAAATATAATAAAAAAATAAAATTAGAGGAAAATAATAAAGTAAAATAATAAAGTAAACCCCCCCCCCAAAAAAAAAGAACTGCAGCAAGGAAAAATTGTTCTAAGTTAACTCAGAACAAAAGATGCTGTTGCTGTGAGGGATGTGTGTATGTAAAATACACCTGAACTCAAGATTTAATATCATAATTTTTTCATTCTATACCCCATCCTTTCAAATTCCTGTCAATCATCCTTGACATGAAGTATATTGTAGAGAACAAAAGGAAATCTGTAAACCCCCTGTTCTTGCAATAAGATATATTTTCTCCATATTTGCAATGGCTCTAGGAAAGCCCTAAACAACTACATAAACGCACTAACATAATAAAATAGTTCAGGTGACTGATTCTATAACACAGAGAGTATTTTATTTGTGTTAACACAATATGTATTTACATATAATGTTCCATGAGTTTGCAATCAGAGCGCGCGCGCGCACACACGTTTCCAAACTGATCCTACTGTGAAGGAAGTGATCCTCAGATCTTCTAGATCACTTTATCGCACCATGTTAGCTATTCAAGCTTATTATTGAGATCTTACCAATAAATATTCACTCACAGAGAATAATAATTCAGGTCAACTGGGTGTTTAAAGATGTTACTTTTTATTTATTTGACTGTAGTGCTGCTGTGGGGGTACAACAAGGCTAATAAAAATATTATATGATCTGGTATGCTCCTGGATTCTTTGCAACATTAAATCACAGTTTTAGCAGACACTAGAGATTATAATACCTCCTAGCAATAACATCAAAATGCACTAGCTGTCCAGATCATCTCAGACCCTTAGAAAATCATAAGACTCTCACTAAAAAACAACAACAAAAACAAACAAAAATAAAAAACTAGTCCAATGTCCATAGAAGCCAGTCAATATTTGTGGGATAATATCAAGTCCAAGGGAAGTAGTTTACCAAAGTATCATGAATCCAACAAAGCTGCACATTAACCCCTGTTTAAATCTCCTTCATCTTCACAGTCCTTTTTTTTTTTTAAGATTTATTTATTTATTTATACAAGAACAGGGGTACAGGCCAGATGTGCGTGAGAGGGTGAGAGGATTCACCAGAGACAGAGCCGGGAACAGAACAGGCAGACTGACGAAATACACTACTGAGGGGAGCAGTGGGTGAGACAGGAGAGGTCTGCCACGCCATGTGGGACCCTCCCCAGCCGGCCGGGATCAAACTGGCACTGCAGAGGCTGCAGACCACTTCACAGCATGGCGCTCAACCATCTGCACCACCAGGGGAGGCCCTCATCTTCACAGTCTTGCAATGATCCATAGCACCTCAAATATTGCAGGTGAAAAGCAAAAACAGATTCTGTTGAGTAAGTTTATTGATTACTTTAAAAAGAATAAGACTAAGAGTAATATGATGCAGCTACTATCAATTGAACCTTGAGCAATATGTCAAATCTTTAATGACCAAATATAGAATCCATATTAGAATGAGTATATGCAGAAATTCAGTAGTACAGAATCCCTATGCCAAATTATAATGAAGTTATGAACTTCTGATTAAAAAGTGAGCACATATTTGGTTTTGCTTCTATATTATTTCCCACTAAAATGATAGAAAACACACAAAAAAACTGAATAAACAAAAAAGGACAAGGAAAACTTGAGAAGATACAACAGCAGATTAGACACAGAATTTTTAAAGCTATTTAGTAAATGAATGATGGGTAATTGTCCAGATTCAGAGATAGCTCAATTCTAAGTGTGCAAAGGAGGTAAACAGTAGGATGCCAGAAGAGAGGCAGAATTTCAGAAAAATTCAGGAACTGGAGGTACCTAGTATCTCACAAGGAAGCGATGAAAAAAGGAAAATAAGAGTAGGGTTAAGTACTTGGATTCCAGGGACCCCTACATTTTTTTTCCCTCTGGTCTTTAGAAGAGTTCTCAACCCCATCATAGCAGAAGACTGGAAGCTTACTTTCTAAAGATGCTGAATTAGATAGACTTGGGAATGTGGGTAGGGGCCACACTCCTTAGTGAAGCAAGGAATTAAGGAAAAGTCTATATATTCAATTGAGACACTCTGTGCTCTCAGCTTTCTTATTTTGCATGGCTTCCAGAAATCTAGCAGCCAGAACTTTAGACACCCCAACCTTCACAAACCCCAACACTCCATGCCACACATCCTACCTATTTAACCATAAAAATCTGTCTCTAAAAATCTGATCTACCAAAGAAAAGACCCAAAGAGCTAAAGTTACTAAAGTTACTCACCATTGCACCTTATGTTTCATATTTTTTTTTCCTTTGGTTTTACTTTTCTTCCTGTTTAAGTACATCTTTTAAGAATTTTTACAGTGATTGCATATAAATAATAATAACTCTTTAGTATTTATACTTAGGAGCAGAATCCTCACAATTTCTCAAGTTTATTTATACAGGGGCATTGGTTCAGAGAGAAAGTGAGGAATGACATTCAACCCACATTCCACTTACCAAGCCATGTACCTTGGGGAGGTGCTACCTTTTTCTAATTAGCATGAAGGCATCAACTGGTCAGCAACATATATGCCACAGAGGGATACCTTTTTCTAATTTGCACAAAGGCATGAAATAGGTTAACTTCTAACGTGTTCAGAATATTGCCTGATTGTCCTTCAGTGAAATGAGGGAGTTCTTATTCTTTCCTTTCCCAAGCCTCCCTCCCTGAGCTTTTAGCTGGGGTTTTTACAGTACACTTGTAATGTGAATATGGATATGGACAACCAAGGATGACCATTTGTGAAGAACGCCAGAAGGAAAAAGACCCAAACAAACAAAAATGGAACTGGAGTGAAGAAAGATAAACTTGAAAAAAAAAAAGTTGTTATCCTTAGAGGAATAAGAGATAAGGATCCATAAAGAAAGAAAGAACACTAAAAAATAAAATGGTGAAAAAATTAAGGATTGAAAGGTAACATTGAGGAAATCTAAAAAAGTAGAAAAAAAGACAAAAAGAGGGAAAACAGTGAATGAGAGTTAATAAAATATGAGAATGAGTGAAGGAGAATCTATATTCACAAGAGAAAGAAAATAAAGCATACATATGTATATGTATAAGTATATGTATACATATAAGTACAGGGCCTTACAATTACAGACAGTCATGGATTAAGTGAACATTCTAAAAGCTTCCAGGAATAACAACAACAATGAAAAAGCAAAGATTAAAACCAAAGGCTATGAAATAATTAGAATGACCTTGTATTTTCAGCAATAAAAGTTAGAAGACAATAAAGCAGAATTTTTAGAAATCTAAGGAAAATCATACTTTGGTTTCTTTGCCCAGTCAAATTATACCTAAAAGGAGAAAGATGCTTTCAGACAGGCATGACTGAAAAATATATTTCCTACATACCTGTTCTTAGGAAGCTACTAAAGGATATACTCCACCCAAACAAGGGGATAAAGCAAGCGAGAAAAAAACAGGGTACAACATAAGGGAGAAGTGATAAGATTTCTTAAATGATGGTGAAGGATGTCAATTATGAATCGGATTTACAGAGTAACTAGTTCAGAGTGGAGCTGAAGAAAAGAGAACACTAAGGGGTAATGACTCTAAGAAAATAAATAGATATCTGATGTGGGGATTGACAGAATGTTCTCATTTATTTCAGACAATTGGCTATGAATTAATAAGAGAAATGACCTCAAAATTTCTAATATTCTATGTATCTGGAAGTCACAGAAAGCAAATTTACTGTTTGAGTGGATTGGAGGAGGTTGTAGAAAGTTATTCCCTCCTATTCAGATTTCCACTAGGATAATTTTCTCTAAAAATTCTTGACACCCCTCTCCCCCCAATCCACCAAGTCTCCTACATTTGTAGATTTAGGCTACAGGGATTCGGGAAGGAACTAGATATGCATACATAGTTCAACTTTTTCTCTCTTGCAGGAAAGCTGAAATCATCTGCTTCATTTTGCCTCAAAATTTACAGGGGCAGATACTCCCATACAAAGTTCTGTGATTTACTGGTACTTCCTCTGATTGGGTAGTGGGATCTGTTCAGTATTAAAAGTTCATTTTTGTCACACACCCAATCAAATTTTTCAAATGTCTTAGAAGTAACAACGGTTATGATTTGTTTTGCATTTGCTTAACTCTTCTGTCTCGCTCTCTTTGTTGGTTCCAAGGTTGTGTTTAAAAAGGGTTGTTATTCAAAAGCCCAGGACCTGATGGATTTACAAATGAATTCTACCAAACATTCAGAAACAAATTAGTGCCTATCCTTCACAAACTCTTTCAAAAAATTGAGAAGGAAGGGATAATACCAAACACGTTCTATGAAGCCAACATTACACTAATACCAAAACCAAACAAGGACAACACAAAAAAAGAAAACTACAGGCCAATCTCTCTAATTAACATGGATGCAAAAATTCTCAATAAAATTTTAGCTATCAGAATCCAACAATGTATCCATAAGATCATTCACCACGACCAAGTAAGATTTATTCCAGGGACACAAGAATGGTTCAACATCCGAAAATCAATCAATGTTATCTAACACATCAACAAAAAGAAATATAAAAACCATATGATAATATCAATAGATGCTGAGAAAGCTTTCGACAAAGTACAATACCTATTTATGATAAAGGCCTTGAAATCCTCGGGATACAAGGAATGTACCTCAACATCATAAAGGCCATATATGAGAAGCCCATAGTCAGTATCATTCTCAATGGCAAAAAGCTGAAAGCATTTCCATTAAGATCTGGAATAAGACAAGGATGTCCACTCTCACCACTGCTTTTCAATATAATACTGGAAGTCCTAGCCAGAGCAATAAGACAAGATAAAGACGTACAAGGAATCCAAATAGGGAAGGAAGAAGTTAACTATCACTATTTGCAGATGATATGATAATATACATAGAGAACCCCAAAAACTCCACAGAAAAACTAATTCAACTAATCAATCAGTTTAGTAAAGTGGCAGGATACAAAATCAACACACAAAAATCAGTAGCCGTCCTATATACAAACAATAAATCTGAAGAAGAAATTTAAAAAAAATCCTTTTTATTATCAAAACAAAAAAAAAATCAAATACTTGGAAATAAACCTAACAAAAGAAGTAAAGGACCTATACAAAGAAAACTATAAAACACTGTTAAAAGAAATAGAAGAAGACACAAAGAAATGGAAAGACATCCCCTGATTATGGATTGGAAGAATAAACATTATTAAAATGGCCATCCTACCAAAAGCAATTTACAGATTCAATGCTAGTCCAATAAAAATTGCAATGACATTCTTCAAAGAAATAGAATAATTATTGATGAAATTCATATGGCATCACCAAAAACCCCGAATAGCCAAAGCTCTCCTGAAAAAAAAGAAGGGAATAGAGGCATCACTCTCCCAAACTTCAAACTATACTACAAAGCCATAATCATCAAAACTGCTTGGTATTGGAACAAGCACAGACACATGGACCAAAGGAACCAAATAGAAAATCCAGAAATAAACTACAGATTTATGGTCAACTAATCTTTGACAAAGGAGCAAAGAATATGTACTGGAGCAAAGAAAGTTTGTTCAATAAATGGTGCTGGGAAAACTGGGTCGCTACATGCAAAAGAATGAAGCTTGACTACTACCTCACACCATGCACAAAAACCAACTCAAAATAGATTAAAGAACTAGACATAAGACCTGAAACCATAAAATACATAGAAGAAAATATAGGTGAAACACTACATGACATGCACCTCAAAGACATCTTTACAGACACAACACCCAAAGCAGTGATACTGAAGGCAAAGATAAACAGCTGGGAATATATCAAATTAAAGAGCATCTGCACAGCAAAAGAGACAATAACCAAAACAAAGAGAAGCCCCACCTACTGGGAGAACATTTTTGCACACAACATTAATGATAAAGGACTGATCACAAAAATCTACAAAGAGCTGATGAGACTCAACAAAAACAAAATAATCCAGCCAAAAAATTGGCAGAGGAGCTAAAAAGAAACTTCTTCAAAGAGGAAATGCAAATGGCCAACAGGCATATGAAAAAATGTTCAACATCACTTGTAATCAGGGAAATGCAAATCAAAACTACAATGAGATACCATCTTACACCAGTGAGAATGGCACATATTAAAAAAACTAGCAACAACAAATGTTGGCGAGGGTGTGGAGAAAAAGGAACTCTCCTGCACTGCTGGTGGGAGTGCAAACTGGTCCAACCACTATGGAGAGCTGTGTGGAGATTTCTTGACCTACTAAAGATAGAGCTTCCATATGATCCAGCAATTCCACTCCTAGGTATTTGCCCAAAGGACACAGAAACATTAATTCCAAAGGGCACCTGCAGCCCTATGTTTATAACAGCACTATTAACAATAGCTAAGCTATGGAAACAACCCAAATGACCAAAAATAGATGACTGGATCCAGAAGATGTGGTAATATACACAATGGAATATTACTCAGCAATCAAAAAGATAAACACATGCAGTTTGCAGCAACATGGATGGATCTAGAAGGGATCATGCTCAGCAAAATAAGTCAGAAAGGCAAAGAAAAATACTGGATGTTCTCACTCATAGCAGGAATTCAGAAAACCTAAATAAGGGACCAGGAAAAAGATTAATTAATACAAAGTGAAAATCAAAATCAACAAGCAACTATAAACCAGAGACATACTATGGGGGTGGGGGGGAGGGAAGGGGAGAGGAAGGACTAGGGTCAAAATAAGGGGGGGGTGCAATTGTATGGGGAATATAACCAAAATGAAAATGCATACGTTGTGCAAAAATGAAAAATGATGTAAGAATTATATAAAATAAAATATTAATTAAAAATAAATAAATAAATAAATAAACAGGGTTGTTATTTATTGCTCTCCCAAACATCAACATTGTAATGGTTTTGTATATGTGTAACTATGAAAAAAAAATATTATACTGAGTAAGCAATATGTATAAAGGGCAATTACTTATTACGTTAAATAACTAATTTCCCAAGGTATAGAAGAATGAAATCTTCTTCTTGTGTTTCTTTGCATTAAGGTAAAATAGGCTACTTGTAAATCTTCCAAACATACAAAAAAAAGGATAGAAAAATACTACAAAACACTTATGGAACATCATCCAGCTTTTAACAAATCTTAACATTTTTGCCATGTTTGCTTCATACCATATATTGATATTAAGAGAAATCAACAGGGCCTCCCCTGGTGGCGCAGTGGTTGAGTGCTGGGCTGCAAAGCTGCCCACAGCCTCTGCAGCACCAGTTCGATCCCAGGCCACTGGTGAGGGTCCCACTTGGCGTGACAGACCGCTCCTGCCATGCCCGCTGCTCCCCTCACCAGTGTATTTCATCAATCTGCCTGTTCTATTCCCCACTCTGGCTCTGGTGAATTCTCTCATTCTCCTGCACTTCTGATTGTTCCCAATGCTTGTATCAATAATAATAAATAAATCTTTAAAAAAGAGAGAGAGAAATCAACATATAACAGACACAGCTGAAGTTCTGTAAGGTCATTTACTTGCTTTTTTCTCCTCTCCAAAGGTAACCACTATCTTGAAACTGTATTTTTCCAATGCTATTGCCATATACAAATGTATATGCCATTGTAGCACTTCTTTACTTGTTTTAACATTTAAATATAGTGGTATATCATATTATATGTAGAATTCTGTAGCTTGTGTTTCCCAAGCAATATTACCAATAAAAAGATGATGCTAGTGGATAAAAAATAATGGACCTGAATCAAAATCCTGGCTCCAAGATCCTTAAACTGTGTGACTTCAGGGTAGTGACTTAATCTGGCTGTGCCTACAAAATGGGGATAATTGTCCCATCATCATGAGGCTGCTGTTAAGAATGAATCAGTTGATATAGATATAGCACTCAGAATACCACCTGGCACATAAATATCCGGCTTTTTAATGTTGACTTCTATTTGGTAACATGATGTTGATAAGTCACATATTAAGCATATTTATATCACCTTATTTTGTGTTTTTTTTTTTTGTTCCTTTTCTCTCTTTTCTTGACTGTTATCCAGCTGACATTTCCTAAATTGCTCTTTCCCACAAATTTAGAAGCTATAATTTTATTTAGCTATTTTTGAGGCATTACAAATTACTAATTGAACAGGTACAAACATTCTTTTTGTTGTTATCTAGTATTTTATTTTAATATTAAAAAAATAGCTTTTTATTTATAGTCACCAGTTAATTACATGTGTAAATCTTTTTCAGAGTTCACCATTGTTCCTTGTGTCTCATATTTTTATTTTCTTCCTTGTTAAATATATCTTTTAATAATTTTTCTTCCTTTAATAGTTTTCCTTCCTTTTTAAATATATCTTTTAATAATTCTTAGAGTGACTGCATGTAAATAGCAATAATCCTTTAGTCTTTATATAACTGAAAAGTCATATTTTTTTTTCACAAGATAAGGCTTTGGTTCTAGCTGATTATCATGCCGCACTCAGAAAAAGCCTCCTTTGAGTAAGTATTGCTGAATGACTGAATAAATGAATAGATTAACTCATAGAAAACAGAGGGGGAGCACCAACGCAAAATCATCAAAGAGGGCTAATGAGATAACATATGGTCTCCAGAAATGCATGTTGGTTCACTCTTTAATAAGTAAAATAATGATAAAAAAGAATTTGCTTTAAAATGGCTTGGTGGGAAGACAAAGACTGTTTGAATTAAGTAGTATTTAATAAGAGTTGAACTGAGCAACTGTTTTAAAATAAATGTTCCTAAAGTTTCTGGTCCTAACCTGACCCAGGCTGTAAGAAATATTTATTAAAGTAGAAGAAAGAATGTATTACAATGGCGGAGGACCAGATAACAAAATCTGATTCCAGCTGTCATGATTACATGAAAGGATACAGAAGTATATCAGAGGACAGTCTTCTTTATTAATGACTTCAGGCTTATAGGTATCTTTAGGGCAACAAAGAGAAATACAAAGGCAGAAGGATATGCATAGGTACTGAAAAGAAAGAGAAGAAAGTACTGAAAAGAAAGAAAAGATAAGAGAATGGTTTCTAAGCTCATCTTTTGAGTAAGTTATCTATTTTAATTTGTATAAACTAAAAATTAGATTTATTAGAATATTTGAAGAGCCCCTGTTAAGATATTTCCATTTAGTCTAGATTACAGCTCTACAGAGAGAGCAGGGGCATTCAAGATTTGAAGGCATTTTTTTTTCTTGTGAGCAATGCAAATGGTCAAGCCACTTCATAGATCTCAAATGCCACTCAAGCTAGCTGCATATGTGCTATGGTTCCTCGATTTTTGCTACCTTTATTCATCTGGTGATTTTTATATAATAGCACATGTTAAGTCAAGTCAGGGCATTACTTCCCTTTAAAATTCTCATTCCAATGACCTGGTAATCATTTTTATGGCTTTCTAACAATGTGTGAAGTATTCTCATGACTAAATATCAAATAGAATGGCATCACTACACTTGGCAGAAGGATAGAAAAAGACATTCCACACAAATGGGAATATTTGTATCAGCTGGGATATTTATATAAACAGTCATAAACAGTAACATGAGCAAAAGAAATTCACTGTGATAAAGAGATCAATTCATCAAAAGGATATAGCATTTGTATATACATATGCATCCAACAGAGTACCTAACTATATAAAGAAAACACTAACAGATATGAAGGCAGTTAGTAGTAGTAGTGCTGGTACTAGTAGAAGTAAACTTGAATATGTCATTTTCATCAATGGATATACAGACAGAAAATCAATAAGGAAATTTTGGTCTTGAACTGTTTTCAGATAAAATGCACATAACAGATATACATAGAACATTCTATTCAACGCCAACAGAATAGACATTCTTCTCAACTCCAGATGAAGAATTCTCCAGGCTATATCAAATATTAGGTCACAAAACATATCTTAGCAAATTTAAAAAAGAATGAAATCATACCAAATATATTTTTCAGTCACAATGGAATGAAACATGAAATGAAACAAATGAAACAAATCATCAAATGAAACAAATGAAACAAATCATCAAAATGAAGAAAACTGGAAAATTCACAAATATGTGGAAATTACACAACACATTCCTAAACAACCAATGGGTCAAAGTTGAATTCAAGATATATCTTGAAATAAATAAAAATTGAAACACAGAATTCCAACACTTATTGGATGCAACAAAAACAGTGTTGAGAGAAGCTTATAATGAAGTAAACAGACTTTTTATTTCAAAACGCCAGAAAAAACTAAAGTTGGCAGAAGGGAGGAGATAACAAAAAGAAGAGCAGAAATAAATGAAATAGAGAAGAGGAAAAGATAGGAAATATCAGTGAAACAATTTTTTTTTAAAAGATAAAACTTCAGTTAAAGCTACCAAGAAGAGAGAGCTTAAATAAACAGAATTATAAGCAAGGCATTGAAATCAATACAACAGATGATATAAGAGATTGTTACAAATGATTATTTGCCATCAAATTGAAAACAGAAAATCAGATCAAAATAATAACAAGTGAAGAGATTAAATCAGTAACCATGAATCTCCTGCAAGGAAAAGCCCAGAACAGATGATTTCATGGATGAATTCTATCAAACATTTAAAGAAGGGTTCATGTCAATTCTTCTCAAACTCTTGCCAAAAATCTAAGAGAAGGGAACAGTCACAAACACAAATGATGAAGCCAGGATTACCCTGATACCAAAGTCAGATAAGGTTACACAGAAAAGAAAACTATGTGCAAATATCCTGATGATTCCTGATGAAACTAAATTCCAAACTTGGCAACAAAATTCCAGCCAACTGAATTCAACAGCACATTAAAAGGATCATACACCATAATCAAATGGGATTTATCCCTGGGATGCAAGGATGATTCAATAAATCAATCAGTGATATACTGCATTAGAATGAAAGCTAAATATCAATATGCTAATCTGAATAGTTGATGATCTTCTGTGTATAAATCCAATAGAAATGTATGCAATTATTAACCAAAGGAAATATATAAGACTGCTCATAGGAGTAAGAATGAATGATTTAAACCAAATATATCAGCAGGATCTATCACAAATAAATGGTAAATGAAAGAAGCTAAACACATAATAGTACATACTGTTTGATTCCACTTAAATGAAGCACAAAAACAGGTTAGAAAAATAATAATCTATGCTGTTAGAGGTTAGGGTAACAGTTACTTCGAGAAAGGGAACTTATTGACTAGAAGGGTGCACAAAGGGGCCTCTCAGAGTGCTAGTGTATTCTCTTTGCTAATCAGGGTGGTAGTTTTAGGGTGTCTGTTCAATATGTAAAAATTCATGAAGATATATACTTAATATATTTTCACATTTCTATATGCCTATTATGTCTCAATAAAATGTTTTCTAAAATCCAATGAAAAATTTGTGCTGATTATAACAATTTTATAGGTGAATTCTTTCTGGAACTACGGTCCTCAAGGTACCTAATAGGAGGAAAGAATAGTGACGTACTTGAGTCATGTGAGAATTTCAGCAGCGGAAAAATATAATTGATGCACAGAGATGGTTAATGTAGTGCAATTGTGTGGAAAGAAAGAATTTATATATGAAATCAAAATAAGCCTCAGATGCAGAGCCAGATGGAGCCATTATTTACTCATATGTGATTCCAACTGGAAAAAATAACTATCTTTGGAGATTAACCTGTGACTCCCACAAATAATGGTGTCTGGCATGAACACAGGGGAAGATTGACTTTGGGCCCAGAAGTTTGCTGGTTTTGAAATAAATGTGCTAAGAAATAACTTTATTTAAAAGAGTTGACTAGAAACAGCTGTACTTTGTCGTCAGAATAAAAATCCACAAGTATTCTAAAACTTCAAAAAATATAAGAAACAATGTGACCTCATTAACCCTTAAAAAGACATTTCTGCTGTGGCTGTATTTTATTACCATTTATCTCTCCTCAAAATCTCTTACTATGTCTGTCTTCAGACATGCTTCCAGAAAATTATAAAGGAAGCAGAACTTGAAAGAAATAATAAAATGCGCCTTCAATCCTAGTAAAAAACAATGCTAGGGAAATCTGATATTTTTTCTTTCCCTACTAAGTTCTGAGCATGTTTAGTTGTAATTTATTACTAAGAAGGCTTAACTATGGGTTGAGGTATTTAAAATAAAAGCAAAACAATAGAAAAATTGAGGAAGATTTGATAGTTTTAGACATTATCCCATTATTTACTTTGTTGCAGTTTTCCACAGAAGGAACCTACTTAGGAAAATGTATGTGACTTAAGTTACTGAGGGAAGTATAACATCTCCTGCTGAAAGATGTTTAAGAAAAAAGTTAACTGACTCTTTTTAATTATTTTGAATTACTTGTCCCCAAAAGGCAATGGCCAAATAGGGTGTCTTCCAGATTTATGACTTCATTTTGTTCTCTGCTTCCATAAACAATTTTGAGAGTCTCTCTTTAATGGGGTGACACATTCTGTGCCCGCCAGAAAATGTAAGCTCTAAACTATAGTGAACATAAACTGTAGTTTAAATGGGGTTTAGAAATTGTTGTACAAAGACTAAGTGAGATGGAACGTTGACAAATTAATCAACTTATTCAGGCAAAAATAACTCCAATTTTTAAAGGGAGGAGAAAAAAACCTTCAGATTGGTTGTTTTCTTATTATCTGCATAAATATGTGGGTCTAAGCTATACTTTCCATAGATACAGCTCAAATGCTTTTTGTATAATAATACCACCTCATCATTAGAAGATCACGTAATTTACAAAATGTGTTCACACATATCCTCACATACAATACTATGTATTGAAAATAGGAAGAATTTGGTGGCTAGGACTTTATTAAGATGTTAAAGGAGAATTTATAAAATCATAGCATAAATTCTAATCTGTGAGGATTTTAGAGACCATGAATTCAAACTCATCACACTTCAAAATAAAGAATAGAACCCAGAAATCTGGAACGAGAACTTTTCTATTCATCATAGAATCACAATAAAAAGTTCCTGCTTATATTCTCTCTGGAGCCCTACAGTCACCAGAATATCAGCTTCATATAGCAAGCTGTTTTCCCATCATATTTTCCTAAGCACCCAGTGCAGAATCTGGAGTTACAGCAGTTACTTGGTACATACAGTTAAATGAACTAATCTTTATAAGTACCTAACTTGCTTTTCTCACATGGACACATCTAATAACTTCTTGAATCTGATTTCAGATTTATAATTTAACATACTTAAGAGTTGTTCAAAATGAAGCTTTACAAAAGAAAATCTGTATTAACTCTTAAGTATCCATCAAGCTATCTATCAAATGTTGATGATTTTATTTTTTAATATTTACATTCACTTATTCCATCAACAGATTTTTAACCACCATGTGGACAAAATATTGTGCTCAGTCTCTAATAATAAAATCCACAAACTAACAAAGATGAGTTAAATTAGGTGACACCTCCACCAGAATGACCATATAATTTCAAATATAACATTTATATTCTACACTTGATCTTACCCAGAAGGCCAAGAAGCAATTAAAATTTATGCTCTAGTAGTGTTTCAAATAATTACATGGTTTTCATTTTTTCCTTATTTTATAAAGTCTTACGTTGTTAGCAATACCCTTGTATTACTGCAAGATGTAGTTTAGGGAGAATACCTATGGAACAACTATGAAAGGCTATGCTAGCAAGACTCCTGAAAAATTCACAAAATCACATATGCCTGCGCCTCCCCGGTGGTGCAGTGGTTGAGCACTGGGTTGCGAAGCTGCCCGCAGCCTCTGCAGCACCAGTTCGATCTCTGGCGGCAGGGCGAGGGTCGCACATGGCTTGCAGATCTCTCCTGTCACCTGCTGCTCCCCTCAGCAGTGTATTTTGTCACTCTGCCTGTTCTATTCTCCGCTCTGGCTCTGGTGAATTCTCTCACCCTCCCACGCCTCTGACTGTACCCAGTGCTTGTATAAATAAATAAATAAATAAATAAATCTTTAAAAAAAAAAAATCACATATGCCTTCAACTATCAAAGACAAGGAATTTATAAGTTATTGTGGAGGCTATTAGGACAGCAATTGTATTTGAGTTCAAGGAAATGAATATTTTGTAAGAGAAAGCATCCACTACTCATATCAGACATGTTACTATAAAATATTACATTCAACAAACATACATGAACTAATGCATCCACATAATTGTGCTATTTCAAAAGTGATCCTGCTATACCACAGTTGTCATTATTATAAACATTCCTTCTGGAATTCCTTTTAGAGAATGCACTTTTTTTTTTTTAATATCTACAGAGTTAGCAAATCTTTTTCCTTTTCCTTTGAAAGCAGAAAACAGTTTTAGAAAACACAAAAATTATTAAGGCCATGGTTAGTGAAGTAGGTGTGTATCTGAAAGAATGTGTAAGCTGCAATTTGAAGAATGTTTCCAGGGTGGCTCCAAATTCTGAAATCCATTCTAATATAGTTTTAAAGAAATACTTGTAGTTTTATTTTTAAAAGTTGATGAAAACTTTAACTTTCAAAATATTGCAGAAAATATTTTGAGAATTGTGAAATAAGTACAAGTTTCCAGAGGAACTCTCTCTCAAGGACAACACATTTTTAAATAAATTGCATATAAATCACTGGAAAACTACTTAGTAGATACCACACACAGTTTCTTCATGTGTCAAAACTAGAGTAAGCAATGTATATGTTAATTTGCTAAAAGGCAGAATAATTTGCTACCATCAACCAGAAACCAAGCTTTGGAAAACCTAGACTGCTCTCCTAACCCCATCATGGACACCTTTAGATACAACATACTCTGTCTTTACTGTTAGAAATGTGCATTTCCTAACTAACTTGAAATTAAAAGTTCAATAAAAAATATCAACTTCCAACAGTTGTTTCTTATAAGAGAACATGAAACTGTGAAAACTGTAGTCTGAGCATTTCTATTATATATAAAGAAAATATTTACATTTTGTGAGGAGTTTCAGAAGAGAATATAAATCAATACACAAAGTGGAATTCTCTAAAAGTTGTCTAAATTGCAATGAAAAGTTCAATAAAAAAAAGCAATAGATAACAGCTGGAAGGAACAACATGTCTGGGTACATCTCAACTCTTTTTCAACACAATGCAATTAATTTGCTTCATGCTGACTTTGGCGGATTCTGACTTTCCTCAATGAAAACAGTTCTTGGCCATGATCTGAAATTAAATGCTGAAAGAGGATTAAACATCTCCTCACATTCCATATACCCTTTTTTAATTAATATGTAGTATGTCATGCAAATGACCCAGTGTGTCTGACATTTTAACTCCTTTGGACTTCAACAAGTAGCAACAAAATAAGAAGCACAGAATTGTTATAGGCTGTTCCAAGGATTCATCTACTACATTTCACCATTATAAGGATTCATTATACTACATTTCACCAGAATCAGGAAATTGGGGTGGTAAGATTATGTTTGTAAAAGACAGTAATTCTAACCTTCTTGGACTCAAGAAGACAATTGATCCCAACAACAGCTTCTTCTTTATCCTACAATTTTAATTTCTATATTCTGCTCCATTCTGGATCTGGGTCAAATTGACCCTTGAGGCAAGGAGAAATATCCTTGTTGTTCCACTGTGAGTCAATGCAGGGTACAAACAAGGACTCCCTGCCTTTGATGTCTGAGAATTCTTCACTGAGGAGGAAGCCTCAAAGGCTGAGGGGGGTGTATGGTGGCTGGGTGTAGGGCTTGGGAGAGATGAGGTTATTAGATGTGGTCCTGCATAGCCTACTCCAAGGACATGATGAGCATTTCTAAGATAGGAGGATAAAAGAGAGGAGAAAGACACCTTTGTATTTTGCTGAGTGCATCAGTCATGTGATCTCAGTCTCTTTCCACTGTATTTCTGCTTAATTAAAACTATGATTAAAGATAGACTTCTGTGACATAATAATTCCATATTACAGTTAGTGGAGAGCTAGCATATCATATTAATTCAGGCCTCTTTGACAGTGCCCCCTCTCTAAATCCTTAACCCCAACAGCTTAGAATCAGCTCTGAGAGCTTAACTGGAGGCTGATTTAAGTATGATTATTCTGCACTGCACACAAGGAGATTTGGTAAGCAGAAAAGGCAGCCCAAGGAGACAAACATGTGACAGGGAATGAGGAACTGGGATCTCCCCTTTTTGGCTTGGCTGTGGACTCAATAAAAGCCCTGGAAAAAATATGCTCTTATTTGCCTTCTCCTTCTGAAAAGACAGTATGCACATCTGCTAGAGAGAGTGACATTCACAATTCTAGCACAAACTTTTGTCTGTCAATGTGAAGCTGACAGCAAAGACCTCATAGTGAGGCCTGAGCATGGGGCAGAAAAGGTTAAACGATTAATTTGCCAAATTCAATTGCTAGGAAGAGATGGGACAATTCCAGGCAGTATAAATCAGCTATGCATTTAGAAACTATTATCAGGAGCACTAGACAGCCCTGCATGATCGTCTATAAACCACAAGTGATGTCAAAGCTGTGAGGCTGCCGTCTGCCAGAGGCTCAAGCACAATAATAGATGCTAAAATTATTGCTGAAGTTGCATATTAGATTACGAAGGGACCAAGAGCAGTAAAGTCCTTGGAAGGTTTCCCTCTGAGTTTTACAAGAAATAAGATAAGCAGCATCTCCAACTGTAATCACAAAATATAATAAAAATGCTCTGGATTCTCACAGGACTTGCAAATGTATCTCCCTTGAGTGGTATAAAACCATTCCTTTCCTAATGCACAATGATGAGGACAAAGTTACCCCCAAAATGAGGCATTGTCTAGCTGGTGACACAGAAAACTCCATATGGGGTCTTTTTAAACTGTGCTTTTAAGAACTGGGCTTATGTAAAGACCCTGACCTGTGCTTTCTACCTCTGCACTTTTTCCCTTCGTTTATGTATCTCAGCTATACAATCCTTTTGTTCAACACTTCCAGGCTAATTCCTTCTGCCATTTGATGAAGTGATGGGGCTGCAAGCTTCCCGGCTTCCCTCACTCTCCTTCCACCCCATTCTCATCCTCAGCTCCTACTATTTCCACCCCAGGTCATGCTCAAAGTTT
This sequence comes from Talpa occidentalis, assembly GCF_014898055.3. Classification (NCBI taxonomy): domain Eukaryota; kingdom Metazoa; phylum Chordata; class Mammalia; order Eulipotyphla; family Talpidae; genus Talpa; species Talpa occidentalis. The sequence continues at coordinate 61,791,855 of NW_023605194.1, forward strand.
CTCTTGTCACCTGTGAAGTGCAAAGTTCAGAGACAGTAACTTTCAGACAAAAATGAAAATCACATATGAGAAAATTCACTCCAATATTAAAAAAAAACAACTAAAATGGTTTTCTAGGAGTTCCCCATTTTTTCTGAAACTTCTTATATATCACCTCATGCTTTCTTTTCAAGTATTTTTAAAAATTTTAGATGGACCAATGCGTTATTGAGTGATTGCTTAGTACATCCCAAATTATCTTTTTAAGAAAGCATATCAGGTTAAGAAAGACACAAAAGAAATAAAGAAATTTAAATAAAATGTCTCTGGAAAAGCAAACCTAAAATACAAGACATTTATTTAACAGAAACAATCCATTGAAAGGTACTAAGAACACATAAAAATACTTTATATCTCTCATAAAATATTTGAGAATTAATCATCATAAAATGCAAGGCATACCAAAAGTGAAAAATTTTTGAATGAATTAAAATGACAACTAGGGCCTCCCCAGTGGCGCAGCGGTTAAGCGCTGGGTTGTGAAGCTGCCCGCAGCCTCCGCAGCGCTGGTTCGACCCCTGGCCGCCGGGTGAGGGTCCTACATGGCGTGCAGACCTCTCCTGCCGCCCACTGCTCCCCTCCGCAGTGTACTTCAGTCTGTCTGCTCTGCTCTCCGCTCTGGCTCTAGTGAATTCTCTCACCCTCCTGCACTTCTGACTGTACCCAGTGCTTGTATAAATAAATAAATAAATAAATCTTAAAAAAAAAAGAGTTTAAAAATAATAATAAACAAATAAAATGACAACTAAAGATATATTTGACACTGGGTTCCAACAATGAGTCTATGTTAGAACCAGTTCAAAAAATGGTCAACTAGGTATATAAAGCCTGAATGACCAAAAAGGATTTGAACTCTCAGATAAAATAAATACGATTGGCTTTGTTTGACACACCTAAGAGTTGTTTGAGACACCATAAGAGTTTTGCCTCTAACTGGATAAAGTTATGGAACATGTATCAAGTGAGTATGGAAGCATTATATTCAAAATATCTATTTTCTGTTAAGTCTAAAAATCTGAAGGCACAACAGTGCAGTGTGGTAATGGTCAAGATGGTCTGGTGGCAATCCATGCTCAGGCTCAATTATTTACCATTTCTGAAACCTTGGAAATGGTACTTAACTTTTCTGTAATTCAGTCTCATCATGTAAATGAGGACAATAATATAAAAATGAATGCTAGAATTAATTCTGTTAATGTATTTTAAAATACTTTGAAGATTATCTCGTCGAAGTGCTATTTGTTACTATGCTACCTTTTCTTGTTTCTCCTTCTTCCTTTATATTTAGAGAGAGGTTTTTCTGTTTGTCTCATTTAAAAGTACTATTTTCTGTTTGTCTCATTTAAAAGTACTCTCTATTTTTCTGTTTGTCTCATTTAAAAGTACTCAGAGGGGTTAAGACGCAACCTATGAAGCTGTCTGCAGCCACTGCTGCACAAGTTCAATCCCCGGCCAGGGAGATATCCACATGGCGCAGCAGACCTCTCCTGACTCTCCCTCTGCTCCCCTCAGCAGTGTATTTCAGTCAGTCCACCTGTTCTGTTCCCAGTTCTGTTCCCAGTCTCTGATGAATCGTTTCACCCCCCCATACCTCTGGCCTGTACCCCAGTTCTTGTACTCATAAATAAATCTTTTTTTTAAAAAGTAATCAATGGAATAAAGAAGGGCACATATTAGGATATTTTCATCCTGTCTAAGTTGTGTGTGGCAGAGACAACGCACTTTGCGCTCTCCCTAGTTTCTTTCTAATTCCAATTTCTACCAGTTTGAAGGACTACAATTTCCCAACTTCCTTTTGCATAACACTACTTTTCTGCATGTTCTCCATTTACTTCTTCTTCCCTCATAAAACACTGGATAAAAATTGGTGAAACTTAGGTGGGGAAAAACCTTGTGAGATATGCTTAATTATGTGGTTTTCAAACTTTAAGTTTTGACTTCCAAGAGTTTTTTTCCAGCATTCTACATTCTAACAATCCCCAAATGACTTCAACTCCAAAAGTTAAATATGGCATATGGATAAGCAACTCCAAAAAGAATGGATGGTCTTCACTGCTTGATTATGAAATAACAAACAACCAAGGGGTCGTGATACAGAGTTTCAGTTGCCTAAGTGCACTTGGATGAACAGAGCCTTTCAATCTTCCATTATGATTTGGTGGGAAATATCACTATGGAAAGGATGCACTGCTATAGAAGATACTTGTATTTTGAGTTTGAATTTTTAAAATAAAAGTTTGAAAGATGAAAAATTCATATGCAGCCTGGGACAATCCCCTTTGGCTACAGTTTGATAATGACAGTAACATCTCTGCTTTGGGGGTCTCTATCAATAGCTGGCAATGTTCCTGTGCTGCATTTATACTTTTAGTGAAAAATACATTAGATTTTCTGTATCAATAGCATTAGTGAATGATAACAATTAGCTAAGATCAAATATTCAAATATTCAAGCATTCAATAAACAATTATTAAATTAAAAAATTAGGTATATGGACATGTGAAATGAAATGCCCTAAATTTGGGTGATACTGAGAAAGAAAGTTCATTACAATATATATTTTGAGAAGTAACTACCCATTAAAAAATATTACAAAGACAGTTGAATATACTCAATATTTACGTACTTTAATGGTAGAAAAATTGTGTCATTACTTTCACAATGAGAACTAAAATCCCAAACTATAGAATTCTGTAAGCATCATATCTGACTGCCTATGGCATATTCATTTTAATAATGTTCCATGTTCACTTTTTATATTTTATGAAATCATTTATGAATATAAATAAGTATTTTGGTGCTTCAGAACACTTACCTATTCAGGACATTTTAAATTATTATAAAAGGAATATAAAATGCTTTGCTGATCTTTTTACCTACTTGGACAGAAATAAAAAGTATAAAATTCTAAAATAAGTAATGATTTTTTAAAACTCAGAACAGTTAAAGACAGAGTCTACTGATCTGTGCTGAGAACAATTACATAGAAATCAAGCCTTTTCTTTTGTGCTTCCTGGTAATAGATACTTTTTTTTACTTTCATATATGGAAGGACTATGGTACACACCAACAAGAGATGTCCAATAAATCTGACTGAACTGAACTTGTGGTGTATGTCTGTCAGCACCAGTGTGCTGGGAATGAAAGGATGAGAAGATGAGTGTAAGCCCTTTTTACTTCATTATTTTGAAACAATGGTCCAACCAATTGAGATACTCTTCAGAGATACCATGTCCAAATTTCAAGATTTCCTCTTTCCACCTTGATTTGTGATAATACTATTCCCAAGAACATACTCCAAGTCCATGATCACTGAGCTCAAAGTGAAAGTAGATATGTAAGTGTTTCCATCTGTCTGTGCTGGCATGTGCATGTTATAACAGGATGTTGTCTTGAACTTCCTGAATTTGAAAAGCACTTTTTTTTCAAATAATTTGTAGAGTTATACAAAACTTACTAACAGATACATCTTTGCAACATGTTAAATGAAACTAATTACAGGTAAATTAGATTTTATCTTGGTTAAAGTAAATACATCTCTAAATTATGAGCATTTCAAACTTCAAAGCAATTTTGGCTTTTTTAATAATTATTAGGCTATAAATAATCTTCTATGAAGTGGAAAATCCTGTTCACTATAAAATAGAAAATTATCTCATCAAAAGGTCCATGCCTACATAAGTTCCTAGTCATTTCCATGTGAATTGCTGAAAGTTCCTTAGGACTATTTAATTATTAATAGCTGGCTCCAGCAAAACTGTAAGGTTGTAAAGATTCTTTAAAACCCTCAGAGAAAACAGTCAACTGGAATCACGTACAGAGAAAAGAGACAAATGCTAAACAATTTCTACATAGGGTATTCAGCTAGAAATGGTTATAATGTTCAATATGACTATCATTCTCAGATGAGAACGAGCCTGTTTCATTAAAACATTGCTAATGAAAACAATTAGTAGGTTTATTAATTTTCTGTTGCTTTTCTAACAAATTACGAAATATAGTGGTTTGAAATAACACAAAAGTACTATAGTTCCAGACATCAGAAATTCAAAATAGGTCTTATGGGGCTAAAGTCATGGTGTCCACAAGGCTGTTTTTTTTCTGGAGGCTCTAAAGGAGAATCTGTTTGTTACTTGATTTTCCAATTTCTAAAGGTTTATACCCCCTTTTCATCTTCAAAGCCAGCAATCACATCTCTCTGTACTTTGCTCTCATCATCACATCTCTTCTGTTTCTGATTCTTCCCTCCTGCTTTCACTTATAAGGCCCTTTGAGATTACAGGGGATCTCTAGGGTAACCAGGATAATCTTCCCAAATCAAGATTCTTACTTACATCTACAAAGTCCATTTTGTCATGTAAGGTAATACATTCACAGACTCCTAGAATTTTCTGCCTATCATTCTAGATATCAAAATGTGGAAAGTGGAAGATTGTCCATCTTGCCCTCTACCATGCTTCTACTGTCCCTGAAAATCCATGGTTCATTTATTTAGTATGAGAAATAACATAAATAGTGAGTAGTACAGTAATGAAGTGGTTCAGGCCTGGTCCTTGGATTCAGTTTCACCCCAACTCACTTATTACTTGTGTCACCTTAGGCAAGTTACTTAACCCTCAATTTCTACATCTTTAAACTGGGAGTAATAACTGGACCTTCTTCATGTTGTTGTAGGAACTGAATTATTTACCACACATGAAAAACATACACTATCAAAATAACTCTATTATCCCCTATTATTAACATACTGAGATTCTTTTTTTAGGGTTGTAGAACAGAGGAACTGTTGTAGCTATGGAATCCTCTGAGATTACCTAGTTTGGACACCACAAGTTTTACCAGCAATGATTTAAAATTTTAGCGCAACTTCCGAATAACCATCATACTATTTCATCATAGCCTGAGAAAGTAGGAATTGCAGTACGGATATGACCATGAAAATTTAACAGAAAATTTGAGAGAGTGAGTATCCTTTTCTTATATAAACACCTTTATTTTAAAATACTTAATAGCTATGGCGGTGGATTATACCTGAGGGGAGAAATCAAATACTGTATAAAAATGAACAATGATGTAAGAAAACAAACAAATAAATTTAACTTTTAAAAGTATATTAAAAGATGGGAAAAATAAAATAAAATGTTTAGTGCACTTAACTCTAAATCTTTTCAATATATTGCATTAGCTTACAGTCTCCTTATACTTGAATGCAGAAGAGTGGCCATTAGGATGGAAGTTTCTGAGGTTTGATAAATTATACTGTTGCAAACATTTGTTTCTTGATCATTTGTTTTATCACTCTTCTTTACTGTGCTATTTTTAAGGATAGAAATTATATTTAAATATATGACATATAATACATGCTGCTCATGTTATTTAGTAAATACTACGTATCATGTCAATTTTCTTCCCCTAAAATAATTTTCACAATGCATTTCATTAGAAGTTTTTTTTTTTTTTTTTTTTTTAATAAATTTTATTGTTATATTCCCCATACAATTGCAGCCCCCCCATTCTGACCCCAATCCCTCCCCTCCACCCCCCGCCCCCCTAAAAGTGTCTCTGGTTCATAGTTTTTTGTTGATTTTGATTTTCACTTTCTTATAGTTATTCATTTTCCTGGTCCCTTATTTAAGTTTTCTAGATTCCTGCTATGAGTGAGACCATCCGGTATTTTTTTTCTTTTGGCTTATTTCGCTGAGCATGATCCCTTCCAGCGCCATCCATGTTGCTGCAAATTGCATGTGTTTATCTTTTTTGAATGCTGAATAATATTCCATGGTATATATGTACCACATCTTCTTGATCCAGTCATCTATTTTTGGGCATTTGGGTTGTTTCCAAAGCTTAGCTATTGTAAACAGTGCTGCTATAAACATAGGGGTGCAGGTGTTCTTTGGAATTGATGTTTCTGTGTCCTTTGGGTAAATACCTAGGAGTGGAATTGCTGGATCATATGGAAGTTCTATGTTTAGTAGGTCCAGAAATCTCCATACAGCTTTCCACAGTGGTTGGACCAGTTTGCACTCCCACCAACAGTGCAGAAGAGTTCCTTTTTCTCCACACCCTCGCCAACATTTGTTGTTGCTAGTTTTTTTAATATGTGCCATTCTCACTGGTGTAAGATGGTATCTCATGGTAGTTTTGATTTGCATTTCCCTGATGACAAGTGATGTGAACATTTTCATATGCCTGTTGGCCATTTGCATTTCCTCTTCAGAGAAGTTTCTTTTAAGCTCTTCTGCCCATTTTTTGACTGGATTATTTTCTTTTGTTGTTGTTGAGTCTCATCAGCTCTTTGCAGATTTTGTGATCACCTTTATCATTAGTGTTGGTGCAAAAATGTTCTCCCAGTGGTGGGGTTTCTCTTTGTTTTTGTTATTGTCTCTTTTGCTGTGCAAAAGCTCTTTAATTTGATGTAGTCCCAGCTGTTTATCTTTGCCTTCACATCACTGCTTTGGGTGATGTGTCTGTAAAGATGTCTTTGATGTGCAAATCACGTAGTGTTTCGCCTATATTTCCTTCTATGTATTTTATGGTTTCAGGTCTTATGTCTAGTTCTTTAATCCATTTGAGTTGATTTTTGTGTATGGTGTGAGGTGGTGGTCAAGCTTCATTCTTTTGCATGTAGCGACCCAGTTTTCCCAGCACCATTTATTGAACAAACTTTCTTTGCTCCAATGCATATTCTTTGCTCCTTTGTCAAAGATTAGTTGACCATAAATCTGTGGTTTATTTCTGGATTTTCTATTCGATTCCATTGGTCTGTATGTCTGTTCTTGTTCCAATACCATGCAGTTTTGATGATTATAGCTTTGTAGTATAGTTTGAAGTCTGGGAGTCTGATGCCTCCATTCCCTTCTTTTTTTTTCAGGAGAGCTTTGGCTATTCGGGTTTTTGGTGATTCCATATGAATTTCATCAATAATGTTCTATTTCTTTGAAGAATGACATTGAAATTTTGATTGGAATAGCATTGAATCTGTATATTGCTTTTGGTAGGATGGCCATTTTAATAATGTTTATTCTTCCAATCCATGAGCAGGGGATGTCTCTCCATTTCTTTGTGTCTTCTTCTATTTCTTTTAACAGTGTTTTATAGTTTTCTTTGTATAGGTCCTTTACCTCTTTTGTTAGATTTATTCCAAATATTGATTTTTTTTTTCAATAACAAAAGGGATGGTCTTTTTGATTTCTTCTTCTTCAGATTTATTGTTTGTGTATAGGAAGGCTACTGACTTTTGCGTGTTGATTTTGTATCCTGCCACTTTACTGAACTGATTGATGAGTTGAATTAGCTTTTCTGTGGAGTTTTTGGGGTTCTCTATGTATAATATCATATCGTCTGCAAATAGTGATAGTTGACTTCTTCTTTTCCTATTTGGATTCCTTGGATGTCTTTCTCTTGTCTTATTGCCCTGGCTAGGACTTCCAGTATTATATTGAAAAGCAATGGTGAGAGTGGACATCCTTGTCTTGTTCCAGATCTTAATGGAATTGCTTTCAGCTTTTCACCATTGAGAATGATACTGGCTGTTGGCTTGTCATAGATGGCCTTTATGATGTTGAGGTATGTTCCTTGTATCCCCAGAATTTCAAGGGCTTTTATCATGAATGGGTGTTGCACTTTGTCGAAAGCTTTCTCAGCATCTATGAATTATCATATGGTTTTATATTTCTTTTTGTTGATGTGTTGGATAACGTTGATTGATTTCGGATGTTAAACCATCCTTGTGCCCCTGGAATGAATCCAACTTGGTCGTGGTGAATTATCTTATGGATACATTGTTGGATTCTGATAGCTAAAATTTTATTGAGGATTTTTGCATCAGTGTTCATTAGGGAGATTGGCCTGTAGTTTTCCTTTTTGTGTGTCCTTGTTCGGTTTGGTATTAGTGTAATGTTGGCTTCATAAAAACGTTTGGTATTGTCCCTCCTTCTCAATTTTTTGGAAGAGTTTGTGAAGGATAGGCACTAATTCGTCTCTGAATGTTTGGTAGAATTCATTTGTAAATCCATCAGGTCCTGGGCTTTTGTTTTTGGGGAGGTTTTTTATTACCATTTCAATTTCGCTAATTGTAATTGGTCTGTTTAGGTGTTCTATTTCTTCTTTATCTAGCTTTGGGTGATTGTAGAGTTGTAGGAATTTGTCCATCTCCTCTAGATTGTTAAACTTGTTTCCATATAACTGTTCATAGTAGTTACTGATTATTTTTTGATTTCTGCTGTGTCCGTTGTGATTCTCCTCTTTCATTGATGATCCTGTTTATTTGTGCTTTCTCCCTTTTTTCCTTTGTGCCTGGCTAGGGGTTTGTCTATTTATTGATTTTTTCAAAAAACCAGCTCTTGGTTTCATTGATCTTTTGGATTGTTTTTTTAGTTTCAATTTCATTTATTCTGCTTTGGTTTTTATTATTTCTTTTCTTCTACTGGTTTGGGGTTTTTTTTGTTCTTTTTCTAGATCTTTGAGCTTCGAGATGAGGTTGTTTCTTTGCGTTCTTTCTTGTTTCTTGATGAGCTTCTATTGCTATATATTTTCCTCTTATTACTGCTTTTGCTGCATCCCATACATTTAGGATATTAGTGTCCTCCTTGTCGTTCAATTCAAAAAATTTTTAATTTCTTCTTTGATCTCCTCATTAGTCCAATGGTCTTCCAGTAGTGTGGTTTTTAATCTCCATGAGGTAGGAAAGTTCCTTGCCTTCTTTTTATGGTTTATTTCTAGTTTGATGCCTTCATGGTCAGAAAAGATGGTTGATATGATTTCAATCTTGGTGTATCTGTTGATGTTTGTCTTGTGCCCCAGTATGTGATCGATCCTGGAGAATGATCCGTGTGCGCTTGAGAAAAATGTGTACTCCGTTTTTTTGGGGTTTAGTGTTCTATAGATGTCTGTTAAGCCTAATTGCTCTAGGTCCTTATTTAGAGCTTTGGTTTCTTTACTTATTTTTGTCTTGTTGATCTATCCATTGTTGATAGTGGTGTGTTGAAGTCTCCCACTACGTATGTGTTTTCTCTGATGTCTGTTTTCAGAGAGGACAACAGTTGTCTGATATATTTTGGTGCTCCTTCGTTTGGTGAGTATATGTTAATGAGTTTATTTCTTCTTGAAGTATTGTCCCCTTGATCATAATGTAGTGACCATTGGGGTCTCTTTTTATCTTTTTGAGTTTGAAATCTGTTTTATCTGATATAAGTATAGCTGTTCCTGCTTTCTTTTTTGGCCCATTTGCTTGTAGGATTGTTTTCCATCCTTTAACTTTGAGCCTACTTTTATCTTTTGTAGCTAAATGTGTTTCCTGGAGACAGCAAAAGGTTGGGTTTTGTTTCTTAATCCAGGCTGCCACTCTGTGTCTTTTTATTGAAGAGTTTAGTCCATTTACATTTAGAGTTAATATTGATATGTTAACATCTGTATTTGCCATTGTGTTTGTCTTTCCTTTGATTTTATTTATTTATTTTAATAACTTTTTTTTTTTTTTTGGCCTTCTTTCATTGTTATTCGTCCCTCTGAGGTTCTGGCTTTAGGACTCCTTGTAGTATTTTGGAGTGGGGGTTTAGTTGCAATGAAATTCCGGAGTTTCTGTTTGTCTGGGAAGGTCCATATTCTTTCTTCAAAGAGGAAGGAGAGCTTTGCGGGATAGAGTATTCTTGGTTGGCATCTGTTTTCTTGGAGTCTGTTGGCTATGTCCCTCCACTCTCTCCTTGCCCGTAGTGTTTCTTCGGAGAAGTCTGATGTCAGCCTGATTGGTTTTCCTTTGAATGTTATCTGTTTCTTCCCTCTTGCCAGCTTCATTATTTTTTCCTTGTCCTGGATTCTTGGGAGCTTTACTATTATGTGTCTTGCTGTATTTTCCTTTCGTCGTGGAAGTTGGTGTTCTTCTTGCTTCTTGTATATCAATTTTCAGCTCCTTCTTCACATTTGGGAAGTTCTCTTCAATTATCTCTTTGAATATTTTCTCTGTTCCTACATCTCTCTCCTCTCCTTCTGGTATTCCTAACTCTTATATTTCCTTTCCTCATGGAGTCAGATAGTTCCCGAAGTCTTTCTTCATTCTTTTTCCTTCGTACTTCTTCCTTTTCTGTTTGGTTCTTTTATTTCTGTGTCTTCAAGATTACTTATTCGTTCTTCCATTTCATCTATTCTGCTTTCATTGCTTTTCCCAGAATTCTTTAGTTCTTCCATTAATTCTTTGATCTCCTGCATTTCTTTACTTCCCCTTTTAGGGACTCAATTTCTTTCTTCTGACCATTGTTTTCCTCTCTAGGGACTCAATTGCATTCTTCTGATCGTTGATTATTTTTCCCTTATCATTGTTTTCCTTTATGACTTCTGTCAGTTTTTTAATCACGGCAATTTTAAATTCTCTTTCTGGAAGGCTCAGAAATTCTTCCAAGTTATTGTCGTTGCAATCTGGGGGCTGGCTTTCTTTTTTGGTGTGCTTTTTCTCTGGAGAGTTGCTAGGTTGCGTGTGGTTCTTCTCCTCCCTACTGTCTGTTTTCTAATTTGCCGTATGCGTTGGGACACTGTGTTGTTGGGACTTGCCGGCATCTTGGGTGGGCTTCTCTGTTCCCCTCTGGTTCTTCCAGGAGTCATCTGTCAGTTTCAAGCAGCCTTTACTGGAGAAAGGTCCCTGTTCTAAAATGCCGATGTGGGGACACACTCCCCTGTGCGCCTGGTCTGCCCCGGCGGTGGGTTCCTGCTCCCCTCTGGGCTTGGACTGCAGGCCCAGGGGGTCTGGCGTGGGCGAACTTCCCCCGCTCACCTCTGGCTCCTGAGGAAGCCTTCTGCAGGTAGTCTTTACTGAAGAAATGTCCCTGTTCTAAAATGGTGATGTGGGACACACTCCCTGCGCTTCTGGTCTCAGGCACACTATTCTGCGCGCCTGGTCTGCCCCGGCTGTGGGTGCTCGCTCTCCCTGTGGGCTCAGACTACTTGTTCAGAAGGGGCCCGGTGTGGGCTAACTCCCAGCTGGCCACTAGCTCCTTCAGTAGCCTGTGTGGGGTCAAGTCGCTAGGTGGCACCAGAGATCTCTCCTAGAGCCCTTGGGGAGCTGATTTTCCGTGGGACAGGGAGCAGAGCGGGATGGTAGGGTACACCTCAACGGCTTTGGGGTGCTGTGTCTGCCTTGTGCCCCACCGTCGTGGGGAACCCACGCCCCTAATTTCGTGCCCCGGGTCTCAGTTCCAAAGCCCTCAGTTCCAGGACGCGGGTGTAGCCCAGATCAGTGGCGCGGGAATGGCGCCTTTTGAATCCCGCTCCCCTGCCTGGGCGCCTTGTTCCTGCTCACTCAGGGAGGGCCTCCGCCCGGGTCTCAGTTCCAAAGCCCTCAGTTCCAGGACGCGGGCTGTAGCCCAGATCAGTGGCGTGGGAATGGCGCCTTTTGAATCCCGCTCCCCTGCCTGGGCGCCTTGTTCCTGCTCACTCAGGGAGGGCCTCCGCCCGGGTCTCAATTCCAAAGCCCTCAGTTCCAGGACGCAGGCTGTAGCCCAGATCAGTGGCGCGGGAATGGCGCCTTTTGAATCCCGTTCCCCTGCCTGGGCGCCTTGTTCCTGCTCACTCAGGGAGGGCCTCCGCCCGGGTCTCAGTTCCAAAGCCCTCAGTTCCAGGACGCGGGCTATAGCCCAGATCAGTGGCGCGGGAATGGCGCCTTTTGAATCCCGCTGCCCAGGAGCCCCGCTTTCGCGCAAGCTTACCGGGCGGCTGGGGCTGTGTGCTGGTGCTGGGCTCCTCCTGGGGGGCGGGGCTCTCTTTACTGGCGCCTGGAGCTCACCTCCGCGGCGGATCCTGCAGGGTTCGCCTCAGCTCCCGTTCACGGGGTGTGGTGGCTGAAATAGTTCCTTTCCACTCACAGTCCCACTTGCTGCATCCGTTTTTCTTGTTGGGCGTTTTGGTTTGTTGTTTCCCTCGTCTCTGCCGGTCGGAGAGTGCCGCCTCTGTGGGCGGGGGAGGGGAGCAGGGTTCTGCGCTTCCCTCCCTTCTCGTCCTCTTTTATGGCAACTTTCTTCTTCGGGCAGTTTGCTGGAGTCGTCCGTTTTTCTTCCGTGTCCCAGTTCTCACTGGGACCTGCCGCTTTTCCTCCCTATTAACTTTTTTTAATGGGAGATCTTACTCGCAGCGTCTCCTCGCCGCCATGTTGCTCCGCCCTATTCCATTTCATTAGAAGTTTTAAAAACTCCTTATGCAAAAGCTACCACAGATAACACTGTGGAAATGAAAAACAGTCTCCAGAGAAACAGCTCCAAAAATCCAAATAATATTTATCAATACACTCCCTACTCAAAGCATCCTCAAAATATCTCAGGAATTTTTTGACACAACCTTCATTTTTTTTTTAGTTTTTGAGACATCTAAGAAAATTGTTCTTATTACTTTCTAATCATTTTTATTTATGACTAAAAACCACTTTTCCCTTGCTTTGGTCATCTACTTTATTTATGTATCAATCAAGCCTCTGAAAGATTGTCTCCAAATACCAAAGGATGAAGACCTACCATCTCAAAGGGCAGGCATAAGAACAGTAGACTTGCAAGAGTGGACGAAGTACTGTAGATCAAAATGTCTGAGAAAGCAGCATCACCATAGCCAATCCTACATTAATTTAAAACATAAACTAAGCAAATTTTTAAAAACTACTAAGGTATATCAAAAACCAACAAATTATAAAAACACTCATTGAACACATACATAGTATCTCTAGCATTCAGCTTTGCTGAGAAATGCAAAAATGAAGTCACGTTCCCAGCTGTTAAAAATGTGTCATCTGACAACAGCATAAACATGCATTATGATATGCTTATTCAGAATCCTTAATAAGGATTCTGGAGAGTGGAGAGATGTATATGAATTTGTGGTGTAATAGTGAGGTTACGTATTTTATTCAAATTTAGGAGAATGAAACTGGCAATCCTCAGTGGCTAGACATACTAAATTATATTCAATGTGAAAAATCCTGTTGAATGCTCCCATGACTATTATGTCACAGAACAAGACAATTTTTGTCCTATGGTTGTAGCCCCATACTATTTCATCTCCTAAAACTTGATCCCAATATTCCAAGATAAAAAATATTGCCCATATACATAAAAATATATTTGAAAAGCATCCAATTTGCTTATTTTTAATTTTTTCATAATACAAGGTACAAAAAGAGAAACCAAAAAAATTAGAGAGATAAACACAAGGGAGTAAAAAAAGGCATTGTAGGAGAGATCAATGTAAAGAGGTAAGAAATGTTATTCTAAAGTCAAGCTGGACAGTTAGTATTATAGCTGACTTATGGGTACATATATAATATCAGTAACTGGTGTTGAAAGAACCTTAAACATCATTTATCTCAATCTTCTTATATCATAGCTAAGGAGACTGAAGCCCAGAAAAGGAAGTTTGATTCTTTTGTATATTCACAAATAGAACTCAGTTTTTTAACTCCTCCACATATAAAACATTATCAGGCCAACTAATAAGGAAAACTACTAATGTTAAACTTGGTGTTCAGCTTCACTTGCTTCACAATATCTTGAAACATTATTCCTCCTTCCATAAAATATCCACCACATACCCACCTAACCACAACAATTGCCAAATTTTTGTTTTTCGCTTGTTGGTATGTTTTGTTGTTGTTTTAGATATCTTTTTTTCAAATAAGCCTTACCCAAATTTCAGTGGTTATATTGCATAAGTAGAACTACTTTATAGAAATAAATATTACTCATGTTTATAAAACTTAAAAAAATCACTCATCAAAAACATTGCCATTTGCATTTCTTTAATGAAATTAAAGGGAACAGGTTAAGAGAAGGATTTTTTTCCCTTTGGTAACTAAGTTTTTTTTCTTCAACATAGTATAAGTAAGTAGTAAGAGATGAGAAGTTGAGATTCAAGTTAGTGAAAGTTAAGTCTTACTCTCTCCCAGTGACATATCTACCATATGTAATCAAGTATGCTGGAGATTTCATTATTCAATTAATTATTCATCCATTTCAGAAATGTTATCTGGGGTAGCAAAAGATGGTAGAAGTAGACATACTCTTGGAACTCAAGTTGAGTGGATGAAAGAGATTAATACACTAACCATCATTTTAAAAAAACATTGAATCTTGATTTGAATAAGTCTTTTGCTTTTCTCCCCCAAAATCTAATGTGTTGATAACAAGTACAAGCTTGTTAACCAAGGTGTCTGTAAACAACAATGAAATATTTCTCACTCACCCACATTAACATTTTAGAATCACATTTTCTGACATCTATCTCCTATGAATTCATGATTAAATAATTTGCATTTTTTTCAAGATTTATTTTATTTATATAAGAGCCAGGGTACAGTCCGGATGTGCAGGAGGGCGAGAGGATTCACCAGAGAAAAAGTGGGGAACAGAACAGGCAGACTGACGAAATACACTGCTGAGGGGAGCAGCGGGTGAGACAGGAGAGGTCTGCTTGCCATGTGGGTTGCTCCGAGGCTGGCGGGGATTGAACCAGCACTGCAGAGGCTGTGGACAGCTTCACAGCGCTGTGCTCAAATGCCTGCACCACCAGGGAGGCCCTAAATAATTCACATTTTTAACAGTGATTTTACACACCTGCCTTTCATAGAATCATTTTAGATTGGAATCTAGATTGAAAAGGATCATGGAGATCGAGACTTGTGTGGTCTTATTTTACAGAGGAGGAAAATGACTTTCAGATAGGTTGACCTTTGCACTGGGGTAACTATTTAGAAGCTGCTATTGAGAAATCTACATAGAATTTTCATTATTTTAATTGAATAGCTTGTTTAGTTTCTCTTTCTCCACAGAAAATACACACTTAAAAATTTCTCTTTCCCCAAACAGGAAATCTTGCCACATTTAGCTCAGAAGGGAGCCACACGGGTCAGCTGTCCATCTTGTTGGTTATATCATCTCTTTGTGCCTAAAGTCCTCAGACTTCAAGGACCAAGTACAAAATAACAACAAAGAACTACTCTGCTGAAACATGCACAGATTTTCAAAGTTTATCACTTGTGATTAAAATGAAAATACAAAAAACACACCTTTTCTTAAAAACTAAAGGGATAAAATTTTATCAAAAATTTAAAAGCATTTTCAGAAGTCTCAAGGAGGAAAGCACTGCCCCCACCACCCCCTTTAAAAGGAATCTCACTTTTAGTTGAAAAAGAAAAATCAACTTTTACAGATGCCAAGATTCAAGAATTATTTGGAGGAACTTCAGTCTGTCCATGGACTAACAGTTACAGTTATTTATAAAAATGCATATCTCTGTACCTTATTTTGTTAATGACATCATCAGGATCCAGATTTTTGAGTATTTTGAGTTTGTTCTTAAGTGAAAATGTCTACTCCTTGTGACCATAACACACAATCATTTTTTCAATAAATAAATAAATGAAGGTTTTTAGAATTAGAAGGGATTTGGGAGAGAAGGTGGGCTAGTAAAGAGAAGAAAGGCTTTTGAATCAGCATTTTGGTTCTTCTAGTAGGTAGTTTCATAGTTTTAAAATGTAACTTTATCTCCCTGGTCTTCCTTCAGATAGGGGAAAAAATAAAATACTGGGTTGCTTTAGGGATTATTGAGAAGCTATACAAAACATGCAGCACATGATAGATTCTCATAAATTGGAGTTATTGCCACCTATTCTAGTTCTAAATTCCTATCTGGTTATGTGTTCGAAAAATGGAAATGAAAGGGAACTAAACTTAGCAATAAGTGCCAGACATATGACAAACATAAGTTAAATGCAAAGTGGTTTCTTTCATTATCACTCCTCACATGACAGCAATTTACTAGGGTGCTTTCATACATTATCTTATTTAATCTCCCAAAATGCCCTGATGAGGTAGGAATTATCTTCTCAATTGAATAGAAAAAGAATCAGGGTATCATAAAGGTTAAGTAATATGACCCAAGGTTACAAAATTAACAAGCATCAGAGCCAGGACTAGTAAAAAGGGCACAGGAAATAACCAAAGCTGCCCTAAAGTTTAACTATACAGAAAACAGTGAATCTCAAAAGCAACCGGAAGAGAAATGCAATAGACAATTCTTCCAACTCTGACCTTCTTAAGAACTTTGGGGGGGGGGGGCGGTCATTATGTAAACTCTGTGTCATTATGTAGAATCTGGGACAATTCCTGGAAGTCAGTGAGTACTCAATACATTTATGTGCCTTAAAATTAACTGGAATGCTACCGGCAATGTGGGCAATAAAGAATCACATTCTCTCAAAGCAAAGTCTTTGTGATAACAGCAAATATAAAAGGTAGAGGAACAGTGAGAACATTCATGCTCAAGAACAACAATCACAGATTAAAAATATCTTATATCTACCATTGCATCCACAGCCCCTCTCCCCACCATTGCATTATTGAAGATTTCAAATACTGCAAGCAGTATTATCTTAAAATGTGAAAGATAATGATGAAGATACACACACACACAAATACACACCTGTATTTTGGGAATGGCTTAAAGTTCATTCTGTTGTATATATCACATAGAAAAAATCTGTATGAAAGAAAATTCTCTATGAAAGTTGTAAAAATGAACCAAAAGTTTGATTCTCTTTTATTCAAATAAAACCTATAATTTAAAGTCACGGCAAAATAAATTCACAATTAAGTTAGATGGACATGTGCAGCTTTATACAAATGAAACCTTATTTATACAAGTGAAACCTCAGTAATTTGATAGCTTGCTCTTTTGTGGGGTGCGGATGGGAGTATTATGAAAACAAAGGAAACCTTGGTCTATTAGAACTTTCAAAGAAAATAACCTTTGGTCAAACCAAAATTCCCCACAAAAACAACCTATATGCAGTCACATTCAGTGACTAAACTGTATTTGTGCTTTCCTTAAGCAGCAGAGTTCATTCTGACAAGTTATCTACTAAAAATGTGCCTGTTCATTTTCTATATTCTGTTTGGCAAACAAAGCATGACATAGCAATAGAAAAGAAAAGCATAGTCCTGGGATACATTTGCAATCATTGCAGGGAAGTATTCTAAATTGTCTCAGGCCTGTGGCATTGGAACAGCATTTAAATACTGCCACATGCTGTTCATCTGTGTGCCCTGCAGTCTGTGAGTACCGGGCCAGGCCTCAATGGAAGAATGAATCACAGGCCAGACTTATTAACTCTTCCAAAGCACCAACTGGTCTTAAGGGAAGTACCACAATCTCGGGAATTAGTCATTCATTAAGAATTAGTAATTTCTAATTAAGATTCTAGGGAGCACACAATTGTAGTCAAGACAAAGCAGTCTTTATGAGAACACTGTATAGAATGCATTGAATTCAGTGCTTTTGAATTTTTTACCATACAAATTTTATGATATTCTCTCTTTATCAGTGTTAATTTTGTGTGGTACCACATAGAAACCATGTTTTCTACATATATTAGAGTATAGCTTTATATACACTAAAATAAGCATATACACTTCTTCTAAAAGTAATGTAACATCCATCTGTAATGTACTACAAGGTAGGAATCATGGTATATTGAGTCTGCCTTTTCTGTGACTGATAAGAGATGCTGAGAAAATGTTTGCCGAATAAATAAATGGATGAATGAATGATTAAGCATAGTCCAAAATTTCAGAAATTCCCAAGCTACCATACCCTCAAAAAACTACCATTTGCTTCTAGTTTCCTTTTTTATGAATATAACTCAAAACTTGTCGCCACTTTTTGTACCTTCCTCACAATTCAGCAACATCATCAACTCAAATAGAAACACTAAAAATCCTTGTTGATTTTAGTTACTTTAAGCAGAAAGTGGGACCAGGATGTGCTATTCTATGTTCTTAGCTGAAGTCCTTAACTTTAACAAGAATAAAACATTGCAATGAAATGTCTTAATTTTAGGTAGCATGTAGCATAAACTAATTTTAGGTAGCTTGTAGCATAAACTCAGTATCAACTCACTTTATTCATTAATTCAGATACTTAAAATATTAAATGTAGCTAGAGAGATCAAGTGCTAAAGGGAAAAAATATTGACTGGTCTCACTTTAAACTCATAATTACTAACTTTAAGGGGGTCTTACTGCTGTCTAGCTATTCTATATATTATATTCAATACAACACTGCCTCCATGACTCTATCACTGCTCTTTGCTCCTCTTAAACCTTCAAAACATATTTCCCACTCCTCAGTCTCAGCTGATAATCTTGTTCCTGACAGCTTTGCTTCACTGAGAAAACAAGTCAATTAGAAGGGGGCTTTCTCAGGTTCTCATCTGCATAGGTATCACCCTCTCTCTGCCTGCATGTCCTCTGCCCGCCCTCTGTTATACTGGGGAACTGTCTGGGTCTCCTCTAAAGCCCCATTTTCTACTTACCACTGAGGAACATGACTCCTCTAACTGTCCAATCTTCTTCCACATCATCAATCTCCCCCATCCCACTAGATGCTTCCATTAGTGTACAAACATATTATACCCCACTTTAAAATACAAAACAATAAAAACATGGTCAGCCTCCTTCTCTAGCTCCCAGTCCAATTCTTTGCCTTCCACTTCACATAAAAACTCCTCTGAAGAATTGTCTAAACCATGCCATTCTCAATAGGGTTATCACCCTAGAAAGAAAGAAAAAAATATATGACTTGTAGGGCAAAAGAATTCTTACTCCTTTTATGTATGAAACATATATACATAAGATATATAACAAATATAAAGTATATCTTTGATATGAGAATCTACTCAGGGTGAGGGGAAGAACACTTAGGGGAAAAATATCTAAATAATCCTCAGAAAGGTGATAATGAGAAAAAAGATTGAGAAAAACTGGTTTAACTCCGCTATCTCAAAGCCCTCTCCTCCCATTTTTTTTCTGAGACATTTCAGTTTTTCATGCCCAACACCTCTGTAGAAACCACTATTGTCAATGTTACCTATGCCCTCCATATTACTAAATCCAATAGCAACTCACATGAAACTACAGGAAGTATTTGGCATAGCTGATCATTTCCTCTTTCTTGGAATACTTTCAAAGCATCACTAAAACTTCATTTCCTCCCTTACTATCTGAATCTTTGATATCAGGATTCTTCTACATTTGGACAGTAGCCACTTTTCAATAGACCACCACTGCTGCTATAGTCCATGCTACTTTATTTCGTTACCTGCAATTTTATATTTTCAGTGCATCTATCAGCTCAGTCCTCTTACAACCTAACTTCCACACAATGGCACAAAAGCTCCTCCTGAAATCTAAGCCATATCGTGCCATCCCTTCAATGGATTTCCATCTCACACTAAGTAAAACCCAATGCTTTGTCATAGCCCACAGAGTTCTACATAACTGGACCTGCTTCCTTTCTGCTCTGATCTCCTAACATCGCCCTCTTTATGCACTGCATGCCAGGAACTTTGATCTCTTTGTAAAACTGTTTATTCCTTGGGGCCTTTCTACTTGTTGCTACTTCTGCTTTGATATCCCTTCAGATAGTCTCATGGCTCACACTTTCAGTTCTTTCAGACCACTGCAGCTCAAAAATCACCTGGTCATTTTTGCACATGTATGCATTTTCATCTTGGTTATAGTCCCCCAAAATGAAAAATGATGTAAAAAATATATAAAATTAAAAAAATAATAATCAAATCAACAAGCAACTATAAACCAGAGACACAATATGGGGAGGGGGGAGAAGGGAGTAGGATCAAAACAAGGAGGGTGGGAATTGTATGGGGACTATAACCAAGATGAAAATGCATACATTGTGCAAAAATGAAAAATGATGTAAAAAATATATAAAATAAAAAAAAATTTTAAAAAGAAGTAAAAATAAAAAATTACCTGGTCATACCATCAACACTAAATGCAGAAGTATCGTCACTTTTTATTTCTCCATCTTGCTTTATTTTCTTTCCCAGCACTTATTATCATCGCATGAAAATATTTACTTATTTCTCTTTCTCACATTGGAATAGAGTATCATCGAATATTCTGCCTCCTATCACTGGAATAAAAAAGATCCTTGAAGCTTGTATTGTTTGGTTCACTGTGGGACTCAGGATGTCTAAAAAAATTTCTAGTACATAGTATGATCACAAATGCATATAATGAAAAATGCATAATGAAAAAAAGAATTCAATCTGAATAAATGATTACAATTACCCTTTAAAAAATAAAACTGAATTTTCTTATCTCTGCTTGGAGTAAAATCTCATAATCTTGTATGCCTTTGGCAAGTAAAACTATAAGAAGACTCCCTCCCCCAAAAATCTAGCATTTCAATAGCTTCCTTAAAATAATAGAGACTTCTGCACCAGTAAACAAAAACTGTTCTGTGTCAGTTACTCCATTAATTTTTAGATTCTCTCATTCTTTCATTGAAACAAAAATTCAAGAAAATGTCCAATTCTGAAAATAGGGCTTCAGAAGAATGTTAGTCAGAATGTCCAGTCACCATTTAGCCATATTTCATAAATCTAACGCAATCAAACACAAAACTTCTCATATGAGATAAATTTGTGAAAAATAAAACCCAGTGCCAAATGCTGGTATCCCTTTATCCTTCCCTTTCTGTCTTTTAAACTTTATGTTTAAAATTCCCTGCTTTAAAATTAGCATTTGGTTGTGGTAATACTTTCTTACTTGGGTTTAGAACATTTTACTTGAATCTTTAGAGATTTTTGCCAAAGAATTTGAAATCTTAGTTCTCAATTTTCTTCTCTCTTTAAAACATCTCTGCCAGCTCAGATGGGAAGAAGTTTAATTCAATTCAGTTGGTGACTCACTTGGTGATAATGACGCAATTCAATAAATTACAGCTCTCTGCTCTTTCATCTCACCCCATCTCTAGTTTTGACATTTCTTTTTAAAGCCTTTCTGTTATCGAAGAACTTTGAATGAAAAATAGAGTTCCAAGTTCTGAGGGAAATACACAGTCAATAAGACAGCATTAAGAAGGATCTTTTCTTCTATTAGGGTAGCAACCTGGTGGCTTAGTTTCAGCATCACACATCTGTTGACAGTATGTGTACAAGAACAAAAAGGTCAAAATATTCACATCATTGAAGCTTTATATCAAACATGGAACAATTACACACATTTGTGTTAGGAAAAGAGGCAAAAAGGTACACTGCCTGCAATATTGTGATTTATAAAAATATACCTTTGGTCATTCAGAGGACAAAAATAGATTATATATATACATATTTGGTTTTCATCCACAGTTCCTGACTCACAGCTTCCAAAATCCTTGGAATTTGCTAAGGTTTGTGAGTGATAAAGGTGCCTCTTGTTATGAGAATGAAATTATTTTGGGGGAAACACCTAAAGACAGGGAATGGTTGACAGTATAGCCAACAAAGTGATTAAAGAAATGGAATTTCTATTCTCACCCCCACAACCTCCAGGGAGGGGAGAGGGGCTACAAGTTTAATTTAATGGCCAGCAGTCAACTATTTAACAATCATGCCTATATAATGAAACCTCCGTAATGACCCAAAAGAAGAGATTTTGGTGAACATGTGGAGCGCTGGGGAGAATGGCACACCTAGAGAGCATGGAAGCTTCACACTCTCCCACATCTTGCCCTGTGCATCTTTTCCAATTGGTTGTTCCTGAATGATATCCTTTGTAATACACTGGAGATCTAGCGAATAAACAGATTTCCTGAGTTCTATGAGTTGCACTAGCAAATTAATCAAACCTGAAGAGGGGAACATGGGAACCTCTGATTTATAGCCAGTTGGTCAAAAGCACAGGTAGCAGCCTGGGCTCGTGATTGACTTCTGAAGAGGAAGGCAGTCTTGGGACACAGAGCCCTTTACCTATGTAACTTGATATTATCTCCAGGGATGCGGTGTCAGAATTGAGCTGAATTCTCAGACACCAGTTGGTGGTTGGTGTCAGGAAGCCTCCATACATACTCATACTGGAATTGGTTTTGGGACTCTCTTAAACATTGCCCCAATTACAAGAGCTTGAAAAAGATATGGATTCTATAAATGACCTTTCCACTCCAAAGTTATATAACCTCAGACAACTTAATTTCTCTGAGTCTCACTTTCTTCTTCTATAAAATGGGGATAATAACACTTCTCATAAGGTAGATGTGAAGAGTTAATGATATAATGTAGGCAAAATGCTTAATATAAAAGTATGCACAAAATAGTATTTGATGTTGGTTATCATCATCTTCTCTTTATCCCTCATATTTTTTCCAGCAAAAATAATTAGTTCCCCAAAAAGATACTTAAGTAAGGAAAAGCTTTTTGTCCTGCCAGGAACTGGAGTGGGTAGAAAGCACAAGTAATAGTAGTGGCAGATCACACTAAATTCCCAGGGGATAGGAGTGTCTACTGTTTCTACCAACTCCTGAGTTTCTGGAGGGTGGCACAGAGACAAAGTGTTTTGCCAGTCAAGCACTTAGAATGAAAATGGAAGATTAAGTAGAACACTCAGTCCCTACTACTTTGCAAGTAATAATACATATTTTTAAAGTAGATGAGATATAAAAGGTAAAGCTCAAGACATAACAAAAGGAATTTAATAATAATAATTTGTTTTTCTAAAATTGAGATCTCAGTTAACAAGTTTGCAGGCAGCCTACCAGAGTAGCTAATATCTGAATAACTTTCAAAACTGAATTATTTTCCCTTCTATGGAGACATTCTGTTGGAAAAAGCAAAGAAGCATGTTATTGATGAATAAAGGACTTTTGTTTCCTCTGCTTTTAATCAAAATCATTTCAGCAAAATGTCAAGGAGAAATGAAGAATTTAAACTTCTTTCATTAAAAATAATTGGTTCTCATTTTTCCATTAAGGATGATAGAAGATTCTAGAATTTGTAAGAGGGAGGTTGAAGGTATTCATTATGAGCAACATTTTATCATATCCTATACTGCATAGTAAATTCAGCGATTGCCATAGTTTACTGAAGTCTAAGTATCCATTTAAGAAGAGCCTTTGAATAACATTTCTCCAAGTCTTGCAAAAGTTTTCTTCTTCCAATTCACTTAGGTAAAGATACTTGCCATCTCACCGTATCCAGCCACATTTTAAAAGATAGACTGAGTACTTCTGATGAACCTTGTTTGTTGGCTCAATAGATGCTCACATTCAAGGCTTACTACAATCTGCCCTCAATGCACAATTCTAGTTATTCCCCAAATTTTCCCACAAAAAGACCAAATATAAAATAAAAATTTCTATTTCCCACTTTTTGCTAAGACCGCTTTTCCTCTCCAAAGCATTTTTCTTGACCTGTCTTTCAAGATGTGTTTTAGATCATTTCATTCTTTCATTCATAAATAGAGATTGGCACCATGTATATTAAGCACTTATAAGGAAATCCTGGGAAAAAAGGACTAGGTAAGTCAGAGCAAGTTCCTGTCTTTGTATACTTTATATTCTACCAGGAAAAATAAACATGACACAATGGTCTCAGCATTTAGTTAATTACAACTGTGGTAAGTGTTAAAAATATGAGGCATAGGAAACTAGCATAATATGTAATGGGAGGAATGGCCTGGTCTTTGGGGTGGGAAAGACATTCTTGAGGAAGCAGTTTTGAGCAAAGTTTAAAGAATGGGGCAGAAAGAGGTCAACAAGGAGGGCCTCCCTGGTGGCACAAGGGGTTAAGAAGCAACCTATGAAGGTATCTGCAGCCACTGCAACATGATTTCGATCCCCGGTCAGGGAGCTGACCCATATGGCACAGCAGACCTCTCCTGACTCACCTACTGCTCCCCTCAGCAGTGTATTTCAGTCAGTCTGCCTGTTCTGTTCCCCACTCTGTCTCTGGTGAATCCTCTCACTCCCCACACCTGTGGCCTGTACCCCAGTTCTTATATGCATAAATAAATAAATCTTTAAAAAAAAAAGAAAGAGGTCAACAAGTAAGCATGGTGATTATTGAGTTGAGGTATATTAATAAAGACATAGTAAGGAAATTCTTACTTTGTAGACAAAACTAACAGGCCTTTTCTCTATATTCTTGACTCTCTATAAAGCTGGTGACAAAAACAACACTGATCCTACATTTGAAGTTTCAAGAGTAACCAGGGAAAAAAGCTAGTCAACTGACCTCAGAGAGTTCTGAGAAATTATCAGTAAAAAACTGGCATTATTGCTCTGAGTCCCACTGCTGAGTCTATACAGGAAGAAGATGCAAAGGGAGCTGAAGGCTCAGTTTCAAGTTGAGTGCCATCTTCTGGAAAAAAAGACAAGCAAGCATCTACAGAACATCCTATCTCCTGGCCATAAAATGCTCTAAAAAAACAAATAGCCCATTAGAAAAGTAATGGGAGAGGAGAGATCACAAAATAGGAAATCTAAGTATGTAATGACCTTATGGAAAAAAAAAACAAAAACAAAAACAATCTTTCAGTCAAGGGAAACACAAATTATAAAAAAGAATGATGTACGTGGTTTTTTTTTTATTAATTATTTTGGCAGAAATCTTATAGGATTAATAAAATTAAAAACATCTAGTGCTAATGTGTATAAAGAAAAGCAGGCATTCTCAAATGTTACAAATGAGGGTGATTGTAAAGTTTTCAAAGAGTAAGATGGAAATATATATTAAAGCTCTCAGATGTTTTGACCCCAAAATTCCAACTTTGGCATTTTATCACACTACAGTGAAAGTGCCACTGCATAAGCATATACAAGTAAGGATGTTTGTTAAGGCATAGTTTTTAGTAGGTATTTCCAGAGAAAACCATTAGCTGGGTTTTGTTTTCCTTTGTTTTATTTGTTTAAAGAACTCTTCAATTATTTAAGAAATGTATGTCCAAGGAAATGAAATTTCTGGAGAATGCGTGAGATCATGTGATAGACTAATTAGAGAGGAAGAAGTGATAAGATGCCTTTAATGCAGAGCCAGTCAGAATGCTACAGTTTAGGGCATGTGTGGGAAATAAAAACTCACAGGCAGGTGGTTTCACCTTACTGAGTTTTCAAATCCAACATTAAAAGTCTTCTTCTCTTTGGGGAATTCAGTCCTTTTACATTTATTGGGATAACTACTGTGTTGCTTTCACCATTTCCACTGATGTCCATGCTTTGTCATTACATTAACACTTACCTTCTTATCACATACAAACATTATTGAAACCTCTTTCATTCCCCTATTCCTCCCTACCTGGTTCCACAAATATTAACTGAATGCCGACTATATTACATGTTACTGGGTAAGTTTGAAAAGTTAAGTAGCCTCCTCTTTCAAAACAAAATAAAAATACCCAAATAAATGGAGAAATGTTTCATTTTCCAGGATGGGAGGATGCACTATTATAAAGATGTCAGTTATTCTTAAATTGATGCATAAGTTCAATATAACTCTAATCAATATTCTAACAGGACTTTTGAATGAAACCTGAGTTTAAAGTGTGAAGACACACACGCAGATAAAACATAAATCGATCCGGAAAAATCAAAACGAAAATCATCAGAAGGGCCTTATTCTACTCTGCATTAAAGTAAGTTTCCATGAGGGAAAGACTTTAGTGGAGAAAATCTTTGT
Source organism: Talpa occidentalis (assembly GCF_014898055.3). NCBI lineage: Eukaryota > Metazoa > Chordata > Mammalia > Eulipotyphla > Talpidae > Talpa > Talpa occidentalis. Next base: position 61,817,374 of record NW_023605194.1, read on the forward strand.
TTCACTCTTCCACTGTTAAAGCAACACTTTGTAAAACTGGAAACCTCCTAAATGTCAATCAAACTGATTTAATACATCATGATAAAATAGAAAGTTATATAACAATAGATCACTATTTGATAAAAGTTATTTCACACATGTGCATTCATTGACATTAGAAAGATATTCCTAAGATATTATAAAGATATATATCCATATTATATATACACACACATTATATATATGTATATATATATTTCTCTTTTAAAAACTGAAAATATGCATTCATGGGGTTAGTACATATAGGGGATGAAATTACAAATGGATTTTATTTTATTTTTACTTTTAATTTTTTTTAAACATATTAACTATAAAATTGAAAAACAATGCATACTATGAAAAGATAAAAAGACACTGAAGAATTTTATGTACCTTAAGTACAGCATTAAAGCGCAAATTGATGGTAGGCTATCAGAAGTCAGAGTGTGTAGCCAGAGATTGGAAAGGTGAACAGAGAGGAGACAGCATGAGGCATTTTCTTTTACTTGCAGAATATGATGAAAGAAAAGGCAGAGATGGTATGTAGGTACTGAATCAGCGCTTACGTACCAGGGCATCATTAAAACCTACCAACTGTAAATTTACTGGACATTTAAACTTTTTCACATTGAGTTAACAAATGTTTTAATTTTAAAATATAAGCCTTTTTTTTAAGTAGCAATGTTGTTTTAGATTCAGTCAAATAAATTATATTTTGTTGGATTGGAAACCTCATATTGAAATAAACTAGCATTTCTTTGGTAAAATGATCTACTTTGCTGCTACTCCCTTGGTGGTTTTATTTTGAAAAAAAATTCAGTATCCTTCTATTTTATCATTATATGTGCTTGTATACATGCCTATATCTGTATCTGCTGCCATTGTAGATTGCTATGGTAAAGCTGTGGAGTTCTATATTTCTAGATAAAGAAGTTTTCATTTCTTTTAGCCCATGTTCCTATGTGATATGAGCCTTTGGTTATTACAGGTTATCTCATTGATATAGTTTGGTCCATCTGCAGTTTTATTCCACCTCGGCTGCTAAAAGCAACCAGAAATTAAAGAATTTACCAAGATGATTTATTTAGGGAAAACTATTTCTCCTTTCCTCATCCTTCAAACTAGGAAAGACAGGCACAAAGCAGTGTTTCTAAAGGTCGGGATGAATACACACCCCCCACACACAAAAGCAAGTAAAGTATATTTCTCTTGCAGGATCTTAAGGTGGATTAAGCTGGAGATCCAGGTGGATCCCCCCAAAAAATGGAAGGATAGGATGGAGCTGAGGGCTGAATGATAGAAAAGCATAGCTAAGAAGCGAAGTTAACAATTTCTGAATCTAATGTTCTAGAGAGAAGAGTTCAGAAAATTCCTCTTTCAGTGGTGACCTGTTTCCCACTTGCATGCCTATCCAGTGGAATCTTGCTGCATCCTGCCTTGGCAGCAAAGCACTTAGCCTGGAGCAGTGAAAAGACCTCAGTAGCAGTATGGTGCTAATCATGAGAGGCACCCTGAGTCCACGGAAGGCAATGTGTCTCCCAGATGTTAGTTAGAGGACCAGGACAGGGCCCAAGCCATACACACCAGAGAAGCAACAGTAATGAAGACATTATGGACTTGGGCCCCATGCCACCCCAGCTGCTGGCACTATAAAAGCCTGAGATTCCTATATGATGCCAATAGACAGGGAAGAAACTTTAATGACACTGAAGTTGGATTTCCATCAGGCAGGTGGAGAAATCTCACAGCAGATAATTTGGAAGTTTAGAGAAATACAAAAACAAACCCCCTTGTATCTTAGAGTTGTAGATTATAAGTCAAAGTGAGCAGCACACACTATTGATACAAAAAAAAAAAAAAACCAACATTGTTTTTGCATAAGGCAATGTAATGTTTCTCATAGTCTCCAATATCTCCACTATTGATATCCAGCATTTTTCTGGTTACCTTTTTTTAGGCACACATTTGGCTGATAATTATGAACACCATATAGAGATTTCAACCACCTCCTTATTCACACTCTATTCCTTATTCATAACCAAGAGCTCAGACCCCATTAACTTAAAAACATGAATCACATCAGTTTCTCCTAACGCATTACTTTTACTTTTTTTTGTCAGAAATGAAGATCATCTGGTATTTTATGCCACACACAACTTCAGGAGAATGCCTGAGAAGTGGGCATTGCACCCTTTCAGCATACTTGGTTAGCAATTAGAACAATGTCAGGGACATAGGGACTATTTAAGAAATAGCCTCACTACGATACTTCCCCAAACATATGGGTGATATTGTGAACAATGTGAAAGAAGGCCACGGGGTGGTGGCAGAAGCTATGACGAGGTGCTTATTCCCTCCTCTAGGGTTAATATTGGGGGGTATAGTTTAAAGAAAGGGAGGGGGGAAGGAGACTGCCCCTCTCTCTGAGAGGAAGCTTCCATAGACCATCCTCTGCTGACTTGTAAAAAAGCTCAGATAACAACTAACTCCTCTAACAGTAAAGACTAGTTTGTTAATTTAAAGTTAGTTGATGTAGAGTTTTCAAAGCAATTGTTCTATTCTTCGTAATAGTGACTATGTCTGTAGTATATCCTATTTGTTAATCAACACCAAGCACACAGCACTTTAAATACATATCTCAGATTTTGTCTTAAGCCACAAACATTAAAAAGTAATTGCTATGTACTTATCATACACACTTATAAAGCAGCTACTCAGATTATCTCATGTAATCCTCATGATGATCCCATGTGTTGTAAATAGTGTCATTTATCCTAATTTTATAAATGTGGAAACTGGAGGCCAGAGCAGTTAAGTAACTTACCCCAAATCACCCAGACAAAAAGTGAGTTACAAATCTTGACTCTCTCAATCCATGCTCTTAATGACCCTATACAAAATAGCAAAAGCTAGGAGCTAAATAGTATTAAAAAAAATCCATGCTAGAGACTAGGTCTCTGAAGTGCTTTTCCTAAAGACAAGCCACCAAATACGCATCTGAAGAACTCATAGGCCCAGTGCCAAATCCTGAAAGAGGAAGAATCAAGAGGATGTGCCAAATTATTCAAGGTACAGGGAGCTTTGTGAACAAATGCACAGGTGGAGAATACATGGTTCATTAAGGAACCCAGAACAGACCAGGATTCCTGAAGAAAGTAGACTAATTTCCTGACTCTACTTGCTTCTCTTGGCTTTTCTATTGGCAACTCTTCTAATCTGTGGCCACGTGCAACATACAGACACAAAGCAATCATGATCAGAATCCCAATGATATTCTCCACAGAAATAGAACAAAGAATAATAAAATCTACTTAGACCTACAAAACAGTCCAAATAACACAAACAATACTGAGAAAAAAAACAAGAATAGAGATTTCATATTCCCCAACCTCAAGCTGCAAATTGATAGTCATCAAAGGTACTAGAATATAAAAATAGACACATAGCTCAATGGAATACAATTGAGAGTTCAATAAACCCATATATATATATATATGTATACACACAAACACACACACACACACACACACATATATATATATATATGTTTTTAGAAAGCTAATATACAACAAAGGAGCCAAGAGATCACAATGGATAGTGTCTTCAATATATGAAGTTGAGAAAACTGAACAGCCATAAGCAAACGAATGAAACTAGACCAATATCTAACACTATACCCAAAATTAATTCAATATGGATCAAGGATTTGCATGTAGTATCTAAAACCATAAAATATATAGAAAATATAGGAAACACACTTCATGACATAACCTTTAGAAGAGACATCTTTGAGGATAGATCCCAAGCAGCAAGGAAAACAAAGGAGAATAAAAATAACTGGGACTAAGTCAAATTAAAAAGCTCTGTTCAGGGCCTCACTGGTGGCACAGTGGGTTGAGCGCAGCACTATGAAGCTATCCACAGCCTCTGCAGCAAGGGTTCCATTCCTGGCCAGCCAGGGAGATTCCCACATGGTGTGGCAGACCTCTCCTGTCATGCCTGCTACTCCCCTCAGCAGTGTATTTCGGTCATCTGCCTATTCTGCTCCCCTCTCTGTCTCTGGTGAATCCTCTCATCCTCCAGCGCCTCTGGCCAATACCCCAGCTCTTGTATAAAAAAATAAATTAGGGGCCTCCCCGGTGGCACAGCGGTTGAGCACTGGGTTGCAAAGCTGCCTGCAGCCTCTGCAGCGCAGGTTCGATCCCTGGCCGCCAGGTGAGGGTCCCACATGGCGCACAGACCTCTCCTGCAGCTCCCTCTGCTCCCCTCAGCAGTGTGCTTCTGTCCTTCTGCCTGTTCTGCTCTCCGCTCTGGCTCTGGTGAATTCTCTCACCCTTCCATGCTTCTGACTGTACCCAGTGCTTGTATAAATAAATAATCTTTAAAAAAATAAAATTAAATTAAATTAATTAATTAAAAGAAAAAAAAGCTTCTGTACAGGATAAGAGATAATGACCAAAACAAAGAGACACCCTTCTGTATGGGTAAAAATATTTGCACATGGTACATCTGACAAGGGACTGATATCAAAGACCTACAAAGAAAGAGTTTATAGCACTCAACAAAAAACAAAACAAATAACCCAATCAAAAAATGGGTAGAAGAGCTATATAGGCACTTCTCCAGAGAAGACATGTACATGCCAACAGGTATATGAAAAAATGTTCATCATCATTAATCATCAGGGAAATGCAGATCAAAATCACAATGAGATACCACTTCACATCCATGAGAATGGCCAATATTCAAAAAACCAAAACCAACAAGTGCTGGCAAGTATGTGAAGAAAAATGAACATTTTTATACTGTTGGTAGGAATGTAGACTGGTCCAGCCCCTATGGAAAGCTGTGTGGAGGACCCTCAAATTACTAAAAATAGATCTGCCATACGACACAGCAATTCCAGTCATGGTATCTACCCAAAGAACACCAAAACAGTAATTCGAAAGGAAACCTGCACTCCTATATTATTGCAGCACTATTTAAAATAGCCAAGATAGGGAAACAACCTAAATGCCCCCAAACAGATGAATGGATCAAGAAGATGTGGTACATATACACAATAAATACTACTCAGTGATCATATAGATTAAACGCATGCCATTCGTGGAAACATAGATGGAGCTGGGCGGGATTATGCTGAGTGAAATAAGTCAGAAGGAGGAAGATAAATACTGGTTTCACTTATTTATGGAATACAGAGACACAAAATAAAAGGTCAGACAAAGACAAATCTTGAAAGCATAGATCTGAGACATTCAGGAGTGGAGGGGAAGGAAAAAGCAGAGGGGTGAAAACAGGAAGGGGAAGAATACACTGAACTCTAAGGCTACTGAAGGGGGATGTGATGAGGTGGCAATAAAGGGGAGAAGAGGGTATAGTGGAGGAGTATTGGAGCAGCATTGGTGGTGGGTGTAGTAAAATAATATGTATTTGCAGAGGTGTAAACATACACCCTAACAAATACACTGGTGATGTAAGTAACATAACCTCAATAAATACAACTGTAGAAAATTCTTTGTAATCCTGTCATTCTCCTAAGTGGGAATAAATAAAATAACCTCGTCAATTAAAATTAAAAAATAGTAAATTACAGTGATCACCTACATATTATCACTCAAACTTTACCATCTATAAAATGGGAGGTAAAAATATCTCATTGGATTGCTGCTTACATAAGAGTTTTTAATTAAATGTTTTGAAAATAGAAATATACTAAATACATGTTATGCTATTGTTCTCTATTTCCTGCTACAAACTGTCATTTGGAAAGTTGAAGCTATACATAAAATTTTATTATTCTTTTTGCAGAAAGTCTGAATGATAAAAGGTCTATGGTACTTGTCAGAATCATTTCATATTAGAAATTAACTTGTTTATTATTGTTATAAAATATAATTGTAAAGCAAAAGACAATAACAACAAAAAAGTTATATTTGAGTGGAGCAACCTGTCTTCTTGACCTAATTAAGTTACCTTACGAGGCAAGTCATGTCTTAAATTCCTCATTTCTAAAATGAGGGGTAAGAGGCAATGACCCCCAAGGTTCCTGTTGGTTCCCAAATTCTATGATCCAGCCAAAGTTCACCCTCTTACCCTAGCACTATGAACCAAGTCACAAGAAGGTCAACAGTTACTGACTGAGGTGGTCTGTATATGACACTATACTTGATGCTGGGTGGGGAATGGAGTGGATATAAGACTCTTTCTTTGGAAATTTCTGGCTTAGTGGGAAAGACACTGATTGAAAAATAAGGATCACAATAAAATATGAGAAGTGCTATGATAGGGCAGAATGTCCCTAACAGGTTGAAACTGGAGGAAAAAATTCTCAGGGCATTCTTGTTAAAGATACAGACACCTGGGCCCTACCCAAATCTAGGAATCAAAATCTTCTCAAAAGATCTTTTAACCAGTGATTTTCATTAGGCAAGTTTCCAAAACATGTTGATAAAGACTGAGGAGGACACTATGGGAACTCATACCTACCCAACACAACCAATAATTCGATAGTCTAAGATAAAGTACCTACTGGAGATCCATGTATAACAATGATTAAGAGTATGCGTTCTGGAATCACACTCTAAGGAACACATCACAGCATCACCACAAAGAATAGAAATAATAATAAAGCCTTATTATTGTTTTGAGGATTAAATGAAGTAATATTTGCAATGTTAACATAAAAAGTGTAGTCCAGCTAAAAAAACTAGAAGGTGAGTCATGAACCCCAAGAGATTCACTATATATGGTATGCAAAGCTCCCTGTTCTCCAACTTGGAGAATGTAATAAATAATTGCAAAAAAAAATAGTTCTTTTTCTTCTATAAAATGAAAATCAGGGAAAGGTTGTGCTGGAGAAAATAGAGATGATACTTATATTGACCCTAAAGGCTAGACATGATTTATAAAGAAAGGGAAAAAGGGTCTCCCTGGTGGCGCAAGGGGTTAAGATGCAACCTATGAATTCTCTCACCCCCCTATACCTTTGGCCTTTACCCCAGTTCTTGTGTGAATAAATAAATAAATGTTTTTTTAAAGAAAGGGAAAAGTGATAAGAAAAACACAAAGAAAGCTGAAGACGTGGAGCTCACAGTTTTATAGGAATGTGTGACCTCTAGCACAGCCCTAGTTGTCAATAATTATCTATGCACTATTGGATGTGTTAGTTAATTATCATAGGCCTAAATTTATTCCCTGTGAGAGTGTGGGGTTTTTGAATTATACATACATAATTAAATACATATATATTTCATTCATCCTCCAGTCCTCTTAAAGAAACTGCAATATACATCCTATCCACTAGATGGCAATATATGGCTTTGTAAATGGCTGTGTTTCATGGAAACTTAAGATGCCTAAATCAAACAAGGGTGTATTTAAGGTTCTCCCAAAAATAGACAGAAAACATTAGCTAATTCCTCATATTGATGTCATTATTGATATTGATAACATAAAGAGAAGGAAGATGATTTTAATCCCTTTGTTTTAGGCCCACAGGTATTATAGCGCCATTGTCAGGGACCTCTAGTTTTAACCCTTTACTTCCCTTTTTTCATTGTTTAACAACGCAGTGAACAATCTTTCTTAACTTTTTCATCATAAAGAGCCTTCATATCCTACCATACTCTTCCACTAAAAAAATAAATAAAAGGAAAAAGATATATTTCCTTATCAGCACAATACAATTTTTAAAAATGGTCATCTTTAATAGTAGAAGAAAATTATCCTTATTTTCCTTATTTTTAAAGTAATGAATAATAAAACAATTATAAAGAACAAAATAAAAATCATCTCCAACCTATAACAATGTTACTGTTTCTTCAAACTATTTTTGATAGGTAGAAAAAATTATAGATGCCTATTTTTATCTTTTTTTAAGATAAAAAGTTTAAAACATTTCAATTTAAATATTTCTAATAATTATTAATAATAAATTAATATATTAATAATCTAGCATTCTACCCTTGCAAGTAAAAATTTACACAATGTATAAAATTTTCTTAACTGAAATGGCTGTTCTTTCCCAATAATATTTTTCTTCACAAAATTTAAAGAACTGAGGCCTCCCTGGTGGCACAAGGGGTCAAGTCTCAGCACTATGAAGCTATGGACAGTCACTGCAGCATGAGTTTGCTCCCTGGCCAGGGAGCTACCCTCATGGCCCAGCAGACCTCTCGTGCCTCTCCCGCTGCTCCCCTCAGCAGTGCATTTCAGTATATCTGCCTGTGCTGCTCCCCACTCTGTCTCTGGTCAATCCTCTCACCCCCTCTGCACCCTAGCTCTTGTATGCATACATAAATAAATCTTTAAAAAAATTTTTTTTACAGATGTGATAATTAGAGAGGGACCTGTATAGAGCAAGGGAAGAAGACAATGGCACATGGCAGAAGCTAACTAATGAACTGATGAAAATAGTATCTGAAAAACATGCCAGGAAGCAGACCTGAAAACAGTGAAAAGACCTCTTTGAAACAATGTCTCAAGGAAGGAAACAGGAGAAGCACTTCTGAAAACTAAGTGACCTGGAGAGAAAGCTAGGAAAGAAAAAGTAAAAAATAATGTAAAGACTAAAATTGAAAGTGAGTTAAATACAACAGGCAGATATAGGAGGAAGACATTCTGTATTTTTATTTTTATTTTTTTTTTTTTTTTTAAAATAGAGGCATGCTTTATTTATTTATTTATTTGTTTGTTTGTTTGTTTTTGTTAATACATGCACTGGGTACAGTCAGAAGCGCGGGAGGGTGAGAGAATTCACCAGAGCCAGAGCGGGGAGCAGAGCAGGCAGAAGGACCGAAGGACACCGCTGAGGGGAGCAGTGGGTGGCAGGAGAGGTCTGCGGGCCATGTGGGACCCTCCTCTGGTGGCCGGGGAGCAGCTGGGGATTGAACTGGCGCCGCAGAGGCTGCGGGCAGCTTCTCAAGCCAGCGCTCAACCGCTGCGCCACCAGGGTGTATTTTTAAAGATACTATGAGATCACAATCAATGGAACAGAAATAAATCTTCCAATAAGTATTATAAGAAAATGTATAGGAAAATAAAGGGAAAGCTGAAACTTGAAGCCAAATGTAGACAATATGCCCCCATGAAAAACTGACACAAAACTATGAACATAAGATATTTCTTTATGGGGCCTCCCTGGTGGCACAAGAGGTTAATATGCAACCTATGAAGCTATTCGCAGCCACTGCAGCACCAGTTTGATCCCTGGCCAGGGAGCTACCCACATGGCACAGCAGACCTCTACGGGTTCGCCCGCTGCTCCCCTCAGCAGTGTATTTCAGTAGATCCGCCTGTTACGCTCCCCACTCTGTCTCTGGTGAATACTGTCACCACCCTATACTCCACACCTCTGGCCTACACCCCAGCTCTTTTATGCATAAATAAATTTTAAAAATATATATATGGAATAAAAAATATAAATAAAATAATTAGTAGACCATTAAACACACCTTAGGAGCCAGTCTATGCCATGATGTTATGTTATATATCACTAATGCAAGTATTGAGAAATGTTTTTAAAATGTAATGTTGAAAGATCTCTCTTCACATACAAAAACTATGTCATATATATTTTAAAAAATTGAATATGTAATTTATAGCATAACTGAATACAATGACTAATAGCTGTCTTTTAGTAACATGTTATAATAATCAAAATCCATCCAGTAAGTGTAGTTCGCCATGGACATAAATGAGCTGACATTAAAGGGTCCTGGCAGCAATCAAGAAGTAAACTCATCAAAGAGAGCCTTAGAATTAATTTTCTAGTTTGCCTTTTGCTACCTAATAAAAGTTTTGATTCTTTTTATATTATTATCTCATTCTGTACTAGAAAAGAAACTATATCGTGACTGCATAGTGAAAATGATACTCAAGGAAAAATAAATTGCTTTCAAGATATAATTAGCAGCCATGTTCTTCCTCTGAGAACAATTTTTATTACATCTCTAAATCTAAGATCTATAAATGATATTTATTACCAGCATAAAAAGTCGCATAAAAAGTCATTTCTCAATCAAATTCAATGGCAGCTTTAGTCATTCATCAAAGCCAATCACAGGCGTCAAGGCAAGAAGAGGTACCCACTGGAAGTCAGTAAGATTAAAGTGTCAGGTTCAGTCAAACATGATGAAAGAGAAGAAAAATTAGTGGAACTTGGTATAGGCAGAAACAAAGCAGAGTCAAGGAAAGGTTTCCCTAAGAATCTATAGATTCTATAGAGAAATATATGCTGAAAGCAAATTCATGGTTGCTTAGGACTGGGAGTGGAAGTGCAGATGAAGATGATAACTTCAGGTTATGGGGCATAGGGGTTTCTTTGGGGGGTGATGAAAAAGATCCAAAATAGATTGTGGTAATGAGTAAGGGAACCATCAAGGTCAGGACACAGCGCTGGTGTTAAGGCAGCAAGAGGCCAAGGCCAGGAGACAGCAGCTGCAAAGAAACAAAAATGCGAAACTGCCCCCTTGCAACCCCCACCCATCTTAAAAGAGGGAACACAGACTAATAACAAAACCCCAACAAATAAAAGCAGCCTCTGGAATCCCACAATGGCAACTCATTAGATTCCCCTCCTGGCAACAGGAGCTGTGCTGCTTTGCTGCTTTCACTTCAAATAGACTTGCTTCGCCTTGCTCCAAATGAACATTTGCTGTGCATATCCCATTGTCTTTTCTCCTTTTAATACAGCCATTGAATCACTGCCCCTTCTGTAGTCTGGAAAAGTCAAGAAGTCGGGTGAAAGTGACACATTGCCCATTTTCAGAAATGGTTACTTATATAGTGAATCTCCCCCAAAACACTAAAATGTACATTTTTAATGGACAGATTATATAGTATGTTAATCAAATCTCAAAGTGGTTTTAAAAAAAAGTTGTTGGACCTCCCCTGGTGGCACAGGCGGTTGAGCACAGTGCTGTGAAGCTGTCCACAGCCTCTGCAGTGCCGGTTCGATCCCGGCCGGCCGGCAAGGGTCCCACATGGCGTGGCAGACCTCTCCTGTCTCACCCGCTGCTCCCCTAGCAGTGTATTTTATCAGTCTGCCTGTTCTGTTCCCCGCTCTGTCTCTGGTGAATTCTCTCACCCTCCTGCACATCTGGACTGTACCCCGGTTGTTGTATAAATAAATAAATTTTTTAAAAAAAAGGGTTTTTGGTTTTTTTTTTTTTTTAAAAGAGAGAAGCCAGTTAAGAGATGCACCACCAAGTCCCAAGGAAAGAAAGGAGACCCATATCTAAGAGTAATTCAAGATGATGTCCATTAGGGGATCACATAATCAAGACAAAATCAGAATGCAAAAGGTAAAAAAGGAAGGCAAACTGTGAGGTCAGGCTGATACTTTATGATAGCAGTTCTTAAGCCTGACTGCGTATTAGAATCATCTGTTTAAAGGGTGAATCATTTTTGAAAGTCTATTGCTCAGTTCCAGAAACCTCTAAGGTAAGGTTATAGTTTCTACAGTGTGGTCCTTAGAACAGCAACTTCAGTGAAACCTAGAAATTTCTAAGAAATACAAATTCTCTCCCCTTCCCACCCTCCACCTACCCTCTGCCTTTGTACCAGAAACTCCAAGGGCGTGGGACAGTAATCTGTATTTTAATAAGCCTTCCAAGTAATTCAGATGAATGCATCTCTCATACAGGATTCCACAAAATAACAGCAGCAACAGATCCACTGGAGACAGGCTAGACATTCTGTATTCACCCAAACCCTTTGCTGTGAACATGGTATGGTATACCATTTCAACCTTTTTTATATTTCAGGCTATCCCCAAGCAATTCTTTTCATTGCGATTAAAGGAAACAAGATCTAACTTTTAGCTACATTGTTTCTAGACCTGCAAAGGTGTTGAAACAGATGTTTCAGATATTTTAGAATTTAATGGAAAGTGTTCCAATTTAAAAACCAAGTGTAGGGCCTCCCTGCTGGTGCAAGGGGTTAAGACACAACCCACAAAGCTATACACAGCCACTGCAGCTCTACTTGGATCCCCAGCCAGGGAGCTGTCCACATGGTGCAGCAGACCTCTCCTGTCTTGCTCGCTGCTCCCCTCAGCAGTGTATTTTAGTCCTTCTGCCTGTTCGGCTCCCGCTCTTTCTCTGGTGAATTTCTCACCCTCCCGTGCCTCTGGCCTGTACTCCAGTGCTTGTATAAATAAATAAATCTTTAAAAAAAAAAAAGAATAGTTTAAAAAATTTAGAAATAAAAACTATGATGTGACAGGATCTCTAGCTTTTTGGCACAGTAATTGGCAGTAAGAAATGAAGAAAAAGAATGATGAACTTCAAAATGTGGGGTTAAAGTAATCACACAAAATGAACTACAGTGACTCAATTCCTGGGTTCCCGACTCACAATAGCTCTCCTTAATACCAGTCTCAAAGATTCTAGAAAATGGCGATTCTTTAAAAAAAATAGACACAGTGGCATACAAATTGGTTGACAAAGGAATTCACTTCATTAGAGGTACTTGCAACCAATCCAAAATGACAAGTATGGTGGAATGTATATGGAACTTTGAGTATATAAAAGTGGGCTCTGGGACCTCCCTGATGGCACAAAGGGTTAAATCTCAGCACTATGAAGCTATTTGCACCCACTGAAGCACCAGTTCATTCCCCAGCCAGGGAGCTAACCCACATGGCACAGTAGACCTCTCCAGTCTCACCTGCTGTTCCCCTCAGCAGTGCATTTCAGTCAGTCCTCCTGTTCTGCTCTCCATTCTGTCTCTGGTGAATCCCCTCACACACACACCCCCCACAACTCTGGCCTACACCCCAGATCTTGTATGCATAAATAATCTTTAAAAATATATATTTCCTGGCCCTAATTCATATCTCTGTTCCCTTTATCTTTCATAGCTGAATCTCCCTCTAACATTTAGTCCAGGAAATGTATCAGGCTTCTCACATATTTCTTTTGCTGTTCTCACATATTCCTTTTGCTGATACCGAAGTCCTGTACTCACTTCTGCATCCAAGTGGACTTAAGCACCAAGACCCACCCCCCCACCCCCCGCCCCGTTCACATGCCTATTATAAATTCTAATTTAGGTATTAGTATGTCCTCTTCTTATCCCCCTCGAAGCCCTCCCTTGGTACCCAGCATCTCTGGGAATAAAAGTGCAAATGCTAGTTTTTTTTAATATGTGCCATTCTCACTGGTGTAAGATGGTATCTCATTGTAGTTTTGATTTGCATTTCCCTGATTACAAGTGATGTTGAACATTTTTTCATATGCCTGTTGGCCATTTGCATTTCTTCTTCAGAGAAGTTTCTTTTTAGCTCTTCTGCCCATTTTTTGACTGAATTATTTTCTTTGTTTTTGTTGAGTTTCATCATTAAAAAAACTAGCAACAACAAATGTTGGCGAGGTTGTGGAGAAAAAGGAACTCTCCTGCACTGCTGGTGGGAGTGCAAACTGGTCCAACCACTATGGAGAGCTGTGTGGAGATTTCTTGACCTACTAAAGATAGAGCTTTCATATGATCCAGCAATTCCACTCCTAGGTATTTACCCAAAGGACACAGAAACATCAATTCCAAAGAACACCTGCACCCCTATGTTTATAGCAGCACTGTTTACAATAGCTAAGCTTTGGAAACAACCCAAATGCCCAAAAATAGATGACTGGATCAAGAAGATGTGGTACATATACACAATGGAATATTACTCAGCAATCAAAAAAGATAAACACATGCAGTTTGCAGCAACATGGACGGAGCTAGAAGGGATCATGCTCAGCGAAGTAAGTCAGAAAGAAAAAGAAAAATACCAGATGGTCTCACTCATAGCAGGAATTTAGAAAACCTAAATAAGAGACCAGGAAAAAACCTAATCAATACAAAGTAAAAATCAAAATCAACAAGCAACTATAAACCAAAGATACACTATGGGGGTGGGGGGGAGGGGTGGGGAAAGGAAGGACTAGAGTCAAAATAAGGGGGGGGGTGCATTTGTATGGGGAATATAACCAAAATGAAAATGCATACATTGTGCAAAGATGAAAAAAGATATAAGAATTATATAAAATAAAATATTTAAATAAATAAATAAAATAATAAACTGATCCAGAGAAAGAAAAAAATTAAAATAATTAAAATAATATTTTACTCTTTAATTAAAAAAAAAGTGCAAATGTCCACTATCTCCCACCTGTGCTGAGTCACAGTGAATGCCTATAGTTTTATCAGACGTTGCTGCTTATCTTAGGTATCCAACTCCTCACCCTTAAGAATGAATAGAGGGCTTCCCTGGTGGCACAAGGGGTTAAGCACTGCGCTATGAAGTAATCCACAGCCTCTGAGCACAAGTTTGATCCCCAGCCACCAGCGAGCAACGCACAAGTCACAGCAGACCTCTCCTGACTCTCCCACTGCTTCCTTCAGCAGTGTATTTCAGTCTGTCTGCCTGTTGTGTTCCCCACTCTGTCTCTGAATTTTCTCATCTCCCACATCTCTGGCCTGTACCCCAGCTCTTGTATGCACAAATAATTAAAAAAAAATTAAAAAAAAAGAATGAATAGAAGTTGTCCATTAGGAAAAATATTTGCATGTAAAGGGTACTTCTAAACTGGCCATTTGTAGATTACAGTCAATTTGAAGGAAAAGTTGGAAATCTGACCCTCCACACAAACCCATGCCACCACACATTTTATTTTTAAAAACTAAACAAAGGTTAGTATGAAAAGAGAATAATGCTAAACTGATTGCAATATGTAAAGACTTAAAAGTAAAAATAGGCCTCCATGGTGGTGCAAGGGGTTAAGATGTAACCTATGAAGTTATGTGCAGCCACTGCAGCATGAGTTCAATCCCCGGCCAGGGAGCTACCCACACAGCACAGACCTCTCCTGACTCACCTGCTGCTCCCCTCAGCAGCAGTGTATTTCAGTCAGTCTGCCTGTTCTGTTGCCCACTCTGTCTCTGGTGAATCCTCTCACACAACCCCCTCCACACCTCTGGCCTGTACCCCAGTTCTTGTATGCATAAATAAAAAACTAAATCTTTTTAAAAAATAAATAAATAAATAAAAACAACACCAATTCAAAAGATAAAAATGAAAGATTGAGATAATGAAGTCTTGATTATACTTCAAAAATTTTTTTGAATAGCACTATAATCAGAAATAACATAAAAATTAGAAGTACATGTCAAAGTCGTCTTTATGATCCTAAAAAATCTTCAGATGTACTTCATTATTTTCACATTACTGGCTTTTTTCATTAATTTCTTTCCTACCTCTACATGCACATGTATTTAGTATTTAGGTTGAACCACATGAAATAGCCAATATTTGACTATTTTTGACCTATGAAATTATAATTTCATACATATTACCTTAATAATAGACACTATTTAAATATTGCTTTATTTCTGTTATCTACATGTTCATGAAATGAAACACTGTCAAATAAACATAACCTATTTTAAAATATTTCTTAACAAAAAGGGAGGGAGCACAAGGGTGTGTGGTGGTAGACTATGGGTGCTTTGGTAGTGTGAGCACTATAGCAATAGTGCCTGAAAAGGGGATACTGCACTTCTATTAGGGAAGCAAGGCTGTAAACCAATAGTAACTCAATATAAAATAGTTACAAAAATAAATAAAATATTTCTCAAAACACACATACCATACACACATAAAATATATAAAGCACATAAGTACATAGTGCACAATGGAAGAACAGCTTTTAGGAATATCCTGCCTTCATTTGAAAATTATAATCAACACATTAAATATTCTTAATAATCCTGCATACTCAGTAATATCCCGAGGAATAAATATCAAGAATTCTCAGAGCCTAGTGAATAGCACTACAAAATTTGATTGTAAAATCATATTTGATGGTAATTCATTAATAATTACCACCAAATCTGACAATAATTTCATGCGCTTCAAAGAATTGATATCTGAGAAGGGTAATTAATAAGGTAGTTAACCTTATTTTAAAAAAATCATATATAAGATTGCTTCTGTGTTGGAAAGGAATAGAGGCTGATTTTTTTGGTTTTTTTTGTGGAGGTAGATGGCAATGTCAGACAGACTCATGAGACATTAAGAACCAGCTCTTGGTGACAAGGTCATTCCATTCTTGATTCCTTATCCTCTCTTTTTATATATTTCAGTTTTCTTTGGGAGCAACCAAATCTTTGTCTAGCCTCTTATTTGTCCCTAATCCAATGAAATTATCAACCTAAAATGCTCCCTAGGAAACAATGACAAAGTATAAGTAAAAATTTTTTATTGTTTAAAAAAATTCTCCACAAGGGTTTAATAGTTCTCCCCATATGAAAATTGATATAGTCTTATAAATTAATGACATCTACATCACTAAAGAAAATATGACAATAGCCTATTAATAACCTATCATATTCTTCCTTAAAGTATGCCTTTGTTGTCCTTGGCAAGAAAATACCTTTTTGTCTTTATTACTTCAGAAAGAATTGCTTGTGAGCATTAATTCCTTTTTATAGTTTAACTTCTTTAGCATAATTTTAGCTCTTTCAGCATAATTTACCCATCAAACCCCCATCCTATACCTTCTCTTACAATTCTCCCTAATGGTGGGAGTAAACAATTGCTTCAAACAGAAATAAGTACTAGGGGGAAACCCAGAAAGCAAAATTATAGAAAATGAGGTAACCCAAGCAAGAGCTTGATCACAAAATTTCTTTTCTCCAAAATGGCAACAAACGGACTCCTCTCCTTTTAGGTCAAACTACCACCTATTCATCAAACTTCTTAAAGGCAAGGGCAATAAGAAAAATATTAAACTTCTAAGTCATAAAAAAAAATCTGAATTTCAGTTTGGCGTAGACTTCTATAAACCAAGCCAATAGTATCAGTTTTTAAAACATGCAAACCCATAGAATCCATGATATCCTCTTTGCTAATAGAGTTAAATAGAGTTAGAATTCATGCTGATCGAAGACACCCCAATCCCCAAGGTAAACAGCTTAGGCTGAGACTCACAGTTCATGATGTCACCTTGAACCCGCAGAATGTGAGGAACCGGCATTGTGAGCACAATAAGATCAAAGTGCTCTGGGGAACCTGTTTCCTTGGAGACTTCCCACTTGTCATTTTTCAGGTTGATCTCGGTCACACATTGTCTGAAGCAGATTTCAGCACCTGTTTCAAAGGCAAACTCATGTTCACATAGTCAGGATTTTCCATACAAGTGAAGGGGCAAAGTGTCATATACTGGATCCAGCAGGTAAATAAAATGGTTTGTCGTCTACAGCCTCTGGGATGCACTGTATTTACTTCCTTTCTCATTAATCAGGAATGCTTTTCACCTCAGGCTCCGTTACATCACCCTATCAATGCCTGCTCTGGATTGGCAATGAGTGCATTGCATCTTTTACTCCTCAAGACACTGCAATAGGTAATATAATGCTCATTTTTCCAATGAAAGAACAAAAAATGAATAAAAGAAAAAAATGCAAAGACCTGGTTAATGAAACAACAATACATATGCTCACTCATAATTAAGGAAATGCAACCCAAAAGAGATTCCACTTTTACCCTTTTACATTGCTGGTAGGAATGCAAACTGGTCCAACCACTATGGAAAGCTGTATGGAGGACGCTCACATTACTAAAAATGCATCTACCATATAATCCAGCAACTTTACTCCTAGGAATCTACCCAAAGGATGCAAAATCATTAATTCAAAAGGCAATCTGCACTCTTATGTTCAATTGCAGCACCATTTACAATAGCTAAGATAGGGAAACAATCTAAATGTTCAAAAACAGATGACTGTATCAGGAAGATGTGGTATATATATACAATGGAATACTACTCAGTAATCAAAAATGATAAACTTATGCCATGCACAGCAACATGTATGGAGCTGGTGGGATTATGCTCAGTGAAATAAGTTAGAGAAAAAAGAAAAATATTGGATGGTTTCACTTATAGGAAGTATACTGAGAAAGCAAACAGAGGGGTAGGGGGAAAAAAGAGAGACAAAACTAGCAGGCAAACTATAAATCTGAGACATACAGCAGGGAAGGGGGAGAAAGAGGAATCAAAACAGGGGAGGGAAGAGCACAGAGACTATGGTGATGGTTCATAGGTGACTTAGTGGTAGGAAATTTATGGCGATTACACCTGAGAGGAGAAAGTGCACATTGTACAAAAATAAACAATGATGTAATAGATAGATAGAGACATATTTAATTTTATATATACACAAATATATATATTTAAATAATATATCTATATCTACAGAAATTTAATTTAAAAACAAAAACAAGAGATTCCATTTTTAACCTATCGCATTAGTAAAATCAAAAATTTCTGTAAAATCAAGATGTAGAAACAGACTTTCTCATTCATTATGACAGTAAGATATTCTTTAAGATGAATAGGCGTCACAACTTAATTAAAAACATATACCCCATTTACCACATCTATTCTTCTTGGCCTTCAGGTACCTTACAAAATTATATCAGGGTTAAACAATGCAGCAATGTTGGTATTGCCAAAAGCAAAAACAATCCTTCACCATCAAACCACCTAAGTATTTACCAGAAAGTTAATAGCTAAATTATGGTACACAGCTGCTAAAAAAAAAACAGTACATCAAATTTTCTGATATAAATTACACAAAAGATATAAACCAAACAATGTGTAGAATAGTTTATGTAAAATAATCCCTTATGTAGTATTTTTAAAAGAAAAGTATAAACACAAGTGTATAGATAAAAAGGAACAACCCTGTAGATCAATAGAAAGATCTATGAACATTTTTCTGGAATCATACACTGGAAATTTATCAGCAATTAGGGAAAGAAAACTAAGGTGGGCCTCCCTGGTGGCACAAGGGGTTAAATCTCAGCGCTATGACGCTATTGGCAGCCACTGCAGCATGAGTTTGATCCCAGACCAGGGAGCTAACCCACATGGCACAGCAGACCTCTTGCGTGTGGCCCGCTGCTCCCCTCAACAGTGTATTTCAGTCAATCCCCCTGTTCTGTTCCCCACTCTGTCTCTGGTGAATCCTTTCACCCCCCACACCTTTGGCCTACACCCCAGCTCTTGTATGCATAAATAGTTTTTTTTTTAAACTTAGCTTCTGGGTGATGAATAGAAAAATATCCGCCTTATTTTATAACTTTACAATACAATATTATGGGTATAACTTTTGTTTTTAAATGCTAATTTTTAAATTTTTTTTTAAAGATTTATTTATTTATTTATACAAGCACTGGGTAGGTACAGTCAGAAGCGCGGGAGGGTGAGAGAATTCAACAGAGCCAGAGCGGGGAGCAGAACAGGCAGAGTGATGAAATACACTGCTGAGGGGAGCAGCAGGCAAGGAAGGAGAGGTCTGTCGCGCCATGTAGGACCCTCGCTGGCTGGCCAGGGCCAGGGATTGAACCAGCACTGCAGAGGCTGCGGGGCCACCAGGGGAGGCCCTTTAAATGCTAATTTTAAAAGAGAAAATCTCAGTCCCACCTGATTCTTTCAAGTAATGCTTAATAATTGAAGAAATTCCTTGAGGTGCAATGAAGTTACAGTCTCCTTCTTTCATCACCATTCCTTCCACAGGCGAGGTCATAGGCTTCAAAATACCACAAGCTAAGAGTTCATCATAAAAACTGAAATAAATCAACATATATTAACAGAACTATATAATTAGCTTTAAAATATCACATTCTCTTCCAATAACTTTTAGAGATGTCAATCCTACATAATACTAGAAATCTTCCTATAATCAACTCAATGTTTTGTGTAAAATAAAGCTTATAAATCAGGTGAAGAACAGGAATGTTTGAGAATCCATACACCTTTTGCTGACATTAACTAAAGGCCTATTTTTCCATATATTTCAAAACTAAACTCTGAAGACAAAAGGTAAAGGATTCCACAGACCAACAAAGTACTTCATACTTACTGAACCCTTTACTATGTACCTTATTATATCTCATACAATCTTCACAACCTTATGAGTCAGGTATTACAGTTTTCCCCACTTTCTCAGGTTAACCTTACACTGCTAATACCATCGAAAATGATAATGACATAATAATTTCACTATATTATGAGGCAAAATTTAACCCTGTTGAAAGTGTATCATTTTACACCATACAATCAGTGATACTGATTCCAATCCTTTCAACTAACTCACCTTTGGTGCTTTTTGGCATAATGAGAAGTACAGGTGATGTACTGAGCACCCAAGTCGACTGTACATTGTGGATTATGAGGGCTGCTGGCTGTAGTCATTCTTCCTCCTTGAATTAACCCATAGGAAAATGCCTTAATGCCTCAGAATTAAACTTTTATAATTAATGCTATTCATCCAAACAGATTACTTTACATAAGTATAAGAAAACTTTTTTCTTAAGTTGAGGGTTTTGTCATTTAACACTGCCAGACAATAGTTAACAGAGATCATTTGTTCATTGATGGTGAGACATGAAGAGTCATGAACGATGCAGCAGGGTCCAGCACTGTGCCTGGGACACACGCTTACTAATCTAAATTAAAAAAAAAAAAAATGAATGGATAAGATAAAACAAAATGTTGAATGAAATAGCAAGTTGAATAAATCAACAAATGCTCTTTCACTCTTAAAAGTCAGGTTTCATTACAATAAGGACTCAGTAAACTTGATCTTCAGAAAACCTTGATATAGGGGCACTTTGAGATTCTCATAATCTGGAGAAAGTTGCAAAGGCCTCTCAGGTTAAGACAAAAATCCATTTATTAGTGACAGCAGTCGGCCCAAACACTGTTAAGGTCTGCTTCCCAGACCACCCACCCGGGCGCCTCCAAGCATTTTTGCCGCGCGCCCAGCGCTGCCTAGTCACCCCTTTGCAGGCCTCTTCCGGGTACGGGCTTCTCCCGTCACGTGACGAGGCGCGCCCCGCGCAGGCCGCAGCTGGGCCAAGCGGAGCCATGAGGCTGCATTTACTTCACAGACTTTAGCAGGAGGGGTCCACGCCGCCTCAGACGCCCCTCGCCGGGCCGACTCCGCTTCCCGCGCTTCCGCCGTTAGACCACCCACCTGAGTCCCCAGCCTCGTCCCACACGGAGAGGCGCAGACGACCGCCCGTCTCCCTCCTCAGCAGCGCGGCGCACACGCTCCCCGTCAGCCCGGCGCCCACGATCAGGACCCGCGCCATGGCCCGGTTCCGCCGCGAGGCTGCGGGCTGGAGTTTGTGGCGAGGCGGCCGACGCGGAGCCGCAGGTGCCGGCTCCGGGCTGCGGGCCTGCTGGTCCCGGCGGGAGCCGTCGCCTGAGCAGTCCCACCGGGCGGCCTGCAGGAGGCAGCGCGGAGGCGACCGGAGCCGAGATCAGCCCTCAAGAACGTAAATCCTAGCGGTGGGAGAACTTGGGCTTGCCCCTGGGGATGAAGGCCCGGAGCCCCCCGCAAAGAGAATTTGGCGCCGTCAGATAAAAAGCAAACGGGGCGACCTCTCCCCTGTTAAAGCCTGGAAATCGGGTCGATTACAATGTGAAAACCTGCCTTGCCAGAGGATTCTTTTTTATTACAGTGGAATTTTAGCCTGATTTAACCACCAGGGTAAATATCCAGGACTGTTGGGGACTTTGCTTTATAATATCCTAAGTTTGAAAGTGAGGGAGACCTGGAACAGAACAGCGATGCCAGAGCAAGCCTACTTCCAATACCCTAATGCTTCCTAAACCCATAATGGAAAAAAATGGGGGGAATCAAAAGAGATTTTTCTTAAAATAGCCCTCAAACTTTGTGTAAATTGTGTGGCCTTTTTCAAGCCCGACTGATTTCTCCATCCTAGAAATAAACACAATAATGTATACGTTACAAATTTGTTAAGATAGAAATTATTTGATTTACCAGAAAAATTTATATCGTTCATCTTGTCAGTAAGTATAGTTCCATGATCAGAACATATTTCAAACACTCCAAGGGATATAAAGATGAACAAGGATTCATTTTCCTCTGGACTTTTTCTTGGAAATTCTTGATAAATAAACAAAAATCAATGAAACATCGAAACTACTAAAAAATAAAGTTATATAGAATTGCAGAAAAATTCTTATCTAGAAAACTCTAGAGCAACTAATCAGCTATCAGAACTAATAAGATAGTTGACAATGGTAGCCAGTTATAATGAAAACATTTCCAAATTGGAAATTTGACGCACAATTTTTACATGAAGTAAAATTTAAAATTTAGATATATGAAATACTAATCCATCAACAATTTGACGCACAATTTTTACATGAAGTAAAATTGTTGATGGATTAATATTTCATATATCTAGTAAAAGAAAAGAACTAAAAGAAATTATAGATAAATATATATCGTCTATGAAGGCATTTGTAAGAATAAAAATAAAAAGAACTGAATATGAAATCATTTACATCTTGCATGAAATACCAAGACAAAATACAAATAATCAAGGAATTTTGGGAATAGTTACAAAAGATGAAAGTTTAATATTTCTACTATATAAAATCTTACATAGTTAAATGACAATTCAAAAGGATAATTTGCATTAGTTGAATAGAATTCTTAAATAGAAAGAAATAGAAAATTCCAATAAATACACAAAAATACAACTTTCTATTCAAACACAAATTAGAATGAGATGTTATTTTTTCTTTGTTGGGAATTTTAATGTTAAAGACCTACATTTGATAGGAATGCAACAAAACACACTTTAATGTATTACTGGTGGAAATGTAATGGACAAGTTTGCTGCAGTACAATTAATTATATAACATCGGAAACCTTAGAACTATGCCCTTTGAGGCATTCTAGGTCTCATTATTTTGGGATAAATACACATATATCCCAATGTTACTAAAAACATGGAAGTATATAATCTATAGAGGATTGACTAGACTTTACATACTTATATAAAGCTAATAAAAGAACATAACTTTCACTCTATATGGATGTATAGTAAACTACTCACTCTAGAATGTTGAAAAACAGACAACAAAACTATAGTGAAATCCCAAATTTTCCTAAACACACAAACACAAAGTATAAGAGAAATATGAGAGGAAACAGATGCACTTATATTTTTCTTTTAATTTCAAATATTTTATAAAGACCATGTGTTTGTAAACATTTATTTATTTGTTCTAAACAAAGTAATCCTAATATGCTAGCCAAATAGATCAATAAATCCCTGCCTTTAAGTTACTTTTAGTCTAAGAAATTTCTATGAAATTAGAAGATTAATGTGTTTCACAACCACATTTTAAATTAGCTGAACAGGGTGTTTAAGATCACAAATTTTAACAGTTATCTGCTGCCAACATTTTACATATGTAAATATAGTCACTAAATTCAAGTGAGTTTCCTTAAGGTTACATCGTTCTTTCAATGAAGAGGCCAGATCAAGTCCAATTTTACTATACTCATCATCTGTAGACATTTAGCATTTTGAAAGGTAATCACTAGCAGACTCATTACTTAATCATCAATCATTAGTTTGTAACTAAATTATTACAATGGTTTTCTAACTATTCTTTCTACCCTAAGTCTCCTTTCTGCACTGAACTGCACTGAACTTCAACTTCAACTTGCCAGAGAGTTCTTTTTTTATTACAGCGGAGCTTTCGCCTGACTTAACTACCAGGGTAAATATCCAGGACTGTTGGGAACTTTGCTTTATAATTTCCTAAGTTTGAAAGTGAGGGAGACCTGGAAGATAACAGCGATGCCAGAGCAAGCCTATTTCCAATCCCCTAATGCCTCCTAATCCCATAATGGAAAAAAAATTGGGGGGAATCAAAAAAACCTCTCGGTACATCTCAGTTTCACACAGAATCGAGTTAAACTGCTTGGCATAAAAAGTATTCGGTGATATTTACCCAACCTATGTTTACATTTTAACTTGGCAATCTTCATATATTGTGTGTCATAGCTAAATTGAATTATTTTCTGTTCCCTGAACACTCTTCAGATTTTCTACTTATCTGTGGAAGTGATCTTTGCATATGTTGTTCTGTGAGTACAGAGCACACTTTATTGACTTGTGTTCCCAGTAGTTGTGAATTTGCATAGTTCTTTATTCTGTTTGCTTTTTCCCTATTATCAACAGTAAAAAGTTATCCAGAATTGGGCCTCCCTGGTGGCACAAGGGGTTAAGCACAGCACTGAGAAGCTATACGCAGCCTCTGCAGCACGAGTTCAATCCCCGGCCGGCCAGGGAGCTACCCACATGGCACAGCAGACCTCTCCTAACTCGCCCACTGCTCCCTTCATCAGTGTATTTCATCAGTGTGCCTGTTCTACTCCCCACTCTGTCTCTGGTGAATCCTCTCACTCCCTGCACCTCTGGCCTATACCCCAGCTTTTGTATGCATAAAAATAAGTCTTTAAAATAAATTTAAAAAAAAAGTTATCCAGAATTTGGGGTTATTATGACCAAGGAATAAAGATAGTCATAGTGGCTTGTGATTTCTCTTTTCCTTAGTCTGTATAAATAGCTACCCAGTGCCATTTCCCACCCCCAACCTCCAGAATAGGTTATATTGGATCAGATATAACTCTAGGCTAGTGGATCTATTGGACTGGCATGGTATAGCTAAGTCCTGTATTCTCTGGACCCTCAGGGCAGACTCCCAGGTTGGGCACAAACTGTAACTACCAGGATGAGGAAAGAAGCTAACTCTATCCCCCTTGATGTCCAGACACCAGTCAGGCCAGAGGCAACGAAGTGCGCAGTGCCAAGTCTGAACTTCACCCTTGATATCCTGAGCAAGATTGCTGCTGGAAAGGAGGCAGATCTGAGTGGCCATTTTGGGAAACTTTAATAGTGGGGTCACTCTTTTTTTCCTGGGAGGTGCTATGTAGGGTCACCACCCCTCTTGACAGACAGCTGGTGGTGGTGAGGGGGATCCCCTGATCTTAGCATGTCAGGTCTCTGCCATAACCTGCTGCCCTTATGGGGGCAGCACTTGGTAACACTTTGTCCCACTGGCCCCAGCTCCAGAGTGTGCAGGCCTCATCTCACCCTGCCAGCTCCTATGACAGCAACTCCACTTTGCATTATTGAGGTAAGTGGAACTTCTTCCTCTATGCTGTTGGTTAGAATAAATCAGGGTATTTTTTTTCCCTGCAACGGAGACCTTTCTGTTTTCACTTTTGGCAGTAGGTGGCAAGACCCAGAACTGGTGAGAGGTTCTGACCCAATGGCAGTTCTTAGACTCTGCCCAATAACAGATGCATGGTTGGCTGTATTTTCTGGGAAAGGCACGAATGACTAGATGGTCTAGAAAATGTAGGATTGCAAAATAACTGGGACAGCTCTCTGCTCTCATATTTACTGTTTCTAGTCACATTGACTTTTCCCCTTAACTTTCTTTCCTATTCCTGGTCTTTGCAAGGCTGTATCGTCTGAATATTCAAGTTCACATTAAAAGTCACCACAAGACCTGAAACCATAAAATATATAGAAGGAAATATAGGCAAAACACTACGTGATTTGCACATCAAAGACATCTTTACAGACACATCACCCAAAGCAGTGATAGTGAAGGCAAAGATAAACAGCTGGGACTACATCAAATTAAAGAGCTTCTGCACAGCAAAAGAGACAATAACAAAAACAAAGAGAAACCCCACCAACTGGGAGAACATTTTTGCACCCAACACTAATGATAAAGGACTGATCACAAAAATCTGCAAAGAGCTGATGAGACTCAGCAACAACAAAGAAAATAATCCAGTCAAAAAATGGGCAGAAGAGCTAAAAAGAAACTTCTCTGAAGAGGAAATGCAAATGGCCAACAGGCATATGAAAATATGTTCAGCATCACTTGTCATCAGGGAAATGCAAATCAAAACTACCATGAGATACCATCTTACACCAGTGAGAATGGCACATATTAAAAAAACTAGCAACAACAAATGTTGGCGAGGGTGTGGAGAAAAAGGAACTCTTCTGCACTGTTGGTGGGAGTGCAAACTGGTCCAACCACTGTGGAGAGCTGTGTGGAGATTTCTGGACCTACTAAACATAGAGCTTCCATATGATCCAGCAATTCCACTCCTAGGTATTTACCCAAAGGACACAGAAACATCAATTCCAAAGAACACCTGCACCCCTATGTTTATAGCAGCACTGTTTACAATAGCTAAGCTTTGGAAACAACCCAAATGCCCAAAAATAGATGACTGGATCAAGAAGATGTGGTACATATATACCATGGAATATTACTCAGCATTCAAAAAAGATAAACACATGCAATTTGCAGCAACATGGATGGCACTGGAAGGGATCATGCTCAGCGAAATAAGCCAAAAAGAAAAAGAAAAATACCGGATGGTCTCACTCATAGCAGGAATCTAGAAAACTTAAATAAGGGACCAGGAAAACAAATAACTATAAGAAAGTGAAAATCAAAATCAACAAAAAACTACGGAACCAGAGACACTTTTAAGGGGGCGGGGGTGGGAGGGGAGAGATTGGGGTCAGAATGGGGGGGCTGCAATTGTATGGGGAATATAACAATAAAATTTATTATTAAAAAAAAAAGTCACCACATGACCTAAATAGTGACCCAGTAATTATCACATTAATTTGTTTCATTTTCTTCATATCAATCACTTTCAGAAGTTATCTGTTTTTTTTTTTTACTTGTTTATGGTTTACTTATTTTCATTTTTGTCTTCTCTTGGAATTTAAGCCCCAAGAGAGCAGAAACATTGTCATATTGAATACAGTATCACTGGCAACTAGAATCAAAGTTAGAATTCTCAGAGACTGAGGATTCACTGATTATTTGCCCATAAGGTATGGAAGTCCTTTGAGGATAATTCTTCAAGTAAAAGACTGAGTAGTAATTCAATTGGGTTATTTCAATATTCTTTCCCAGAGAGCACTTTTTTATATGATACAGTTTTAAAAATGAAAGTCTCATGTTCACTACTGGATCCCAGATTTTAGAAGGATCATTCAGAAACTGGTGCCATTCCCATGAAAAGTGACCAACTTGACAGCCTTGAAATTACCTTAACTGACCAGGTAAAGTGTGTAGAAATCTGTAGCCTAGACTTGGAGGGAACATAAAGGGGTCTTTAGATATCTTAAAGACTTTTTAGCTATAGGGAAGGTTATTTGTACATAAGGGAGAAAAATAATTAGACCTTTTCAGTAGATTCAAATCAATTGGTAAAAACTACAAAAAGGTAGATTTGGACTTAACTGAAAGAACATATTTGAGAAATTTGGAGCCTTAGACCTCTGTTCTCTTTTGTCAGGATTGCTTCTGCTCTTTCAGGTTTTTTGTGATTCAATATAAATTTCAGTAATTTTTTTTTTAAATTTCTTTAAAGCATGTCATTGAAATTTTGACAGGGATTGTATTAAATCTGCATATTGCTTCATAAAATGACCATTTTAACAATGTTAATTCTTCCAAATCACGAATAGAGAATATCTTTCCATTTCTTTGTGTCATCTTTTATTTCCCTTAACAATTTCATCGTAGACATCCTTCACCCTCCTGTGATAAGTTTATTCTTAGGTATTTAATTCTTTATGATACAACAGTAAATGGAATAGTTTTCCTGATTTCTTTGTTTTCCACTTCATTATTTGCATATGGGAACACAACAAATTTTTGTGTATTGATTTTGTAGCAGACCACTTGACTGTACTGATTATTTCAATTAGTTTCTTAGTGTAATCTTTAGTGTTTTCTATGTATATTGTCATCTGCAAATAATGACCTTTATTATGTCAATGCATATTTCATTTATCCCCATTTTTGGAGGATTTTCATCATAAATCAGTGATGAATCTTATCTAATACTTTCTATTAATATTATTAGTTTTTCCTCTTGCTAAGGTGGTGAATTAAATTGATCAATTTGTGGATATCCTTGAAATAATTCCCATTTGGTCATGATATATGGTCTTTTTAAGGTACTGCTAAATTTAGTTTGCTGAGATTTTGTTAAAGATTTTTGCATCTATGTTCATCAGGATATTAGTTTGTAGTTTTCTTTTCTGTGATGTCGTTGTCTACTTTTGGTATCAGAATTATGTACGCCTGACAAAATGAGTTTGAAAGAATTTCCTCTTCATCAAATTATAGGAAGAGTTTAAGAAGGATAGGTATCAGTTTGTCTTTGAAAGGACTTGGTTCTTTGTCTTTGGTAGAACTACTGAAACCATCTGGTTCTGGGCTTTGATACTTGGGAAGTTGAATGCTATTTCAATTTCCTTGTTTGGTAAAGATCTATTTAGGTTTTCTATTTCTTCATGGTTCAGTCTTACAGGGTTGCATGCTTATAATAATTTGTCCATTTCTTCTGGGTTAGCCCATTTATTAGCATCCATATGTTCATTGTTTCTCTTATAATCCTCTGTATTTCTTGGATATCTGTTGTAACTTCTCTGTCATTTCTGATTCTATTTGTTAAGAATTTTCACCCCTTTTTTCCTTTGTGAGCTTAGCTAAAGGTTTGCCTATTTAATCAATTTTTGAAGAGCCCGCTTTTGATTTCATTGATCTTTTGAACTGTCTTTTTGGTTATTACATTGTTTATTTCCACTTAAATTTTTATTATTTTCTTCCTTCTTCTGACTTTTGGTTTTGTTTCTTCCTTTTTCTAGCTCCTTAAGGTGAAAAGTTAGATTATTATTTGAGTTTCTTATTTCTTGATCTGAGCCTATATTGCTGTGTGCTTCCATCTTAGTACAGCGTTTACTGTATCCCAGAGGCTCCGGTAGCTCAAGTCTTTATTTTCATTCATGTCTAGGTATTTTTTAACTATATTATGTCACTTTTGAACTCGGTATGACTTGCAAATATTTTCTACCAATCTTTGACTTATCATTTTTTGTTAAAAACATTGTTCAAGGTACAGACGTTGTTAATTTATTGATTTCTCTCACATAGTTTCTATTTTTCATGTTATATTTAAGAAATATTTGTTAAGACAAAGTCACAATGGTTATCACTTATGTTTTCTTAAGGAATTTTTATGGTGGTATTAGGTTTTAAAATTATGTCTATGGTACATTTTTAGTTAATATTTTTATTTGGTACTGTAGATGGATGGATCAAAGTTCATGTTTTTTCATATGTATATCTAATTATTTCCAAACCTTTTGTTTTGAACTGAATTGCCTCTGCATCTTCATTGAGAATCAGTCGATCAGTTGATTTATTCTGAACACTATCCTCATCTGGTTACCGAATAAATCTTGTTAATGCCAGTACCACATTATACTTTTGTTTTATAATAAATAAGTCTTTAAGTCAGGTTTTGTAAGGATTCCAATAATGTTCTTTTTCAAAATTATATTTGACTTTTCTAGGTTCTTATCATTTCCACATCATATTTGAAAATAGGTTGTTAATTCTACAAAAATAACCTTTGGGACTTTGGGGTCGTATTTCTCAAGTTTTCTATTTTTTAACTGATTTTCTGTGTGTGTGCTTTATCGATTGTATGTTAATATCTCCAGCTGTAATTGGAGATTTTTTTTTTTGATAACAAATCTTGTGCATGTAGGATTTTTTATTTTTTTTAAATAATAAATTTTATTTTTATATTCCCCATACAATTGCAACCTCCCCATTTTGACCCCAATCCCTCCCCTCCCACCCCCCACCCCCCAAAAGTGTCTCTGGTTCATAGTTTTTTGTTGATTTTGATTTTCACGTTCTTCTAGTTATTCATTTTCCTGGTCCCTTATTTAAGTTTTCTAGATTCCTGCTATGAGTGAGACCATTCGGTATTTTTCTTTTTCTTTCTGGCTTATTTCGCTGAGCATGATCCCTTCCAGCGCCATCCATGTTGCTGCAAATTGCATGTGTTTATCTTTTTTGAATGCTGAGTAATATTCCATGGTGTATATGTACCACATCTTCTTGATCCAGTCATCTATTTTTGGGCATTTGGGCTGTTTCCAAAGCTTAGCTATTGTAAACAGTGCTGCTATAAACATAGGGGTGCAGGTGTTCTTTGGAATTGATGTTTCTGTGTCCTTTGGGTAAATACCTAGGAGTGGAATTGCTGGATCATATGGAAGCTCTATGTTTAGTAGATCCAGAAATCTCCACACAGCTCTCCATAGTGGTTGGACCAGTTTGCACTCCCACCAACAGTGCAGGAGAGTTCCTTTTTCTCCACAACCTCGCCAACATTTGTTGTTGCTAGTTTTTTTTAATATGTGCCATTCTCACTGGTGTAAGATGGTATCTCATGGTAGTTTTGATTTGCATTTCCCTGGTTACAGGTGATGTTGAACATTTTTTCATATGCCTGTTGGCCATTTGCATTTCCTCTTCAGAGAAGTTTCTTTTTAGCTCTTCTGCCCATTTTTGGACTGGATTATTTTCTTTGTTTGTGTTGAGTCTCATCAGCTCTTTGCAGATTTTTGTGATCAGTCCTTTATCATTAGTGTTGTGTGCAAAAATGTTCTCCCAGTTGGTGAGGTTTCTCTTTGTTTTTGTTACTGTCTCTTTTGCTGTGCAGAAGCTCTTTAATTTGATGTAGTCCCAGCTGTTTATCTTTGCCTTCACTATCACTGCTTTGGGTGATGTGTCTGTAAAGATGTCTTTGATGTGAATATCACGTAGTGCTTTGCCTATATTTACTTCTATGTATTTTATGGTTTCAAGTCTTATGTCTAGTTCTTTAATCCATTTTGAGTTGATTTTTGTGTATGGTGTGAGGTAGTGGTCAAGCTTCATTCTTTTGCATGTAGCGACCCAGTTTTCCCAGCACCATTTATTGAATAAACTTTCTTTGCTCCAATGCATAATCTTTGCTCCTTTGTCAAAGATTAGTTGACCATAAATCTGTGGGTTTATTTCTGGATTTTCTATTTGATTCCATTGGTCTGTATGTCTGTTCTTGTTCCAATACCATGCAGTTTTGATGATTATGGCTTTGTAGTAGAGTTTGAAATCTGGGAATGTGATGCCTCCATTGCCTTCTTTTTTTTTCAGGAGAGCTTTGGCTATTCGGGGTTTTTTGTGATTCCATATGAATTTCATCAATAATTGTTCTATTTCTTTGAAGAATGCCATTGAAATTTTGATTGGAATAGCATTGAATCTGTATATTGCTTTTGGTAGGATGGCCATTTTAATAATGTTTATTCTTCCAATCCATGAGCAGGGGATGTCTTTCCATTTCTTTGTGTCTTCTTCTATTTCTTTTAACAGTGTCTTATAGTTTTCTTTGTATAGGTCCTTTACCTCTTTTGTTAGATTTATTCCCAAATATTTGATTTTTTTTGTTTCAATAATAAAAGGGATGGTTTTTTTGATTTCTTCTTCTTCAGATTTATTGTTTGTGTATAGGAAGGCTACTGACTTTTGCGTGTTGATTTTGTATCCTGCCACTTTACTGAACTGATTGATTAGTTGAATTAGTTTTTCTGTGGAGTTTTTGGGGTTCTCTACGTATATTATCATATCATCTGCAAATAGTGATAGTTTGACTTCTTCTTTTCCTATTTGGATTCCTTGGATGTCTTTCTCTTGTCTTATTGCTCTGGCTAGGACTTCCAGTATTATATTGAAAAGCAGTGGTGAGAGTGGACATCCTTGTCTTGTTCCAGATCTTAATGGAATTGCCTTCAGCTTTTCACCATTGAGAATGATACTGGCTGTTGGCTTGTCATAGATGGCCTTTATGATGTTGAGGTATGTTCCTTGTATCCCAAGAATTTCAAGGGCTTTTATCATGAATGGGTGTTGCACTTTGTCGAAAGCTTTCTCAGCATCTATTGATATTATCATATGGTTTTTATATTTCTTTTTGTTGATGTGTTGGATAACGTTGATTGATTTTCGGATGTTAAACCATCCTTGTGTCCCTGGAATGAATCCTACTTGGTCGTGGTGAATTATCTTATGGATACATTGGTGGATTCTGATAGCTAAAATTTTATTGAGGATTTTTGCATCAGTGTTCATTAGGGAGATTGGCCTGTAGTTTTCCTTTTTTTGTGTTGTCCTTGTTCGGTTTTGGTATTAGTGTAATGTTGGCTTCATAGAACGTGTTTGGTATTGTCCCTTCCTTCTCAATTTTTTGGAAGAGTTTGTGAAGGATAGGCACTAATTCGTCTCTGAATCTTTGGTAGAATTCATTTGTAAATTCATCAGGTCCTGGGCTTTAGTTTTTGGGGAGGTTTTTGATTACCATTTCAATTTCGCTGCTTGTAATTGGTCTGTTTAGGTGTTCTATTTCTTCTTTATCTAGCTTTGGGTGATTGTAGAGTTGTAGGAATTTGTCCATCTCCTCTAGATTGTTGAACTTGTTTCCATATAACTGTTCATAGTAGTTACTGATTATTCTTTTGATTTCTGCTGTGTCCGTTGTGATTTCTCCTCTTTCATTGATGATCCTGTTTATTTGTGCTTTCTCCCTTTTTTCCTTTGTGAGCCTGGCTAGGGGTTTGTCTATTTTATTGATTTTTTCAAAGAACCAGCTCTTGGTTTCATTGATCTTTTGGATTGTTTTTTTAGTTTCAATTTCATTTATTTCTGCTTTGGTTTTTATTATTTCTTTTCTTCTACTGGTTTTGGGTTTTTTTGTTGTTCTTTTTCTAGATCTTTGAGCTTCGAGATTAAGTTGTTTCTTTGAGTTCTTTCTTGTTTCTTGATGTGAGCTTCTATTGCTATGTATTTTCCTCTTATTACTGCTTTTGCTGCATCCCATACATTTAGGATATTGGTGTCCTCCTTGTCATTCAATTTGAAGAATTTTTTAATTTCTTCTTTGATCTCCTCATTAGTCCAGTGGTCTTCCAGTAGTGTGGTTTTTAATCTCCATGAGGTAGGAAAGTTCCTTGCCTTCTTTTTATGGTTTATTTCTATTTTGATGCCTTCATGGTCAGAAGTGTAATTGGAGATTTATATATTCCCTCTTACGGCTCTATCACTTTTTGCTTATTGTGCTTTGAATCTCAGTTATTAGGTACATGAACATTTGTTAATAGATTGATAAACTCTTGTGAATTGACCACTATATTATTATGCAATGGTACTGTTTCTTCTTGTTATATTTTTTTTCTTCTAAAATCTATGCTGCTTGATATTAATATAGATTTGATTGGTATTAGAATGCTGTATTATTTTTAATTTTTTTTTTTGTTTATTTATATATGCACTGGGTACAGTCAGAAGCGCGGGAGGGTGAGAGAATTCACCAGAGCCAGAGCGGGGAGCAGAGCAGGCAGAAGGACCGAAGTACACTGCTGAGGGGAGCAGCGGGCGGCAGGAGAGGTCTGCGCGCCATGTGGGACCCTCCCCTGGTGGCCGGGGAGCAGCCGGGGATCGAACTGGCGCTGCAGAGGCCGTGGGCAGCTTCGCAACCCAGCGCTCAACCGCTGCACCACCGGGGAGGCCCTATTTTTAATCTTTTTATTGGCCTGATGTTTTAGAATTTAGAGTACTGAGAACTCACATTTCTGTAAACGAAATAAAGTTTGGACCCTAAGAGGCCAGAAGAAAATTGTTATTCAAGCTTTCTAATCTTCCCAGCTGTCTCCCTTCCTTTCCCTAATCCCAATGACCTTTAAAATACTTAAAATAAATGTTAATATGGTAGGACTATTATTCCATCATTTGTTCAGCTATCAATTAAATTGCAATAGCTGATCGAGCTCTCAGAATTGTACTAAGGAATACATAACGGATTTTTCAAAGATGGTGTGTGGGCTATAAAATAGGTTAGTTGGAAAGTATGAACTTTGGAAT
Source organism: Talpa occidentalis (assembly GCF_014898055.3). NCBI lineage: Eukaryota > Metazoa > Chordata > Mammalia > Eulipotyphla > Talpidae > Talpa > Talpa occidentalis. Next base: position 61,851,090 of record NW_023605194.1, read on the forward strand.
GAAGTAGGCCTGAATCTGAATCACACCTGCCAATTTTATATTATCATCCTTGGATAATATTATCCTTAGACAATATTCCCCACTTCACAGAGTCATTTAAACATGCAAATGGGGGCCTCCCCTGGTGGCGTAGTGGTTGAGCGCTGGGCTGCCAGGCTGCCCGCAGCCTCTGCAGCGCCAGTTCGTTCCCAGCCGCCGGCGAGGGTCCCACAAAAAACAGAAACAAAAACAAAAAAAAAAAACATTCAAATGGTATTACTTTGGCAATTTTAATAGTGTTAAAATCTCCCTTTTATATATAGATCCCAAATGTGGTACTTTTTCATGGTGATATCCTTTATTCAAATTCTTGGAACTCATGGTACTTTTCAACATGGAAGATCTGTGAATCCTGAAGCAAATATGAATATTGTAAGTTTCTAGGAAGTAAGTGCTAAGCTGCAGAAATAACAGAAAATGCTAATGCTACTCTTCAATTTCAAATTTGATCTACAGTCAAATATATTTTCCTGTATTCATATATTTTGATATAGGTTAACTAATTTTCCCTAACTACTATTTTATAGCTCACAGTTTGCCCTTCAGTCTTATTCTATCTCTGTGATGAAAATATATATGACTAGAGCAGGTCTCAGATAAAGTTGTTTCAGTCAATGTCATTTTCTAACGCTGATGAAAAAGCTGATGACTTTTTTCATTGAATAAAACATTTTATTCTGCTTTAATTATATGTCATTTTGTTTAAAGTCACAGTCCAGGAACCTATGGATTACCTTAAGTATTAACTTGCTATATATCACACAATAATAGATTACTTATAAATTTTCTCTTCTATATGCTTATATATACAAATTTTAGATATAAGTTTAGCTATATGCATAGACAAGTAAGAATTTATGAAATACACATGTATTTTCATATTTAAAAAACATATAGGTGAATAGATAAAGGTATAGTGATTAGTAGTAGCAGTAATAGATTAGTATTTGAGATATCTTCTTGAAGACTGAGGTCTTAATTTTTGTTTTCTTTATCCATGAATCTTAGTGTCTAAGAATGATGCTTAGTAGTATTAATATGCAGAATGAAGGGTGTCCTAGTAACCCCAAACTTGCACACTCTAAAGAGATTCTGCCATCTGCCACATAAAGACAAAGCATACTATTAGCATGAAAGAACTTTAATACAATAGTGTGCATAGAGAGAGAAGAGAAGAAAGGGTAATAATTTTCTAATAAAACATCCAATGTTATTCATCCCCTTGTGGGTAAGTGCCCAGCCCAACAGTCTTGGCCTAAAGCAGGGCCACTGAGGCCTGAAAACTTGCCACAAGTTTAAGGCACCTGGCAGGAAACCATCGGAAAAGGGTAGAAGGGGCCAGACAAGTCTAGAATGAAAAACAAAATCAGAGTACAAATCAAGGTAAAGGTTGCCATTGGTCTCTCACCCAAGTCTCTTCCAAGTGTAGAGACGCTTGTTTTGACACATGAGTTTCCTTCCATGTCCTCCAAGGACCTGGTGCCCATACAAAGCTGAGAAGCAAGCACAACTTTTTCACATGTCTCTGCTCCACATGCCTCCTCCAATTCTCCTCCATTGTCTCCTCTGTCTGTCCTCCAAGTGTTCTATATTTCCACCTGGCCACTCGGCTCTGCTCCTCCTCAGGTGGGGCAGGGAACCCAGAACCTCCCCCTTTCATGAAGATTAGTCTCTAACAGCGAATTAGTAACAATAAAAAAAAAAAAGCCCTGAGATTTAGGGAGAATACAAAATGTTCATTTTTACATAATACGTTAGAAATGGCAGGTAACTCAGCTTAATTGACTAGCAAACTTTCTCTAAAATATGTGTGTTTTTCTTTATGTAGAGTGAAATTATTTCCTACTGGGGCTACCCAGATGAAAAGTATGATGTCATAACTAAAGATGGCTATATCCTTGGCCTTTACAGAATTCCTTATGGGAAGACGAAAAGTTTTAACAATACAGGTAATATTCAACTTCATATAAATTGATTACTCCCTGGGTCTTGAAGTTCCTAGCTCTTACATTTCTTCTCAATGAGTGTAGAATAAGAAAAGGCTTTGGAAAGCAAGAGTTAACTTCTTATATACCTGCCCACATGCTCAAGAAGAGAATGATATTCCATTAGCTTCCTGTTCATGGAGTGTTATTAACGTGGCCTCCCTGGTGATGTAAGGGGTTAAGCACAGCACTTTGAAGCTATAGCCTCTGCAGCACCAGTTCGATACACCCCCCACCCATCCCCACAGGCTAGGAAGCTACCCACGTGGTGCAGCAGACCTCTCCTGACTCTCATACTGCTCCCCTCAGCAGTGTATTTCAGCCAGTCCACCTGTTCTGTTCCCCACTCTGTATCTGGTGAATCCTCTCACCCCCACACCTCTGGCCTGTACCCAGTTCTTATATGCATAAATAAATAAACCTTTAAAAAAAATAAGTGTGGTGGAACATATGCTGTTCCTTCCAGGATTTCTCTGTGTATCACTTTGCTTAGCCATGTCAATTGTCTAGAATCTCTGAAACACAATAACATCATTCCATGGGCTTGACTTTGTGACTGGCTTGTCATCTTAGCTGTGCCAGTTACCATAAACTGATTATGTAACTGATTATTTTTGCTTATTTGTCTAATTGCTCACAAAATGTCAGGTTTTTTTTTTTTTCTTTTCTCCTTAGATTTTTTTCTCTGAAAAGAATATTTCTCATAATATTCTCTCACAAGTTCTTACTTTGAACATTAAAGCACATTCAGAGAAAAAACATGAATTTGAAACAACCTCAATGAATATAATTTCAGATCCTTACAAAGGTCATATCTACTAGGTAGAAAATGTTAACATAGATTTTAAATCATTATAGTAATGATTCCTCAGGGTATGACCTGATTTTTCAAATACTGTAATAAAAGATTTCAAGATAATTTTGAAATACAAGTGACTTAGAGTTCTCTAGAAGCAGACCTGAGATAAGAATTTATTGTCGACTGCTAGCTGGAAAAAATAAAGTGGAAATTAAGATAGGGAGGGAAAGGATCGAAGGAAGGATGGGACTCAACTAGTCTAGCTCATAAATCCATGAATCACACAACACTCATAAATCCATGAATCATACCTTGAAGGTAGGGAGCTAGCTTTTTGGATCGTAATTATCATCACTTATTCATTGACTGAACACTAATCTTTGAAAGTAGAATAATCTCATGGAAGAGGCAATTCCCATTTGGTTGGAGGTAATTTTATAGAGAAAGAGGCAATAATGAACTCTCTTGGAAAACAGCTGGAAATATACTTAGTAAAGGAAATCTGGGTGGGGCACACCAAAATAATCCAATAGACTGTGCCCTTTGTACTACTCAAACCCCTTATTTTTCACATTAAATTTATTTCAATCAGGTACAACTTTTTCAGGATTCTGGTAGGTCAGAATTTCCTTCAATTGCTGGAATACATGGGGAAACTTAGGAGAAGAAGGTTAGTATGTGTAAATTACTACATATGCTATTGCAGCTGCTCCATGTCATAACTGATACTTAAAATTTCTCTACCATCCATTGTAGATCCCCTCCTTCTAACTTAGCTCCTTGTGTTGTAAGCCTCAGCCTTAAGAGCTACTATCATTCAACCCTCGTTTTTCATCCCTAAGAGCTACTATAGCTGTGGCAGGTCATAGATACTGTTTCTTGTACATTTAAAATTAAAACAGGGCATCAAAGAAACAAAAAAATGCTCCAGGACATCACATGAATACCAAATATATTAAATATAATTTTTAAATCTCTGTCTTCATTATGTGTCAGTAGCCCTATCTTTGTATGATGATCTGGGTCAGTTATTCCTGCCAGTATAATAATGAATTTCTTTGTTTCCCAGTCTTCCAACATGAGGAGCCCAAAGTGACAAGTCAACTTTAAGTTGATGGGGATGCTTACTGTGTGCCCTGGTAGAAGCATTTTCTCTTTATAAACAAGTGCCTTTAGATCTATGGAAACTAAAATTGTGAGAATGGAAAGTATAAATCCCTCAATGAGTTACTGGGAGTGATAGTGGAAACACACTTAATCCTATCTCCCTTTTCTTTCTAACTTAGCTCCGTGTTAGAAAGGAGCTTGCATTCTAGAATTATAACCAATAGGATGACTCAACTAATAGATGTCAGCCAGATACTATTTTTAACCATCCCAGTGCTTGTGCAATGGACTCAAAAAAGGAGGCCTAGACATAGGCCTTCTTGTTAGAAAGGAGCCTGCATTCTAGCACTATATTATGCTCTTTTGTTTAACGTGTGTAAAAAAATTCAAAGGAAAACATTTGTATTTCCAAGATATCATTTTCCAGATAACATTATCACTGAGGCTTCAAGTTGTTATTTCATTGCTCTCAATAATCAAATTATTTCATCCTGCATTTTTTTGATGTAATTATGTGATAGAACATGGATAATAAGGCCCTATACCAATGGATGCACCTTCTTTGATATGAAGTGAATCCCTTAATTTAACATCATGCTATGAGGAAGACAATGGTGGTACTCTGAAAACTCTTGAGTAGAGGTGCTGGCTGTGGTCCTGTGGGAAGGAAAAGTAAATCTTAGCAGAAATGAATCAATCAATCCTACTCATAAGGAATTGTTACCCTTTCTAGGGAAAGAAGTTCTAATATATCTAACTTGTCTCCAAGTGTCTGGTTTGGCTTACTTGAGGGGTGGTACCATGTGAGAACTCTTACTGGAGTAGAAAAAGCTGCCTTGGTGAGGGAGGCCCATGTCTCGGCCCCCTTTTTTGAGTCCATGATACTTCTAGTATTCTATATATGCCAAAATGGCAACAGAAGTTCTGCATTTCCCAGCTTTTAAATTCTGCTGGTAAATGGAATATCCCCCAAGCCCTCCAAAGGCACATTTGTCAGCTGGTGGATATTCTGGTTTTATTTAATAGGGTTAGCATGCCTATATGTAAATGCTTTTATCAGTTTCTACACAATGTGATTATAATTCTGGACTTTTCTAATCTTCCAAGAAATAAACAGCTGAATGTCAGAACTGACCTCTGAAACTATTGCCAGTGTGTTGAATTCTTTGTCATAGGAATGTGATTTTATATGAATGGGTTTTCTCTTATCCAGGTCTATATATGTGTGCACATGTCCCCCTTTAATCCAAAAGCTTCAGGATCCATTCCAGAGACATGCACTCCCAGTTCTGTTGCATACGTATTACCAGATTTTGTAGCTCCTGTAGGATATAATCTCTTCTTTTCCCTAAGCAGATCCAATATTCTTCAGTAAGTCATGCTAGAATTTAACCATAGTCACTGAGTATCCAGGAAAGGATTGGGGTGAATCTTGTGGCAGGAAAGTCCTGATCTGCAAGGTATCTCTGACAGAGAGTTATTATCTTCTAACAAAGAAGAGAGTGGGTCATGTTTTTATTTCCAGTGAGTTTAGGGAAATCTAGCTTTCAAGTTTATGAAGTTTTTCTACCAAGATGTCCTTACCTCAAGTCTCAGGGTCCTACAGCTTTATTAAGACTCATATGACATGAGATCTTCCTTACACAGAGAATTCAAACTACCTGAAATTTAAAGATTTATTTATTTTTGCTTAGAAGAACTGGGGTGTAGGCCAGAGGTACAGGGGTAACGGGTGAGAATATTCACCAGAGATAGAGTGGCAAGCAGAACAGGCAGATCTACCAAAATACACCCTGAGGAGAGCAGCAGGCAAGACAGGAAAGGTCTGCTGTGCCACATGTGTTAGTTCCCTGGCCAGGGATGGAACTCAGGCCCTCAAAGTGGGAGCACTAACACTTAATTCGTAGACCACCAGGGAGGCCTAAGTTTGACCATTCTTACAATTGAATCCCAGCCATAACTTTTACCTCAGTTTGCCCTCTAACTCTAGGAAATGAGGGTGTTTAGAGGCCTTCAAAGAGGTCTTATGATTTTTCATTTTGCTTTCATTGATGGTTGATTGCTCTGAGCCCTGTTATCTTCTCTCTTCAAAACACCGTCAAACACTCAGCAATAGCTACCCTGTTCCTTAGATCTCATAATTATATTTCCCCTGTGCCTTTTAACTGTCAGACACATTGTACAAGCCAGAACAGTAATTTACTGTATTGTCACAGGAATATTTTAAGTCATTGAAATGCTACAACATACTAGGCTCTTTCAGTATTCTACTTACCATCTACAGCCAGCCAGCCAGCAAGTAATGCATCTTCATCATCCCATCCTTAATTGTCAGCTTCCTTGACCACTTTTAGTAGTAACTCTTAGATCAGTTCTGTAGAAGCAGAGCCTGTAACAGGGATTTACTGAGAGAACCTCAGGAAAAAGGTAATGGAGAAAGCAGGAGAGCAGAGAAAGGAGTAGAGCAAGGAGGTGGTCTGCGCTGGAGTCTAGCTTCAACCCTACCTTTGTGCTAGATGGTTCAGGTATAAGTTGTCTCCTTCCCCAGTGTGGAGCTCCCATTTGGCCAAGATTACCAAGTGCTTTCTCCTGAGACCTGTGTATAGTTGGCAGCTAACACAACATCTGGAGATTAGGATCATCAGCCTAATTATAATAGTAGGATCTATGCAGAACACCAGTAGAATCACTGTTGTAGAGTATAATGTGTGACTGGCAATTCAGGCCTTAAAGTCACTTATAAACATAGCTTACATTATCCAAAAGTTATTACCCTTACATTATAACTCAAAAACTTTGGAAGTATACATTAGGACTCTGGGAACTCTGTTAGGTGACTAAAACAGTGGTTCTAATGATAATACTGATAATAAATGTCAGTGAAAAATGTCATTGTAAAATTATCTAATGAAATAAAAGCTGGGAAAATCCTATAATGTTTCATGTAGTATGTTGTTTAAAATTCATGAATGTCCAAATCACATTGCCTATCTGAATATTCCAAATCTTTAAAAGTTTATATAATTATCTTTAAAGATTTATTTATTTATGCACACAATAACTGGGGTGTAGGCCAGAGGTATGTGGGGTGAGAGGATTCACCAGAGACAGAGTGGAGAGCAGAAGGGTGGACTGACTGAAATACACTGCTGAGGGGAGTAGGTGGCAAGTCAGGAGAGGTCTGCTGTGCCATGTGGGACATCTCCATGACTGGGGATCGAACTCATGCCGTGTGGTTGCTGATAGTTTCATAGTGCTGAGACTTAACCTCTTGGCCACCAGTAAGGCCCAAAAGTTTATATATTTAAATGAGACTTGACCAAATTGTCCACTTGGTCATTTGAAAGAAGTCCATTAGTGAACTGCATTAAACAATTCTGACATCAGTGGGGTTAAACATTAGTAACTCAACCTATGTATACAGTTTTTTAAATAAACCTTTAAATTGGCATATAGCGAAAGACTGAAATTCAGATGAGATTTTCATGTAGACAATACATGATTTAAATAGTGATTATCTGTATTTTTTTCCCAGCTCAGAGGTTTGTTGTATACTTGCAACATGGCTTGTTTACATCTGCCAGCAGCTGGATTTCCAATCTACCTAACAACAGTCTGGGCTTCCTTCTGGCAGATGCTGGTTATGATGTGTGGATAGGGAACAGCAGAGGGACTACCTGGTCCAGGAAACACATATACCTAGAAACAAATTCCAAAGAATTCTGGGCATTCAGGTACAAATAAAGCCATATAATGTTTCATTTTATTTTATAAATGTATTGAACACTTTTTTGTTGTGTTTTGATAATACTCAAAAGAGGGTTGAAATAGCCTTTATTCATTTACTATCTTCAAATGTTAATATAATATCAGTATAAAATAAATTTTTATTTCCCCTTTTCTTTTTAGTTTTGATGAAATGGCTAAATATGACCTTCCAGCCTTCATTGATTTCATTATAAACCGAACTGGACAAAAAGAAATTTTTTATGTAGGACATTCACAGGGCACTACTATTGGTATGCTAAGAGAGATCACTATTAATATTCTTTAATTACTTTTTTAAAGATTGTAGATTTATTTATTAAGCTATAGGTAAGTTTATAGACTTACAAATGAAACAAAATAGAACTGTGATATAAGCATAGGCTAGCAATGCCCAGGAGCTAACACCCTGCTGACATTCCCAAGTCTTCTTTAGTCACAACAAATTGGTTATACAAGCAAAGTTGTCTGTCATTTTGTTTGTTTCTGATGTATCAAAGTTGGATATATACATTAAGATCAAAGTGAGATCATAACTATTATTTGTTCTGCAAATAGAACTTTAATAAATTTTTAAAAATATAGCCCAGGGTTTTGTGACCAAGAGACTTGAAAAGACTGTGTTTTTGTATTTAGGACACATTAAATTTAATAAATGCACAAAGATGAGAAAAGCCTTTCCATTTCTGAAAATGACTAGAAAAGGCCATGATCATGTAGTGGTTAGTACTCTGCACTGTGTGAAAATGACAAGGAAAGAACTTTCATCTCACAACATTACCTAATGTATAACAACTCTAATTTCAGAAAAAAAAATCCCTAAGACCCAATATAATTCTCTTACACAGTATTATAGACCTATTCCTTGCATTATTTCTACTTTGAAGGTAAAAAAATCCATTTTATAATAGAAGCCCATATTAAATATATAGAGTATAGAGTATTATTTTCTAGGCTGAAGAAATAAAAATGTGGGATTTTCTCATAGGAATAATCCACTTCCTACTAGAAAAAGTATGTTGGATAACAATCTAATCACATTTTTTATGGATATTTTTTCTGATCTTTATTAACTGTGAGTGTGACTTTGAGTCCAGGTTCTCATTAGCCATTCAATTATCAGGAGTCAGGAATTCCTAACACTTATTAAATAATGAAAAAATGGATGACATGCCAGAGTTTATCAGCCTATAATATGTTATATGATATATATTTCTTTGGTTACTTGACTTGTCAGAACTCAGGGGGATAAAAACAATCAATAAAAATGAGAAGATATGTAAGTTGATGGCTTGATGTCAAAAAAGGAAAAACTACCATTTGTTATATTAATGACTCTAATCTACTAAAAATATATAAACTAATATTTAGTTTCCTAAGTAAAAGAAGGCAAAGAAGTTTTAAAATATATTCATAGTAAATATTAAATCAATTTGAGTATATTGAATCTCTCACCTCATTACCAGATAAACAAATATTTGATATTGCTTCTTATTTTTAAACCATGATGTTATAAAGCTAATTTATTGCTATATTATAATCATTTATAGTCTATAGATTTATTTTTAATCTTAATAATCGGCATTATGTTGTTATCAATATGCATATCTCATCCTGGGTAATCAATAAATGTTCGATAAGTGAATTAAGAAATAAGTACAGTAATTGTTCAGAATCTATTGAACATTTATTAGCCATGGTGTCATCTCTTATATGCTGGTAATTGCTTAAAAATAGTTAATTCTTTTCTTTCTTTCTTTCAGCTTTTATAACATTTTCCACCATGCCAAAGATAGCTGAAAGAATCAAAATATTTTTTGCCTTAGCACCAGTTTTTTCCATTAAATACTTAAAAAGCCCTTTAGTTAAAATGGCATACAAGTTGCAGTCAGTGTTCAAGGTATGTTATTCCATTATTCTGTGTGGTTGATAACCCAAAACAACAATGATTCTAAGCCTCAGAAAGTATTAATACTTACTGGAAGGAAAGGTAGAAAGGGGGTGGTAAATCAGGTAAATGCATTTAATTGTATGGTTAAAAATGGAGTTGAACTTATAGTGGTGAACATAAAGTATGATTTATAATGATGCATACCTAAAAACCTATATAACATTACAGTGCAATGCTACTTCAATACAACTTTTTTTTTTTCTTTCTCAGCCAAATAAAGTTTATTTCCTTTGTTCTCAAAACCCAGTCTTAAGACTATTATACATCCTTAGTCCTGGGCCTTACAGAATCACTTTCATGTCCAGAGAGGTTTCCCTGGAGCTATCTCCTTGCTTTTTCACTAATCAATAAATGCTGGCAGGTCAATACAACTTTTTTAAAAAAAGATTTATTAATGCATACAAGAGCTGGGGTATAGACCAGAGGTGTTGGGGGGGGGGTGAGAGGATTCACCAGAGACAGAGTGGGGAGCAGAACAGGCAGATTGATGAAATATACTACTGAGGAGTGAGGAGAGCAGAGAGTGGGGCAGGAGAAGTCTGCTGTGCCGTGCGGGTTAGCTCCCTGACCGGGGATTGAACTCATGCTGCAGTGGCTGGAGGTAGCTTCATAATGCTGAGACTTAACCCTTGTGCCATCAAGGAGGCCCAATACAGCATGTTTTAATTACGAAAAAGGTCTTGACTATGTTTGCACAGCCACATGTATGAACTGAATTTTTGGTTTCGATTATACTGGATCCTTTGTTTCTAGGAATAGGATTTTACTATGATACTTTTGGATTCCTCATCGGTAAGGGAAAATCTAGCATTTGAATCATATCTATCTTCTCCTTGCAAGATTTATCCTTAATTTAAATGTTTTAAACTGTAAGTTAATGTGTTTGATTGAAAACAGAAAATTTACCACATCATTTGTTGATTCTTTGGGCCTTCCAAATATGGATAAAGTAAATTTATTTTACAGGCTTTTACCGGCAACAAAGACTTTTTATCTAATACTTCATCTAAAAGATTCATTGGTTCAAAGTTGTGTCCACTAAAGATTTTTGGTGTTCTATGCCGTGAATTCTTGTTTATGATATATGGATATGACACAAAGAACTTAAATATGGTGAGAACAAGTTGTATTTTATATCCATTTTCAAAGATTTAAAAAGCAACTTTTAATAGTGTTTATTTTATGCTTGTGTATCATTTTATGGTTCATCTATGTATACTACTAGAAAGATTTTTAATCTTTCTGACTTTATTACTATATCAATATTGTGATGGTGATTACCTTGCTGAGATTTTGCTTCCTCCTTTATCTTGCTATCTATGAAGAACAGAGAGCAATTGCTGTGCTGGATATCTTTGTTAGCCTGTGCCATTGGGTATTAATTTCCTGAACTTTCTTGTATTTAGCTTTTCTTCCATTTTCTTGTTTCCCACAACTCCCTGCCTTCCCTGTTGATCCTTTTATAATTAGAACTAATGCCTGCCAAATATCTTCCATGCTTTTGACATTTATCAAAATTGCTCGAATGGAAAAACATCTTGGTGTTCAACCTGCTGCTACTGACATCATTTGGATTGATTGTATATAAATTCTATTAAAGATATAGGCATTTATTCTAAAAAGTTTTTCAGCACATTAAATTAATCCAAATTTGGCAAAACCTACTGTGACATTTGGATTAGTAGTTGGTTCCTGGGACTTTTAAGAACTTCTCAGTAACTACTAATGATTTTTGACTATTTACCATTTTCTTTTTCTCATATTATTGTACCATCTAGTATTAAATGTCTATCATGTGATGACTGGAAAAATAAATACAATATTTTTTTGTTTCATTCATTCAGTCTATGTTTTAGAAAGTATATTTGACCATCACTGTATTTTCTGTGGGTATCCCTCCTGGGACAAAAGTTGACAATGTCATAGGTTATAACATGATTATTTTCTATGTTCTCTGGGATTCTGAGCAGTTCGAACTGGAAAATTTTCACAGTGTGTATGGGAATAGTAAGTGTGATTGGTGGCATAGTTTAGTTTGATTCAATACTCTTGAGCCTTTTATATCAGTGGGAAGGCAGAGCTTGCCATGGAATTGTGTCTTATAGCCAGTATGAAAAAAAAAAAAAAAAAAGAGAGAACCTTGTAGTTTGTAAAGATTCAATAAGTGGAATCAATTCCATTTAACCTGGGCATGGGGAACTGAATAAGAGATCTGAAAGCAAGTTTTTTTTTAAAGATTTATTTATTTGTTCATACAAAAACTGAGGTACAGGCCAGAGGTGTGGGGGGTGAGAGGATTCACTGGAGACAGAGCAGGGAACAGAATAGGCAGACTGACTGAAATACACTGATTGAGGGGAGCAGTGGGCTAGTCAGGAGAGGTCTGTTGTGCCATGTGAGTTGCTCCCTGGCTGGCTGGGGATGGAACTCATGCTGCAGAGGCTGTGGACAGCTTCACCGGGCTGTGCTGAACCCCTTGTGCCACCAGGGATGCCCTGAAAGCAAATTTTAATGTCAGGAAGAATCGGTGATGAAAATTTTCACCAATGTAAATTGGAAAACATATTACCAAAGAACCCAAAATTTTGACTGTGTCCAAGTCTTAAGATTCTTTGATGAAGGTTTACAAAAATGGTTTACTTACAAAGAGAAATGTGCCTGAAATAAGTACTAGTATCAAGGATATGTGATTATGATTTGAGTTCCTTTAGAGGATGGATTCCTTCCTTCCTTTCTGATAAAGTTGAAGTAGAAACTCTGATAATCATTTCCTATTATTCATGGACATGCATGAAAGCTACTTATAATCTTCTTTGTCCAGAAGAATTAATTGAACAAGGTATATTGAATTGAGTAAGACTCTGACCCTCATTAGAGTAAAGAGTATTGCCCCTAATGTAAGGAACATCTGGAATATGGCATGCAGGATAAATATTACATGGGAACTTATTTCAAGCACAGTTAGAGTTATAATTAGAGGAGCCAAAGAATACCTAGAAGTTTTATAGTTTTGAGTTTTACATTGCAAAATGAGTTTGAGTTTAGTTTGTGAAGGTGTCAGATGTCTGGATTTGTTTATTTATTTGTTTATTTACTTATTTATTCAGTCCATGGGTGTCCAGTTATTCAAGCACAAATTAATAAAGAGATTATAATTTCTCTATTGCATTGCCTTCGCTCCTTTGTCAAAGATAAGTTCACTATATTTATAGAGACTTATTTCTGGGCTCTCTTATTTGCATCATAGACCTATTTGTCTTGTCTTTTGCCAGTGTAAAAGTGTCTTGATCACTACTTTTTCAGTGAGTCCTGAAGTTGTGTGCTGTCATTCCTTCAACTTTGTTTTTTCCCTTCAATATTGTGTTGGCTAGTCTCAGTTTTTAACCTCTCCATATAAATCGCACAACTTGTTTGTTGATAAACTTAAAATAAGTTGCTAAGTTTTGATAAGAATTATAGCAACACTGCCTTCATTGACTGAGGCTCCCAAGCATTAGATAGGTAATGCAAACCTAAAGTACAAATGGACACAAAGGCTGTGATACTTCTGATTCAGTTTCACTTTGGGTAGTATATTTAGAACATAGCATCCAGTTTATCACAGAGAAGATTTCTTTTTAAGTCTTCTAACTGCCTTTTTCATGCCTTGGGGTGAGTTTTGCTTTCCTCAAATAGCTAAATTCTCAAAAAGAAACTTTATTTTATGGGATTAGCAAATAACTTTAAGGAAAAGTGGTTTTAGTAATTCACTTTTTACTACTGATTCCTGTTTTTTTTTTTTCTCTTCCATTTATCCTGGTAATTTCTTTTTATCTTGCATTCTATAGTGTTTTCAAAAGATGTGAGTGTGAGGGTGTCCCATCGCTTTTAATAGTTTCCAGTACAGGGTGATGGACCCCATAATTTAGAAATCCAATAATAGCTTCTGACTTATGTGAAAATTGTACATTTAATACATACATTTATGTAAATAAAATTTGATTATTTTATTAGTTATTGAAAAGTAACTACATTTTCTTGAAATTATTTAGCTCAATAAATATAAAATATTATGATTGTACTAGTAAACATCAAAGATCTGGTTGAACAAAGCAATTATTTTTAACCCTCAGAGTCGCTTGGATGTATATATGTCACAAAACCCAGCAGGAACATCTGTTCAAAATATACTTCACTGGAGTCAGGTATAACTTTTAAAGTCACTTTCTTTTTTTTTCTTTTTTAAAAATATTCATTTATTTATTTATACAAGCACTGGGTACAGTCAGAAGCGCAGGAGGGTGAGAGAATTCACCAGAGCCAGAGTGGAGAGCGGAGAGCAGAACAGGCAAAGTGATGAAGTACACTGCTGAGGGGAGCAGCGGGTGGCAGGAGAGGTCTGTGCTCCATGTGGGACCCTCACCCGGCGGTCGGGGATCGAACCGGCGCTGCAGAGGCTGCGGGCAGCTTCGCAACCCAGCGCTCAACCGCTGTGCCACCGGGGAGGCCCTAAAGTCATTTTCAAAGTATAATTTTATACCTCATCATTCTACAGTCCTGCTATTGCCATAGAATGATAATTTTAGAAGGATTAAATGAAATTGTTACCTATTTGTGTAATTCTGTATAGTTTATTATGTGTATTACTATCATAATCTATTAGATGCTAAAATGAAACCACTGATCACAGCAACAAAAACCTTGCTTCATCTCTTAACACTTGCAAATTTAACACTACCATTTGTTTTCAGTGCATTTAGTAGAATCTGATTATGTTCATTTCCCCTCCTGATTATGTTTTTATCAAAAGGAGTTTCAAATTCTCTGTCTACCCATCTTCTCTTCTACCTTAAACCTCATTACAGATTAGAGCTATAAACCTTCTAAGAGCTGGAGCTCTGACAGCAGCAGGGGAGGTGTCCTCCCAGAGAGGACACACACAGGCAGTGCCTGTGCTTCAGGTCACAGGAGATGAAAGAGCAGTCAAGTCTTAGAATTGTCAAGTGATTTTTCCAGGTGTAGAGCTACAAAATGCAATATTTACAACTCAGACCTTAACTTTTCAATCTTCATGTGCTGGAGTGTTGTATTATATCACAGAAAAGGCAAAAGGGCATGAATTTAAGGGCCAAAAGTGTGTGTTTCACCCACATGTCTCCTCCATGTATCTATCTCTTCCACGTGTCTCTACAACTATCTCCACCAGGTGTCTCCTTCAAGAACCTGGTTGCCAGTTGAAACCTAAAAAAGCAAGAAAGATAAAGCCTGCATGTGTTCAGCCAAGTTGGGCTGCTTAACTATACACCTAGTTCCCAGTGACCCTCCCATTCAGGAAGTCAGATGCCCCCGCCAGGAGTTGTAGTCTTCAGCACCTAAACTTTCTTGGATGAGCAGATGGGGGTGTAGTCCTCCATCTGACATAAAAATATCAGGATAAAGTTCATTCAGGATGTCATTCATAGCTAGACTTCACTATTTACTTGCACATTAGATTAATTAACAAGGGGGAATTAAAGTTGCTAATGAGATGACCTGAAAGTAAGAAGATTATTCTGTATTGTTGAGATGAACCAATGTCTTTAAAGCTAGCAGAACTGGTAATGTCAAAAAGATAACGGTGATAGAAGCAAGATCAGAGTGTTGTAAATTGAGGACTCAAATCCACTGTTGTTAGTTTTAAAGATGGAGGAAGGACCCTTGAACAAAGGAATGTAGTTGGTTTCTAGAAGCTGGGAGGGACAAGAAAGCAGATTGTTCATTTGAGCCTCCAGGAAAGAGTATAGCCCTGCAGGCACCTTGATTTTTAACTCATTGAGACCCATTTTGGACTTGGAAACTCCTTAATTCTAAGATAATACATTTTGTGCTTTAAGTCACTAAATTGGTGGTAATTTGTTATGGCAGTCATAGGAAACTTAATATATCTTAACATGCCATTCAGGGGACTGCATGATTTAATTCCAAACCATCTCAATTTCATGGGTCAGTAAGCCATGGAATAGTCTTGAGCAGGGATGTAAAGAAAATACCTTCATATTTGCTGAGTAGAAAGGGGAAAGAGTAGAAGGAGAAAAATAAATAGTTTTTAAAAACATTTAAAAACATTCAAGAAAAATTTTTAATTTTATTTTTAAATTTAAATTTTATTTTTATATTCCCCATACAATTGCAACCACCTTATTTTGACTCCAATTCCTCCTTTCCCCGCCCCCCACCTCCCCATTGAGTGTCTCTGTTTCATAGTTGTTTGTTGATTTTGATTTTTACTTTCTTATAGTTATTCTTTTTCCTGGTCTCTTATTTAAGTTTTCTAGATTCCTGCTATGAGTGAGACAATCCGGTATTTTTCTTTTTCTTTCTGGCTTATTTCACTGAGCATGATCCCTTCCAGCGCCATCCATGTTGCTGCAAATTGCATGTGTTTATCTTTTTTTTGAATGCTGAGTAATACACAGAAACATCAATTCCAAAGAGCTCCTGCACCCCTATGTTTATAGCAGCACTATTTACAATAGCTAAGCTTTGGAAACAACTCAAATGCCCAAAAATAGATGACTGGATCAAGAAGATGTGGTACATTCAAGAAAATTTTGACCTTTGAACTAGCAAAGAACACACAGATAAGTCCAGCTTATGAAAAACTGTGAGTACATCTCTCACTCAGTTTATATACCACTAAAGAATCCATGGCCATTTAATATTTTACTTCTTCCCACATCCCATGAAAAATAGAAAATATTGGAGAATCGGTCTTCCTGACCAATTTGACCTTCAAAATATGACCCATTTTGTTTCTCTTTCTATGCTTTTTTTGTCATACCATAACCCAGCATAAGACTGGAAGGTTCTAATGAATCTGAACTTTACTTGATGACTTAGCACTAGAGAAGTTAGATTTAGACTCACACATGATTTTTCAATGCACAGTTATTACATTTGAAGGAAAAATAAATAATCTGTATTGATCCCTTTATAGGCATTACTATCTTCTCTTCTGTATTTAAAGTCTCCATTAAAGAGAAAGAGTTAAGTACTTTTTTCTCTCTTTTTTTTTAGCCTCCACCAAACAATCCATCCCCATACCCCATCTACCTCCTTCCCCAAACTTCTCCACCATTTCCGTTATTCCCTCTGGTAAATATCTTCTTTTTCTGAGTCTAGATTTTTATTTCTTCATTGCTTGCATGTAATTGTTCTTTGAATATTTATATTCTTCAGATGAGTGAAGCCATCCAAATAATCACCTCAAGTTCCATCCATTTTGTGCCAAATGGCACCATTTCATCTTTCTTCACAGTTGTGTAATATTCCATTGAATATATGTTCCACAGTTTTTCTATCCATTCATCTGTTGACGGGCACTTGGGTTCCATGATTTGGCAATTGTAAATAGTGCTACTGCATACGTAGGTGCAGAAAGATCATTTCATGTTAAATTTTTCATGTTATTTGGATATATCCTTAATAGTGGTGTTGTTGAGTCACATGGGACTTCCATTTGAGAAAGAGAAAGTGATGTGTTCACAAAGCACAAGAAACAGACAGCTGAAACAATTACTAATTTTAACTCATTTTATGCTACTTAATATCGCTGCCTATATTATTCTTGTCTGTTTTTAAAATCAAAGCCTTACATTAGGTCAAACATTTCTATGTTAAAATGGAATGCAAGATTTAAGATTAATCCTATATGCTCATTAATTTTTTGAAGCTGTAAAGGTTATTTTTTAATAATCAATTATGTGTTCATGTAAAATGTATTGATGAATATTTACTAACAGCAGAAAATCATATTTGTCAGTGCAGCTTTACAATGGCCTTGAGAGACATTTGCTGTATTTAATTTTTAACTAGAAAATATTTTAATGCATATATATAGTGTAAATAATAATATTTTTAAAGATTTATTTATTTATACAAGAACTTGGATATAGGCCAGAGGCATGGGAGGGTGAGAAGATTCACCAGAGACAGAGCAGGGAACAGAACAGGCAGACTGACTGAAATACATTACTGAGGGGAGCAGTAGACAAGACAGGAGAGGTCTGCCACGCCATGTGGGTATCCTCCTGGCCTGCTGGGAATTGAACCCATACTGCAGAGACTGCAGACAGCTTCACAGCGCTATGCTCAACCCGCTGCACCACTGGGGAGGCCTGATAATATTTTAAAATAGAAATGACATGAACTTCAGTTTGAAATAAGTTCATATATAGTAGCACAAATTCATGATCCAGTGACTTCTGAGGTGTTCAAATTTGGCGCAATGCATTTTGATGGTACATGTTTTTATTTTATTTATTTATTTATTTATTTTTTTTTATAGAGGCATGCTTTATTTATTTGTTTGCTGGTTTGTTTGTTTGTTTTGTTTATACATGCACTGGGTACAGTCAGAAGCATGGGAGGGTGAGAGAATTCACCAGAGCCAGAGCGGGGAGCAGAGCAGGCAGAAGGACCGAAGTACACTGCTAAGGGGAGCAGCGGGCAGCAGGAGAGGTCTGCACTCCATGTGGGACCCTCCTCCGGTGGCCGGGGAGCAGCCGGGGATCGAACCGGCGCCGCAGAGGCCGCGGGCAGCTTCGCACCCCAGCGCTCAACCGCTGCGCCACCGGGGAGGCCCTGGTACATGTTTTTAATTATGGTTTTTAAAATGGCAAAATATATTTTGAAAAATAATGTTAAAATCAAATTTTTCGTGGACTTGCTGAGGAAACTGGTTTGAAAATTTAAACTGATAGCTGAATTGGCAACATAGTAAATTATTTTTAGATTGACTGGCTTTTATATTTGAATCATATTGATTAATAAACATGCAATCATCATAGCATTCTTGAAATTTTTGTTATTGAATAACTGACTGACTTTTGCAATACATGGAGTAAAATTTTGGACAAATATTTTGCCTACAGAGTACTCTCTAAATAATAGCTTGAATCATAGTCTGGGTCAAGAGTATATACACTTAGAGTTGTTTGTTAGGATGGTAAGGAGTTATTTTTAGGTGTTTCTATGAGTATCTTATAAATACACAAAATGTATGCATTTGTACATTGTTTAAATGTATTAGGAACTTCTAAAATGTATTCTTTGTTTTGAAGGACACTTTCTCTTTTCAGAAATTATGAGAAATTAGACTTTGACACAGTCAGTGACTGCATAAATAAGTCCTGTTTAGTAAATCCTGCACTTTCAGTAAGGGATTTGAAAGACTTTTGCAAACCTAATTGTGCTGACAAAAAGAATAAGATAGAATCAAATTAGGGCCTCCCTGGTGGTGCAGACAGCTGAGTGCCGCACTGTGAAGCTGTCTGCAGCCTCTGCAGTGCATGTTCGATCCCGGCCAGCCAGTGAGAATCCCACATGGCAAAGCAGACCTCTCCTGTCTTGCCCGCTGCTCCCCTCAGCAGTGTATTTCATCAGTCTGCCTGTTCTGTTTCCCGCTCTGTAGCTGGTGAATCCTCTCACCCTCCCACGCATCTGGCTTGTACCCCAGTTCTTGTATAAAAATAAATAAATCTTTTAAAAAAATAGAATCAAATTAATTCACATTTTCCTTTTCACAATTGTTCTAATTACTCATAATATGGGACTGTGTTTGTTATTCAATAAATATTTAGGGGTTATTTGTTCTAATCAGTCATTCTGATACAAAGACAAAAATATCCAAAAGCATGAAGGAAAAATAGAAATCACACCATAGCATTTTGCTGTGTATCTATTGCTTTTCTTATTTATTCTATATATATTCTATATATTCTTATTTATTATATATATGTATATATATTTCTTTAAAAAAATGATGTATTTATTTATGCATGCAAGAACTGGAATGTAAGCCAGAGTTGTGAGGGAGAAGGGGGGGATGTGTGTGAGAGGATTCACCAGAGACAGAGTGGGTGGCAGAACAGTCAGATCTACTGAGATAACTGCTGACAGGAGCAGCGGGAGAGACAGGAAAGGTCTGCTAGGCCATGTGGGTTAGCTCCCTGGCCAGCCTGCCGTATGCAACCAGGAAAGGCCTATGTTCCTTTTTCTTACCCTATCAAAAGGAGATGAGGAACAAAGAAACCCACCTAGACTTCTCCCAGCAGACCCAGGACAAGGAGTGCATGTGTGCCATGTATACTTAGCAGCACTGTGACGGGCAAAGGAGTACCGTCTTACTTTTTTTTTTTTTTTTTCAGCTTTTTACTTCTAGGCAACTGAAAGCTTTTGACTGGGGAAGTCCTGCTCAGAACTTGGCTCATTTTCATCAGGTAAATAATTAGGTATAAACTATAAGTTATTTTCTTAGTAGGTTCAGATGATTTTGCTATAGATTAAGGCTCATCTTTAAAGCCTGAGAAACAGTAACCACCAGAAGAAGGACTACAATGAAGATCATGTTGACTAGGATCCTTATTGTCACAACCAACCAAATGGCTTTTCCCTGTTACCTATTTTTAACAACAGTTATCTTGGATAAGGCTAGAAAAATTGTCAGGCAGTAGAATAATTCATCATTGTTCAAGAGGAAAAATATTATAATATGCATGGCTCCATGCTTTCTTAAATAAGAAATAAATGTATAATATAGTGTGTTGTCCTAAAAATATTATTGTATTTGGGGAAGTATGACAAATATACAGCAATTAGGATAAAATAGAAGATTTTTTTTCAAGTAGAAGTTAATTTTGGTAAAAATTGTATGAGATAATGACAAAAGTCTTAAAGGAATAGAACCCAGCTGACGTCTACCTTGAAGTTCATGCTTTTCCACCATATTTTTCAGTATTAGCGAAACCCTGCCATATGTGATTCACTCTTATAAAAGTCTGAAGTAAAATACAAAAATCAAATCCAATAAAATCAAATTTGATCTTAACTGTAATATTTATCATTTATTGATAATCATACTGATAGTTACACAGCCACAGGAAATTTTGGTTAAAATTTAATGCTTTATAAACAAAACTACCATTATTTCTATGAAATGTCTGCATACTCTGATTTAGAGCAAACTGTCTAGTTTTGATTTATAAATGATTTACTTCTAAGAAAAAACTGTAATAGTTATTTTTTTCATACTCTGCTTCCATAGCAATAATGTTTTGAAATTTAGCTTCTTTTAAATAGTACTTGGCAACAGCCCTGCTGCCCGCCTGTGACCTGTGACCATGCAGGTGCTTCTCTTCACTGACCTCCCTTTGCAAAGCAGCAGAGGCAGCTCTCCCCCCAAGGCTGCCCTACTGTGACTATGCAGAAATCTTTTTTTTTTTTTAATTTTTCTAGAGGCATGTCTTATTTATTTATTTGTTTGTTTGTTTTGTTTATACATGCACTGGGTACAGTCAGAAGCACGGGAGGGTGAGAGAATTCACCATAGCCAGAGCGGGGAGCAGAGCAGGCAGAAGGACCAAAGTACACTGCTGAGGGGAGCAGCGGGCGGCAGGAGAGGTCTGCGCGCCATGTGGGACCCTCCTCTGGTGGCCGGGGAGCAGCCGGGGATCGAACTGGCGCCACAGAGGCCGCGGGCAGCTTCGCAACCCAGCGCTCAACCGCTGCGCCACCGGGGAGGCCCTATGCAGAAATCTCTTTTAGCAAACCTGTCCCTTTCTCAGGCAGCTTTTTCTGCCTGCTTGTGTCTGTGCAAATATTCTTTACCTTTTCCTCCTTTTAATAATAAACCTGCCCCTTTGGATATAAAATAACTAAATAGTACTTAATCTTTAAAGAATTGGTGAATAATATTATCTCTGTATCATTCCCCATGAAAACTGTTATTTTCACCTTTTATATTTAGACAGAATCTCCAGTGTACAATGTGTCAAATATGAATGTATCAACTGCTACTTGGAATGGTAACAATGACTACTTGGCTGATCCTGAAGATGTCAGAGTTTTACTTTCTGAAATCACAAGGCACATTTACCACAAAACCATTTCTTACTACAATCATCTAGACTTTTTGTTTGGATTAGATGTATATGATAAAGTTTATCGTGAAATCATTGATATTATGCAAAACAATCTATAAAGAACCGTGACAATCTGTGTTGGAGGATCTATACAATTTTATTTAAACTGAGTGTTTTTTTTCTTACTTTCTTATCAAAATAAAGTCTGAACATTTTTTCCTATTTTTCTTCGTTGCCCCTAGGCTTTTCATTCATTAAATCAGTAAGATTTACTTTATCAGGAAATGGAAGATAATAACTCAACCTTTCTAAAGAAGTTTGTTGAGTTTCTAAATAAAATATAAATAACAAAAAATATAAACAACAATCTTAAATATTGTCAATTCTAAGATATAACTTTTTGAGATCGGTGGGTTTTTTTCCTTCAAAGAATGATGAATATGTTATGAAAAAAGTTGGAAGAATATTTGCTGATGTGAAAACTAATTTTTCTCTATGCTGAATGAAGAGTAAAAACACTTTCTGAGCTATGTGAGAGAATTTGGGGGAGAAGAAAGAGAACTTGTATACATACGTATTATTGCTTCCCACAGGCCCACTCATGGTCAGTCCCAGAATTAGGAAGAGCACGGAAACCATGGAGAAATTGTGCCTCATTTTTTTTTAAAGATTTATTTATGTATATAAAAACTGGGGTACAGGCCAGAGGTGCAGGGGGTGAGAGGACTCACCAGAGACAGGGTGGGGAGCATAATAGGCAGACTGACTGAAATATACTGCTGAGGGGAGCAGCAGGTGAGACAGGTGAGGTCCACTGTGCCATGTGGGTAGCTCCCTGGTTGGCCGGGGATGGGGATCGAACTCGTGCTGCAGAGGCTTCATGGTGCTGTGCTTAACCCCTTGTGCCACCAGGGAGGCCATGCCTTATTTTTGATGAGTAGCCTGGAGAGATTGCAGCTGCCTTTTCACCTTACGTGTGGGAAGAGTAGCAATAGTTGAGATGTACTCCTAGGTGAATAAATCTGATGGTACCACTGTACCCCATTAAAGCCAAGAATCCCCCACCTTTTCTTGCAATTGTTCTTCCAAAGACTCTGCCCACCCAGCCCTCTTCCCAGGTGTACTTCCATTCAGTTTCTAATAAACTTTGTCTTGTTTTGCTTAGATGTTGCTTTGAATTCTTTCATGGTCATGGTCAAGGACCAAAGAACTCCAAAAGCTGAAGCATAAACCACATGTTACAAGGAAATCTTAAGGACTTTTTACATTAAAATATTAATATTTTAAAACCTTAAAGAAATTATTCCCTTAATAATTAACTTTAAACATTGCAAAAAAATTATAGTAATAATATTACTCACATTCTCCCCAAATTTCCAAATTAACATAGTAAATAGAGTTGGGTGCTACAAAATACAACTAATTAAATATGTAACTTACCAAAAGTTTCCACTGATTTTTACTTACTTATTGATTTGTTAGCTCTGATTAGTATTCTACTCCAGTTGAATTTTTCCATTAGATTTCAGGTTCTTAAGATGAAATAATGTCTGCTAATATTTCTTCGCAGAGTCACATTATAATGTATTTGTCATTTAACTTAGCAGGATTCATTCTTCAAAGGTTTTTGCATTACACACATTTAGTACTTTTCAAGAACTTTGAATGTATTTTTCGTGTTTTAGAGTTGTCAAGTTTCTTTTACTAATATAGTGTTCCACAGGTGGGAGCAGGAGTTTTGGGGTGATGGATAGAGTTAGTTAAATTAGTTACAGACTGAATGGTGTCCTATCAGCCACAATCAGAAAGCCATACTCTGAACCAGGAGGTCATTTTCACAGAGGAAGTTTTGTATTAGAAAGTGGTGCCGTGTCTGGAGTATAGCAGCCAGTATTCAGAAAATGTTGCCTCCTTGAGTGGCAAGGAAAAAAGAGCATATAGGAAAGAAGGTAATGTAGGAACTTCAATAGAGGTGAGAGTTTCCTCATTCAGAATTCTCAAAGGCTGCTGGGCAGTCTAAGGGTAGTCAATAATAAGACTATTGACAGTTATTTCTGGAATAACTGTTCTTTTTGGCCTTGTCAATTAAATGGCTCTCTGGTGTTGTTAGACACTAATATCAGCATCCTTGAAAGGAACAGACATATTTCATTGAACACTAGCTATCCATCGTCATGGCCCTGAAAAATGCAGTACAGTGGCTTGTAGGGAAGGGTCATATTCCTGATTCAGGCCTGACCAGATAGTAAAAAATATCAAGAGATAGAAAATAAGTACCTTGAATCAGTAATGAAATAACCCAACTTTCCATGGCGGATCTGCCTTTCTACATTATAATAAAGCATCTGTGGATTAGTATCTAGAAATGTTACTTGTGAAAATATGAATCAGAGTGAAAAGGAGGATAGGTCTCATCAATGCAGTATCTTCCCCTGTATTTGTTGATGAAAACTTAAATCCTTGACATAGGAAGCACCTACACTAGGAATTGTCCGAGATCACTGCAGGCTAAATTTTAATAAAAAATTAATATAAAACATTCAGTTAAAATAAAAAATAGAAATATCATTGGTGTTTTTATGTTCATTTTACTGAAAAATAGGTAAAATAGAATGTCTGATTCAAATATGTTATTTTGAAATCCAAGTATCTTTTCTCCTGTCTGAAGCCTTTCAATCACCAATGAAACAGAATATTGGCTAACAGTATTAGGAAAATGAAAACTTGGGTCAGAAAGCTCAAAATTTCAGTGTATTAAGATTTTTGAAAGCCCAGCTAGCTCATTTTATATATTAATTGACCTAAAATGAATTCATGCATTAAAAATTCTCTTTTATGAAACTGGTGCATAAAGGCAGTCCCTTCCTTGACTTTTCAGGAGATAGAAAAGAGCTGTTATTCTCTCAGTAGGTGAGAACATTCTACCAAAGCCTTATCTACCCACTGAGTTTATTAGGCCTGGGCAGGAGTAAAGATTAAGGATTAGGTAATATTTTTTTAAGATTTATTTATTTATTTATTTATTTATTTATTTATTTATTTATTTATTTATACAAGCACTGGGTATAGTGAGAAGCGCAGGAGGGTGAGAGAATTCACCAGAGCGGGGAGCAGAACAGGCAGACTGACGAAGTATACTGCTGAGGGGAGCAGCGGGTGGTGCTGCATCGCAGCCCAGCGCTCAACTGCTGCGCCACCGGGGAGGCCCTAGGTAATATTTTCAAGCTCTCTTAGAATTCCCATGTGTAAGGTCAGGAATGGACACGGAGCAGGTTTTCTATGATCCAGCAGACCAGGTAAAGAAGGAGTCCTAGAGAGTCCTCAGTGGGTTTTATGCAGGTCTTTTATTGGGATTCACCAGGTACACAGCAGTCAGGGGTACTGGGGGGCCGGGAGGCTGGCAGTTCTCCCAGCCCCCAGCAAGTCTTCACTCTATCTGGGCTCTCCGGCCTTCTCTGCTTCTCTCTCGGCTGCTTCTTTCGGCTTCTGCTGCTTCTCGGCTTCTTCTATTGGCATCCCTGTGACGCCGCCCTTAAAAAGCACAATCTTAGCCCAGGTGAATCCCATCTACCTCTGCCCACACCCTACTCCAGGTGCCCGCCATCAGGCATGCATTCAGGACCACAAGGATCCATCATCTATCTTGATGGCGGGAGGGCAGAAAAGCCTGACATTTTTTCCTTACCCTACAGTCCACCCCCTCGGGGTTTGCTGCCATATAGTCTATATATATACAATTTTCTTAGCAAACATAAACAATGCAGCCATGGCCCACAAAAGCAAATACATCACAATATAACAACAAAATACAACAGAACACAAATAAGTCCAGGCAGGGCCCCAACCTAGTGCAAAAAACAATTATTGGTACCAGCAGATGAGCCAACAAATCTGCTGCCGAAGGCACTGCTCATACGAGGAAGGGGAACCACTCATGGCATCTACTGTAACACACCAGGAGCTGTCAGTCTTCCTGACCATCTCTGGCTGTAGTCTCCGCTATAAGCCACACACCACATCCACCCCCAGGATGCACTAGCTCTGGGATTGGCGATTCTATTCTGTTGGGGGTAATCGCCAACCCTCAGGGTTTCTGTCTGCAGTCGCTCCAACACTCGGCTTTCATAGCCACCCATGCGACTCGCAGACCCCTGCACTCAAGCCAACCCACTGCACAAGCACATGGGTCGGGGATCCAAACTTTACATTTGGCTTGGGCTCCACCCCAGGCCACGTTCCCCACCCGTCCCCCAAGGACGGGTTCCTCAGCAACTCACCCTCACTTGACAACGAGCAGGGCATCACCCACAGGTGATTTTATGAGACTTACTGGTCTTCAGCATACTGAGGCTGCTTAACAGCCGCTGAGGGCTTCTCAACTTAGCATCAGCACCAGCTTTTGCCTTCTCAGTTGGCTTTTCTCCTCCAACATAGGCATATATAGGCTGCTTTTGGCCATCATGGCTCACTGGCCACCCCCAGATTCCCAAAAAAAATAAATAACCTGCCAAGATCCTCCGCCTTCTGGCAGGATTGTCAGTTCAAGTTCATCAGTCTGAGTTCATCAGTCCAAGTCCATTAGGCCAAATCCATTGGCCTCTCCCTGAATCAGCACTGGTGAGCTCCGAATCGTGGTCCTCTCCTCCCCAACGATTCTGCTGCCTCAGGGGTCGTTGGCTGGTCCTTTTGGGTGTCATTTGCTGGTCTTCTCGGGCGTCTCCCCCTCCAGGCGTGGTCTTATTGCGTAGCTCCACCCTCTATGCCACCATGGCATCTCCAGTGCTGTCACAGGCAAACAGTCTGTTACTCCTTAGTCCCTCCAGGTCTTCGGAGGACTCCATACCTGTCTGCATGGATCATCTTGCCGACTTACGCCAATTGTAGGGTCAGGAATGGACACGGTGCAGGTGTTCTATGATCCAGCAGACTAGGTAAAGAAGGAGTCCACTGAGAGTCCTCAGTGGGTTTTATGCAGGTCTTTTATTGGGATTCACCCGGTACACAGCAGGCAGGGGTGCTGGGGGGTTGGGAGACTGGCAGTCCTCCCAGCCCCCAGCAAGTCTTCACTCTATCTGGGCTCTCCGGCCTTCTCTGCTTCTCTCTCGGCTGCTTCTTTCGGCTTCTGCTGCTTCTCGGCTTCTTCTATTGGTGTCCCTGTGACGCTGCCCTTAAAAGCCCCGTCTCAGCTCAGGTGAATCCCATCTACCTCTGCCCACACCCTACTCCAGGTGCCCGCCATCAGGCATGCATTCAGGACCGCAAGGATCCATCATCTATCCTGATGGCAGGAGGGCAGAAAAGCCTGACATTTTTCCTTACCCTATACCATGTCACTCTTACAAGATGTGAGGAAGCTTATAAGTTGACTTCTATTCAAATACGATTTAAGGAACTTATGTACTGTGAAGTAGAGAAATGTCCTAAATTTTCACCACATGACCTGGGCCAAGTTACATATTTTTTTTAGCTAATTTCCTCTCAAAATGATACCACTTTTCTATTTGTTATAAGGCAATCTCACGGGAAGCAGGGGTGATCCAGTTTGTGAGTCCTCACCCTTGTGTCTAAGAACTTGAGTCAACCCAAAAGTAGACATGTAGAAATTTTTAAAAAATGATCTCTCTTGCTCTCTCAAGGGCATGAGTAGAGGAAGAGAGAGACTGTTTGGCATATTCCTACCTGCAAGGCCACTTGAGCTGAGAGGACAGGTTGCAAGTTTAAATTGGAAAAGCAAGAAAGCACATGTGTTCCATTTTAAGCCCAGCAAGGACGATTAACTCTGCCCCTACTTCCCAGTGACCACTCGTTCAGGAAGTCAGTTTTAATCTCAGCAACTGACATCACCTCCCTGTGGCAATGGGAATAGAGTCCATTCAGGACATCATGTGCTGGCTCAGAGTTTGCTTCTCATTGTTCCTCTGACATATTTGCCTCACAAAATAGCCATGCAGACCAATTAAAATATATAGGTGACTAATTTGTAAAACACTATCTAAACATGTAGCATATAGCTATGTAAACAAAATCAGCTATAAAATGCTATTCAAAATTCTAAAAGTCTCTGTTTGAGGGGAACAAACTGTAAAGTCCTATAATTCTGGTAATTTTCTATAGTAAAATAGTGTCTCCAACTCTAGTAGACAGGAAGGCACAGGGCAGGATCTCTATGATTCGAGAAGATGGGTGGAGTCCTGGAGACTTTGGTGACTTTTTCAGGCTTTTATTGAGTTTACCAAGTACACAGCAGGCAGGGGTGCCAGGGGCAGGGGGTTGGGGGGCACCAGGAGGCTGGCAGGCCTCCCAGCCCCCAGAGAATCTTCACTCTTTCTGGGCTCTCCTATGTTCTCTTGTCTTGTTCTCTCTCTTCTGTTTTGTTTTACTCTCTCACTTGTCCTCTTTCTGGTAGATCCGTTCCCTGTGACACCACCCTTATAAGCCCAATCTCAGCCCAGGTGTACCCACCTACATATGCCCACACCCTATGCCAGGTGTCTGCCATCAGGCATGCATTCAGGACTGCAGGCATCCATCATCAACACTAATAGTGGGAGGGTAGAAAAGCCTGACAATCATTTATCTAACCAACTCAACAGGTTTGTCGCCTGTACAAGCCTAAATAAACCAAACCCAAGTTTTGTCAGAGAAAGGGAAGTTTATTATCTGCAAATAATGGAAACAAAGAATGTGAATGAATTCCTTCACAGACTGCTTCCTGGGGTACCAGCTGGGAAGACCTCTAAGATAAGTGAAATGGCCAGGCTTTTACTCTGCTAGCTTCTGTGTCTATCACCTGTGGCCTTGAATGCAGGAGGCAGTTGGGAGCGTGGGCTTGGGGCATGCATGCCTAATTGTGGACACCTGGAGTATGGTGTGGGCATGTGTAAGTGTGCACACCTGAGCCTAGAGGCTGAGGCAGCGTCACACAAATGGCAGCGGAGAATGGCTATGAGATGATGAGCAATGGCTACCAGAAGAGACCACGAAACAACGCCAGAAACAGCCCAAAAGGAGAGTACAGATTTGCTGGGGACTGGGAGACCTGCCAGCCTCCTGGCACTCCCCTCCCCCACACACACTGCCCTGCCTTGCCAGCCTGTGGCTTGCCCCACAACAATTGGTGTGCAAAGATCATTAAAGCCCAAAAAAGCCACTGAGGGCTCCAGAACTCTTCTTAAACATCTGCCCAAATCAATAGAGAACCTGCCCTGTGCTTGCAGGCACTACAGAGCCTTTATGAAAGACGGGTGCAAAGGAGACAAAAGAGGCCTGGTGGTTGAATACTGAAGTTACTGGGTATTGCTGGCCATCTCTGGCCATCTTCCAGCCATCTGAGTGATGGAGGATAAGGATAGAAAAATTGGAAAGGAGGTGCCACTGTTACGGAAAAACTGTTTTGCTAGCCTGGAAAGTACCAAATGTCACTCTAAGGACAAGTAGGTACAGATTTATTATTATTACACTAGTGGAAGCCAGATAGGAGAGGTTTCTCTCCTTGAAAGATCTGGGCCCTGAACATACACAAAAGTTTTCTTTCATACTCAGTTTAACGTGGGGTGGGTTACAATTTGAAGTTCAGACAGAAAATAAGAAAAAAAGGGGAGTTTTACTTAAGGGAAGGGGGAAAAGGGCCAGCAGAAGATAAGAGTTCACTTTGCCCATCCCTCCTCCT
This sequence comes from Talpa occidentalis, assembly GCF_014898055.3. NCBI lineage: Eukaryota > Metazoa > Chordata > Mammalia > Eulipotyphla > Talpidae > Talpa > Talpa occidentalis. Next base: position 61,880,284 of record NW_023605194.1, read on the forward strand.
CTAGGAATGCAGCCTTGTCAGCAAGAGGGGAACTTGCAAATGATAAGAAGATAAATTTGCTAATTGCACAAGGTGGGAATGGTTGTCTGACAGGGCCCTTTGACTGAATCAGTTGTTTCATTACCTTCCTCTTCTCTATTAATTTCAACATCACTTTGGGCATTTTTCATTTCACCACAAGACCAGAAACCTGGCTTCCACAATGCCAGGAGCTGGAGGTGGGGGTAGAAGTGATTAAATAGTCGTTAAACCATGCATAGGAACTAAAAAATCCTAAGGCACCGAAGAACAGATGCAAGGAAAGTGTCAGACTCCTGTTAGTGTCTTAGGGCTCAGCCAGAAGGTAAAGATATGGAGACTGAGGACCATTGTAGATTCTCTGGTCCCTTTCAAAAAAATTTTTTTAAGATTTATTTATGCATACAAGAGCTGGGATGAAGGCCGCAGATGTGGATGAGAGGAGTGAGAGGATTCACCAAAGACAGGGTGGGCAGAGTGGGGAGCTGAACAGGGCATGTGGGTAGCTCCCTGGCCAGGGATGGAACTCATGCTGCAGTGGCTGTGGGTAGCTTCATAGTGCTGCTTCTTAACCTGCTGTGCAACCAGGGAGGCTTCCCTTTCAAATTGTACATAGTTATCCAAATTCAACAGTGAAAGGTCCATGCAGGGGGTAGGAATGAGGAAGCCCACATAGAAAAAATCAGACAATAAACCTTTTCCTGCCCTACAAACCTATTCCCACTGTGCAAACCCAGTTTCCCACCTGACCTCTCCTCACCCTATGAAAGCCTTCCTCCCCCTGGCAATTGGCGAGACTTCACCAACCCAGTGCAGGGGGTGAGGGGGTGTGGGGGTGGTCTGTGAACCTGGCCCAGGGGTGCAATAAAGTTTCCTGCCTTTGTGTGAATACCCCTGCAATCTGCCAAAGATCAGGATGGTGGTCTTTGAGACATGAGTCTGTTGTCTTCCTCAGTTTCTCAACAAATTAAACTACTTTCCTTCTCTTCAAACTCTGTTTCCTCTTACTGGCTGAGGGAAACTGAGGCGGGCACTCAGTATTAGAAACTTTTGAAAGGGTGGATTAAAGCACCAACCTGGTAAAAGTGTGGCAGTGTGGTCCTCAGGAAAAGGGGAGGTTCTGTGCCCCTCTCCCTGCCCTGTAACAAAATCACTGTGAACATGAGGAAGTGTTCTTCAAGCTTGGGTTACTAGAATGTATGCCTCTATCCTCTTATGAGTAACTATCAAACCAAAGTTAGAGTTAAACAGTAACAGTTTTTTTTTTTTTTTCAGCTCAGACACTTTCCATAGGGTACCATGTATATGTATTTTAGAAATAGCCCAAATACAAGGAAATGAACACCATGATAAATAAATAATTGCCCCTGCAAAATTTTGTTAGTCTTCAAGAATATTTCAAACTAATATACACCTCAGTGGTGAAAATTGGGCTTTAATAAAGCCACACAAACATACAAAGGTTTAGTTGATCATTTTTCTTCAGACTGGGGCAAATGTTTATGAGCAAAATGTGATGAAAAGTTACATTGTCTACTGATGTTTCTTTGGGGTTTCCTATTTTGGGAGGTTTAGAGAAAACTTGATACTCCAATGCTTAAGTATGACCACCTCAAGCAAGTGGTTTACTTAGTTTCATTTTAATAACATAAGCCATCTCAAGATGCAAACAAATTCAAGTTCATGACTTCAGAAGTCTTGTGCAGAACATAAAACACCATAAACAGGTAAATTGTTTAACTAATTGACTGAATCATGTATTTTTTAAGGATGCAGAAATTTCTCACTAACTATTTACATCAAATTATTTCACATTTTGTTGGTATAACCATTTTACTTTCTGTATAGAAATTGGTATAGAGTTCAGCTACTATAATTTTCAACAAAGTAGCCAGGCCCTTAAATAGACTTCTCAGGCATTGCAAGAAGACAACACATTCTGATTTACTAAAGAAATGTTTTGTGTTTTCAGAGATGAGCAATTATGTCTTGAAAACATTAGTTTATTACATTATTTAGTGCTGTCTTTATTTTTTTTTAAGATTTATTTATTTATTTATACAAGCACTGGGGTACAGGCCAGATGCGTGGGAGGGTGAGAGGATTCACCAGAGACAGAGTGGGGAACAGAACAGGCAGACTAACTGAAATACACTGCTGAGGGGAGCAGTGGGCAAGACAGGAGAGGTCTGCTGCGCCATGTGGGTTGCTCCCTGGCCAGTCGGAGATCGAACTCATGCTCTAGAGGCTGCGCATGGCTTCTTAGTGCAGTGCTTAACCCCTTGCGCCACCAGGGAGGCCCTTTAGTGCTGTCTGTAGAGTGGATTACCAGCTATATCTAGGAATCACCTATCAGAGCTTATAAAGCTCAAACAGAGTGAAGAAATGCCCAGGGGAGAGAAAGGTAGACCCCACCCCAACCTAGACAAGGCTGGTAAAGCCCTAGAAGAACAAGAAGCACCCAGAGGGGGACAATCAGTTGACCAGTTTTTGGACAACAAGGCAATTCTCCTAAACAGGAGAAGTAATACTCTGCAGTTCCCTCTCCCCTCCTCCCTCCCCAAATGCTGAATCCCTCCCTAGGCAAGGGCAGAGCTGGTTGACACCAGGGCAACTCAACCTAAATCTTTCCCCTTGCCCCTCCTGCTCTGGGGCTGATACTGTTAGGGGGAAAGGGTGTCCTGACACAATTACATCCAGAGCACAGCTGAAGGGGGAGTGACTTAGAAACGGCTGCTTGGACCAATAAATGGAACCCCCAAAGCTCCTGCACAGAGCACCCTAGAAAGTGATGGAGTGAATAGTTTCTGCACCCCATTTAAGGGCAGAGCCCCCATAATTCCCTCTCTGTTGTTCTTACCCAGGACTCTAACCTCCCAGGGACCTCTCCTGGATGTCCTTTTATTCTGTCTCAAAATAAACTTTGCTTTTGCTTCTGCTAAAGACATGACTGTGAATTCTTTTCACACCATAAACTAGGACCCCGCAAACAACATAAGGGTTTTAGTGAAATAAATCCTCAATCCTGCCATTTATGTGATTTTAGGACTCATCAGAAATATCAGCAAATTGTTTTTTTTTGGCCATAAATTCAATCTATTAATTAAATCTCAAGGATTCTGAATAACTCCATTTGTCCACTTCTTACACTGTCACTTTCTTGTCCAAGTCAGCTCATATGTGGCCTCAGTTGTGATAGATGTAATTTTAGCATTTTATATTTATTTTCAAGTCATGAATATGATTTTACTTTTGGTTGTTTCACCCATTTAAAAAAAATCTTAGACTATGCAAACTGGGAGCAGTGGCCAGATTTGACCCATACTCTTAGTTTGCCACCTCTTTTCTAGACCCAGATTTCTGGTTAATGTAAAAATAATTGTTATGGTTAACTTTTGAAATATGTGAGTCTTCCCTAAAGACTTCCTTCCATAAGGTTCATTTTTTTTAAAGATTTATTTATTTATGCATGCAAGAACTGGGGTACAGGCCAGAGGTGTAGGAGTTGAGAGGATTCATCAGAGACGAGTGGGAAACAGAACAGGCAGACTGACTGAAATACACTGCTGAGGGGAGCAGCAGGCGAGTCAGGAGAGGTCTGCTGCACCATGTGGGTAGCTCCCTGGCCGGGGATTTAACTTATGCTGCAAAGGCTGCAGACAGCTTCATAGGTTGCGTTTTAACCCCTTGTTCCTCCAGGGAGGCCCCCATAAGGTTCTATAGGAGTTTCTACTAGGGTTCACAGGGAGGAGAAAGGAGAAAGAAAGGGGAGAAGGAAAGGAAAGAAGGCACTAGAACACAAGGAAAGGGAATTACAGACAGGGGAATTGAGGATTGCTGAGAAAAGATCTGAGTACAGATTTTCACCTCTTGCCAAATTGAATTTGTACTTTATTCCCTCTTCTTGTATTGAAGTCCCTTCAGGATAATTCAAAATCTTTTTTGAAGTTATCAAGAATGTAATAAATATCTCCTTTGGCATTAAACTTACAAAGAACAAACAAAATATTAAATTCGGTACATATACACAATGGAATATTGCTCAGCAATCAAAAAAGATAAACACATGCAGTTTGCAGCAACATGGATGGAGCTAGAAGGGATCATGCTCAGCGAAATAAGTCAGAAAGAAAAAGAAAAATACCGGATGGTCTCACTCATAGCAGGAATTTAGAAAACCTAAATAAGGGACCAGGAAAAAGACTAATTAATACAAAGTAAAAATCAAAATCATAAAGCAACTATAAACCAGAGACACACTATGGTGGGGGGGGGAGGAAGGGGTGGGGAAAGGAAGGACTAGAGTCAAAATAAAGGGGGGGGGTGCAATTATATGGGGAATATAACCAAAATGAAAATGCATACATTGTGCAAAGTTGAAAAAAGATGTAAGAATTATATAAAATAAAATATTTAAAGAAAAAAAGAAAAAAAAAGAAATACACTGTAAGACATCCAAAAAAAAATGTTCAAACAAAATATATATAATACAATATATTAGTAAATACAATATAGTGTGTTAAGAATTATTAAAGATAAATTCAAAGAAAATGAAAGCACAAAAGAAGAAATGACTAGTTGTGCTTGCAGAGAACCAACTCTTGGTTTATCCTTATTGTTTCTCTGGATATATGAAAATTCTGATCTTTTGACTTCCTCCAAAGCAAAATTTCAGATTACATTGTTAACCAACTAATTCAACATCCAAACACTCCTTCAATTAATTAAGCTTCTCTGACTTGAAAATCTGAGTCAGTGCTTATGATATCAAAGAAGACTCATGGGTTGTTACATTAGGTCACAGCAAGAAGCAAATTGATAGAGTTTAAAGAGGGGTTTCTCATTCAATTTGCCTTGGGAAATTTTCTAGGTGTCATGGGTGGAAAGTGAACTATTTAGATATCTGCTAGGTTTATATCCCCATGCAATTACCCAAGATGCCTGGGTTTCTAAGATAATGCCCCACAAATTTTTTTTAAAGATTTATTTAATTATACATACAAGAACTGGGGTACAAGCCAGAGATGTGGGAGGTGAGAGGATTTACCAGAGACACAGCAGGGAACAGAACAGGCAGACTGACTGAAATATACTGATGAGGGGAGCAGCAGGTGAGACAGGGGAGGTCTGCCGCATCATGTGGGTATCTCCCTGGCCGGCCTGGGATTGAAGCTGCACTGCAGAGGCTGGGAACATCTTCACAGCGCTGTGCTCAACTCCCTGTGCCACCTGAGACCCCTGCCAAAAAATTCTTAACAGGTGACTCCAAAGGAAAAAATGTCCTGAGCCCCTCCCCCAACATATTTCTGCTCAAAATCAGGAAAAAAATTTTTTCAAATGTATAAAATTTATAACTGAAGTTAAAACAGATTCCATTCATGTTTGCTTTTGAATAATATTCAAGTACATATCAGAAACACATGTTTAAGTACTAAAAACTTCATTTTGATTATATAACAAATGATCCATTAATATTCAGTGAGTGGAATGATCCTTTTGAGAATGATGACTATTACAGACTGAATTTTGTATCCCCCCATTTATACATTGAATTCTGAACCTTCAGTACATCAGAATGTGATTCTGTTTGGAAATAGATCTTTAAAGGGGAAATTAAGTTAAACGAGATCATTAGGTTGGGCTCTAATCTAACATGACTGGTATGTTTGGAAGAAGAGCAAATTTGGGCACAGGCGGATACAGAGCAAAGATGTTGGGGTGACACAGAGAAAATATAACAGTCTTCAATGCAAGGAGAAGGGTCTCAAGAAACCAACCCTAATGATATCACAGTCAGAACTCTCAGACTCCAGATCTGTGAGGATATTAATTTCTACTGCTTTAATCACCCATTCTGCAATGCTTTGTAATGACAATAGAAAACTAATAGTGACTTTTCAAATGGATGCTCCAAAAAATGCCAGGTAGCCCATAAGATGGGCTATGTATAATTTAAAGCCCTGCTCCTAGTGCTTCCAATCAGTGACTGCATAGTCTTAATAAATGAATTAAGCTAAGCTGGTTTTCTCATTTACAAATTTAAGATGATATATATATACTATCTCATAGACTGACTCTGAAGATTATACATAATAATACAAATAGAGGTACATAAAACATATAGAAAGTTCTATAAACTAATGGAATTTTTAAATCTGTTCTATCTACTCTGGGTATCATATGCCTCAACCTGAAGACAGCTTTATTCTAATGCTTCATATTCTTAGATATTAACAGCAGCAGCAGATTCTGCTATAAATTCAGGTGGATCAACTCAAATACACTGCTGTGGGGAGCAGCGGGAAAGACAGGCGAGGTCTTCTGGGCCACGTGTATTAGGTCCCTGCCTGGGGATTGAGCTCATGCTACAGTGGCTAGCATAGCATGATAGTGCTGATCTTCAACCCCTGCACCACTAGGGAGGCCATGATTTCATTTTCTTTTGTGAACACTTGAATAGCTTCAGCTAAGATCTGGCTCACTTTGGCCCAGAATGTAAATGAGAAGACCCATAGGGTTTTTATTTGTTTTATTTTTCAGAGGGTCTCGTGTGGCAATGTTTTGATGTTGGCTGGTGGTCTTGTGCCAATGTAAGTTATTTCATGACCAACTTATCTATTCACAGTAGACTTTTTGAGCCAGCAAGCATCCTGGTAACTTTTAAATGCTTGACCTGTGCCCATCAAATTTGTGGCTTGGCTTCCAAGATTCCCTTAGAGCTATTACCATGTGACCATATTCCCACAAGGCTTTTATGCCAATATGATAGAACTGCAAACCTTAAGTCAGCAGGCTAACTGGGCCTATGCCTGCATCTGACCCAGGGATTATCCTTCTTATCACAAATGACACAAAAGACAGAGGAAACTGAAAACAAAGACCTTGTTGGGAAGGAAAAGATATGTGCCCTTATATTAAAAACTAGTGCCTCAAGAGTTTTACTGCCAATCTGCATTTAGAAAGAATAATAAAGCTTCTCACCACTGCTTCCCCAGACTCTGCAGGGAAAGACCCTGATACTGTGGCAAGAATCTTCCTTGTACCAGCTGTTTGTTGAATGTCTCACATTTCTCTCCTCTACAGTCATCCCAGGAACACAACTTCCAATCAAGCATCTCCTGCCTGGTTTCCAGAATGAAGGGGAAATTTCGGAGAATTTCACACTCATTCTCTTTAGTTAGCTTCTGACTGACCTACCAATAAATTGACACAGATGATGAGCAAGGAAAAAGAAATTTAATGACATGTGCATGGAGGCTCACAGAATGGGTATTCTGTGACCTGGTTAGTACTAGGAAGTTATATCAGTTTTAGAAATGGTGTGATCATTTGGGAGGAAAAGACAGGACAAAGAAACTTTGTAATTTAAAAAAGAACGTTGCAGGTTTTTTTTTTTTTTTTTAATCTATGCAAACAGATATGGAAAGGAGTCTAAGGTGAAAGAACTGTCTCACCTCCAGGTGCAGGGAGAGAGTTCAGTTTTTAGAGAAAAGCATAATTGGAGAAAGAATCATTCATGGTACTGTAGTTTTCAATTTCCTTCAATTCAGAATAATCAGTATGCCACTTTGGCACATCCTGAGAGACCTGGCTTGATCCCCATACTCTGAATTAAGCCTCATATTTGGGAATTTGGCTTATTTTTCTCTATATATGACTTTTTAATTACTGATTGACAAACTTGTTTATAATTCAGCATATTTGTAATGACTGCTAAGATGACATGTGACGTGCTAGTCCCTCTTTTTCTCCTTTTTGAGATGAATAGGTAAATTGGCATCCTATGTATTGATTATATTGAATTTTTTTTTTTTTTTTTTTTTTTTTTTTGGTGAGACCCTCGCCGGCGGCCCGGGAACGAGCCAGCACTGCAGAGTCTGCGGAGCTGCCAGCACTCAACTGCTGCGCCACCAGGGGAGGCTGTATTGATTATATTGATATGACATATTGAATAGTTTATTTTCACCTATATTAACTGCAGTTGAATGAAACTTTTTACATATGATTATTAAATTAATAGACTACCAATACCAATACATTTCTGTAAATTATAATCCTCTTAAAACAAATTTTACCAGATTGTTGAAATCTTTCTGGCAAGGCCCACAGTAGTTCCTTAGAGAAGCTGGCTCAGGTCATCTTACAGAAGCATTATAGTGGAAAATATTCAGTTTTGTAGACAGACTCCTAATCTGGGGTCTAATTGCTTTCCACATATTTCTGGGAAAGAATTCTTTTTGCATTGACGTGTTCATCTGTAAAATGGGGGCTATAATGCTACCTTATTTGTAGGGTGATCATGAGAATTAAATTTTCTTTAAATGATAGCTGTAATCATTGTACTAATCCAGTATTTACTAGATACTTAATATGTTGCTGAGAATTTACTTCACTATCTTAATGAATTTTCATAATAACTTCAACACATGCACTGTTACTGGCCCTATTTTTTCAAGAGAAAACGGTCTATCTCAGAGAAGGTAATTCACTTGCAAGTGTTAAATTTGAACATGTGACCCGCCATAGAGTGAGCCCTCTGTAAATGTTAATTGTAGCTGTCATCCTAGAGCTTGTCACCAGCATTTTGAGAATACTTATTCTTCCCCCTGAAAATCTTTGAGCTCAGGTATATTGTTGGGTTTTGTATCCCCAAACTCAATCTGCAGGTTAGGTATTCTTTTTTTACAATGGCAACTAATTTAATAGAGGCCATAGATGGTTTAAAATTATGGGTTCCTCTGGTTTGAATGTTAAAATACAGCTGTATGGTCTTATGGGTTCTTATGTTTTTCCTAAAATAATATTATGAAGAAGTGGTTTAGTTAAAAATTCATTTTTAAGCGACACCATTCAGTCTAAGCCATCTGAGATAACTTTCAATAGAAGTACATAGAGGTCTAGCTCACTTTTTTTCTTTTAAACAGTGCAGATGGCATTCTGTTGCATGGTCGCATAATAATTGATAAAAATATGGTTTGTACTGATAGGTATTGCAGTCATCATTCCCAGTCTTTCCTGTTACAAGCAATGCTGTAATTAACACCTGTGTATGTACATTTTAGCTATGTTAATGATTGAGTGTATTTGTATATAAATTTCTAAATGTGGAGTGAAAAGCTTATGTATTTTAGATTTTCATAAAGATTGCCAGGTATTTGTTGAAAAACCTTGCAAAAATTTATACTCCCAAAGACAGCAATAATTTTCATTCAACTTTCTCATCATTATGAATTGTCAAACATTACTTGGTAGGTAGAAACTTATTATAATTCTTATTTACATTTCACAAATTATGATATTTGCATGTTTTTAAACTTAAGGATAAACTACTTTTATTCTATTAAAAACTTTTCCACAGGTCATAAATTCCTACTGGTTTGCTGGTCTAAAATATCTAATTAGATATTTTAAAAATTTATCTTTCATTATAGGAATTCCAGATATCTTATAGAGGTTAGCATTTGTTTTTCACTTTTAAAAAATGTCTCAAAAAAACCTAACAATATAGATAGAGCAGTTGTAAGAAGGAATGTTCATTTAAATAATTGTGCCCAACTAAGCTTACTTGAAATTATTATAAATGAACTAAGAAGAAGATTGTTGTTCTTTTTAGCTGTAAATTCTTGAGTGTGTTTAATTTGACATTTTTAGAATTCTTTTCAAAACATGTTACTGGCTATCATTTTTCAACACTTGTGAAAAAATATCATTGAATACAATGTCACTTTTATATTTGTCAATTTATATTTATAATATTGAATTGTTAATGTCTCAGCAAAAATTTATGAGATCAAAATCTTTCCTGAAATGATATTGATTAAATGCTTTATTTATGATAGCATTTGAGTATCATATTTTTAATTTCACAAAATTACCTCAAATCAACAATATTTTTAATTTTTTTTGTTGGTTATATTCTTTTTATTTTTTATTTTTTTTATTTTTATATTCCCCATACAATATTAACCCCCTTATTTTGACCCCAATCCCTCCTTTCCGTGCCCCCCATAGTGTGTCTCTGGTTCACAGATTTTGTTGATTTTGATTTTTTCTTTCTTATAGTATTCTTTTTCCTGGCCCCTTATTTAGGTTTTCTAGATTCCTGCTATGAGTGAGACCATCCAGTATTTTTCTTTTTCTTTCTGGCTTATTTCGCTGAGCATGATCCCTTCTAGCTCCATCCATATTGCTGCAAATTGCATGTGTTTATCTTTTTTGAATGCTGAGTAATATTCCATTGTGTATATGTACCACATCTTCTTGATCCAGTCATCTATTTTGTGGCATTTGGGTTGTTTCCAAAGCTTAGCTATTGTAAATAGTGCTGCTATAAATATAGGGGTGCAGGTGCTCTTTGGAATTAATGTTTGTGTCCTTTGGGTAAATACCTAGGAGTGGAATTGCTGGATCATATGGAAACTCCATCTTTAGCAGATTGAGGAACCTCCACACAGCTCTCCATAGTGGTTGGACCAGTTTGCACTCCCACCAGCAGTGCAGGAGAGTTCCTTTTTCTCCACATCCTCGCCAACATTTGTTGTTGCTAGTTTTTTAAATATGTGCCATTCTCACTGGTGTAAGATGGTATCTCATTGTAGTTTTGCAAATCAACAATATTTATGAAAGGCTATTATAAACAATAGTAAACATATTGTGACAAGTTGAATACACATTATATTGATAGGAGCCCTAGAAAAGTCAGAAGCCCACACAATACCCCACTACTCCCTGACTTTGGACTCTCAAAATAGGTTGAGTCTTTTTTTTTTCTTTTTTCTTTTCCCTAAGATTTATTTATTTATTTTATACAAGAACCGGGTTACAGGCCAGATGAGCGAGAGGGTGAGAGGATTCACCAAAGACAGAGTGGGGAACTGAACAGGCAGACTAACGAAATACACTGCTGAGGGGAGCAGTGGGCGTGGCAGAAGAGGTCTGTAGCGCCATGTGGGACCCTCGCCGGTGGCCAGGGATTGAACTGTTGCTGCAGAGGCTGCAGGCAGCTTTGCAGCCCAGCACTCAACCACTGCACCACCAGGGGAGGCCCAGGTTGAATGTCTTAAACATAAGTCATAAGAATATATTATCCCAGATACCTAGAAGATGTTCTTTCAGATCAATTGAGTTCATTCAATATGACTTGAAAACTGAGTGGGAAATGTTCCTAAACAAAAAGAATCAAATAGAGGGAAACCATGTTAAGCAGTAAAATGCAGGGGCTGACAGTTAGTGGCCCAAAAGAAAGTAATCAAATTTAAACATTTGTCCCCTTCCTGTGAAGGGAACATTAGCACAAAATATGATATTTGGAAGTATAGTAGGTTAACCATAGCATGGGTTATTTTTCTGGTATAGGTGGCACCAAAAATGCGGTTGCTATGAACAGTGGTAAGTTTGATATCTGCCCTTGGAACTGCACATAGTTACATTGGAGAAGAACATGCTGAGGACCCTGAAAGGACTCTGAATATTGTAAGCTGGAGCAGGCCATGCTACTCATGCTGTCTAACAAGGTCCATGCATGAGGGAAAACGCCTGAAAAGTCAGGAAACTTATGCTGTCTGACAAGGTCTGGGCCTGAGGAAAGTTTCTGAAAAGTCAGAAAACTCCACAGCTGGCTCCTGCGACTTCCTTTCATTTGTTTATGGCAGTTATTGAAACCATGGAAATTTTCTATAAGCTTCAAAATAACACAATGAGTGTTAGCATTAGTGCCAGTAATGCGCACTTAAGTGGTTTGAGAAAAGTACTTTCTAACATGATTAATGATGAAATGATTCCTAATAATTCTCCACGTCCTCCAATTTGTAATTCAGTTACCACGAGTAACACTGAGTTCTTTAACGAACCACGCTTGATAGAACTGATGGAACTGAGCCTGGTAAAAATCCCCACTAGAGAAGATTCTGAGGCACCCCAGAGATGAAGTTGCTTGAGAAAAACACACCACATACTGTTCCCATGATACCAGGACACCTTGGTTCTATATAGAAAATAGGAAGCTGCCCTCGATCTTAGGATGCCTGCTTAGCCTTGTTCTAGTTACCTAGCTTGACCTACCATAAATCACGTTGTGTGTAGCACTTGTTTCTATTTTCTGAATAACATACATCACCTAGGGAAATAATGTAACCAAGTTAATGTAACCAAGTGACCAAGTTAATCATAGACTGGGAAAATTAAAAAAAGGAGTATGCACAGTATGCACTGTTAATGATCATTAATAATTTCTGAAACAATTTAAAAGTAAAATCACATGATCCCATGATGTAATGATCAAATAACAATTTCTGATGTATAAATAAAGACCCACTGAGACCCTCAGCAGGAGATGTCTGCAACCTAATCAAGTGTCAGTGTCTCCTCACAACCTCGTGTATCTCATCTCCCCCCTCCCTTTATCCCTGCACTTCGCTGATGCCATCTGGTCCTTGTGGGGACCCTGACACGACATTTTGCTGGAGCTGGCCTCCAGCAGTAAGCTACAGGGTGGGAGAGAGCTACCTCTAAAACTAAGAAATATTACCATGATGCCAAGATTTAGAATCACGGTAGACTTAGACTTTTACAGAACCAATTAAAAATGATTAGCAATATTTACTTACTAGATGAATTTTGAAAGTCAACTAAATTCTAAATTTTTGATTTTTCCTTTACCAGAGTGAGATAATTTTCTATTGGGGATACCCAGGTGAAGAATATGATGTTGTGACTGAAGATGGCTATATCCTTGGGGTCTACATAATTCCTTACTGGAAGAACAATTCAGAGAACAGAAGTCGAGCCTTCATTCCTTTATTTCTCTTCTTTCTTTTTCCTCTCTCATATTCCTTCCATTACTCCCTTCAACCCCTTCTTACTCTTTTCCTTCACTTTTCCCTCCTTTCATTTCTTACGAAGGATTTAATGAATCTTGCTTACTCTGGGAAATGGAACAATGAAGAAGCCATATCCCACTCTTCAGGGACATAAGCAACAAGTCATTGTGATAGATGAATAGACAAATGATTAGAATAATATAAGTCCAATGCCAAATGATAGAACACAAGATATTAAACTGGAAGCCCCAACAAAGTCACCTAACTCAGTTAAGCAAAGTCAAGGAAAACTCGTTCTCAGAAATGATAATTGAGCTGAGTGCTAGAGGATCAGAAATTTTAACACAAGATGTGTGTACAAAAGGGAAAATGTGGAGGTGATCCCAGGCTTATTTCCTAAGCAGATATGGTCATATTTTGCTAATAATATCAAAGTTTACCTTTTTCTTATTGCATGAGAAAGGGGGGAGTACAAAAAGAATAAAATTAAATGATCCCCATCATTTTATCATTCAGAGCCCATCTACCTTGCTGAATTTCCTTAGAATATATTTTTCTAATAGTTTTTTGAGTAATAATTGGCATGCGATAAACTGCACATTTAACATTTACAATTTAATACATTTCTTATCATCTGAGAAACCATCACCATTACTACAATAAGCTACGCGAACATATCCAACACAATCAAGCACCTGCATTTAAATTCCCCCAAAATTGCTTATATTTCTATCTATGTGTTATCTTAGAATGATGAATGTGTTGATTAGATATTTAAACAGTTTTTTTCTTTTTTAGGCCTGAGACCTGTTGTGTATTTGCAGCACGGTTTGCTCACACAGGCCTCAAACTGGATCTCCAACCTGCCCAACAACAGCCTGGGCTTCATCCTGGCAGATGTGGGTTATGATGTGTGGATGGGGAACAGCAGGGGGAACACCTGGTCCAGGAGACCTGTCACTACTTCAGATTCAGTTGAATTCTGGGCTTCCAGGAAAAGGAAAAGACAATTCAAAATAAATGTTGAGTATAATAAAAAATGTGTATTCACACATGGGTAGACCCATCCATCCCCATATCAACATATTACATGCCAAGTAAATAGAAGGAAAATTTTTTTCTGAACCTTTTCTTGGTTATTTCTGTACACCTCATTTTATTTTATTATTTTTTAATCAATCAATCAATTAATTATTTTGTGGGACCCTCGCCGGCTGCCAGGGATGAACCAGCGCTGCAGAGGCTGCGGGCAGCCTCGCAGCCCAGCGCTCAACCGCTGCACCACCAGGGGAGGCCCACACCTCATTTTAAAAGTAAGTTTTCATCTAAGCTTTCTATGACCTCAATACTTTTTATTAGGAGGTGCCTTGAATCTTCTTTTCCAATGAAATGAGCAAAATGGTAGAAGCAGAAAAATTGCTCTGCTAAGCAATTTCTGAAAGAAACATTCTTATGGGTTTAAGAGGATGGATGTTAAAACCCAATTATGTGGGGAGTGGGGGGCGGGAGGGGAGGGATTGGGGTCAGAATGGGGCGTTTGCAATTGTATGGGGGAATATAAAAATAAAATTTATTATTAAAAAAAAAAACAATTATGGGCTCAAGAACAGCACTTGACTCAACAACAGTGAGCTCAGGTTGGGCAGCAGTATAAAATAAAGTCACCATGGAGAGATTGTCCAGTGTTTTCTATCACTTGCCCTCTTGTGCCATGCTTCTGGAAGTCTCTGATGGAGATGGAGAGGAAAGACCAGAGATACTGACAAGAGTCAGGTCAGGCAGAGCTGAGTAGGCCCTGGTGTAGGCCCTGGTGCAAGCCTTGGTGCTAATTCTAAGTGTAAGCAGAAGTCACTGAACATTTTTCAACAAAGTATTTTCATAATGCCATTTTAATTTTCAATATATCACACCGACTGATTTATGAAGAATAAAATTTAAAAAATCTGACATCGAGTTTCAGGGAAAGAAGCAATCCTCACCCACGTATATTAGCTTGATTGGATTAAATTGTAGCTGAATGTGGTTCTTTAGAAATGATGTCAGCTGTTTACAAGAAACCCCCAAAGCACCTGACACTAATAGTCTATAAAAAGCATGCTTACAAAATTTAGCTTTCAATTCTCAAAGGGAGCCTTAGGTATACATATGTTTGATCTTCAATGATATTGTAGCAAGGACATGTATCAGAATATTTTTTCTTTTTCCCTGCAGCTTTGATGAAATGGCTAAGTATGATCTTCCAGCCACAATTAAGTTCATTTTAAGGAAGACTGGGCAAAAGAAGCTAGACTATATTGGGCATTCCCAGGGCACCACTACTGGTAAGTGAAATCCGTTGAAGTGGTGGTTTTGCTTGTATAGACAACTTCACAATTGGTATGCAGATATGTTGCTCATCATGCTACTTTCCATCAGTAAGTAATGGGATTCATAAAATAGTCCTATGATATATAGAGATAGAAATTATTAGATGAAATTATTATTTCTAATGTAAACACGTGAAACAAATGGAAATAGATAACTTGTAAGAGGTAACAAGTATAACAAATAGGGTAGCTCAGATACCAGCTCTAGCAAACTGAATCTACACCTCATATGCTGAGAGGTTACACCACACAGTCTCTGGATTGAATGCATCCCAGTCCTCAACCATATTTATGGAGCCCCCACCATGTATCCTGACAATACAGCAATAAGTAACATAAAATAACACCTCAGTCTATGCACTACATATTCCCTAGCAGAAGACATGGAAAATATGATTAAACATTAAACTATAGATGTGGGTTAAATAAGGCTAATCTTATGAAAGAATACATCAATAAAGAATATTAGGTAACATAGAAATGTGCCCAGGAATTTTACTTAAGGAAAACCACCAAACACTCTTGACTAGAGTCATGAAGGAGATCAGGGAATGACCTGTGTGTGACCTAGAGGACTGATGTTCCAGAAAGAGGGAAAAGTACATGCAAAGGATGGAAGGCTGGAGCACGACTAGCATGTTCAAGAAACAACCATGAGGTGATTGGTTGTGTGGAGCCACACAGAGAGGTGAGTGAGAATTGAGATGGGGAAGGAGTGGAGGACAACAGGTTGTTCAGAGCTTTCCTCTATTGTAGGGATTTTGTTTTTCACTTCATGTGAAAATGGAAGTCAAAGAAGACTTCTGAATAGAACAGTTACATGATCTGATCTCATACAGACAGGATCAGGAGTTACATGATTCCATGAATGCAATCCTTCTAATTGCTGAAGGAGAACAGGATTAGGAGCAGAGAAACTAGTCAGAGAATTCTTACAATAAATAAGCCATGCAAGAACTGATAGTGACCTAGATGAAAGGGTTGGGTAGCTGTGGAGATGATACATGGGTGGCACTCAGTTTCTCAACATCTATATTCTAAGCTTATTCTTGAAATCTGTGTCCTGAGTGCCTGGATGATGGAAATAACATTAAAAATATGAAAAATATGAGGAATATAGTGAGATGAGCCAACATGGTAGGAAAGAGCAGGTGTTAGGTACAACTGGAGAGTGATCTGCTAAGTGTTAGGTACAACTGGAGAGTCCAGTGAAGTATCAAGCAGTCAATTATAGATATATCTGGAGTTCAGGGGAAAGTACTGTGCTGAAAATAGAAAAGGTAATTCATCAGCACATGAAATAGGATGCCAAATGGGTGAGTTCAGACAGGAAAAACGACCTGTCCATTGGATAAACACTGGGTCTCCCATTTTTCCCTCCAAATTTTGTTTATTAAGGGAAAGTTCATTTAAATCATTGTATTTGTTTTAGGGATTGTATGTTCAAACTTCTACAAATGTATTTTTCCATATCATGCCCACAACCAAAGCCCCAACATTGCTCCACCATGTTCCATAGGGCCCAGTCCCTCTCCTAATCCCACTCTGCCACTTTCCCTTTCTGGAGCAATCATGTAAATAATGGATAGAGTGGTGACAGTGGTGCATAATGGAAGTCAGGAATGTCTCTGTTGTAGAAGTCAAAAAGAGAAGTTGTTTTTTTTTTTTAAGATTTATTTATTTATACAAGCACTGGGTACAGTCAGAAGTGTGGGAGGGTGAGAGAATTCACTAGAGCCAGAGTGGGGAACAGAACAGGCAGACTGACAAAATACACTGCTGAGGGGAGCAGCAGGTGCTGCAGGAGAGGTCTGTCGTGCCATGTGGGATCCTTGCCAGCGGCCGGTGATCAAACAGCCCAGCGCTCAACCACTGCACCACCAGGGGTGGCCCAAAAAAAGAGAAGATGTTTTAAGGAGAATGTGTTCAACTTTAGAGGGAGCTATTGCTAAATCATGTGAAATGATGTCTACAAACTGACCTTTGGATCTGGCAGCCCATAATTCATAAAGAACCATTAGAACAGCAATGTTGTTGGCGTATCTGGGTTATGCAGAAGCATAACCTGGTGAGTTCAGGAGAACGTGAGAGAAAGCTACAAAAAGAGGGAATAAGGAAGAAGCAGAAAGAGGACATGAGGGATCATGTTGGAGAAGTAATGGTGTGATTTGATGATGATCCTCATTCAACTAATGATCTTACCTCCTGCTCTAATTTAAGCAATCAGAATATCCGTATTGGACACAATGCAGAGCAGTGTATGAAACTGGTAGAATGGGAGTGGGACTTTGTGAAAATTCTCTTTCTACTGTTTGTTTGTTCTAAAGCATGTATATCACCTGTAGAATTTCAGATAAAGAAAAGGTCAGTGAGGAAGAACTTCTTGTACTTTTGTAATAGTTCTTGGGAAAGAAATGAGAGTACTTAGAATACTTTTTAGAGACACACTTTAAAGGGCAAACACAGCAGCACCAGGAAGAGGGAGAAGCTGAGCAATGATTCAGTCCCCACAAGGCCTAAGTCAACTCTGGATATGATGGCTGTTCAGAGTCTTCCTATGTGGATTGATTGTCCAAAGTTTTACCCATTTGTTGAGGAATCACTGTCCTCAGCCTGCTCCAGGTGAAGCACAACTTCTGGTTATGATGAAAAGGAAAATCTGAAAGGACTTACAAATTTTCCTACAGCTAGGGTTGAAGAAATACTTTGAATTCAATTCTTAGTGTTGAATAAATGAATTTAAGGGGATGTATACTTCAACACAGCTCTAATTGCACATAGTCAACAATCAACTCAAAGTCTTTTGTTAGAATGCATGAAATTTTCAATGTTATCAAAATGTATTCCTTTAAATTCCCTAACTATATAATTTTACACAGAAATCTGCATCAATGTAGGACACACTCACCTGACTGTTAAAACTGAACATTTTGATAACCCAGGATTATAAATCGCTGCTCTGAGAAACAATATTACAACATTCTTAGGATTCATTTGGGTGAGTTGGACTATTTTTCCTGATACCAAATAATACAAATCTACCACTCTTTGGAGTTATTAAATTTTTAATATTTCCATCCTCTTTCTCATTAGTGAATAATTTGCCATTGTTGTTAACCAACTCATACGTTTCTGGAAGTCATTTCTAACTTAAAATTTACATCTTCCAGTCCTCTCTGTGTTATAGTTAGAATTGTGTGTGGATGTGGCTTATTTTTTTTTAGGCAGGCACCTAAACAGTCATCTTGATTGTGCATGGATCTCTTGATTCTGAATCTGGCACCTTTTGCCTTAATAATAAACAATGTCCTTGCAAAGACTATTCATCCTCAAATTGAATCAAGTTTTATATTAAATAGACGAGGTAGTAGTCCATGTCTGAAGTTTCTTATATAAAGGTCATTTTTTTTAAGATTTATTTATTTATTTATACAAGCACTGGGTACAGTAAGAAGTTCAAGAGGGTGAGAGAATTCACCAGAGACAGAGCTGGGAACAGAACAGGCAGACTGACGAAATACACTGCTGAGGGGAGCAGCAGGCACGGCAGGAGAGGTCTGCGCTGCAGAGACTGCAGTCAGCTTTGCTGCCCAGCGCTCAACCACTGCACCACTAGGGGAGGCCCTATAAAGGTCATTCTTAAGATCGTCTGGCTATCACTGTTCACAGAAGGGAGAGATTTTCCTATTGTGCAACTACATAGAATTAGAACTATTGACTTTTTTGTTTGTTTGTTTTTTTAAGATTTATTTATTTATTTATTTATTTATTTATTTATTTATTTATTTATTTATTTATACAAGCACTGGGTACAGTCAGAAGCGCGGGTGGGTGAGAGAATTCACCAGAGCCAGAGCGGGGAGCAGAGCAGGCAGAAGGACCGAAGCACACTGCTGAGGGGAGCAGCGGGCGGCAGAAGAGATCTGCGTGCCATGTGGGACCCTCCTCCGGTGGCCAGGGAGCAGCCGGGGATCGAACCGGCACTGCAGAGGCTGTGGGCAGCTTCGCAACCCAGCGCTCAACCGCTGCGCCACCAGGGGAGGCCCGAATTATTGACTTTTGATCACATGCTAATCTAGTAATAGTAGGTCATAAAGCCAGCTAATTACAGACAGGGACTAAAAATATTTATTGTCATCCATTTGAATTACCTAGGCTACTCATTTTTCATGTATTTTCCATACGCAAAGTACCCTAGGAAAGCGCTACATAATTTGTATCTTTTATTCAAAACCTACCTAATGAAGCCATCATGATTATCCCTATATTTCAGAGGAAAGTTTTAGAGCTTGAGTGAATTGGCCAAGTCCCAAAACTAATAAACCACAGAGTTAAGATTCAAAACCCATTTGGTTAGAATTCAAACTTGTGCTTTTAATATTTCTACTTCTCTACCCTACTCATATTAAATACTAATTAATTATCTCACTGTGATGAAATTATGGAGTATCAATGAGACTCTTTTTGTCATCAATTGATTATCCTAAACCTGGCCTGTTTTCTAAAGTCAGATCAAAAAGTTTTTAATAATTTTTAAAGTCTACCTCATGTCCCCTTAGAGAATCTATGAAAATAAATGTCCTAAAATCTGATCACTTTGAGCAAACTGAGGTGGTCAGTTTCTCAGGTTGTTTCAGACGGGAGCTTTAGTAAGACAAAATTAAAACACACACTTACTCATACACACACATGCCTTCTTCACAGTTCCTTGTACTTCTGTTTCACCTTTGATTGCCTTTTCTCCAATTCCCACACCAGCTAAAATTATCAAAACCTTTTTTACGCATTAGCTCCAGTTGCCACTATCAGTTATACAGAAGCCCCATCATGAAGTTTGGACTTACTCCTTCGATTGTAATAAAGGTATGTGATTCTCTTGAACTGAATCTAACATATCAAATTGTGCATGGATTTTCAAGTGATGTAAAGAAAACAAAAACATCTTGTGGACACTAATTTTCCATTAATAATGCAAACGTGCCGGTTTCCGGGGCCTCCAGGTGTGCATGGACCATATCTGAATCCCCTGCAGTTCTACTTATGTCCTTGTTCTCCATTAGTTTACGTGGGTCTCAATGGATCAGCGGTGTCCAGGGCATTTTTGCTCTTCTTGGATGTTTCATTTAACCGGCCCCCAACACAGCATCTCAGAGCTGTGATTGTACCCATGGAGCAAGGACTGCAAAGAACAACAAAACAAAATAATAAGACAAAAAACTTAAATCACATGAGCCAAGAACTAGGAAAAGGAAGGACAGGAAAGGGCAAAGGGTGCGGGTGAAAGGGTAGAAAGGATGGTAATAACAGTTGAGTGAGGCATGGACTTTGAGGCCTGACACTGCTCTGCTCATTAAATTTGCTTAGGTTTTTAAGCCTTTTCCTAAGAGCCCTTCCTCTTTAAATGGGAATTTCTTAATGTAGTAGCACCTGCTTAAGCAAGTCATGAATAATAAACACCTTGTGCAACAGGTAAGCATAGTAGGAAATTAATAATTTTACTTTTTCCTTTAGGAGAATAGTTTAACTTGATGCTGTAAAACTACCTTTGTAAAACTTTTATACAAAATGTAAAATTTTGAGATGTCTGAGGATATTTACTGACTGCACTGATTCAGAACATGTTCATTTCCGGCTGTTCTCAGATTTCTCATAGGCAATGCAGAGATGGTTTAAGAAAAGAAATGAACATTAGACCTCTACTCAAAGACTTGGGTTCTAGCTATAATTCTGTTCTAATTAGCCCAAGCCCTATTTATTAACTTCACAATTTCTTATGTATTGAAGATAACGTAATACGTATTTTCCTTAGAAGAGTTGGGCCAATGTCCTTCAGTTACTGAGCTACCTAGCCTTATTGCCCTTTTAAAGGCTCTGATGGAAATAGGTCTCAGGACCACCATTTCTCCTCTGATCCCTTCATGACTTATTTTAGAACTCATGCATCCTGGAAATTATGGCATTTGTCATTTTTTTTAAGAATCCAATCCATAATTCTTGATTTCCCGGTAAGACTGTAATTCTTTGTGTCCTATAGTCCTGCTCAGTCACCAGTACTTTTCTCTCTTTTTTTTTTTAACATTTATTTATTTATTTATACAAGCATTGGGTACAGTCAGAAGCGCAGGAAGGTGAGAGAATTCACCAGAGCCAGATCGGGGAACAGAACAGGTAGACCGACGAAATACACTGCTGAGGGGAGAAGCAGGTGTGGCGGGAGAGGTCTGTGCCCCATGTGGGAGCCTCACTGGCGGCCGGGGATCGAACCGGTGCTGCAGAGGTTGCGGGCAGCTTCGCAGCCCAGTGCTCAACCGCTGCACCACCAGGGGAGGCCCACCAGTACATTTCTCTATGCAACAATAAAGAAGCAATGTTAATATCTACCCTGTCCATAAGTTTATTGAGGAAATTAAATGAGGGAATGTATTTGAAATTCCTAAAACAACGTACAGAAACATGAAAATATCATCACCCTTGTCACAACTATACACAAAGATTGATAAATGTCTGTCTTTTGGTGAAGTTTAATTGTTGCCACCCTCTAAAGACCTTTTTATTTTTCAGGTCTTATATGGTAACAAAATGTTCTTGCCACACCTCAATTTTGATATGATACATTTATTTCTACTGAAATGTGCTCCTGAGATACAACAGATCTCCTCTGCCAAAATGCTTTATTTCTCTTTTGTGAATTTAACAGAAATAACCTGAGTATGCTTAGTATGTATGGAAATTCCTGTCTGAATATTTTGAGTAACATTTTTGATTACTTTCCCCATTACCATATGTAAATGGTACTTTGTAAGAACTTGTAGTAACTTCAAAATTGTATATATGATATGAAGATAAGCCTAGGCGAATCACAAATAATTATTTCCAGTTTTCTCCTCTGCTCCCTTCATCATCCCATTGCCCCCTAAAATAAACAGTAAAAAGTTAACAACTCACTACCTATTTCTGACCACCAAAATAATAGGTATAATCTTTAAATCCTCCAGGGGAAGCACTGAACCCACATTTTGGCAGGCTTCTCTATAGGAATAGAATATCTAGGCAGTGAGTAACTGTTCTGGTAACGATGTTTAATGGTGATAGCCACTCCTGTAAATTTTGTAAAACCTATTTTCAAGCAACTTGGTAGGTAAGACCTTGTTCACACTTTTTATCGACTCTTTCAATTAGTTTGCCTTAAGTTGGGGGTTTCAAAACTATGTGACAAAATACAGCGTTATGAAGTAGTTCTACTACATGGATTTAGGGGAAGAGCTTAAATTCAAATCCCATATATGGAGCTGATTTAAATAAAGTGTTCTGTGTTGGTTTCCTTATCTACCCAATGGGTTATTGTGAAGATTAAATGAGATAATCTATGTAAAGTACATAGAAAATAGCACCAAGGAGAACTCTCATATTATATCATAAGTTTTGCTGTTAGTACTGTCATACATTAACAATTATCCTTACTCACATTCTCAGCTTAGTTATATATCTAGAACATCTGAGAAAATTAATTGATAAGAAGGTTTAGTCCTACCAATGACTATGTACTTACTAAACAGTATTTTCCAGGCATTACTAAGTGTTATGGTTACTGCAGTGAAAACACATAAGGCTCCAGACCTCTAAAGTCAATGATGTTCAGGCCTCCTCAGTGTTGGTGACCCTCTCTAAGGGTATTATAAGATTCATATGAACAGAGGAAACTCTCCTTACCCAACTTTGGATAGTAAAATTCGTTTCTCTTTGAGGGAAATCCAGTTCCATCTCTATGGTTCTGGAGATGTTCATCATTGCACATATGAGGAGGAGAGTAGTCTATTAATATCACAGTAAGAATGGGCAGTTCAGATAGCTTATTCTATCAATGAAAGCTTTAATAAGAAAAATTACAGTAAAATAGAGACTCAAGGAACAAAGGAAATTAGAGATTTTATACTCTGCATGAAAATTATGTGGAGAGATACTACAGCTCCCTTTGAAGAGGGTCATTTTGACTCTATCCATGGTTCTCTATATATACCTGTTATATCCAGTCTATGCAATATGAGAAAGGAGTTTCAGCGTGTGGTCTGGGATCTAACATGGAGGGATTAAGGCATAATAGTAGGTTATCTCTGTAATATTCTATATGTAAAATGACTATCATATAGATGATAAATATCTATCATAATGCATAAACACACACACAGATAGTTAAATATATGCTTGTAAAATATACCCAAAAGACATACAGTGGGTAGGTTATATAAGCAATGCATAAATTCTGTGTGTCCACACATTTCAGTCACTGTAATTTGGCTCTGGTACTAGGTAGAGAAGAATGAAGACTTGGAGTTTATAGACCTAGACTGATGTCTCTGGTTCCTCCCTATTACTGCTCATAGTTTCCTTAAACCCTTTGAGACCCAATTCCTATTTGACATAATGGAGATGATGTGTTCTACTCATTGTGTGGCCACAAATTAAACAGGTAATCTGTGCAGTTTCACTTTGCAAGTTCTAAAGTGATGTACAATTCCATTGCTCATCTTCTCAGTAAACACTTCCCTTAAACACTTCAACTACATGAGAAAAACTTAAATCTGTGCTCTTTTTGAGAAACTGAGCATACATTTGTGTGTTGCATGTGTATGTGTGTGTGTGTGTGTGTATACACGTGTGTTTTTGTTTTTGCTTTCTAGAGTTGCATCAATGTGTATGAAACACAGAATCCAGCAGAAACTTCTGCTTAAAACTTCCTGCTCTCTGGGCCTTCCTTGGTGGCGCAGCGGTTGAGCGCTGGGCTGCGAAGCTGCCTGCAGCCTCTGCAGCACAGGTTCGATCCCCAGCCACCGGAAAATGGTCCCACATGGCACGCAGACCTCTCCTGCCATGCCTGCTGCTCCCCTCAGCAGTGTACTTCGTCAGTCTGCCTGTTCTGTTCCCAGCTCTGTCTCTGGTGAATTCTCTCACCCGCTTGCGCTTCTGAGGTACCCAGTGCTTGTATAAATAAATAAATAAATATTAAAAAAAAAAACCAGAAAAAAAAAAACTTCCTGCTCTGGGGCCAGGTATCATTTCTCTATTACTCTTAAAACTGGATTTTGTGTGCCTAAACTCTCTCTGCTTTACCTGAGGCAAATTCTTAAGATATTTTGTCAAATGCTTCTGAAATATGAATACAACTAAAAATTTTATTTCCTATAAATGAAAATCTTATGAAAGCAGGAAGGTTGAGTTGCAAAGTATTGAATGACTTTCATGAATTGATATGCAATGAACATTATTTGAAGCAAAAGTTCACTTACACTTGCATTATTACCTTGTTCTGGATGGCTGATAATTTTTATAATAGTTTAATTTGAAAGTAAACTACTTGGCAATTTTTGTTTTAGTTTTATTTATTTATTTATTTATTTATTTATTTATTCATTTATTCATTTATTCATTCATTCATACAAGAACTGAGGTACAAGCCAGAGGTGTAGGGGGGTGACAGGATTCACCAGAGCCAGAATAGGGAGCAGAACAGACAGACTGAGTGAAATACCCTGCTGGAGGAAGCAGCGGGCAAGTCAGGAGAGGTCTGCTGCTCTATGTGGGTAGCTCCCTGGCAGGAGATCGAACCTGTGCTGCAGGGGTTGCGGATAGCTTCCTAGGTTGCATCTTAACCTCTTGCGCCACCAGGGAGGCCCCTACTTGGAAATTTTGAATTGTATTTTTCACGTAGGGACGAATCTTATTTCTTTGTGTTCTGAATTTGTGTACATCAGGCTGTTCCCAATGGGAAATTTCAAGCTTATGACTGGGAGGATCTATTTCAGAACATAATACACTATATAATCAGGTAACCTTCAGAAAGTTGAAATCATTCACCTTTCAAAAGGCAAGGATAGGGCCTCCCAAGTGGCACAGTGGTTGAGCGCCGGGTTGTCAAGCTGCCCACAGCCTCTGCAGTGCCAGTTCCATCCCCGGCCTCTGGCTGCTGGGCTAGGGTTGCACATGGGGCGCCAACCTCTCCTGCGGCCCGCTGCTCCCCTGCTCAGCAGTGTACTTCAACTGTCTGCCTGTTCTACTCCCTCCTCTGGCTCTGGTGAATTCTCTCACCCTCCCGCGCTTCTGACTGTACCCAGTGCTTGTATAAATAAATAAATAAATAAATAAATAAATCTTTAAAAAAAAAAAAAGGCAAGGATAGAAAAGTATAAAGATAGAAATCTTATAGACACGCATATATTTTCCAAAGGAGTATTGATGCCGTCCTACTCTTTAGGATATGAAGAAGTAGACAATTAATTCCTTCAAATCCACTCAGCATGTCAAACATTGCCCTGTCCCCATTCTCCCACTGTGCTCTGTGTCTGTGCTATTCATGCTGCCCTCTAGCCTTCACAGTAAGTACATCACTCCTTACCCTATCAGACAGACCTTCCCTGTGTTCCAGAAACATTCATCTCTCCTTTTCAAGTGCCAATAATTCTTGTGAGGAAATAGAGTTGGAATTGTTGGTTTTCTTAAACAATACTCTGTCCTTTGCTGACAGTGACAAGTGATTGTAGTGGTTCTATTGGAGCACATTCCCAGATATGATAGAAGAATGGCTTGTTTGCAGTCAAGGCTGAAATGATTTTTGGCAGATAGGGGCCATGTTGTAGAGGCAGAGAGGTTGAGCCTCTCTCACTTGTTGTAGCGCAAAGAGCATAGGCTGTAGAGTCCATCCTAACCAGGGTGAATATGAGCTTAGACAATAATATCCTCATCTTTCCAGTCTCTGGGAATTAATGATGATAAATAGCATTTCTAGAAAATCTTATTACAGGTTAAACTGTCACATAGATATCCATGGGTAATTTTGCACAAATACTGCGTAACTTAGGTCATGTTCTTTCCCTCCTTCCTCATCCCATTCACAATTTTTCCTTCCAAATTGTAGCTGAAAAACCACACTATTTTCATCTACTTCCATAACTCAGTGTCAAGAAAGGCAGTATGTCTTCTCACAACAATATCCTCTGTTAGAAAAGATGACCCCCCTTTACACACTGATGTCTTTACAGAGGTTTTCAGAATATCATCAAATCAAATATTTATTAGAAACAAATGCTAGTTTTTCTTTATAACCTCAAGTCCCAAAGGTAGACCTGCTTTGAATCTAACTTGTATGGGGTTCTAACAGCAGAAATCAGAGGATTCTGTTTTGGGGGCTGAGCAGAATCTGGAATACCATTCCCCAATCCACCAGACTCCCTAGAAAGTTAACAGTTCAGGCCTCCCTGGTGGCATGACGGGTTAAGCACCACACTATGAAACAATCCACAGCTTCTGCAGCATGAGTTCGATCCCCGGTCTGCCAGGGAGAAACCCACATGGCAAGGCAGACCTCTCCTGTCTCTCCCGCTGCTCCTCTCAGCAGTGTATTTCAGTCAATCTGCCTGTTCTGTTCCCCACTTTGTCTCTGGTGAATCCTCTCACCCCCCGTATCTCTGGTCTGTACCCCAGCTCTTGTATGCATAAATAAATAAATAAATCTTAAAAAAAAAAAAAGAAAGCTAATAGCTCAGTGAGCTCTTTACCTGAGGCAGTGGCACCAATTGAAGTGCCAGAAACTAACCTCTAGGAAACTCTTCAAATGATGGGATAAAGAAATAAGTAAAGGAAATATGTTTATATTATGGGTAATCTTCATCCTTTTCTCTTTTTGCCAATATATAGGACTAAAGGAAGTCAATAAAATACTATGGACAATCACACATGATAATATATTCTACTATGGCAAACTGGCTATTACATAAAGTGAGAATAGGGAAAACTTTAGCATACTGGATTAGTATTCTTGAGAATATGATCAAAATAAAAAGAACCTGTCAACTTCTCTGTGGAAAATGAGAAAATTGGTGGTGATTCATTTGCTCCTTTTTTATATTTATGAAACTCTTCAGAATCTGTGTGTTTATGGTTGCTTTCTAAAAGTAAGAAAGGGACTGATGGTAGATCTAGTCAGAATTAGTACCATATTTAATGAAATGCAGTTAGTATACACAAATACAGATCTTTAAGTGAACTGACTAACCTATCAACTACATATAATGGGAAGAAAATACAAAGCCAAAATAGATGACTCAGGACATTTCATGAACATATTTTGGAGTGTTTGGATAGAAATAATCAATTACAGATGGAATCCAGTCAAATCATTTTTTCAGCTGGAGCTGAAATCTAAGCATTTTCTGTGTAAACTGTGTCATCTAATGTCTTGCTGTTCAAAGTCCGGCCCAGGACCTGCGGCCTTAGCACCCCCCTGGGAATGGTCTTTGTAGATACTCCCCACATGCTCTGATCAGAATCTTCATCCCAACAACATCCCCAGGGTGTCTGTGGCCCATGAGAGTGTGAGAAGCACTGACCTTATACATATGCTTCACTTTATTCTGTATGCACAGGTGACCTTCTCTGACCATCACCACTCATAGTTTACTTATAAAAGTACATCAGTACATGTTATATAATCTACCCTGGAAATACATATAAAGTTCAAGTGTACTTATCTATAAACTGGTTCTTTCTCTCCTTTCAAGCCCTTTCCTCCCCAGTACAATTTGACAGCTATGGAAGTGCCAATTGCAGTGTGGAGTGGTGTCAATGACTGCCTGGCCGACCCTCAAGATATGACACTTTTGCTTACAAAACTCTCTAACCTCATTTTCTGCAAGAATATTCTTGCTTGCAATCACTTCGATTTTATCTGGGGGCTAGCTGTCACTTCTAAAATTTATAATGATCTTCTTTCTATGTTAGCAGCATATAAGTAGTTCTGAATCTAAAGAATTGTCTAGGACCTCCTTGGTGGCATAGTAGTTAAGTATCAATACTATCATGCTATCACCACTACAGCCTGAATTAGAGCTCAGGCAAGGGATCTAGCCCACATATCACATCAGACATTTCCTGTCTTGCCCGCTGTTGCCCTTAGCAGTGTAATTTATTTAGTAGATCTGCATGTTCTGTTCCCCACTCTCTGTCTGGTGAATATTCTCACCTTCTGAACCTCTGGCACATCCCCATTTTTGTAAGCATGAAATTATATAAAAATAAATCTTAAAAAAGTTGTCCATTTATTTTTTCAAAATAATTTTCTCTTGCACATTTCTTAGTAATATTTTAATTGCAGTGCTCTGTCTGTAATGTTAACTTTAGAAATCTATCAGCATCAACAAAATTTCCACTTGACATTTTGAATCAAAAGGAATTTAAAGAAATTTGATTTTTCCCTTGAAAATTTATCTAGAAATACTTGAGAGAACACATTTTAGAGAAAGCAAAATTTCTCTTCCAATTATCCCATTTGGTTTATCTTCTGAAATCAATGTTGATTATGGGCAATGAGTAAAATGAGTGTTGCCAGAAGACAGCGCTGGGACTGAACGTCGATACCTCCATGTGCCTGTGAGATTGAATAAATTGCTTTCCAGGGCCTGGTGGCACAGGCAGTTGAGCGCTGCGCTGTGAAGCTGTCTGCAGCCTCCACAGCGCTGGTTCGATCCTGGCCAGCTGGCAAGAATCCCACATGGTGAAGCAGGCCTCTCCTGTCTCACCCGCTGCTCCCCCAGCAGTGTATTTCAGTCAGTCTGCCTGTTCTGTTCCCCACTCTGTCTCTGGTGAATCCTCTCACCCTCCCACGCATCTGGCCTGTACCCCAGTTCTTGTATAAATAAATAAATAAATCTCTAAATAAATAAATAAATTGCTTTCCATCGTCAGCTGTTGCTGAAGCTCAGTGTCTCCATCTGCACAGAGGCGATCTCATTTGTTCTTTCAGAGGTTTAACTCATCAAAAAGGCAAGTTGGGCTCTAAACTGGGTTGCGTGTGGCTCATTCTCACTTCCTAGGGAGAGCAGATCAAGGGTGGATTGGGAAGTAGGAGACAATTCCCGTTCAGTAATTTGGGAGGCAGTGGGTTTGGTCTACATCCTGCTTTATTTCTTCCTTATAATCCTGGGCCTCGATCAAAAGACACACACCAGCTATAAAAAAAAAGTTTTTTTTAATCACTGACACTATGCTGGCAGCCTTGGATTCCAGAAACATTTCCAGGAGATTAGCATCAGCCTATACACACGCCAACAAAAAGAGGAGGGTGTTTCTGCAAACTTCCAAAATCTCTGGTAAGCACCACCTCACCTAGAAAGCTTTATTCATCCATAATATTGTGACCTTCTACATTATGCCAATAAGCTTTTTGGAACCCAGTTATGATGGTATGGTAGATTTAATGTTTAAGGCAGAAACAAGATGAATAGCATCTTGTCCCTGGCATAGCACCTAAAAACAGCTGAGTTCACAAAAATTTGTTAACTATTTTTATTTATTGCCAGGTCTATCCACATTTGCTATAATGCCTGAAGTTTTCTCATTTATTTTAACCCTCTCCCTTTTATTTTGAATGTGGGAAGAAGAAATTGTTAAAAGATCATTTAGGAATCTTCGCTTCATTGAACTTGTCAGCAGTCTTCTGTGAGTCTTAGTGATTAGTGACAAGTATTTATATTCAGATATTTTATCCATTCTGCTTTACCCAAAAAGAACAATCATTCTAACCTAACAATCTTCTCTGCTTTACCAGGGAAATGTCTTCCTGATAGCCTGTGATGAGCAAACATTGGCGGCTTTGGTTTTGGCCTTTGAACACAAGTAAAGAGACTAGCTTTCACACCAGCGCTGCTAATATCGTTTATTCCCAAATGTGAATGGTCAGAGTATCAGTGGACCCTCAGGATTTATTTCTCTAGGCACTTACCTCTCTCAAAATAATTGAGACATGTATTTCTTCCATGATTATTTCAAGTTGTATTTTTAGAAGATAAAGTCTCGAAAATTCCTACCAATATCATTATCACATTCCAAATTTAAATGTCCAGTCAGTGTTCATATTTCTAATTGTCCATTATTTTAGTTAGTTTCAATAAGAATTCAAGTATAGTCTTTATCTTTTATTGGTTAATCTATTTTTTGTCTTTAGATTTGTCCCTTGGATTTTTCTGTTATTGCTGTTGGAAAAAAAAAAATGTGTGTTTAACTCTTTTAGTTTTATATCATGATATTTTGCTGGTTATGTTCCAATATTAGCACTTAACATATTATTTCTTCATATGTATCATGAATCAGAAGTTCTTAACTTCAACTGCATTGACTATTTGGCCAGATAATTTTTTTCTCTCCTGGGCATTGGAGGGTAGCTATTTCTAGGCTCTATTCCCCAGAAGGCAGTAGTACACACACCCCAAGTTGTGACAACCAAAAAATCATCTCCAGACATTGCCAGATATCACCTGAGTAACAAAATTGTCTATCCTCCCCTCTGAGAACTACTTTTGTAAATTATAACCTGATAAGATTAGGATTATTTCTGAAAAAACTGCTTCAGAGATCAGATTGTGTTCTTCCATCAAGTAGGCCATAATGCCTATCTGTCCCTTTCCTAGGATGTCAGTATCCAGATCTAATAGCTCACTAAGGGTTAAAGAAAGGTGATGTTCCAATTCCATCATTTCTCCTTCATTTTATTGGGTGAGATACTTTCATAAAAAAAATTTTCTTCATATACTATATGAGCACCCCAAATGCACAACTCTGTCCCTCAACCAATTTCCAAAATTATTTGTTCTTCTTTTATCACCAAAATAAATTTATGTTTCTATGTCTATCTGATATGTTTCAACACAGTGCAATTTACTACTTACTGATAGTAAAATTATCCACCCCTTTGCTTGTCATAACCCCTCAAAATTGGCCCCAAAGCCTTATATAAGTATATAAGTATATATTTACAAGTATACATGGCACTCTTGTATGATAAATAACTGCCTCTTCTCAGGAATAAAATATTTCCCTAAGGAGCCCTGGTTTCCTTGAGTGAGGTACTACATTATCATATTGTATGAGTGCAGATGATCATAGTTATTTGGTTGGTCATTGTTTTTAGTTTTTTTCAATAAAGAGATTTAGGTAGGCAATTTTTTAAAAGAAATTCTACATGTAGATTTCATCTTCCTTCTTCTGTCAATTGTTAACAAAATCAGATTTTCATCTCCTTCTCTACCATGACATCTGAGTACACATAATGATTGAACTTTTGCAGTAGCGTCTCAAATGGTCTTCTTTGATCTATTTTCTATGCTTAACATTCCAAGGACCCTAAGATCTTCAGTTTTTTCCAATCTCTTAAGTTCATTGTTTTCAACTTGCCATCTAAAATCCTCATAAATATAAAATTACTTATCTTTAACTCTCTCCCCAGCTACTTCAGCTAGTATCTTCCCTTACAATTAAAATATCTCCTCAGGGCCTCTCTGGTGGCGCAAGGGATTAAGACACAACCTATAAAGCTATCCGTAGCCACTGCAGCTCGAGTTCGATCCCTGGCCAGGGAGCTACCCACATGGCACAGCAGACCTCTCCTGACTCACCTCCTGCTCCCCTCAGCAGTGTATTTCAGTCAATCTGCCTGTTCTGTTCCCCACTCTGTCTCTGGTGAAGCCTCTCACCCCCACACCTCTGGCCTGTACCCCAGTTCTTGTATGCATAAATAAATGAATCTTAAACAAAAAAGTTATGGAACACTGAAAGATACATGCTCAGTGTATTTATAAGTATATATTTACAAAAACATACATTTTATATATGTGCAAATATACATTTTTATTTTTATATAACATATGATATACAACTTTATATAAAGAAAGCTACCTATGTTTGTATACATGTGTAGTATTCTCTGATATTGTGTGTACATAAACACAGGCTATATCAGAAAAAGAATTATTCTTTCTTGAACAAGTATTTTTCAAACAATTTCAATTTTCTATGCATGAATATGGTATTAACATTCCTTTCTGAGAGCTTCAAAATTTGTATTCTAGGAAATTTAGTATTTGGCTTCACCGTTTATTTTTAAGTGTCTTATAGCCTTCATTTACTATTCTTCAGAGTTGTAAAGACTGTGTGAATTCAAAACAGTTCAAATCAACAAAGAATACTGAAAGATCACTGGATTTTCAAATGGCAAATTCAAAACAAAAGAGAATTGGGAAGATATTTCAATCAATATGCCAGTTATTTTATATTCCTTCTGTCAAATATATATCAAAGTAATATTACCAAATGTAGCTGAATTTATAAAAACAGGCCAAAATTGACCTGTTAGTTTACATTAAAAAAAAGAAAAACCTTCTTGGTCTATTAAATTTGTACTCCTTGTAGACAATAGTTATATTCATTTAATAAGCTTAATTTATATAGGCTATAATATATCAATATAATATATTGATAGCTATTTAAATACTTAGTAAATATTTATCAAGTTAAACACTGTTTTAAGTGCAAGAATAAAAGGAAAGCCTTTACCCTCATAGAGTTTGCATTTTAGTGAGGGAGATTGATAACAAAGTATAAATGGATATATATTTGGTGTCAGGTAATAATAATTGCTGATGATGAAAGTATAGCAGATAGTGGAGAGGACCAAATAGGTAACTTAGAGCAGAAAATAAAGGAATAAGCAGAATTTAACCACTGAATTGTATTCCTTTTTAAGAATTAACTGTTAAAACTCACTAAATTGCCTTCCTTATACCTCCTCCTCATGATTAACCATTGGCTGGCTTGAACTTCTTGAACTGGACATATTCCTGGTAAAGACAAACACCTGATTCTTGGCTCTAGACTTTTTACCTCCTGGACAAGCCCAAGGCAGAAATAGGGATGACTGACAAGGTCATTAAGAAATTTTTAGGCACAGACCTGGGGAGATGGTGAAATGGAGAATTGTTCTCATTATAAAAAACCAACTGTTCTTCCAGATTAATGTAACCAGATTTTAGAAGTGAATGATTTCACAACAGATAATAAATCAACAAAGGAATGGATCCTCCCCCAAAGAATACTACGTCAGAATACGCTTGCTCTGGCAAAATATAGGTCTTGTCCTGAGACTGTCTGCCTGTGTCGATGCAGGTGTCTCCTTTTCCTAATAATCTTTCCCTTTTAAAATCAACCTTTGCCTATGTCTAGGCAAACGTCTTTTTCCTTAGTAAACTACAGTGTGCTGCTGAATGGAAAACTCTGCTGAAATCTTTCCCAGAGGGAGTCCAAGAACTGTACTCACTGAACCCCAGCATCTGAACACATTCATAAAATCCCATCAAGAACAACAAAGGCACTATGGCAAATAGAGTGATCAGAAAAATAACACCTGAGCAGAGTGCTGACTGAAGTGAGAGATCCAGTTTATTTGAATGATCTGGTCCAATAGTCTGAGCTGTCAAAGATGTGAAAATTCCTGAAATCTAGCCAGGTAGTCTGCCACCATTTCATGGATTCCAGGAAAAAAAAAACTCCCAGGTCAGAGACAAAAGACTCCATCACTCATAGCATAGCTAACTACTTTCTCCTTTTCCCCAAATTCCATAGGAGTGGTGAAGAAGCAACCCAGGTGGATGTTGCACACAGGGTACATCTATCACAGTGAGGAATCCCATGCTTGGGAATCCCCCAATCTTATAAGGGGGGCTGCTAGCAAATTTGTCCAGTCTTTACTCTTGAGAAAGAAATTTTCTTTATTTCACTGATCAGGAACAAATCTTCCCTCTGCCCTGGAGAGAAGAATCTATTACAAGTCTCTCATTGTTCTACAAACAAACTTGGAAGGATAATCTGGATTGAAAACTGATCTGAGAGATGCAGAAGTCAACCCCCAAATTCACTGAATCACCCGCAGGGCTGGTTCAAACACAAACTGCTAGAGTCAGCCCCAATCTTCCTGATTTGGTATGTCTGGGGTGAGTCTGACGTTTCCAGGAGACCCAGCGCTGCAGGTTAGAAGCCCTGAACTTGAGAATCACTATTTAAGTCTATTAGACCATATTTTGTTGGGCTGTTTTGATTTACTTTCATTAGACTATACTTCATAATTAGCAGCTCATGATTCTAAATGACTTATACCTATTGTTGTCTTTAAATTATTTAATTAAATCTGACATATCTGTTATAGGAGATAATTTTTATATCTTATATTGTGGTTCACTTTCTTGACTTTTCTACTACCACTCCAGACAAAGTGTAGCTAGTATCAATTTGAATTTAGCTAGCTATGAAACAAAAGTCTATGTAATAAAAGAAATATTCTGCTTATGGTATTACCCTCATGCGCTTAATGGTAGCCTTGTGCCCAGTGGCTATTTGTGACCTCCCAGTTTATAGTTACAAAATGCTCTGTCTAAAGCTCAGATATCAGCACCAGGTCAAGAGAGATGATAAAACTTCACTTACTATAACATAGTAAAGGTGACTTCAGCTGGTAAAAGATTTTGATACCAAAACTGGGTTATAAGTGAACTAATTGTGTTTATGTAACTCAAATAATGCAGCGGTCCAGAAATCTGTCAAAGAACTATGCTTTGTATTAAATCAGAGTTGCCAAAAACTAAGGTGTTTTGGTTTTACAGATCTAAAATTTAATTATTATATGAAATTAATTCCGTAAGTGACAAAAAGGGATATGAAGCTTTATTCTTAGGCAAAAAAATCACCTAGCGTTATTTAAAGTAATATTTACACATTCACAATCTATTTTAACAACAAAAAATATTATGGGAACTATGCAGTTACACAAATTTGACACTAGAGGGAAGATAGCAACAACTTGTGTTTTCTTAATTCAGGACATTTCATAATC
The DNA here is from genome assembly GCF_014898055.3 of Talpa occidentalis. Classification (NCBI taxonomy): domain Eukaryota; kingdom Metazoa; phylum Chordata; class Mammalia; order Eulipotyphla; family Talpidae; genus Talpa; species Talpa occidentalis. Next base: position 61,915,191 of record NW_023605194.1, read on the forward strand.
AATAGATGGTGCTTGTGCTCAGTTATTTAGTATGTCAGGCCCCTGTTCTAAAATTTATGTAAATATCATCTAGAAAATAGGAATTAAGTCTTGGAGAAATTTAAAAATAAAAGTTAGCCTCTGTAGCACCAGTTCAATCCCCCAGCCAGCCAGGGAGCTTCCCACATAGCACAGCAGACCTATCCTGTCTCGCCCACTGCTCCCCTCAGCAGTGTATTTCAGTCAGTCTGCCTGTTCTGTTCCCCACTCTGTCTCTGGTGAATCCTCTCACCCCCGCACCTCTGGCCTGTACCTCTTATATGCATAAATAAATAAATATTAAAAAAACTTTCATATTATCAAATATCTAGGCAATATTCACTGTCCAATAAGTGTCTCAGAAATGTGCTTTTTACAAGTAGTTTGTCCAAATCAGGACATAAATACTCTATTTATTGTATTTGATTTATACTTAAGTATAAATCATGGTTTTACACAATATCATACTTAAGATATTGTCTATGCCAGTATGCCAGTTCTTGTTTGCTAATTTCATTATTGATGATATTTTCAGTCTAGATAATGTATTCCATCCTTGAGAGTACTTTATATTGATGAGTATTTTTGGACAAACAATTTGACCATGAGGTCTATCTATTTTATATACCCATTTTCACTTTCAATGTTTATCTTTTGTCCCCCAAAGACACCATTAAACTCAATATATGCAAGTGTTACTTTACTAATAAAACCCCACTCCCCTCCCCCATCCTCTTCTGCCATCCAGTATCAGTACCATAGACACCCATTCTCAGCTTCTCACTACAGCTGGACTATCTAAGCTTCAGTTTTATGATTCCATGTCAGCTGATCAAATTCAGCATAATGAGACTCACCGTTTCTGGCTTTTTTAGATTTTAACCAACAGAAGCTTAATTTCTAAATTAGTATCAAGTTAATATGAGTTTCGCTTGAAAAGTTTTTTCTAATATGATAAGAAAGCCCTGTGATAGTAATAGCATCTTCACATATTTTTATGACGGTGTTAGTATCTCTTGATTTTCCATCCTCCTAACAAATTATCAAGATAGGACTTCAAGAATGTTTAGTATGTGATGGGAGGTTTTTCTTCCCGGACTTGTTTGGTTACATTATGTCCATGTCAAGAATTGATTTCATTTATGTCACCTCCAAATGAGCTAGCTCTCCTTATTAACAATGAGAAGTTCTTTCCAGAATCTCTATTACAGCCTGTGATGAGCAGCATGGTGGAGTCAGAGAGAACAGTCGATCCAGAGACACTCTGGTCATGAGGGACACGGTAAGGTGGTTGGTAGAGAAGCATATTACCTGCCACTTGTTCTGCACAATGACAGAGAACAACATCATTCTTTTGTGTCCCCATGTCATTAAACACCCTCTCAAAAGTATCCCTTGGACCCAACTGTGAATTATCCAAATTGTAGCTCATCTTGTTCTTTGCGAGCTGAACTCAACATAAGACACAATTAGGGATTCGTTTGGGCTGATCACTGGTTAAGCCATTTAAATAACTGTCAGTTTGATATGATTGGCATGGCAAAAACCAGAAAGCCCAAATAACTTAGCCAAATATTTGTGCTCTTAAAAAGAATGTTGATCATGAAAATACTTTAAAACAGTTTTTGGTCTCTTTTTTTAAAAGATTTATTTATTTATTTATTTATTTATTTGTTTGTTTGTTTGTTTATTTATTTATACAAGAACTGAGGTACAGGTCAGAGGCATGGGAGGGCAAGAAAATTCACCAGAGCCTGAGCCAGAGCGGGGAGCAGAATAGGCAGAACGACCGAAAACACTGCTGAGGGGGAGCAGCAGGCAAGACAGGAGAGGTCTGTGGCGCCATGTGGGTTTTTCCCTGGCCAGCTGGGAATCCCACCGCGCTGCAGAGGCTGTGGACAGCTTCACAGTACTATGCTCAACCCCCTGCGCCACCAGGGAGGCCCAATAGTTTTTGATCTTAAAGTCTTGATTAGCAGTATACAAGATATAAATATGTACTGATGAGATTCTCCTCCCCCACAACACATATACTCACACTATTTATTACTGATCTGCCCTTTTTATAATTAAAAGACAGGGTGATAGAATACAGATTTTATAAAATAGCTGGAATATAGATTACACTTCATGGTTAATGGTGTCAATTTTGGATAAGTTGAAGTCAAAATTTGCTAATGTTTTATATTATTTTTCTTTTCTAAGTATAATGCTTCGTTTTAAGATCACATGGTTTATACAAATTATTTTCCCATTTAGTCTTCTAATATTTACTCTTGTCCCCTCTGACTTATAATATTATCTTTATTTTATTACATATATATATAATTTACATTACATTTTGCCCTTTTGAAATTGCTTTTGAGAAAATCAAATGGATATTGTATAATAAAGTTTCCTAAAAATAAATTACACCATGTTTCTAAAAAAAAAAAAAATTGCTTTTGACCTATTTTTTCTGCTTTATAGAACTGTGATCAATTCTTAAATGATGCCATATTTTTAATCATTAATATTTTTAAAACCCATTTTAAAATGTAGTTGGGAATGAACTAAAAACTTGACTATAGAATGGAGGTTTCTCAAGGCCTAGCTAGAAGGAGGGCATCAAAGGAGGGCATCACCGTGGACTATGATGAAGGACTGTGGGTTCCTGGGGTGTTAGGTGTAGTGTGGTCACAAGCATCTGAGGTGTTATCCTGTAACTTTGAATCATAGAGTGCTGTAAATAGATGTTATTCAATACAAAAACCAATAAGGTAAAATATAATATGTCCTACCTTATATGATTTGAATATTATTAAATATTCTCAAATAAATAATTTTGTATTTTTATTCTTAGTAGAATATACATTTTTAGCAAGTTTGCGAATAAATTCACCAGGATTTTGATTAAAATTGCATTAAACCCATTCAATAATTCTTGAAAAATTAACAATTTTAACCAGAATATTCTCATTCAAAATATCACATTCCAGAGTTATATTCAAGATGTCTTCTATGCCTTTTAGCAAAATTGTATAGTTCTCCATATATAGGTCTCTCTCATTTTTTATTCAAGATATTTCTAGGAACACTATTATTTTGGTAGCATGATTTGGCCATTATCCTAGTATCTATCCAAATGGTTCTTGCTGATATATAACTGTAATTATCAACCAAGGAGTTCCAAAGTCATCAGAGTTATTCTATTCATTATTTTTCAAATATACTCCCTTCAAATCAGGGGATCTGATTTATTTTCCCAGGGTGGAAAACCTGGGAACCTAAAAACCTTATTTATGAATAGCTATTACTCCTCAGAAGTGGAAAGTGGTGTAAGGTTGAAACCAAGAGATTGGTTTTGTTGCTCTTTTGTTTGTTTGTTTGTTTGTTTGTTTTTAATGGAATCACTTTATTTTTCTTATTTTTTCAGTTTTTCTGTTGCACTGAGCTACCTGTAATCTAAAATAAAACACTTGAAGAGAAAAAAAATAATTACTAAAGTAGTCAGCCTTGGGACTGATCTGTATAAAACCCAAGCTGGATGCTTCATGGACACACAATCCTGAAGATGTGAAATTTGCCTCTGGGTAGACAAATTCAGGCAGGAAATGGCACTTGATTGACAGTAAATTGAGGTAAGTTGAAAACAGAGCAATGAAAGAAATTAGAATGTGTATTCTTACTAACCTTATTAACACCTTGTCCTGAATACTAGCATTATGAAGAGGAACAAGGAAAGAGTGTCGCTGGGAATAAACCCAAATTCTGAAAAGATGCAACAATTCAGCACCTCTGCACATGGGTATTTTCTTCTGTCCTTACAAATTATATGCACAGAAAAATTATGTTTGCCTTAGTAAAAGGCAAAAGATTTATACTGTCTGAAGAGAAACTAGAGTATGATGTTTACCTTAGATGGACAGATAAATCATTGTCTTGATGTTGGAAGAGGTGAAGAGCGAGACTTGATTACCTGAGCAGCTCCATGGAGACAGCATCGACCACCCTCTATCTACAAAAGGTGCTTATCAATGACATAGATCCAGCAGTACCTACACTTAATAATGGGTTGCCTCTGCATGATTATTTACTTGGACCTTGCCTCACATTTTCCTATGGAAAGAATGCTTTATGTCACAGCCTCTCAACCTATAGTATTTATATCACAGCCTCCTGGAAAACTTGATGATACAGAGACCCATGTGCAGGGATGCTGGGTCAGTACTTCCTGAATGGGATCCTAGGAAATTGCATTTTTAACCAGCTCCCAGAGGTGCTGGTGCTTTTCGCTCCTTGCTCCTGGGAGCTGTCCCAGTTATGATAATTCCCAGCAAATGTGAAGACAGGCACAGTCATACTCACAGAACTACTCCCCCCTTTATGTGGCCATCAAGAGGAGTGACATTGACTCAGACAGTGGTGCTATTGCCATCAGAAAAGAAAAAAATCCTTTTGACAAGGGGGAAATGCTTAAGAAATGCAGATAGAATGAAAGAGGTATCAGTAAGCACCCTGTGGAAGACTAGGTAGGAGAGGGGAAGCTGTAAGATTAGGGGTCCTTTCCATGATGACTCTCATCAGTTTCCATGAGAACAGCACTGTGAGACTGCAATAACTTCCAGGCAAATGGATCTAGTGGGGAGGACACATCATATGGGATTTAAGGACTTTGGTTTCTCAGAGTGACCCTTCCTGCACTTTTGTCAACTCTTGATAAAATCATCTTCTCTAACCATAGTTAAAAGTATAACCTAGACCTTTCCTAAAGAGGAAAGGGATCCAACATTTAGTTAACATCTACTAAATGGAAAACACTATGCTAGGCACACTGCATGCATTATCACAGCTACTTTTTGTCCTCATTTTGCAAAGTGCAGCCTACTGATCAAGACGCAACGACACAGCTCCAGAAGCAGGGTTGTAAGGGTGATAAAGCCTTCCAAGGACTGTGCCCAATAGAAGACTAGTCACCATCTGAGAGTTCTTTACCTAACACAAAATTGCAAGACCACTCAGGCTCAGGGAACCACAATAATGGGTTTTATTTAACAAACAGGAGAAGCAAAGATTTACTAAGGTCATAAGTGCCTTCCTATCTCACTCTTGATATTGTTCAGAAGGCTGCACAACCAAGATAGCATAATCCCACCAGTGAGGGCCTGGAGTGTTTGACAACAGGAGGGTATGGGCTGGGATCCAACTCATGGTGGCAGCCAGAGGCCCTCATGGTAGGGCTGCTGGGATAACACTGAAACAGACATGATGCCAGAGTAGCCCAAAGCAACAGTCTGAATGTCAGAATGAACAGCACCAGACTCTGGACCTAACAACATTGGAGGCAACAGCATCAGGAGGTGATGATGGATGATCTGATAAACAGCTCTTTATGAGCAGCTGGCCACACCAAAAAGAAACATCTCAGTGAAACACTAGACCTGGGGCCTTCAGTGCTTTTTTCCCAGGTGATGGCAACAACAGGACTGAGGCAGACTTTGGGTCACTACAAAACTCTTCAACTTCTCTCTCTTTTCAGAGGTCAGCTGCTGGGAGCTTCTTTTTCTTTGTTTTTTTGGAGACCAGGTACAGAGTATTGGTCTGAGACCCTGGGCACATCCTAAGCTGGTGCCAGTGTTGCTTATGTTCTCTTTCAGGGTCCCCCACCCTACTTGATATGTCCTGATTGGACTATTTAACCTGGCTGGTGCCCAAGAGAGGGGCTGACTGCAGGCAGCAACTTTTAGCACTGGTGGGTAAACCCTCCATATTTTCTAACAATTCCTGATGCATAGGCAGTAGTTGGAAAAATGCCAGTCTAGCCCAAAGTCCATATAACAGGGTATCACTCCCACTTCTGCCTGGCTTAGTGGTTTAACTGAATTACTCAGTCTCTCCAAGCTCAGTTGTTTCATCTGTAAATGAGAGCAATCATTCATATTTTGTAGAATTATGTTGAGAATTAAAATCTATAGACCAAATATTTAGCTCAGAGCCTAGTCCACAGTTGATGCTCAATAAGTTGTAGCTACATGATCAAAATGACCTAATAGTCCTCATTGTCAGAAAACCATCAAAGGAACTTGTTAAAAGAATAGAAAAAAACATCAAATAGAGACACATTTCCCCAAACTTCCTTGCCTCCAGCTTTGCCTTGTTACTCCAAATTTGGTCCAAGTTCTGTAATATTTTGGTATCACATAGGGGCTTATTAAAAAATAGAGAATCTTGGACTCTACCCAGACTAGCTGAATCAGAATTTTCATCTAATAAACTCCTCAGATGGCTTGTATCACATTCAAGTTTGAGAAGTGCAAATTCATGTACTTTTATTTACTGGTCTGGGATAGCATTATGTTTAGTAAATTAACATTTACAATTAGTTATATGGAGGAAATTAACCAGGAGAAGCCAATTCCTGTGCTGTGAATTCCAATTCTTTGTGCCCCTAGTCTTTCTCCCTCCCCAGGGAACAGAGAGGTTGGTGCTTGTCCCTGATTCAGACCTGAAAAATGTACTCTCGCAGGGTGAAGAACATGTTATGTTGAAGAACAACACATACCAATCCTGCACCTTGGGAAACAGCAGCCATGTTTCTACCTGGAAAGCAAAAGATCTGGAGATTTCCCTACCTGGCTTCTTTTGTTTCTGTTTGTTTAATACATTTTTATTGAGGCCACATTGTCGTATAACATGACATAAGCTTCAGGTGTGCAGCACTGGAATTCAACATCTGTAAATACTACATCTGTAAAAACTAGAACTGCCTAGAACACCAAAAGCCAAAGGCTGAAAGAAACTGGGTGTCCTCAGATAACTTGGAGCTGTGGAGATGAGTGCACATCTGTACTGGAGTGGACATCTCTACCTGTGCTTTGCAATAGAGCTGCAGTTAGAATACCCCAAAGATTTCCACAATAGAATCACTTATAAATGTTGGAGAAAAAGTGTGAGCCAGCATAGGTCTTTATGAATTCAGGCTTTTGAAGTGAGGCTGGTTTGACATAGACCCAGCCAGAGAAATTTTAATTCTAAGTCAAGATGGTAATAGGATTATTCATTGGAGAAATCATATGGTTTTTTCCCCCGACAGAACAATTAGCCCTGTGGTGGCAGATTATGAAAGATAGTAAGAAATGAAAATGAGGTTGCTCTAATTATACCTTCTTTGTTCAACTTAAGGGTTTCAGTGCCGTAAAAGTCGAGGCTAGAAGGACCTGAGAAAAGTAGTCATCTGCCCCCCCATCTTTGCAGTCTAGATTTTACAGGTAATTTTACATAATTCTTCCCAGTGTCTGTACCTGCCCAGATTTTTTAAACTTACCTGCCTCCCAGACTTCAGTCACTTGCTCTACCAAGACCACTGCTGCCCATTAGGCGTTATGCTATATACTGGTTAATTTTATAAGAATAAGGTGATTTTTTTATGTTTGATTTTGCCATTCTATGATTAATAATCATTTTAACATTCGTTCATACATATGGTTTCTATTTATATTTAACCTCTAGAATTTTTGTACCTGAACTTTTCCCATTTTTCAAGTGGAATATTATATTGATTCTTAATTACTCCTTGACTTTCATATATGTTGCAAATATTTTTTCTCAGTTTATGATTTCTGAGATATTTTGGACTCTATGCCTGTGGGTCTCGAAAACTTTCTCTATATTTTGGCAATGGCTGCAGGAAGCTCCACCTGGGGAGGAGCCTTCCCCAGTCAACTGATGTCTCCGGAGTGTTCCTTACCCCTTACTTGCTGCTTTCGCACTGATTTATTGAACCATAACCCAATGATTTATATTCCCTCCCCACCTTGTAGTGCCAATTTAGTTGTATGCTTCAATCATTTTAATGTGGATTTCCCGCAATAAATTATATTGTAATTATATGTGATTGGCTTGAGTCATAAGTAAAACCTCTCCACCCAGGCAGAAGTTAGCTCATTGAGGTCTCAATTGCATATAGCAATAATGAATGGTACATTTTAAGCTTAAATTTAATAAAATACTGTAATATATTCTTCAGTCTTCAAATTTCCGAATTCCTTCCCTGGCAGAATTGGCATGCCTTAGTGAATTACTACAAACATTAGCAGAAGACATATATTTGATGTTTATCTTGTCCATGGACCTATTTCCCTCTGACTCATAATCTCTAGCATACTGACTCAAGATACTTGGCACATTTACACATAGGCATATACAAATAATCTTTAATTCACAGCATTGGAGGGCCAGAGATCCTAAAATCTTATATTTCAAAGACAGCCCCGGTGTCTACCAACAGGCCCATTACAATGCAAACCTCAGGAGACAGTGTTCCAAAACTATTGAACTAAACAATTGAGGTGACACCAATTAACCACCTTGATGTCAAATTCCTACCTCAAAAGACACAGATTTTGTTTTAAGGACAATTTGTTTATGACATTTGCTGATACACAGCAACAGTGAAATGAAGGTACAGAAAATTCTCATATACCACCTGTCCCCATACATGCCTAGCCCCCACCACTATCAGCATCTCCATTAGTGTGGTACATCTGTTAAAATCAAGAACACTACACTGATACATCATGATCACTCAAAGTCCTTAGTTTATGATTGGATACACTGTCACCTCACAGAGTGTCGGTGTTGGGAGCAGCACAGGACAGAGGAAAGACAAGCCAAAGAGAGAGAGAGAGAGAGAGAGAGAGAGAGAGAGAGAGAGAGAGAGAGAGACCTAGAGGGGCTTGCCCCTCTGGAAATGCAGCCCCATCTGAGGGCAATCTCATATTTTTTGGAAATCAGATTCATGGAAGGTGGCAAGTATGTGGAGGAACCTGTGTGGTGGGGATGTGCATCATGAATTGGGGGTGCATAAGCTAGGGGGTAGTGAACAGAGGCTGTTGCCTGGAGGGCTCCATTGTTCCTGCTGATCAAAACATCCTATCTCTAGTTCCTGTTTACACTTAACTTTCTGTCAAGGTAGTCTAGCTGGTTATGTTAATCTGGTCATAATGTCGGCCTGCTGTTTTTAGCAGATACTGGTTTTCCAGTATGTTACTCATACCAAGACTTTTGTCCTCATGAGAGTCCCCCGCCTGACTTTATGTTTTAACTTGACCAGCAGGAACTCTGGACGCCAAGACAATATCCTGAGAACAAGGGGGGCTGGGGAATCCACAAAACACTTTTGGTGTTATACATTCTATGATTTGGGACAAATGTACAGCATTCATCCATCATTATAGTATCATATAGGGTATTTTCATTGCCCTAAAAACCCTCTGAAGGCACACATTTTAAAATGTCTTTCAGAATGGGGACCCAGCTCAACTCAGGTCTGAATGTGGCATTCACTTTAAGACCTCCCTATTGTTATAGTGTAGAAATTCTGGCTTTTTACCCAGGCAGAGGAAGAACAAGTGGTACGTCAGGAATGGTGAGGTCAGAAAAAGGTTTATTACTTGTGCATGAGGTCTCAGACCTGGGTAGCCCCGTAAGGTCTGAGCACCAGTTTAAAGACCAAGAGTTCCTTTTATACACAACTGTCTCCTCATCTGTTAGATTACAGCATCGTTTTTCAGGAGGCACAACCATTTGTGGCAAAGCCCCCAGACAAGGGGGCAAGGCAAGGGGGGAAAGATGCAGGCATTTGGGGATGGCCTTGAAGAGACAGACCAGCTTGGCTTGCTGTGCAACCTCGTAGATAACAATGCTGAGGCCCTGATCATGAATATTGAAAAGGAAAGAGCTATAAGTAAGCAAACTTGTTAATTATGCCTGCATTGGAGTGTTCATTGCACCTGGGCTGGAAGTTCTGCTGGAATCTTTATTATATTCATTTACTCAATAATATATTTTCTCATCAGTCAGAAAACAAGGTATTGAGTAAACACCAGTCCACCAGTATCTACCTACACCATGAGCCAAGCAGTTATGACTCTGTTCTTTCCCTGGCTCTGCCCTGTGTTGTGAAGTTCTTAAAAATCTTGGGGAGGGAGAGAGAGAGAGAGAGGGAATTTCCCAGGAATCACACCTACTCCTCCATTGTGATAAGGCAGGTGGTGTAGCACAAGAACATGATGTGCCTCCTTGTACAGCCCCAAAGCCCTAAGCTAAGGGAGGGGAAAGTACCTTTGCTCTTTTATCTTGTGATCAAAGAATTGGGAAATAAGTTCAAGGAAGACCCCAAAAGCACAAATATTAATGTAAAAGTGAACATATAAGCAGAGATGAATTTCTGTTCAATGACTTAAACTAGAAACAAAATGAACAGAGAAAAGACAGAATGGCAGAGATATTTGCAGTATCACAACTACAAAAACTAAATAGGTGGAGAAACTGGTACTTAGCACTGTTAATGGGAGCAGAGTCTATTCTAGAATTATCTAGCCCCATCTAGTAAAACTGAACAATTATAAGACCTGTAACCTAAAGATCTCATTCCTAAATATCTATCTCTTGGACGTTCTCACACAGTTCCATCATAGGGAGTTGATGATTGTAAGCTTGAGGAATCTGAAGAAGTGGAATTACCTGTTGCTGGGGGATGCAGGAAATAAGAAGAGGATATTGTGGAGTTCTATGGGACTAACTACATATAGATATTATAACATGTTTTCATATGCAGGACAAGTCCTATTGTTAGGGGGAAAGGATGTCCTGCGCTAATTCCATACAGGCTTTGTGGACCCCACCCCCACCCCAGACCAAAGGCATCAGGACATTGGGAAAGACAAATCCCATCACCACCAAAGGGAAGGTTGTTGGAACCTGAGGGTGGCATTAAGCAGCCAGGTTTGGTATAAAAAACAGACACGTGGGTCTTGGGGGGGGCGGGAATCCCTTTTGGCTCTCTGCCAGCTCGTAGTGCTTGGTCAGCTCTCAGAGTGCCATTGGGTTTCCAGGTCGGCGGATCGGGTAGGACGCATTAAAGACTTTATTTCCCTATTTTCTCCCTGAGTTGTACATTTCCTCATTTCCTCTTCCCTTGTAAATAAACCTTTTATTAACCTTTTGTGTGTGCCTGCAGTGGAGTATTAATAAGTCCCTTTTAAGTGTGCGGGTGGAGACCCACAGCCAGGCAACCCGTTTTATACCGGGGCTGCCCTGTAACACTATGATGTGTGACATAGATAACCACACAGGACCCTGTGATCAGAAGGGTCTCACACTCTTTAATACTCTGCTGATATCATCTTAAAATTCTTCATCGTTTTTCAACAAGGAGTCCAGTATTTTCATATAACTACTAACACCGCGGCCTCCAATATTATATAGCCAGACTTGTTTGCAAGCATTGTATAGAATCAAATAGGAACAGAATGAGATTTATTGTAAAATATCATGTGGAAAACGTACATGCTACTGCTTTATAATCGCATGTTACAAGAAAATTTTAGGATACAGTTTGAATGTGCAGGAGTGGGATCTGGATCTAAAGTTAAAATTAAATTTAAAAAGACAAGAATAGACAAAATAGAACAGTGCACTTCCATAGAGGAATAACTCATTCACTGAGTTACGATGCTTTGGATTTCCTTTAGGTGAGGGGATAAGTGCACTGCACAAAAGTCTTTTTTTTTTTTAGGATTTATTTATTTATGCATACAAGAACTGGAGTACAGGCCAGAGGTGTGGGGGTGGGGGTGTGTGTGAGAGGATTCACCAGAGACAGAGTGGGAAACAAAACAGGCAAATTGACTGAAATACACTGCTGAGGGGAGCAGCAGATGAGTCAGGAGAAGTCTGCTGTGCCATGTGGGTAGCTCCCTGGCCAGGAATGGAACTCATGCTGCAGTGGCTGCAGACAGCTTCATAGGTTGCATCTTAACCTCTTGCACCAGCAGAGAGGGCCCAGAAAAGTCTTGGTAAAGTAGCTGAATTTCAGCTATGCAATATTGAAAACTTCACCTTTCCATTTCCTTTGCCCACGAATGTCTGATTTTTCTATCATAGACACATTCCAATTATTTCTGTGTTGCCAACCCACGAACAGTCTTTCTAGTCAGTTCTTTTTCTTTCAAAGACTTAAAATGGCCTGCTTGTAGAATGTGTTACTTTGCACATGGATTTAACTGTTAAAAATATGGAGATATAAAACTTTTCTAATACGGTGCATAAACCTGTCAAAATTTTTCATTCAATTACCTATGAACTATAGTAATAGAAGTAAACCAATTCCTTTTTTTATTTTTCTATATATTTTTTATTTTATATATTTTTCACATCATTTTTCATTTCTGTACAATGTATGCATTTTCATCTTGGTTATAGTCCCCATAAAATTCCCACCCCTCTTGTTTTGATCCTACTCCCTTCTCCCCCACCCCGTACTGTCTCTGGTTTATAGTTGCTTGTTGATTTTGATTTTTACTTTATTATAATTAATCTTTTTCCTGATGCCTTATTTAGGTTTTCTAAATTCCTGCTATGAGTGAGACCATCCGGTATTTTTCTTTTTCTTTCTGGCTTACTTCGCTGAACATGATCCCTTCCAGCTCCATCCATGTTGCTGCAAATTGCATGAGTTTATCTTTTTTGATTGCTGAGTTATTCTGTTGTGTATATGTACCACATCTTCTTGATCCAGTCATCTATTTTGGGGCATTTGAGTTGTTTCCATAGCTTACCTATTGTAAATATTGCTGCTATAAACATAGCAGTGCAAGTGCCCTTTTGAATTAACATTTTGTGTCCTTTGGGTAAATAATAGAAGTGGAATTGCTCGATCATATGGAAGCTCCATCTTTAGCACATTAAGAATCTCCACACAGCTCTCCATAGTGGTTGGACCAGTTTGCACTCCCACCAGCAGTGCAGGAGAGTTCCTTTTTCACCACATCCTCACCAGTATTTGTTGTTGCTATTTTTTTTTTAATATGTGCCATTCTCACTGGTGTAAGATGGTATCTCAATGTAGTTTTTTTGTTTTTTTTTTTTTTAGAGGCATGTTTTATTTATTTACTTATTTATTTAATTTGTTTATACATACATGCACTGAGTACAGTCAGCACGGGAGGGTGAGAGAATTCACCAGCACCAGAGCGGGGAGCAGAGCAGGCAGAAGGACCGAAGGACACTGCTGAGGGGAGCAGCGGGAGGCAGGAGAGGTCTGCGCGCCATGTGGGACCCTCCTCCGGTGGCCGGGGAGCAGCCGGGGATCGAACTGGCGCCGCAGAGGCCGGGGGCAGCTTCGCAACCCAGCGCTCAACCGCTGCGCCACCAGGGAGGCCCTCTCAATGTAGTTTTGATTTGCATTTCCCTGATTACAAGTGATGTTAAACATTTTATCATATGCCTGTTGGCTATTTGCATTTCCTCTTTGGAGAAGTTTCTTTTTAGCTCTTCTACCCAGTTTTTGACTGGGCTATTTGTTTTTGTTGAGTCTCCTAGCTCTTTGTAGATTTTTGTGATCAGTCCTTTATCATTAGTGTTGTGTGCAAAAATTTTCTCCCCATCAGTGAGGTTTCTCTTTGTTTTTCTTACTGTCTCTTTTGCTGTACAGAAGAAGCAAACCAATTCTAACTACAATTTTGAATAATTTAATTGCTAATTAAATTAGTACAATCTAATTACTGACACAAGCTATCTAATTACTAATTGACACAATCTAAAATTTGGAGATATTTAAATCTGCCTCAAGTGTTGAATGTTGGCTGCCTGACTAAAATGTCAGTTATGAAACAAGTGTGTTCTGAGTTGACAGAGACATGACTGATGCACCATGAGGATTCAGGAATTCAGAACTGTTCTTCTTCCTCTGAAATAAATAACACAGAAAGCATTAGCTTTGGAGTCATTCTAGAAATTTGGTTGGCTTAGTTTAACCAAATAAGATGTGTGCCCTTGTGACCGTGAAAATGGAAAATAGAAACTTGCACAATTCTTAAATTCCCTGCAGTTTACCTAAAACCAAACCTCTACCCAGAGTTGCTTATGTGGTTGGAAAGAAAGTGGTTGTAGAAGGAAAAAGCCTGTGTTTTGCTTCCAGCAAAGTGGAGATCTGGACCAAGACAACGTCCTTCTAGGATTCAGTCAGAAGAATTGAATGCAACATTTTTTCGAGTTTCCAGCCACTCCTAATACCCAATTTATATAACAAGGTTAGAAGGAATTTAGCACTGTCAAAGCAGTAATTGGGGATGAATAACACTTGTTAGGTCCCAGACCCCAAGTTGTACCAATTATTTTGAATTAGAAAAAAGATAGTCTTCAAATGAATGGTATCTTAAATTTCCCTTTCATGTAGAAAGCAAGAAATTTCTCTGACCCTACTCCTCTTTTCCTCTGAAAGTGGGAAATAATCTCCATGAGAAAGTACCTTCCCTACACAGAGACAAGGACAGGGCTACATCAACAAATTGCTTAACTCACTAGGTTAGTTGTCCAAAGCAAAACTTTCAATAACTTCTTGGTCTTGTCTGTTCTTCACAGATATATTGTCTTTTTCTCTAAAAGCTACATAAACTGCCGGCTTTGGTCATTCACTAGGTTCCATATCTTTTGAATTCTGTGCACACAAAGGTAAAATTGTCTTTTCTCTTGTGTATCTCTATCATCTCAATTTATTTCTGGGCCAAAGAAAGTGAGAGGAAATCCCCTCAAAATTTCCCCATTTCATGGGACTCCCTGATGGCACAAGGATTATAGACATACTGTTAGGGGGAAAAGGATGTCCTAAAGCTATTTCCACACAGGCTTTGTGGACTCCACCCGCCCCCAACTCCAAGTCCCATCACCACCAAAGGGAAGGTGGCTGGGACCTGAGGGTGGGGTTAAGCAGCCAGGTTGATATAAAGCTAGACATGTGGGCTTTGGGGGGGGATCCCCCATTTTTGGCTCTCCGCCAGCTCGCAGCGTCCGGCCAGCTCTGAGAGTGCCTTTGGGTTTCCAGGTCGGTGGATCTGGTAGGACGCATTAAAGACTTTATTTCCCTATTTTCTCCCTGAGTTGTACATTTCCTTATTTCCTTTTCCCTTGTAAATAAACCTTTTATTAACCTTTGTGTGTGCCTGTAGTGGAGTATTAACAAGTCCCTTTTAAGTGCACAGGTGAGGACCCACAGCCAGGCAACCTGTTCAATATCGGGGCTGCCCTATAACAATGCCACTTAGGAAGCTATCACCACGCACTGCAGCATGAGTTTGATCCCAGGCCTGCCAGGGAGCAACCCACATGGCACAGCAGACCTCTCGTGTCTTGCCTGCTGCTCCCCTCAACAGTGTATTACAGTAGATCTGCCTGTTCTGCTCCCCACTCTGTCTCTGGTGAATCCTCTCACCTCTCCTGCACCTCTGGACTACACCCCAGTTCTTGTATGCATAAATAAAAAAATCTTGAAAAAAATTTCACCATTTCAGATTTTGCAGTTGGATAATGTGGGGAAATTAAGTATTCTATAGAGATACTTAAAAATGACTGGGTCATTGCACCCATTCTAGGCGGTAAGTATTTTCTGAATAGAGAGTCTAGTCTCTATATGCTGCTGAGAAGCTTCCAAACCACAGTACCCTTGAGGCACACAACTCTGGGACTGCCTTGGCTGGAGCAAGGTTTTAGTCCAGTAGTTCATTTTCATCACCAGCTAACAACTCACCAAACAAGGTTGCCTGGGCGGCATCTTCTATAATTAATGTGCCTCCAGTTGAGAAACTGCTACTTACAACATCTTTCCAGCTGTTTCGAACACAGCACGCTCCTCTCACTCATTTGCCTCTGGAAGAAGCTGGAATCACTCTGAAGCTCCCAGCACTTGAAGACAGACCCCTGAGGCTTCAGAGATCAGGTAATGACTATTAATCTACTAGAAGAGCCTTGGGGATGATATTTCAATGAAACCTGTGAAATTTTGGGAGGTACAAAACTTTAAAGGTTGGTGACTAACATTGTGCTTTGAATCTCTTTAGTTAAACATGACATAGCTTGAATATATTGTGACTCCTCCAGATGAAAATACAATGAGGAGTTTTCTAGATATGTTATGCTGAGTTTTCCCTCTCAAGGCATTTCAAAAGTACACATGGTTATCAAGCAGAAGTTGTATCACAAGTCTATACCTGAGAAATGCTAGTGACAGACACTTTAAAGGATTTAAGACCTTTCTTTCAGGTTGTGCATCTTGAGGTTTACAAAACAATATTTAGATAATGTTTTTAAAACTACTTAATATTTTTGAAAAACCATTATTATCTCATTCCAATTGTCTTGAGCATAAATATTCTTTCTTTTCTTTTAGAGAATTTTTTTAAGGAAGTAATTCATGACTCAGTATTAAAAGTACACACATTTCAGAATTTTTAGCAAAGTAACATTTGCATGATAGCATTATATAAGTTTCAGGTGTACATTATTATAAATCAACAACTGCATATAGTATATTATATTCACCACTAAAAATCTGATTCCATCCTTTATACAACTGACCCTTGTTACCAATTTACCTACCCACCTGCCCCCTTTTCTTCTGGTAACTGTTAATTTAGTTTTATAGTCAAATTTATTTAGTGTTTTGCTTCTTTATGGATTACGGATGGCTCAAATCACATGTTGGGTTTCTTTCATTTTCTGACTTATTTCACTAAGAAAAATACCCTTTAAGTCCTTCCATAGTGTTGCAAATGGCAGATTTCATCTTTCTTTTTTTATAGCTGAGTAGTATTTCATTGTGTTTATCTACCACATATTCTTTATTCAATCATCTGTCAATGGCACTTAAGTTGTCTTCAACTGTTGGCTATTGGAGATAATACTGCAGTGAACACGGGGGTGCCTGTATCTCTCTGATGAATATTCCTCCTGGTGAGTGGGATCTAGAGAGAAATGTGGACTGAGTAGAAAGAGTACTGTGCTAAGTGACTTTCCTCCTTGGAATTTATAAACACCCTTCTGATAGTTTATGTAGGACACACCATTCATTTTTTTTTTTGTTTTGTTTTCCCTGCTTTGTAGTGAATAGCCTTACTGAATGAGGAATGAAAAAGTGATTCATATGAATGTGAATATTCTTTAAAAGTACATGCTCCTGCAACCCTCATAATTACAGACCCACATTCAAGACTATGATGCAGTTACAAATGATGAGTCTCTCAGATAAGAATTAACAAGTTTGTCTTCCCCCATTGCTTGCAATTTCCCCCTTATTTGACAAGTTTGCCTTCTTTATGACAGGTCTCTCAAGCATTAGCAAGTTTGTCTTTCCCGTATTTCTTGCAATTACCCCCTTGTGTGACAGGTTTGTCTTCTTGCATTCCAAGGAAAAGGGAGTTAAACAACAGTTGCTGAAAAAAGCAAGCTGCCGCCCACCTGTCTCTGTGAAGACTCCTTCCTACTCCCCTTTGCAGTTGCCCATTTTCCCTTTTTTTTCCCCCTTTGTATAAATACCCCTGCACTCTGCCAAAGAGCAGGATGGTTGTCTTACAGACATGAGTCTGGAAGTGTTTGCTTAATCTTTGCCCTCCTCATTTGTCAACAAATTAAACCACTTTCCTTTTCCTCAAACTCTGTTTCCTGTTATTGGCTGAGGGAAACTGAGGCCGGCGTTCAGTATCAACTAGAGAGATGAAGATGAGCTGGCCTGATGGTCTGATATCCACCTCCTAGAAATTGAGAGATTAAATGATATCCTTTCATTCTCTATTTCAAAGCCAAATGGTTGTTTTTGTTTTTTGTTTGTTTGTTTGCTGGTTTTTACAATATACTTATTCTTTATTTTCTGTTATAGAAATAAAAAGAAGCTGTTACCACATTTTCTTCATTTCTAAAAAAAAGATAGATAACATATAGCAAATATGTAAAGACTTTTGCACACCTAACACGTCAGACAGGAAATGCGATAGTGTGGAAATAAATTTGGAGATAGGAAAGTGGCGTGCAAGACTTCATTTTACTACAATACAGTTTCTTCAATAGCCTGTCCTATGTCTCCTTTACATTGTGAAACAAATCACAGAAAACATTTTTTTCCTTCACAATTCCTCTTTTGTCACTTATTCTATTTTTTAAATTCTGAAGGAACAAATAATCTTTCAGAGGCTATTTCACCAAGCAGAACAAGTGCTTTGTCTTTAATATTATAGAATAACAATAAAAATGCAGTGCTGTTTAGATATATGCCATTTGTTTTTCTTTTCTCCTTTAGGCACTGTATTCCCTCTTTATCCTTAAAGCTCCTTTCTGCTGCCTTTGGGCCTAGAGCACAGAGTCATTGGCCTCTCTCTCCTATCTGAAGATCCTATCAAAGATGCCTAGTCTTTGCTTTCACACAAAGGTGTTTGCTTAATCTTTGAAACTGAACTTGGTAGGCAAGGAGATCATATTCTGTAATCATTTCCTGTCTTTCACTTGTTGATAGAATCCTCACTCTTCCTGACTCATTTACTCTGTGGGTGGAGGAATTCAGAAAACAGAGAACCAATTTAGCTCTACACCTGATTAATTTTGCTACTATCAATAGTATTCATGTAAATTTGTGAATCACTCTTCTTTGGTAAAAGATAAGATTACCAGAAACTTTTGAAGGAACCTGGGATAAGGGCAAGAAGAATCTACATTTTTATAAACATTCCAATGAGTTTTAGATTGGAAATGTCAGATGAAAATGGGAAACATGGCAAAATATTTTAATTGACAGCACTTTCTGACAAGCCCAGTCATTTGTGTGAATGTCAAAAATTTTGTAATAAAGAACAATTGTTGAAATTGTTGTTATAACCATTTCAGTTGCTAAAATGTATGGATTTTGCCCCATGAGAAGACTCCTTTGGCCTCTACTCAGCAGTCATTGAATTTAAATCTACATCTAATTGTTTCTAATTGTCATAAGTATGTTTTTATTTTGAGTAACTCAAGTGAATAAGGTCACTGAGGAAAACATGTAACCAAAAAGTTAGTAGAAAGTGAAAATTTTAATTTCTAGCATCCAAATATAAGCGTTATCTTTGGGAGGTAATCCTTTTAGTCTTTCTGAAGGCACTTCTCTGGTTTGTTTATTTACTTAAAATATTTAAAAAATAAAATTGTAACCAAATTTGTTTAAAAATTGACTTTATTTCTGCAGTCCCTCACAAATTCTGCAAAACTCTATAAATGCTTAAAAATTTCTAGGCTGACATAAAATTTTTTCTTTCTGTAATTCTAAATAATTGCAAAGGATGTATTTTAAAACACATTGCAAATATTGACAGTTTAAAATAAAATTGTTACACATGTTTAAAAATATATCCAATAGAATAGTGATTTTGTTAGGGGGAAAAGGATGTCCTCCCCTAACAATTTGATACCTAATATCTGTTGGAAAAATATCTTAATAAATAAATTGAAATTTTGTATTTTTTTATTTTTCTCCTTGAATTCATTTTAATTCCATTTTCTCTACAGATGTTTTATATATTTCCATAAATATATATATTAGTAATATACTCATATGCATAAAAAAGTTTATTAATCAGTTGATGCTTCTATCCTGAAATTGAAAACTAGATACTCTTTGAAATTTAAGTTGTGATTGTATTGCCATTGAACTTTTTAATGATTTGCCATTGTAATTTTTTTTAAAGATTTATTTATTTATACATACAAAACTGGGGTACAGGCCAGAGGTGTGGGGGTGAGAGGATTCACTATAGACAGAGTTTGGAACAGAACAGGCAGACTGACTGAAATACACTGCTAAGGGGAGCAGCAGGCCAGTTAGGAGAGGTCTGCTGCACCATGTGGGTAGCTTCCTGGCTGGCTGGGGATGGAACTCGTGTTACAGAAGCTGTGGATAGCTTCATAGTGCTGTGCTTAACCCCTTCTGCCACCAGGGAGGCCCTGTCATTGTAATTTTTATCATAATGTAGCTAGTTAAGGGACTGATGCAGTTACAAATGACTGGTCTCTCAGATAAGAATTAACAAGTTTTTCTTCCCCCATTTCTTGCAATTTCCCCCTTATTTGACAGGTTTGTTTTCTTGCATGCCAAGGAAAAGGGAGTCAAACAGCAGTTGAAAAAAAACAAGCTGCCGCCCACCTGTCTCTGTGAAGACCCCTTCCTGCTCCCCTTTGCAGACCCTTGCCCATCTTCCCTTTTTTTTTCCCCTTTGTATAAATAACCCTGCACTCTGCCAAAGAGCAGGATGATTGTCTTCCAGACAGGAGTCTGCTGCCCTCCTCTTTTGTCGGCAAATTAAACCACTTTCCTTTTCCTCAAACTCTGTTTCCTGTTATTGGCTGAGGGAAACTGAGGCTGGCATTTGGTATCAGGACCATCAATATATTAAACATTCAATAAGTAATTATTAATCATTAAAATCAAATTTAAATAGCAATAAAGCTCAATGATATTATGGATCTTTTCCTTTTAATTTATATACCCAGTAATCATATTCTTTATTGACAGATGAGACAAAGTTTAGCATCAGTTCTTTCTCATCTCTTTAACAGATTAAGAGCTGCAAAAACATGTTTACATGATGCTGAAACAGGGGAAGGTTCACAAACCTGCCCAAACCAGTTTGGAAGTTCAAACTCCAAAGATTGAAGTGAGTTCCCACAGCTATCAGTAAGGAAGGACAGAAACTCAGAGGGAGTAAATAAGTAAGAGCTTTATTAAGGGCAAGACAGGTCAGTATAACTCCCGCAGAGGAGGGGGTCTCGAGTGAGACACGAGTGAGGTAGTTTCCTGGGCTACTTTATATATTCTTTTTAGGTAGGCTCTGGCCTCCTCCTGGAGCAGGTATTGCTGAAGGCTCTTGCTTCATTTCCAGTTGTTGTTTTTTTCATTATCTTCTTTCTCCTTGGTCAGCAGATTTTCCTCTGATACTGAATTTGGTCTGGTGTCTCGAGTCAGGGAAACCTACTGCTATGCTATCATATGTGTCAATGAGTAGCACCCTCTTGTATAAATAATTGTGTTTCCTTTCTTATTGTTGGTGGACATTTGAGTTATTTGCAGTAATTTGTTATTGTGAACAAAGCCTCAGTGATAAATCTTCATGTATACTTATATTATCTCTTTTTTCAAATTACTACCTAAAAGTGAAAATGTAATCTCACAGGATTTCAAGAAACTACCAGTTTTCTATATTCAGAATATTATAAAATACCATCAGCAGTGTATGAGAGATCCAGTTGCTCCTGATCCTCTCCAACATCTGAGGGTTCTGGTCTTTTACATGATAGCTGAGTAGTAGCTAGGCACTAGGAGTTCATGAGGGTTTTAATTTGCATTTTTCTTATAATCAATAATATTAAGCATCTTTTTGTGTGTTTATTATTCCTTCATATACCTTCTTTTGGGATGTTTCTGTCCATTTTTAAATTGTCTTTTTATTTTCTTAACGATGCTTTGATAACCAAAATTTATTATTTTAATAAACTTACGCTTTTTTTCTTTTATGGTTAATTTCCCACCCCAAATCTGTAATGCTATTTTAGGGTAAATGAGTTAAAAATCAGGTGGCCCAGTGGTTAAGTCTCAGCATTGTCACCAATGGTGGCCTAAGTTCCATCCCCTACCAGGGAGCTACACACATGGCGCAGCAGACCTCTCCTGCCTCACCTGCTGTTCCCCTCAGCAGTGTATTTCAGTAGATCCACCTGTTCTGCTCCCCACTCTCTCTGGTGAATCCTCTCAACTCCTGCACCTCTGGACTATACCCCAGTTCTTGTATACATAATAAATAAAAATAATTCTTAAAAAAAAAAACCAGGTTTTATCTGCTCTATGCATGAGCCAAGAGGTGTGGGCACAGGGCACATGCACTGTTGATTGTAGACATGTGGACCCAGGGAACGTGGGTGTGCCCATGTGTAAGTGTGGGCACTAGTGCTGAGAGGCAGAGGGGTGAGAGGGAGAGGTGGCATCACTCAGAGATGGGACTATAAGACAAGAGGAGACAACCAAAGAAATACTGAGAAAGGCTTTCTGTCCCCTGAGTCAGCATTAAAGGCTCCAAAATTATCTTTTTTTTCCTGTGAAAACTGGGGATGAATCTATCCAGCCCAGAATGGTTGCAAAACAGATATCTTCTGTTTTCTTCCAAGAGATTTATAGTTTAGCTTTTACTTTTAGGTGTGCATTATATTCAAGTATATTTTTGTGTCTGGGTTGAAAAATATAGCAAGGTTTTTAATTTTCAGAATTGATAACCAAGTGTCCAGCAGAAATAATGGTTGAAATGCTATTCCTTTTCTTATTGGACAACATTGGAGCTAGTATCAAAAGTAATTAGATTACTTTATAATCTGGTCTAATTTTCACTCTATTCTTTTCATAGATCTTTTTTAATCTTTTTGTCAATACCGTATTGTCTTAATTACAATAGCTTTAGAGTAAATCTAAATGTTATGTAAGTCCTCCAACTTTATTATTCTTTTTCATGATAATATAGGCTATTATAGAGTCTTCATATTCCTATATACATCACGTTTTATAAAAAAAGTCTTTGGGATTCTTGTTGGAATTTAATCAATCTATAATTGCTAAATTTAGAAAGTGACAGATTAACAACATGAGTTCTTTGATATATAAGAAAGGTAGTTCTCTCTGTTTATTTACATTTCTTTATGTTTTATAATTTCCAGTGATAAGATCTTATTATTTTTTGTTCTACTTATTTGTTACTATTTTTGTTTTTTATAGTTTTTTCATAATTTTTTTCTAGGTATTTTTTGTTAACTCAAAGTAAACAACTGCTGGTTTGTTTTTTTTTATGTTGACCTTGTATACTAAAACTTTCCTATATTTACTTGCTAGATCTAGTAATTTGGGGGCAGAATACATAGCTGGGATTTCCTAATCATATCATCCATTATGTCATCTGCAAATAAATTCAGTCTCTTTTATTTTCCTATCTTTATGAGTTTTATTCTTTCCTTTCCTTTTTTACTTTCTTTAACAGCACCTCCAATACCATGATGAATAGAATCAATTGGAGCAGACATCCTTTCTCTTATCCCATTCTTAAGGTGAAATAGTCAATATGTTACCATGATTATAATTGAAACTGAAGAAATTTTTTGTAGAGTCCTTCAACTGAATCTTTTGTTAGGAACAGGTATTGAGTTTTGTCAAATCCATTTTCCAGTTTCAAAAGTGACCATAATTATTAACTAATTTGATCAATGTCAATATATTTAATAATATTTTCAGCTGAAAAAAAGCTAAAACCAGTAATGACAGCAGCAGTGTGTTTGGTGACAAAGCAAGTAAGCTTCATTTATCTATTTATAGTTCTCACATTTATTCAGCAAATTTATATTGTGGATGGACCATGTGCCACACATTAATGACCTAGGTTTTCATAATGGTGAGCAGATAAAGAATTTACTGTCAACACAGTATGCTTCCTCAGAGATTCTTCCTAGCAGTCGTTTCCTAATTATGTCAGACAATGTGTTTAATTATTCAACTCTACACTGTGAGTCATCAGAGCCAGTTTGTTTTCCTCTTCTCATTAACACTCAGCTCCAGTTCAGACTAATTACAGCCATTTATGTGTATCTGAAGCTGATTATCTTTATTGTTTCTACTTAATCTTCTGATGATTTACCTCAGGGAGAATGGACCCATTTAGAAGCCCTTTAAAATCAAAATGCGGGTGTGAAGGAGGGTAGAAGAAAGGGAAGAGAGCAATAAAGGAAAAAGAAGAAAGAAGAGAAAAAGGGAGAGAAGGGGCTATATGTATTTATGAAGATGGAGAGAAAGCACACTTTTGAGATAGGACACCACCATTGGTCAGCGATTTCTCTTTCTCTTGAATAAAGAGGCTTATCCCATTTTTAATGGGATAGCCAATGAGGAAGCTAGAAAGTGACCAAGTTCTTTTAAATAAGATTTTCACCCTATAACACATTATACTGAACTATTAAAACTCCATGAAATGTAGTCTTGCTGATAGTTATTGAAAGAAATGAAAGGACGCAAAGAATGGTCTACCCAGGAGAGGCAGTATAGGGTAGTGTTTACATTGTTAGAGGACAGAATGAGGGGCAGCCTGAGATCCCCAAAACTGCCTGCTCTAAATGGATTCTGCCATCTGCTGCATGAAAGCAAAGCATACTCTAGTGCATAAGACCTTCAATAGAAAAGAACTAGAAGAAAGGAAATAATAAAAGTCAAAGCAGAAATAAACAAATTGGAAATAATAAAAACAATCCAAAAGATCAAGGAAACTGAAAGTTGGTTCTTTGAAAAAATAAACAAAATAGGCAAACCTCTAGCGAGGTTCACAAAGAAAAAATGGGAGAAAACACATATAAATAGGATTATAAATGAAAGAGGAGAAATCACAACAAACTCAGTAGAAATCAAAAGAATAATCAGAGATTACTATGAACACTTACATGCAAACAAATTCAACAACCTAGAAGAGATGGACAAATTCCTAGAACGATATAATCATCTAAAGCTGGACAAAGAAGAAACAGAACAAATGAAAAGACCAATTACAAGCAGCGAAATTGAGGCAGTAATCAAAGCACTGTCCAAAAACAAAAGCCCAGGCCCAGACGGCTTCACAAATGAACTCTACCAAACATTCAGCAGTGAATTAGTGCCTATCCTACACAAACTCTCTCAAAAAATTGAAAAAGAAGGAATACTACCAAATACGTTCTACGAAGCCAACATTACACTACTACCAAAACCAAACAAAGACAGCACAAAAAAAGAAAATTACAGGCCAATCTCCCAAATGAACATTGATGCAAAAATCCTCAACAAAATCCTTGCCAACAGAAGCCAACAATGCATCCATAAGATAATTCACCACGACCAAGTAGGAATACTTAGGAATAAACCTAACAAAAGAAGTAAAGGATCTATACAAAGAAAACTATAAAACACTGTTAAAAGAAATAGAAGTAGGGCCTCCCCTGGTGGCGCAGTGATTGAGCACTGGCCTGTGAAGCTGTCCGCAGCCTCTGCAGCGTAGGTTCAATCCCCAGCCTCCAGCAAGGGTCCCACATGGCATGCAGACCTCTCCTGCCACGCCCGCTGCTCCCCTCAGCAGTGTATTTCATCGGTCTGCCTGTTCTGTTCCCTGCTCTGGCTTTAGTGAATTCTCTCACAACCCTGCGCTTATATACCCAGTGCTTATATAAATAAATAAATAAATATTTAAAAAAAAAGAAAAGAAATAGAAGTAGACACAAAGAAATGGAAAGACATCCCCTGCTCATGGATCAGAAAAATTAACATTATCAAAATGGCCATCCTACCAAAATCAATCTACAGATTCAATGCTATTTCAATTAAAATTTCAATGTCATTCTTCAAAGAAATAGAAAAAATATTGATGAAATTCATATGGAGCCACCAAAAACCCCAAATAGCCAAAACCCTCCTGAAGAAAAAAGAAGGGAATGGAGATATCACTTACCCAGATTTCAAACTATACTACAAAGCCATAATAATCAAAACTGCATGGTATTGGAACAAAAGCAGACACACGGACCAACGGAACCAAACAGAAAACCCAGGAAAAAACCCACAGGTTTATGGTCAACTAATCTTTGACAAAAGAGCAATGAATATGCATTGGAGCAAAGAAAGTTTGTACAGTAAATGGTGCTGGGAAAACTGGGTCACTACATGCAAAAGAATGAACCTTGACTACTATCTCACACCATGTACAAAAACCAACTCAAAATGGATCAAAGAACTAGACATAAGACCTGAAACCATAATATATATAGAAGGAAATATAGGCAAAACACTACATGACAAGCACCTCAAAGACATCTTTACAGACACATTCACCCAAAGCAGTGATAGTGAAGGCAAAGATAAACAGCTGGGGCTACATCAAATTAAAGAGCTTCTGCACTGCAAAAGAGACAATAACCAAAACAAAGAGAAACCCCACCAACTGGGAAAAATTTTTGCACACAACATTAATGATAAAGGACTGATCACAAAAATCTACAAAGAGCTGACGAGACTCAACAAAAACAAAGAAAATAATCCAGTCAAAAAATGGGCAGAAGAGCTAAAAAGTAACTTCTCTGAAGAGGAAATGCAAATGGCCAACAGGTATATGAAAAAATGTTCAACATCACTTGTAATCAGGGAAATGCAAATCAAAACTACCATGAGATACCATCTCACACCAGTGAGAATGGCACATATTAAAAAAACTAACAACAACAAATGTTGGCAGGGATGTGGAGAAAAAGGAACTCTCCTGTACTGCAAACTGGTCCAACCACTATGGAAAGCTGTGTGGAGATTCCTCAACCTGCTAAAGATGGAGCTTCCATATGATCCAGCAATTCCACTCCTAGGGATCTACCCAAAGGACACAGAAACATCAATTCCAAAGGGTACCTGCACCCCCATGTTTATAGCAGCGCTATTTATAATTGCTAAGCTTTGGAAACAACCCAAATGCCCAAAAATAGATGACTGGATCAAGAAGATGTGGTACACATACACAATGGAATATTACTCAGCAATCAAGAAAGATAAACTCATGCAATTTGCAGCAACATGGACGGAGCTGGAAGGGATCATGCTCAGTGAAATAAGCCAGAAAGAAAAAGAAAAATACCGGATGGTCTCACTCATAGCAGGAATCTAGAAAACCTAAATAAGGCATCAGGAAAAGAATAACTATAAGAAAGAAAAAATCAAAATCAAAAACAACTATAACCCTAACCCTAATACTATGGGGGGGTGTGGAAAGGAGGGATGGGGTCAAAATAAGGGGGGGTGCAATTGTATGGGGAATATAAAAATAAAAAAAGAAAAAGAAAAAGAGCTTTAATACAATTGGTGTGCAATAGTGAGACAATTAGTGTGCTATAAAGAGAAGAAAAAGAAGATAATTTTCCCATGAAACTGCCGAAGTTACCCATTCCTTTGTAGGTAAGTGTCCAGCTGAACATGGTTGGTCCATAGCAGGGCAGTCAAGGTCCAAAAGCTGCCATAAGTCTTAAGGCCCCTTCTGGCTGGGACCCATAGCAAAGGGGCAGAAGGGGCAGGCAAGTTTGGAAGGAAAGGAACAAAATCAAAATGCAAATCAACATAAAGACTGCTATTGTCGGCCTCCTCACAGGTGTCTCCTTCCATGTCCCCAAGTCCCTAGTAAAAGTCCAAGGCCGAGAAGCAAGAGCAGCTTCTTCTTCACAAGTCTCTGTGCTCCATGTGTCTCCTCCAGGTTTTCTCTCCCTCCTCTTTTCCTTCCCTTTCTCAGTCTTTTCTAGAGTCTCCTCCACCCTTCCTTGGGTAGGGTAGGGGACCTGGGACCGCCCCTGTCTATGGATGTCACATTGCTGAAATTTCTATAGAATCTTGGATCAAACCAAACATAAAAATCTCATTGCCAGAAATGAAAACTTAATGAATTTAGCCATCACACTATCCTTTCTGTGCCTGTTTTACCTTCCATAAAACAAACAAATGAAGGGAGATAATAATAGTAGTACCTACTGAGAAAACTATTTCGTGGATTAAATAAGTTAATTCACATAAAGCATTTTTAAAGTGATTTAAAACTCTGGCACAGAGTTATTTTCATTAATCATTACTACACAGGATACTAACCAAAATGATGTTATTGCTTTCATTGTATTTTTTTTTCATCATAAATATTACTAGTAATATTTTTATTGTTGGTGACAGGAAAGCGAGAGAGATGAGTGTGTGTTCTAAACAAGAAAATATGTTTCTGGAAGAAACATGCTTTTATGAACTACTGAATTTCTGGTTCTGTTGTGCTTCTGCTCAGTTATTATGAGTATGTGTCTAATCATGTCCTGACAGAATGTTTCCCAAAGGGGAGACTGCTATCATTTTTCTGCAAAGTGGACATAATTTAGTGACTCTCTGACATGTTAGTTGAATTAGAATCTAACAGTATTAACAAGTATCAACTAGATGCCCAATACTCTCAATTCTCTTATAGAGACTAAGTCTAAAACTGACTTTACAATGAGAACATAGTTGTGAAATAAAAAGAATGACAAGATATTTGTTTGTTTGATTTTTTCCAATAAGTGAAACAAAAGAACAAATTTGGCTGATGGCCCGGAGATGTTCGGTTATTTCAGATCTCTCTGGAGACGACTAAGAATTAACCAAGCTTAACCAACCACTGGTCAAAGATGTACTTTTCCTCTCTGAGAAGTTCATGAAGAAAGGGTATGGCCAGAAGCTCACTCTGTAATTTAAGAGATGACACAAATTAAACCATTAAAAAATCATTTGATGCCCAGTGGTGTCATTTTCAAATTCCCTCAAAGAAAAGTTCAGAGCAATGAGCAGAGACTGACTCAAAATTTTGGAACCGGAAGAGAATGAAAAAATTTGGAGAGAAAAAAAGGTGGGGGGCTATTACAAGTGTGGGAAACAATGGTAATGGGAGAGAAATAGAAATTAAATCTGGTTAGAGACATGTGTTTCTCAAAGTGCGATTTTGGAGCTGTCTACACCAAAAATCACTGTTACCTCTATGTTAATAAGCCCAATTTAGTACTTCTTTCAAATCCAGCTTGGTGTTGATATAAATATTTTTAATCTTTGCTTTTCAGTGAAACTCCTTATCCTTCCCTCTTTCTTGAGCGATAGTCTAATAGGATAAAGCGTTCTAGATTGAAAATCTTTTACTTTCTGAGAAAAGAAAAGAAACTTTATCATTGAGGTAACATTGGTTTATAACACTATGTGATTCAGAGGTATAAGATCACATCTCTTAGACGCATGTCTCCAGATCACACCCACCACCAGGAGACACAGCCTTACACTGCAGTTCACTGTACCCCATCCTCATTTTGTTTTCCCTCTCCCCCTCCATGACTTAGAGCTTCAACTGTGCAGTCATTTCTGTACATTCCACATATAAGTGAAACCATCCAATATTTACCTTCATCTTTCTGACTTATTTCACTTAGTATTTTCATGTCCATTTTCATCCATGTTGTTGCAAATAGCAGGAGTTCACCTTTTAAAAAAAATATGGCTGAGCAGTAATCCATTATCTATATATACCTCATTTTTTATTATCTATTCTTCTCTCCTTGAACACTTAGGTTGTTTCCACAGCTTGGCTATTGTGAACAGTGCTGCAGTGAATATAGGAATGTATACACCCCTTCAAATTAGTGTTTTTTGCATTCTTGTGCAAATATCTAGTAGTAAAATTGTGGAATCACATGTTAGATTTATTTTTAATAGTTTGAGAAACCTCCATACTGTTTTCCAAAGGGTCTGAACCAATCTGTATTCCCACCAAAGGTACATAAGTCTTCCTTTTTCTCCATCTTCTGGCAAGTACTTGTTTCTGACCTTTTTAATGTGGACCATCCTCACATGTGTAAGGAGCCCTCTCAAAGTGGTTTTCCTTTGCGTTTCCCTGATAATAAGTGACAATGAGCACTTTTGCATGTGCCTTTTATCATCTGTATGTTTTCTTTGGAGAGGTGTCTATTTGAGTCTTCTGCCCATTTTTCGGATTGGGTGATTTGTTTTCTTGTTGTTGAGTTTCATGTGTTCTTTTTAAATCTTGGACATCGGTTCTTTGATGTAAGATGGGCAAATATTTTCTACCATTCAATTAGGTGTCTTTATTTTATTGATAGTTTCTTTTGCGAATCAGAAGCTTTTTTAATTTGATTTACTCACATTTGTTTATAATAACTTGTTTTTCTTGCTCTTGGGAATGAGTCCATAAGGATATAATTGAAACTAATGTCATGGCATATTTTGTGTGCTTTCTTCAGTGTATTTAATGGTGCTGGGTCTTACATTTATGTCTTTAATCCATTTTGAGTTAATATTTGTGTAAGGTGTGAGTTGGTGATCTGTGTTTGTCCAGTTTTCCCAGCACCAGTTTTATTGAAGTGGCTCTCCTTAAATGTATCTCTTAGCTCCTTTAGTATAGATTAACTGTCCATAGATATACAGATTTATTTCTGGGTTCTCAATTCTACTCCATCAGTCTGTGTGTCAGCTTATGTTCTAGCATCATACTGTTTTGATTACTATAGCTTTGTGTAGTGTGAAAGAAATATTTGTTTAGTGTTTTAAATATTTTCTGCCATTCCTTTTTTCCTGTAAATTTTCTGTTGTCTGTGGACAGTCTAATGTATATTCCCTTCTAGGTTACTCTTCTTTCCATACTTTTAGTATTTCTTCCTGGTCATTAGCTTTCAACAGTTAAATGATAATGAACTTCAGACTATGTAGGTCTGGTATTACTTTGTTTAGAACTCTTTGGTTATCTTGGGTCAAGATGTCTGGTTTGTTTCCCCGATTGAGATGATTCTCAGCAATTATTTCTTAAAATTAATATTCTATGCCTCTTTCTGTCTTGCCTTCTTGTAGGACCCCCGTGATATCAATATCGTTTGTCTTTGGGTTATCCTAAGAGCTTTGCACTGTTATAATTTTTTTATTCCTTTTTTTTTTTTTGGTTCTATTTGTGTACTTTTTGCCACTGTGCTTTCAAGTTAGCTAATACTTTTCATTACCTGTATTTGTCTACTCATGTGACCCTTTATTGTATTTTTTAAACTCAGTTATCTGTCTATCTATTATCTACCTATCTATCTATCTATCTATCTATCTATACACACACACACACACACACACACAGAATTCTATTAATTTTCTTTGTAACTGTGTGTCATATTTTCTTTTCTTTTCTTTTCTTTTTTCATGGAAGAACTAGGCTATAGGCCAGAGCTGCAGGGTGGGGTGGGGGGAGGATTCACCAGAGACAGAGTGGGGAGCAGAACAGGCAGACTGATGAAATACACTGCTGAGGGGAGCAGAGGGCGAGACAGGGGAGGTCTGCTGCGCCATGTGGTTCAGCTCCCTGGTGAATCAAACTCAGGCCATGGTAGTGATAGCACTGAGATTTAGCCCTTAGGACACCAGGGAGGCCCTTTCTCTATCTTTATTAAGTTCCTATTCTTCATCATTCATTGTTTTCCTTAATTTGACATGTTTGACATGCAGGGTTATAACTGTCATCTTAAGCTTTTCATCAGGTTCATGCCAAAGTTCTGCTGCATTTAGACATCTCTCAGGGCTTTTGGGTTTGTTTTCCAGGTCTTTTTACTCCAGCATTTGTATCATCTCATGTCTATTCATTTGTAGTTTCTATGTGTTGTAACAGGAAATTTTCTTATCTTAATAAATTGATTACTCACCTAGATGAATGTAGCTGGATGTAATTCCAAGTTTTGTTTTGTTTTTCACCAGGACCTGTAGGTGTTTATTATTTCATAGACCAGTGTTTCTGGCCCTCTTCAAGTGACAGGTACACTGATGCTAATAAACAGTAATAAGTAGGTAGGGGATAAGGATGGCACCAAATGGTCAGTGAGCACCAGCCTTTGAGGTTCCTACAGTGTTGTGGCTTTCTGAGTTGTGTGGTGGGGATCCACAATGACTCCCTTCCTTACACCAAATCATCACCCAAAATATGTGGAGCAATTGTATGCCAGCCTCAATCTCTAAATTGTGATTGAACAATAGATTTAGCATGAGATGGGGGTTATAGTTAAGACAGGGACACAAGCCAGAAACTGTTCTCTTTGCTTTTCCAGGATAGTGCCTTACCCTGGGCTACTTGTTCCTGTTGTGAAGTTCTAGGAGCTTCAAACTTTGGTTAATAGCATTTGGTGGTTAACTTGATTTTAGCCCTGAGTAGGGGTAAGTGAGGAGTTTTGCATGTCTCAGCCACAGGCTATAAATAATAGCCAAATAATAGCCTCTGCTAGGTGGAGACATAGGTGATTCTATCTGGCCCTCTCCATCAATTAGGATTTCAGCTTTTCTCATTGGAGAACCACAGGCTCAAGCGATTACCATTCTGCTCCCTAAGTCCTATAGCTCCCCAGTGATGTGGCCTCTGCCCCGCATGCCAACTCTTTGTACCTGTTTCTCCAGTATAGTCCCCAATCTTTAATTCCTGATATGGGCGTGTGTCCCTGAGTTGACAACAGCTGAGCAGCTGCTCGCTGTTGTGGGGCTGCCCTGGTATGACTCTAAAACAGTTTAATTAGCTTTTTCCTCTCCTTTCTGGGGTGCTGTCATTTTTGATGGATAGAATAGTCACGTGTTTTTCAGGAGTCATTGTCTTTGTTTAGGTATAATTTGATTGTAAGAATGTAGAGGAAGTAAGCCTGGTGTGTTCACTCTGCTGCCATCTGATAAACTCTCAGATTTTTATTTCTCTTGGTAAATACCTATGAGTGGAAACGCTAACTCATACAGTCAATGTTTATTTATTTCTACAACACTTTAATAAGACAATACCAAATTGTTTCATCTAATGTTTATACTTCCAGGGAAACAGGAGAGTTGCAATTGTTCACAGTCCTTCTCAACTATAGGTCTTTTTAATTCTAGCTATTATATTGGGCGGGAAGAATTATCTCATTGTAGTTTTAATCTGCATTTCCCTGATGACTAAACTTGGGGACAACCTTTTCAATTACTTTAGTCCTTCATATATCTTTTCTAATAAAATGCTTGTTCAAGCTTTGTCCATTTTACTAGTGGTGATTTGATTTCTTATTGAACTATGAGAGAACACTAAATATTCTTGATAAAAATTATTTATAGAAATTCATGTTTTTAGAAACATTTTCCCCTAAGTTTAAGACTTGCATTTTTAATTTTTTAGTGCTATCTTTTCAGGAGTACAAGGTTTTAATTTTAGTAAAGTCCAATTTATTTATTTTTCCTTTGTAATTTCTGTGCTCTAAAATACCTTTGTCTATCCCAAGGTCACAAAACTTTTCTGCCAAAATTTTTATAGTTTCGGCTTTTGTTGGAATCAAATTGGTGAATGCTGCTTAAGAAAATGAAGATCCAATAATGATGTTTTTCCTACTTAGCTAAGTTCACCTACTCCCCTCCCACCAAAAAAACAAGTAAATCATTGGTAGTTTTGGAAGTGGGATATGGGTCTTACAGCCTTATCACCCTGGGTTAAGACTTATAAGACTTATTTTCAGTGCATATGTAGATGAACCCTGCAAAATTCCCTTATCTTTGAATAACAGTTATTTTTTTGTTTTTGCTTCCTAAATGTATGCCTCCCTTTCTAGAAGATATAACTTCAATGCAATGACCAGAAAGTGGTTCCTATTCTTTGGAGCTTGTTATTCCAAAATTGAGGGTTCTTCTGACTAATATGTATAAAGTATAAATGACAAAAGACAGATTTGGGAAAATAAAGGATTTTAATGCAAAACCGACTCAGTTAGAGGTAGTAGTTGCGAGACTCAGGTCTCTCTCCCCAAAAGAGCAGGGGCATGGACAGTAATCAGATTTGGGGAAGCAAGTCTTGGGAGAAGAAAATAATAGAATTCCATTACCTGGGATGTGGGCTGAGGGTGCAGGAATCATTGCAGTTTCAGCAGAAAATGAATGGGCAAAGCAGACAGCTGAATGCAGGGTTGGTGGTGGCAGATTCTTGTCTGTATTTGGGCTGAAGTTCAGATCCTTCCAATGTTGTCGGTGCCTCATGGATAAGGGCTGGGCCCAGATTGCTAGATTTTCTTTATCTGGAGAAGCAGAATTGCTAGGGAAGAACAGGTTAGTCTTGGTATTATAGCAAAGGGGTCATTGTTGTGTGATTTAATTAGCCAGGCTGGAAAACAAAGTGGTTAGACTTGGTTAATAGCTAAACTATGGGCAGGAAGTATGAAGGGCTAGTTTCTGGGTGGGTTTCAACCTCATAAGTTTTTGATTAATTAAAATAATTATTAAAATTTTAAGTAAGATATTCACCAAGGAAGCTGTAGAAATCAGGAATTTTAGTTCCTGTGTGTGAAAATGTTTTTGAAAACAAATTCAACTTCTTTAATAGCTATAGAGCTAATCATCTGTGCTATTTCTTCTTGAAGCAGTTTTTGAAATTGTGTTTTTCAAAGTATTTGTCCAGTTAGTTTAATTTATCAAACTTATTCATGTGTAGTTTTCATCATATTCCCTTGTAAACATTTTGTTTGTGATTTTTGAATGATATTCA
Source organism: Talpa occidentalis (assembly GCF_014898055.3). Lineage (NCBI taxonomy): Eukaryota > Metazoa > Chordata > Mammalia > Eulipotyphla > Talpidae > Talpa > Talpa occidentalis. The sequence continues at coordinate 61,949,147 of NW_023605194.1, forward strand.
TGCTTTCATTTTAACAGTGGTACTTTATATAATTTAATTTTTCTTTGATTAGTTTTGTTAGTGCTTTTTCAATCTTATTAATCTTTTCAAAGGATCAACTTTTGTTTTTATTTTCTTTAATATTTTATTGACTATTTTCTGCTACTTATTTGGACTTGGTTTGATTTTCTTTTTCTAGTTAATGAAATATACTTAATAAAATATTCAGATTACCGATTATAAACTTTTCTAACACAGAAAGTTAAATCTCTAAATTTCTAAGTACTACATTGCTACATTCTTAATTTTGATAAGTAGTGTTTTTAGTACAGTGCAGCTACAACTATTGTCTAATTTCCCTCTCAATTTTGCAGTTATCTATGGTTTTTTTAGATGTGTTCTGCAAATGTTAATTAGATGGAATTGGTTATAGCATTGATCAGATTTCTGTATTAATACTGAATTTTATATTCAGTTCCTTCATCAGATTTGAATTTTTCCTTTATAATTTCTTTGAATAAACTCTGTGTTCTCTGTTTCTCTTCCCTTTTTGTGATTCCATTATTCCTATGTTGCTTTTCCAAATGGAGTCATATAGTTCTCAAAGTGTTTCTGATTTTTTTGTGTGCTTTCTTCCCCCTGGGTGCTTTTTGCATTATCTTAGCAGTCACTGATTTGATACCCCACATCATCTATTCTGCTTCCCTAGCTTTCTCTTTAAATTTAAAATTCATCTATTGAGTGTTTTACATCCTGAATCTCAGTAATTTTCTTATTTAGCTGTTCATTAATTTTAATTCATTCATTTTTCTGATTTTTTTAATCTTTTTGATTAAATTTTCTGAGTTTTTTTATATCACTTTGACTTCCTTTTCTTCCATCTTTTTAATTTTATTATGGCAATTTTGAACTCTCCATCTAACAGGAAAATAAAAATTTCCATGCCCTTGTGGTTTGATTTTGGAGAGTTGGTCTCTCCTTGTGATTTCATGCTTTTGAAGTCTCAATTTGCATGTGTTGTGGAGTGGGTTTTTTCTTTTCTTTTCTTTTTTTTCTTTTTTGGCCTGTCCATTTTGCTGCTTTGAAGTTATGAAAAAATAAACCAAGTGGGGAATCAACCTGGAGGAAGCACCCTAACTTCTCTGAACTTACTTTCCCCCTGTAAAGTGTGTGACTCCACAACATTTTGATCCTCCCTCCCTTGGACCACTGGCTGAGCATCAGTGCAGCTATTCTTAAGGAAGCCTCCTGCTTTCAGCCCACAGCTTCCTGTCATTTCTCCCTACTGACCTCTCATCCAGTCAAGCATGAATCTCCCCTGTATTCCTTTTGGTGGAATCTGTGTTGGTCTCTGATGTCTAAGGGGTGCTCCACTTTTATCTCAAGCCACAATTCTTGAAAATAGCTGTTACTAACATTAGCTTTTATCTTTGAAGCAAGCTTCTGAGGTACACTGCACAGGACATGTACGGTTAGTCCCATGTGTTATATTGAATAGGAAAAGAAAGACCCACGCTAGAAGTTTTCTGTCTTTCCTATTCTTGTATAGTTCTTCCAGTTTTTTCCCAATACCTGTTTTAATTCTACACTGTGATAAACTTTTCCCGCTGTCTTCCCAGTTGCAGAAATGTTGATGTACAATATGGTCTAGTTGAGAACAAAAATAATTGAATTAATAATTGTCATAAATGTTCTGTTAATATGTCTCTGGGGGATATACAGAAATATATAATTCAAGTGCTATTTGTCTAAGCTCTACTACAAACTTTATCTGCAATTGAACATAGAGAAATTGCTCAAATATAGCCAGTTTTAAGGCAGATGTGAAAAGACAGCACTAATTTGTCCAAGTGTGTTTTTTAATGTATTATTATTTCTTGAACTTACATCCTTTTGTTTTCCTTTTTCTTTATTTTGGCACAAGAAGATAAATCTTTCAGTGTATATAACCTGGTAATAATCGCATAAGTGACATTGATTCATTATAATTTTGAATCGTTTAACCTTTGTCAAAATAAAAGATGAAGCAAAAAAAAAATATTCCATTACTGATGACAGGAAAGCCAGATTGCAAGTCTTTAATGTTCCACTTGGCCTCCTTATATATATAAAATTTTCATACCAATTATGACATCTCACTTGGTTTGTGAGACTATCATACATTTAATTTAAATTTTATTATATATATTCATGTTGATTTTATCTTATGACTTTCATTTGATTACTAGGTAACCTGTGTACACAAGGTAGTTTCATATTTCTAGACACTATCCCATTTCAATTTTGTCACTGATAAGTACTTTTTTATTTATTTATATAAGCACTGGGTACAGTCAGAAGCGTGGGAGGGTGAGAGAATTCTCCAGAGCCAGAGCAGAGAATAGAACTGGCAGAGTGACAAAGTACACTGCTGAGGGGAGCAGTGGGTGGCAGGAGAGATCTGCGTGCCATGTGGGACCCTCGCCTGGTGGCTGGAGATTGAACTGGTGCTGCAGAGGCTGCAGGCAGCTTTGCAACCCAGCGCTCAACCGCTGCGCCACCGGGGAGGCCCTGATAAGTACTTTTTACTTATTTTTTATTTAACTTGTTAATGAAGTACCACTGATTTACATCCCTGTTAACATTTTTAGGCTATAAGATTTCTCCCCTCAGGTGTGGTCACTGTAGATCTCCCTCTACCAGAGCACTCATAGTCATCCACCATAGTCCATTGTGCTCCCCCCACCCAATTCTCGCCCCTACCCATCCCTCCCTTTCACCCTCTGGGTGTTTCAGATCTATGATCAGCTTTCAGAGGTTAATTTTAATGTTTGTCCTTGACTGACACTTTGCTTGGTTTTTCTACATTCCACATAAAAGTGACACCAAGAATGTTATACTCAAATCCATTAAGACAAAATTGTTCTTCTGATCCAATCTTCCATACATTTATACTGTGCCCAAACATTCTAATGTCTATTAATACTTTGAGGATTTTCATTATTTTTTTTAATTGCATCAATTTTTATAAAAGTTGATTTGGTTTACAACACTGTATGAGATTTAGAGGTATATGCGCCTCTCAGATGTGTGTTACCACACCACACCCCCCACCAAAGCACTCATAATCCTATCATACCACACCCATCATCAAAACGCTCATAATCCTACAGTGGGTTCAATCAGTTGAACCCACACTTGATCTCCGTTGACTCCCTCATGCTCTGCTAAACTCAATTTTGGAGTCTGATTTCTAGCATCTGTTTCTTTATTTTGTTGCTCTATTTTCCAAATTGAGTGAAAACACTGAGTATTATTCTTTCTGGTGTGACTTAATTTGCTTAGCATAATCCTATCCAATTCCATCAATGATGTTGCAAATGGCAAGATTTCATCTTTGTTTATAGCTGAGCAATACGTGAGCAGTATTCTATTGTGCATATATTCCCACCCTCTTAACCCACTCATCTGTTGTTGAGCAGTTAGGTTGCTTCCATATCTTGACTATTGTAAATTGTGCTACAGTGAGCATAGGAGTGTATATTTCCTTTTGAATTCTTTGCATTCCTCATAAGAGTGGTATTGATGGATCATTTGGTAGATATACATATATATATATTTTAAATATTTATTTATTTAGGCATACAAAAGCTAGGATACAGGCCAGAGATGTGGGGGGTGGGGGTGGTGAGAAGATTCACCAGAGACAGAGTGGGGAACAGAACAGGCAGAGTGACTGAAATACACTGCTGAAGGGAGCAGCAGGAGAGTCAGGAGAGGTTTGCTGCATCATGTGGGTTGCTCCCTGGCCAGCCAGGGATTGAACTTGTGCTGCAGAGGCATCAGATTGCTTCATAGTACAATGCTAAATCCCTTGCACCACCAGGGAGGCCCCGGTGGATATATTTTTAATGTTTAAAGAAACATTATTGAGTTAACATTGGTTCACAATATTGTATATGATTTAGACCTGTTGGATCTTCTCCTTCATCACACCCACCATCAAAATACCCATAGTCCTCTACCATAGTACATTGTGCTCCCTTCCCAGCTTGTTCTCTCCCTTCCCTCTCCCACTCTGATAGCCTCAGTTCTAGGATCAGATTTCTAGGATTTGTTATCTGACTTTATCTGACCCTTTGGTTTGTTTCTATCTACTCCATATATATAAGTGACACTATCTGTTATTTGTCCTTCCTTTCTGATTTATTTCCCTTAGCATAATCTCATCCAGTACCATCCATATTGTTCAAATGGCAAGAGTTCATTTTTTTTTCTTTTTTAAAGTTGAATAGTATTTCATTGTGTATATGTATATATATCACATCCTCCCAATCTACTCATTTTTTTCCCAGTTAGGTTATTTCCATAAGTAAATAGAGCTGCAATGAACATAGGAGTACATATATCGCTTTGAATAAGTGTTTTTGTGTCATTTATGTAATTACCTAAGAGTGGAATTCCTGGGTCATTGGTAGATCCATTTTTAATTATTTTGAGAAACCTCCATACTGTTTTCCATTAGGGATAGACCAGTTTACATTCCCTCCAATACTAGTAAGAGGGTTCCTTTTTCTCCAAGGCTGTGCCAACACTTGTGGTTTCTGGTCTTTTTGATATGGATCATTCTCACAGGTGGGAGGTCATCCCTCACCATGGTTTTGATTTGTATTTTCCTGATGATATATGGTGATAAATATTTTTTCATGAGCCTGTTGGATATCTGTATATATTCTTTGAAGAAGTGCTGATTTAATTCCATTGTCCATTTTTTGATTGGGTTATTTGTTTTCTTTGTATTGAGTTGTTGAGTTTTTTGTATGTCTTGTGTATCAGTCTCTTGTCAGATGTATGGTATGCAAATATTTTTTCCCATTCAGTATGCTTTTTGTTTGTTTGTTTGCTTGGTTAGTTTTAGTGACAGTTTATTACACCGTGCAGAAGCTTTTTAGTTTGGGGCCTCCCTGGTGGCGCAGCAGTTGAGCACTGGGTTACAAAGCTGTCCGCAGTTCGATCCCCGGCCTCTGGCGAGGGTCCCACATGGCACACAGACCTCTCCTGCTGCCTGCTGTTCCCCTCAGCAGTGTACTTCGTCAGTCTGCCTACTCTGCTCTCCCCTCTGGCTCTGGTGAATTCTTTCACCTTCTCACGCTTCTGACTGTACCGAGTGCTTGTATAAATAAATAAATAAATCTTTAAAAAAAATTATATAAAAAAATAAAAAGAAGCTAAAACTAAAAAGAAGCTTTTTAGTTCGGTGTAGTTCCAATGGCTTATAGTCTCTTGTTTTTCTTGCTATTATAGACAAATCCATAAAGACATCACTGATAACTATGTCATAGATTGTTTTACCTATCTTTTCTTCTATGTATTTTGTGGTTTCAGGACTTACATCCCAGTCATATCTATTTGAGTTAATTTTTGTGTGTAATTGGAGATAATAGACTAGTTTCATTCTTTTGAATGTTGTCTAGTTTTCCCAAATCTATTTAGTAAAGAAACTTTCCTTTCTTCAATTTGTATTCTTGACTCCTTTGTAGTAGATTAAATGGCCATATAGATGTGGATTTATTTCTGGTTCTCAATTATATTTCATTGGTTTAAGTATCTGTCGTTGTCCCAGGACCATACTGTTTGGGTTATTATAGTTTTGTAATATATTTAAAAGCCCAGGTTATGAAACCACTATTGTTCCCCTTTTTTGTTAGGATTGTTTTGGCTATTTAGTGTCTTTTGTAGTTCCATATGAATTCCAATATTTCATCTATTTTTTGAAGGATCCCATTAAAACTTTAATTGCACTGAATCTGCATATTGCCTTGGGTAAGAGAGCCATTTTGACAATGTTAATCCTTCCAATCCATGTGCAGGGGATGTCTTTCCCTTTCTTTGTGTCTTCTGTTTATTTTAACAATGTCTTTAGGTTTCACTGTACAGGTCCTTCATCTCTTGTTAAGTTTACTCCTAGATATTTAATTCTTTTTCATGCCATTATAAATGGCATTGTTTCCTTGATTTCTTCCTCTTCTAGCCCATTATTTGTGTGTTTTATATATTGATTTCCATTTCTTTATTTTGTTAAATTATTTATTTATTTATGCACACAAGAACTGAGGTACAGGTGAGAGGTGTGGGGTGGGGGGCGGTGAGAGGATTCACCAGTGACAGAATGGGGAGCAGAACAGGCAGATGGACTGAAATACACTGCTGAGAGGAGCAGCGGCCAAGACAGGAGAGGTCTGCTGCACCATGTGGGTGGCTCCCTGGCCAGGGATCAAACTCATGCTGCAGAGGCTGCGGATAGCTTCACAGCACTGTGCTCAACCCTCGCACCACCAGGGATGCCCTCTTCCATTTCTTTTAATTGCCTTATCATGGCAATTTTGAACTGTGTAGCTGATAGGAAGAAAATATCTTTCATTCTTTGTGGTTGGTTTCTGGAGATTTGTTCTCTTTTTGGTGGAGTATTCCCATGAGGACTCAAGGTCCTGTGTATCATATTTTTCTGTTCTCCCATTTTTAGCTTTTTATGTTGTTATGTGTTTGTCTTAAAGGTGCTGTATTTCCACTTTTCCAGTAGATGGCACCATCTGTCAAGGAGTACTAAGCTGTAGTTCCTTGTTCTTTGGTGGAGGATATGCCTGGAGGGGTCTGTTGCTAGTGAAAGTAATATGTGTGTGTAGGGGGTGGGGGAGGGCGGGGTAGTTGATGCCTGTGTTACCAATGCTGCTCCTGCTTTCTGGGTCTCAGATCCATGTCTCTGTAGACTTTAGGCCAGACTTTCAGGTCAACTTCATTCTGATGCTGTCAAGCACAACTTGACTGTATCAGTTCAAGTCCAGGAGTTTTGGGAGGGGTGTTGATGTTCTGTTTTATCTTCTTCACTGGAGAAGCTGTTTACCTGTCTTACCGTAGCACTTTCCCAGCTATCTCCCCACGGTTAGGTGCACACTAAGCAACTCTGCCCACTAGGGTTCACCCTACTAAGGTTACATGGATTTGGACAACATATTCTGCTCTGCCCACTTTCTCTAGGCACCTCACCAAGCCATCTACCTTTTGTTGTGTAAACCTGAATTTCCTCAGCTTCTCTTCTGTTGCACACAGTCAAAATTGGTCTCCAATGTCCAGGAGAGGTTTTAGTTTCACCCCAAGTCATTAAATCCTCTGAGTCCAGTGCCCCTTTGGGCTACTTTAGATTATTCTCCCGGGAGTGAAGCAGGGAACCTCCTCTTACTCTATCTTGGCTCTATCCCCTAGAATAATTTCATAGGAGGGAGAAAGAGTCAGTGAAAATAGCATGGAGCAAAATAAATCTGATTCAAAATCAAAATTGACATTTTCTACCTGTGGACATGCAACAAGGCAATATTCTTTTGAAAGTCTTAAATTTTCTTCTGGCCAAAGTAGTTAAGGAGAATGACAGAAAACAACTCTTAGAGAAAGAAGAATTTTGGGCAATGGAGTATACTCACAAGTGGTCACATTCCACGTATTATCTTTTTCAGGCCAAATCTGAATAAGTCTATGGCAGCATTTATTATCATTTCAGAGGCAATTTGTCTACATAAAACTTCAAAAATAAGGTTCCAATTTTGGCTACTTGCATTATTTTAACCCTTCTATAATCACACAGATTTTTTTCCTCTGAACTTACTGTATCTTTTTGGTCTCATGCAAATGACTTTATAACACCCTTTTGCTTTTTAAATAAAATGAGGATAACAATTCTTATTCCTTAGGATTATTTTGAAGATAAAATATGTATGGCATATATTTGGCATATAAAAGGTGCTCAATACATAGTTGTAATAGTAATAATCATCATTACTGTTGGCTATGCTTTTATTATCACTTACAGAGTGATTCACCAGAATCAAGCTATTAAGAACAAAATTCAACTAAATACATTTTAAAGATATTATTGTTTTATTCAATAATTTATGGATTTGGCAACCTGAAATCTAGCCAATATAAAGAGATTCTAAGGAGTTGTACAAAATGAAAACATTTTATAGGAATAAGGGAGTATGAACAGGAATATGGAAGTACTGTTAGATGAAAAGAAAAAGGTTGATTATTATAAGATCACTTTCTTTTAAAGGATGACAGGATCTATCACTCTATCTTGTGTTTTTAAGTGATTGCTGATTGAATTGAGATTTTATTTCTTAAAACTGTAATTAAGTTAAATCTCTGGTGATATGAGCCCTTAAAATAAGTAATTCCATTTTGTTTTTAACACTATATTAATTGCACAAATTTATAGTGTTAATATACAATTATATATCTAGCATAAATATCATATATTATTAATTATAGGTTAATTATATTAATATATATTAATGCATACGATCAACTGAGTTTTTGACTTTGACAAATCCAAAAGAGGAATTCAAGGAATTTTATATAATAGAAGAAAAAAGTACTACTCAAAAAAATCTCCTATTTGCTACAGGATAAGAGTATCCATTCTCTCATTTTGTGAAGAAAACGCAACTGATTAGTAGATAGAATTTTCTAACATAATTTGAAGATGTGCATTTTGTAAATATAGTAGTAATGGAGGGTTTCTTGCCAAATGCCCCTCAGTTATTTTTGTAAAGTTGTTTATTTATCTGTTGTTTGTTTTTAAAGGTAAGTCGTTTCACAATACAATGGGGATATATTCATTATCTTTTCCCTCATAATTTTCACAATTTTCTATTTGAAAAATGTCTTCTTTCTTACATAAAGTTATACTGAAATAGAAAATTAGAAAATTCTTCAAATTAGAAAGCACCAAAAATAATTCATCTAATTGTAATTATAATTTGATGCTTAGTTATGTTTTCTCTTTGTTCATCATTGAGCTCAAAATTATGTGTTACTTACATTGTGTTTTTTATTTAATATAATATTGTAGAGATGTCACATATCACACATAATATTTGGTAGCTGAAGTTACATTCTTCCTTGCCCATAATTATTTTACCAATCTCTTATTTTAAGAAATTTCACTATTTTAATATATACCAAAGGGAATAATTTTATAAGTGCTACTTATAGACATGTTATTTTCCTTTTGGAGAGAGTCCTATAAATAGGATGGTTGAGTGAAAATATGAATATTTTTAAATTTGGAAGACATGTTAATAATTTCTTTCAATCAAGGTTGTACCAATGCTCACTCCTGCCATCAGAAAAAAAAATAATGACTTATCTCACAACTAGAGATATTAAATGTTCTTTGATTAATACATTAATCAAATTATGTTTCTTTTTCTGCAAATTACACTTTCCTTCCTTTTGTCCAGTTATCTATTGGAGATATAATTGATGCTGGTAATTTTCCTTTCTTCTTTACTTCCCCCCTTCTTTCTTTCCTTCCTTCTTCTTTTTCTTTTCTTATTAAAAAATTACCATTTCATATTTTTCATTTCATATTTTTCATATTAAACATATTACTTGTTAAACACAACTTGTTAAACACAAGAGAAACATACTTCTGTTCCCTTCTAGTGGTGTTGTAGAAAGATTACACCAAATTTCATGTTGAGAATTTCTCGGTGATGATAGACATATTAATATTTCCTTTCTCAAGCAGACCTCAAATGTGGCAGCTTTTAGCAGTAGCATGCTGGATGCTCCTTCTTGGACCTATATATGGTACTCACAAGCAAAGAAGCAAGACAAATCCTGAAGCTAATATGAATATTGTAAGTTGCTCAATAAAACAAAACTTTGAGATAAGGAATCACTAATGCATCATAATTTTAGATAATTGGCTTGCCTGTCTTGTTTTCATCAGTTCCTGTGGCTTCTAGCCACGTGCTTTCTCCCTTTTCCATGGCGCAGCTAATCTAAGAGCTGAAAGAACTGCCCAAAGTTGAGGCAAAAATAGTCCTTCTCCTGGTGACTTGAGCTGCCACGTGATGGTGGTTAACTGAAGAGAAGGCTCATGACATCATGAAGATCAATAGAGTGTTTTTGAGTTCTTCCTTAGGCTTTACTACAGCAGTTTTTTTATTTGACAAGCTGCATTAGTGTACACTTTTAGTTTAGTAAGTCAGGGTTGGTTTTGGTTGCTTATAATATATTTTGCAGGAATTCATACCAGAAGTCTTGGCATAGTGTTAGCAAAAAAAAAAAAAAAAGACAAATGCCAAATGTACTCAAAGACTACTTTCCAATGGGTCATTCCATGTTTCTCTATATATTGTGCACTGATGATGTCCTCAAACCCATTTTATTAGAACTTTTAGAAGAATGGAAATGTCAAAGTGTTTTAATAAGTGTCACTTCCTATTCTTCTGTCCAAGCAAAATCCTTGATTGTCTACCACACTACTAAACTCAAGTTCATCAATATGTATCCTCAAATCCAAATTTTTCTCTTCTTCCCACATTCACACACAATCTCTTCCTTCCTGTTCTGGGTGCTTTTTGACTCTTAATTATTCCATAATTGTAATAAGAATAATAAACATTTATTAGTGCCAGGCACTGTTCCAGATACTTTATGTATAATCATTATATGAAATCTTTGAAGCACTACTGTTTTTACCTTTATTTTACAGTTGAGGGAAATGAAACTAAAACTAACTTGCCCAAAGTTGTGTAGCTAACAAGAGGAAGAACTGTTTGTCAGTGTGTCTCTAGAATCTGGATTAATAAAAACTGCTTTATTTATCCTATAATGGGGCCTCCCCGGTGGAGCAGCGGTTGAGCGCTGGGTTGCGAAGCTGCCCGCAGCCTCTGCTCCCCGGTCACCGGAGGAGGGTCCCACATGGCGCGCAGACCTCTCCTGCCGCCCGCTGCTCCCCTCAGCAGTGTGCTTCGGTCCTTCTGCCTGCTCTGCTCCCTGCTCTGGCTCTGGTGAATTCTCTCACCCTCCGGCGCTTCTGACTGTACCCAGTGCATGTATAAACAAAACAAACAAACAAATAAATAAAAAAAAAATGCCTCTATTTAAAAAAAAAAAAATTAAAAAAAAAATTATTTATCCCTATAATGTATACATACCTCCTGTGTGCCAGACACACAGGCAAATATATAATCTTCTTGTAAGGCTTATGGCTTGAGGCCAAACTTACTTTTGGCTTTAATTCTTTCTTTATCTCTTCCTGGTGTACAATCTCAGATTATTGATTTCCTCCAAATTTCATTTTCTCAACTGTAAAATGGGTCTAATTCTATCTCAAAGATTTATAGAGGGATTAATAAAACAGAGGGCATAAACCATTCTTTATGCAAAAGATAACCCCCAGATAACTGGAGCAGTATCTGCTGTTTATACCTCTAGATCCATTCTGTTCTTTTACAACTTTCACTTGCCCAAGAAGCTGATCTAATAAAACCAAGTTAATAAACTCCAGTGACCTTTGGTTTTCAGTTCAGTTCAGTGCAGCCAATAGAAATCTTGAGCAGGAGACCAGAGGAGGGAGGAGAATGAGATCAGATGATTTATGGCCCTGGCTCTCTCCCAAGGTCACCTTAGGCAAGCTCTCACCCTTTGTTTTAAAGGTCACACCTCCTCTCAATGTGACCTCTCTACTTGATTTCTTGATGCTGGATTCTGTTAACCACTCCTCCCATCTCTCTTCAGGTATAAGGCTGATAATAGCTCACTAGTTACTAGTCAGAGGGCCCTGCACAAGCCCCTTCATTTGATGACATATAAATTTTTTATCAGAATGCTTTAAGAGTGAACTAGTATGCAAAGCAAGAGGTATGGTCAACTCACCTTACATAGTCCATACTTTGCATACATTCTTCTTTTATTACAGGGCAGGGAAAGGGGCACCCCAGAACCCTCAAACTGCCTGCTCTAAATAGATTCTGCCATCTGCTGCATCAAGACAAAACATATAAGACCTTTCATGGAAAGGAACTTTAATATAATTAGTGAACAATAAAGAAAAGACAAAGAATATAGTTTCTAAATAAGCACCCAAAATTACCTGTCCTTTTGTGGATAAAAGTCCACCCAAATTGGACTGGCCCAGAGCAAGGCCCAAAATCCTGCCACAAGTCTAAAGCACCTTCTGGCAGGGACCCATAGAAAGGGGTCAGAAACAGCCAGACAAGTCTGGAAGGAAAAGAGCAAAATCAAAATCAAGATGAAAGCTGCCATTGTCATCCTCCCCACGGGTCTCTCACCCACATCTGTGTCAACAAGTTCAGGACCAAGAAGCAAGTGAAGCTCTTCATGTGTCTCTCTGCTCCATGTGCATCCTTCAGGTCTCCTCTTTACTCTCCATCCTGCTTCTTTCCTTCTTCAGTCTCCTCTCCAACTTCTCCCTGCTCAGCACACCCTCCTTTGGGTGGGGCAGGGAACCTGGAACCTCCCCTTTTCCTGGGCACTACCCTCTTACACTTTTAAAATCTTCTTCTAGTTAACCTGACTTCCCTGCTATATTATGACCCAATGCATAGATGAATAGTAGGATGTGATTTAAAGTACTGTATTGAAATGCATGTATCAAAGTCAAGAGAGTGCATCATGAAGTGTATAACTCTCTTCCCCCTTTTCAGAGCGAGATTATTTCCTACTGGGGTTATCCTTATGAAGAGTATGATGTTGTGACAACAGATGGTTATATCCTTGGAATTTACAGGATTCCTCATGGGAGAGGGTGTTCAAGGAAAACAGGTAGGATTTATTATGAAGATGTCATGCCTAATTTGGAAAGTCCTAGATGCGCTGAGAGTAGCAAGGCAGATTTCATTTTGAAATAGAACCAAATAGAGGAAGAAAATATCACATTTCTCTCTATTACTTCATTTGCATAACCCTTTGGAATTTAAAACAATTTTCATATATACTGCTTATTTTTGAGAAAAACAATTCTGCAATCAGATGCTTCTTGAGAAATAAAGGCTTATAATATAAATAATAATCACAGAACAAATATTTATTGTGCTAGACAGTCTTATTTATTTAAATTTTGATTTAATTCTTAAAACTACACAGTGAATTAGCATTTTTTATCATTCCCCATGACACAGATGTTAACTGAGGCACAAAGAAGTTAATACAAAGCAGAATAGATTTTGAACCAGAGCAATATGATTCCAATACCTAAATAGTAGTTCAATCATTATATATAGTCCCAAATTTATTTATTTATTTAAAGGTTTATTTATTTATGTATACAAAGAGCTCGGGTACAGGCCAGAGGTCTAGGAGGTGAGAGGATTCACCAGAGACAGAGTGGGGAACAGAACAGGCAGACTAACCGAAATTCACTGCTGAGGGGAGCAATGGGCAAGACAGGAGAAGTCTGTTTCACCATGTGTGCTGCTCCCTGGTGGGCTGAGGATCAAACCCATGCTACAGAGGCTTCGGATTGCTTTATAGTGCAGTGCTTAACCCCTTGCACCACCAGGGAGGCCCAGTCCCAATTTAGAAAGAGAAAACGAAAGCATAGAGAAGATAAATAACCTAAATTGGTGCCAGATTTCATTTTTCAATCTGTCTTTGATACTACAGGAAATCAGGAAAGAGAATGTTCTTATAAACACTGAGGAAGTTCAGACATGAATTTTTGTCATTGGTGTCTTGCAGATCCAAAACCTGTTGTGTTCTTGCAGCATGGCTTAATCTCATCTTCCAGTTGCTGGATCTCCAATCTGCCCAACAACAGCTTGGCCTTCTTTCTGGCAGACAGTGGTTATGATGTGTGGATGGGGAACAGCCGGGGAAACACATGGTCTAGAAAACACTTGAAATTTTCAATCAAATCACCAGAATACTGGGCATTTAGGTAGGCAGATACCCACTAAGAATAAAGCATGTACTTTGTTCATTATATGAAAAAATACCTTTTGATTTCTCCCTTCCATCCAAATTCACACAATGGCCTCTACAAGAAAGAAATAATTATTTCTTCCTCTATGTAGGCTTTCTTCACCGTGAAAAATGACCTTATTTTTCCTCTGATGTTTGACTTAAAAACTACACTTATGGCATGTATGTGCATGTAAATTATTTGTTAACTGAAATATAAGTCTCAATAATAGTTGAGGATTCAAACCTAGAGTGCAGTCCAACCAACAGAAGCTACCCCGTGAGATCTGTTCCAGTAATTATGAAACATTTTTAAAAAAGTAATTTTTAAAAAGATTTATTTATTTATACAAGCACTGGGTACAGTCAGAAGTGCAGGAGAGTGAGAGGATTCACCAGAGACAGAGCAGGGAATAGAACAGGCAAACTGACAAAGTACACTGCTGAGGGGAGCAGTGGGCACGGCAGGAGAGGTCTGCGTGCCATGTGGGACCCTCGCTGGCGGCCGGGGATCGAACCGGCACTGCAGAGGCTGCGGGCAGCCCCCCAAAAAGTAATTTTTATTACATAAAAAAGTTGACATAAAAAGGTCATTATTCATGGGTGGAAGGGCTCTTCTGGAATTAAAAGGTTTAGATCTTTTAATTTCCTGTTTGTTGATACTCTGTGTGCAGAGGAAGGCAAATGCTGGAGTTTAATCACTTCCTGATTTCTAAAGAATGTACTGTGAAGAGGCAAAAGCTGGCTTACCATTGTTTAAATTTTCTATACCCAGCTAATTGGTCGTTAGTGGGGGTTGAATGGCTAGTTTATCTGCAGGCAGCATTTTTTTTTTTTTTGCGCATAGCTGCTTCACAAAATAGTGAAATGCCTATTTTGATTTTGTCTATGCAGATGGCTTTCTAAACCAGCAGGGGGAGCTAAACACCAAGAGGGAGAAAACTCAAATTTCCAAGAACATTTATGATATATTCACATATGAAAAAAAAAAATGCAAAAGTTAACATTAGAAAGTTTAGTTCCAGAACTATCACTTTGTCAGTCTGTGCCCCACAGGAAATTTACATGGTACCCTTACTAAAGAGGAAAAAATAAAACCGAGCAAGGCTTCTGGTGGAAAATTCTGAGACCCATAAGTTGATGACAAGTCTCTCTCTGCACATACAGAGCATCAACATATCTTTAAGTCAAAACAACAGGAAATTAAAAGATCTAAACTTTTAAATTCCAGAAGATCCTTTCCACCAAAGAATAATGACATTTTTTATGTTAACTATTTGTGTAATAAGAAATTACATTTTTTTTTTAATGTTTCATGACAAGTGGATAAATATATTTATCCACTGAGTAGTCACAGAACTCTTCCCGCAGGAGGGGTGCTGAAACCTGTTCCTGGAGTCAGATCCTGGGGCAATAAAGACAAGGCTGATCACAGAGACTAAAGAGCAGAATTGGGGCCTCCCCGGGGATGCAGCGGGTTGAGTGCTGTGCTGTAAAGCTATCTGCAGCCTCTGCAGTGCGGGTTCGATTCCTGGCCAGCCAGGGAGCTACCCACATGGTGTGGCAGACCTCTCCTGTGTCCTCTGCAGTGCGGGTTCGATTCCTGGCCAGCCAGGGAGCTACCCACATGGTGCGGCAGACCTCTCCTGTGTCGCCTGCTGCTTCTCTCAGCACTGTCTTTGGTCTTTCTGCCTGTCCTGCTCCCCACTCTGTCTCTGGTGAATCCTTTCACCTTCCAGCACCTCTGGCCTGTACCCCAGTTCTTGCATAAATAAATAAATCTTAAAAAAATAAAGAGAAAAATTGGCAGCAATAACCCTTGGGGTACTGTCAGCTCTAGCAGGTAGCCTGGCTTGGTCACAAGGACAAAACCCCTATGCTGTGTAGGACCATGCTGTGAAGGTCACTTCCATGGCCTCACTCCTGGCTTATTCCTGCAGTCATTTGGCATTTCCTACTTCCTCAGTATGGATGTGCCATTGCACTATTGCATATATCAGGATGTGGTAAGTGAGAGCTTTCTCAACTGCTCATGTGAAAAACAGCACCTGAGGTGATCTATAAATACAAAGATTACCAGATTTCTTCCCTGAAAATTCTGATTCAGTCAGTCTGTCTTGGCTGAGGTCTGTAAATCTGATTGCTTTGTTCTGATTTTTAAATAAGCATTTCAGGTAATTTTACTTTTCAAGTGAATCTGGTGAAGCTGCTATAGAATCAAGTGAAATATAACTAACCTTTTAGGAAAAGCTTCTATAGGCCTTTGCATGTCATAGTTTTCTAGTTCCAGTTTCTTTCTTTTTTTCTTTTTAAGATTTAATTGTTATACATAAAAGAATTGGGGAGTAGACCAGAGGTACAAGTGGGGGCAGGTGAGAGGATTCACCAGAGAGAGTGGGGAGCATAACAGGCAGATGGACTCAAATACACTGCTGAGGGGAGCAGCAGTCCAGTCAGGAGAGGTCTGGGCTGCACCATGTGGGTTAGCTTGTGCTGCAGTGGCTGGTGATAGTTTCATAGCGCTGTCTTTAACCCTTGCACCACCAAAGAGACCCTAATTCCTTCCAATTTCTTAACAAGATGACTCTTACACTCAAGATGATATCTTCAAGTTTCACAGATGTATGTTATCATATTGACCCTGGCGTTATATTTAACAAAAGTTAACTATCTATGTCTGCATTTAATGCATTTAAATATTGTGGGTTGGGCCTCCTAAGGTGGTGCAGCGGTTGAGCACTGGACTGCGAAGCTGCCCGCAGCCTCTGCAGTGCTGGTTCGATCCCCAGCCACCACCGAGGGTCCCACATGGTGCACAGACCTCTTCTGCTGCACCCGCTGCTCCTCTCAACAGTGTGTTTCATTGGTCTGCCTGTTCTGTTCCCCACTCTGGCTCTGGTGAATTCTCTCACCCTCCTGTGCTTCAGACTGTACCCAGTGCTTGTATAAATGAATAAATAAATCTTAAAAAAATAATAAATAAATATTGTGGGCCTAAAAAAGAATATTCTATTATATAGATGAATAGATGGAAAAATAGGTAAAGATAGGGAGATATAGATATTGCAGACCTAACAATGAAATCTTTCTTCCATTTCTTTTGTTCTTTTCTTTGGCAGTCTGGATGAGATGGCTAAATACGACCTTCCAGCCACAATCAATTTTATCGTAGAGAAAACTGGACAGGAGCGACTCTACTATGTGGGCCACTCCCAGGGCACCACAATTGGTGCGTTTGAGGCAGGTGTGACCTAAGAGTGTCGGGGTCATCTTCCATGTTCATGAAAAGAGTCACGATTCCTTCACTCTGCAGCATCTAACTAAGGGACTTGAGCTGGGAAACCATTTTCTCTGGCTAGTTTCTGAAGAGTAAATAAAATGAAGATGACAATGGGGATTGTACCCCCCAGGACTGAACTTGGGATTTATATATAAGCCTTAGAGAGAGAGATTTGTGAATTCATTTGTGTATCCAACACACATTTGTAACACACCTGGTTAGATGCTAGGGGGCCAAGATAAATATGGCACGTGTCTTTCCCTAAAAAATCTCAGCCTAGTAAGAGACACAAACAAGAAAAGCAGAAAATTATAAAGCCCAATGATTATATCACTATCAGTGTGACTTGCATTTCCCAGGAGATGCTGGCATAAGCTGGAGTCATGCTGGCCAAGAGACTCGCCCCCCTCGTTGCTCTTTAATCAGTTAGAAACCACACTGCCACCAACCATATTGCACCGGCCTCTTTTCTGTGTCTCAATCCTAATCAGGTTCCTGGTGTGAAGTAGTTCTTTATATGTACGTACTATATCCTTCATTTTACATGCATTCTCTCATTAGAGACAACAAACATTTGAGGCCATTATTATCCATATTTTACAAGTGGCTGAATTTACAATAGGAATTCTTTCAACTGACGATAATGTCAAATAGCATCTTCAGTTCTACAATTTATGTTATAGTATGTATAGTTATATATAATATGTCTATAATTAAGTCTTCAAAATAATCTCCATGTAAGGATTTTACATTCCACATTTAAAAATTGAGCAAGCTGAGACTCATGTAGCAGAAGTAACTCACCTTAGTTTTCACAGCTGGTGAATGGGAAGCCAAGATTATTGACTAAAATAGTACTTATTCTGAATTGGTTTTTATTTGTTTTGTTTTTAATATACTGATTTTTATAATCTAAAATGAGTGATGACCTTTTTTTCTAAATCTATCTTCTTCCATTTCAGCTTTCATAGCATTCTCTACAAATCCAGAGCTGGCTAAAAGAATTAAGATATTTTTTGCATTGGCTCCAGTTGTCACGGTAAAATATTCCCATAGTCCTATGAGAAAATTAACCACTCTTTCCAGAAAAGTAATCAAGGTATGTGACTTCCCTGGTTTGACTCTATAGTAATTAAAACCAACTCTATTTTAATTGCCAACTTAAAAAGAAAAACAATTATTTTCACTGATTTCAAGAGTAAAGAACCTAGGGCCTCCACGGTGGCATGGCGGTTGAGCACTGGGTTGCGAAGCTGCCCACAGCCTCTGCGGTGCCAGTTCGATCCCCAGCTGCTGGGCAAGGGTCCCACATGGCGCGCAGACCTCTCCTATTGCACGCTGCTCCCCTCAGCAGTGTATTTCATCGGTCTGCCTGTTCTGTTTCCCGCTCTGGCTCTGGTGAATTCTCTCACCCTCCTGTGCTTCTGACTGTACCCATTGCTTGTATAAATAAATAAATAAATCTAAAAAAAAAAAGTCAAGAACCTAAGTCAAATGACATTTTACAAACTTCTGAGAACATTGTAGGTGGTTAAGATATCCATGTAAATTCACTGATGATGTACAATTTTACCAACAGGATTTTTTTTACCCTATTGTCTATTTCTGCATCCACAGCCTATTCTCTTATGTCAATCCTTAATCATAGATAAATGAGAGGTCATTTGAGTAATTGACTTATTTAATCTAGAAGGTAAAATTTCTCCCTGATGCCCCCTAAAGTTTTAGGGATAGTAAGCTGTAGTAGTTGAGATCAGAACATACAGGCAGATGGGAAGCCATTAGCTGGGTAAATTTGGTCAAGACCTTCAGTGTTTAATATATGCATATCCTTTAGAGCCATGTCTTACACATTAGAAATCTTTAAAAAATTCCAGCTATTATTATTGCTGTTGTGATTTCTAAAGAAGAGATTTTTTTTTTCTCCATCACTAATAATCAAACTTTTCCACTTGCTCACACTTCACAGATTCTCAGTGTGTCAAATCCTCAAAACTTAGGGAATATTCTAGGCCCCAGATTCTCTCTGCTAGCTAATAGCTATCTGATACTATCATTTACTCAGTTGAGATGAATTTATCTCTATGTGTCGGTGTGTTATCTTGTTGATATCAACATGGGCTGCCTCATGGCAGACTGAATGTCATCAGACTGTTCAATGATTTCAGTGAAAGTCTGTGAAGTGAAATAATTTTAGAGAAGTCAAAGATTTTGATTGGTGAGAGGTAAGCAAATTAGCCCATGATGAGTCAATTCTGTATTTATACAACCCAGAAAAACAGATATCAGGGGAAATGTTCCAATTTCCCTCTTAGTACTTGGGCTTGTTTAAACCTCAGAGATTTCAGTCCAGGCTAGTTTCAAAAAATTGGGTAAATAACACTGGATATCTTGCTAAATTATTTCAGCATTCCCAACAGTTCAGATATTTTGAGATGGTGGGATCTCTCCATTCTTCTGAATTGGCACAACTGTGCTTCAGTTATAAATGCTTTAGCATGACTGTAGTGCAGTTAGTTCAATTCAATGAAAAGCTATCTAGGCGCTACTATTGCAAAAGTATGATATCAGGAAACAGGTCTGACTATAAAGATACTTCAATCAATTGGTATCACTGAAAACTAGGGTACATGTAAGAGTGGTAAGAGGTTCAACCAAGGAGCTAGTGTGGGACAGTAAAAGGGGAGCACTTATGTCATGTTAAGGAGTTTAGATTTTTTTCGCAGTAGAGGGAAGTCATTGGTGAAATTAAGGAAAGAAATGGATTGATCAGATTTGTCTTTTTTAGATATATTGCCCCCAAAGAGTTTTAACTCCCAATAGAACTACTACTACATATGATCCACTGATTCCAAATAGAAATTTCAGCATCAACCTAATGTTAGAGCAAAGAAATTGTTAAACAAATTCTATCTGTTGCAATCACAGAAGACTTCTGGGATGAGACAGTATTTGATTTTGGGTTTAAGGAAAAGTTTCAATATGCAAGCTGGTACGGGAAGGTTTTCTTAACTAAGAAGGAAACAGGAACAGCATTGAAGTAGCAAAGTACAAGCCTTGGGAAACCAACTGTTTTTACATGTGAAAAGCAGTATGAGAAATAATATTGGAAATGTAGGAATAGATTCTGTATGTACTTGAGCTTCTGAAAGGTAATGAACAAGATTCATTAGTTTAATATAGAAGGTATTTGCACAGGGGAATGACACCTATAAGATCTTTTTTAGAAAGATTCTCCTGGTAACCAAGAGTGGATGGGAATAAAGGCCATCAAGAGCAGCAAACATGAGGAGAGTGGGTATGGGATTATTATTACACATCAGCTGACAGGTGTTTGGTAATTTAGGTCAATGGAACATGAGGATGGCTGGGCTTTCTCCTCTCCTGTTACCTAAATGTTCTCAAATATAGTGTACAACAAAGTTTCTATAATTAATAATACATACTTTAAATTGGCTGCGAATAGATCTTATATTCTCACCATAAAATACAGTTAATTATGTGAGATGATGGATGTGCTAATTATCTTAAACTCCATAATAATTCCGTAGTGTATGTTTACATCAAATTAGCAAATCACTTATATCAAATCATCATATAGTTTATAGGCATACAATTATAGTTGTCAATTATTTCTCAATAAAGTCATAAATACACTTATAAACAAACAAACAAATAAATAAATAAATAAAATGTGTAGAATTTGCCAGGTTGTTTGGGAGATTCATTAGCTTAATATGTGTTTCAGCACCATACCTGGGCTCTAGCAGGTGCTCAATAAACATTATATTGTACCATCAACTGATTTTACTTTTAGAATCAAAACCATGGCCCTTGGCATTTCTTATCTTCTGTTTACCAATTAATCATCCTTTCCTTCCTTCCCTTCCTTTTGCTCCATTCTCTGTGTTTACTACTCCTATTATTAAACTGTCATGTGCACAATTACACAGGAAGAGTCACCATTTGGTAAGTAGATTAAATAATCATTTGGTATTGTCCAAGTGTCCCAGTGATTATGACAAATGAAGAAGAAGGGAGACAAATTAGATAATGTCTGCAGGGGCTAATTATTGCTCTCTGGACTTAAAGAAGTATGACTTAAACTAGCTTAATATATCATAATCTCTGCAGTTTCTCTGCCTCTCTTCTCCTCTTCTATTTTTCTTCTTTCCTCCCTATACCATAAAGGGATAGTGAAGTTATGGTTTATCATATTTTCCTTTACTGATTCATGGAAAATCAAATATTCCATTAAAAGAATAATATATTTTTAAACTCAGACCTCAATAAATAACACACAGTAGGAATTTACTAGATTTAGTTTGCCAAGGATAGTATAAGATATTGTAGTACATTAGTATAATAAAAAAAATAAGTTGGGGCCTCCCTGGTGGCACAAGGGGTTAAGCACCGCACTATGAAGCTATCCGCAGCCTCTGCAGCACAAGTTTGATCAGAATTCAATCCCCGGCTGGCCAGGGAGCAACCCACATGGTGCAGCAGACCTCTCCTGACTCGCCGGCTGATCCCCTCAGCAGTATATTTCGGTTAATCTGCCTGTTCTGTTCCCCACTCTGTCTCTGGTGAATCCTCTCACCCCCCACACCACCCCCCGCATTGCTGACCTGTACCCCAGCTCCTGTATGCATAAATAAATAAATATTAAAAAATAAGTGATAGTTATTATTGTTTTTCAGTTGTAATTGCTAGTTAATAAAGAATTCCAGGAGAAAAATATGCCAACTTTTATAAGTACAGTAAACCTAAATATTTTAATAATTAAAAAAAATTTTTTCAGCCTCCATGGTGGCCTAGGGGTTAAGTCTCAGTGCTATCACTGCCGTGCCCTGAGTTCGATCCGCAGTCAGGGATCTATAAACCACATTTGGCACAGCAGACCTCTCTTGTCTTACCTACTGCTCCCCTCAGCAGTGTATTTCAGTAAATTCTCCTTTTTTCTGCTCCTCGCTTTGTCTCTGGTGAATCTTCTAACCCCCCAAACCTCTGGTCTGCATCCCAGTTCTTCTATGCAAAAAAAAGCCCGAACATTTTTTAACTTCATATCTAATTTATTGTCCTCTGATTATAAAAGAAGTTATTGTGAAACAAAAGCAGCATTTTACAGGGATTAGATACTAATTTATGCCATAATTTAAAGGGATTCCTAAAGTTCAAAAGGTAAGTTTAAATCACAACATTACCAGAAATTCCACTAATAAAGATTCATTTCTTTGGGTGAAGCATTTGCCTGTAGAAAGAGTTTATTAAAAGATTCTGGAATGAATGACTCCTTAAGTCTATATCAGTCAATCGTTACAATAAGAGTCATTGACTTTACAATTTTTAATTGGTTCTAGAACAGTATAGGAGCCTTTTAAACATGACCTATTATCTTTATAACAGTCCTTCCTAATCAACACTACTTTTCCATTTTATGGTTGAAAAATTCAACATAATAGAAATTAAGTGTTTCCCTAAGGTGTAAGAGATAGAATCCAGAATGACTCCTAAGTCTTACCAGTTTCCTCTGGGAATTGGTTTTTCAGGGGGCATTCCTAAAAACAATCCAAATAAAGAATCCTGGGAACTGCATCAAGAGGTGAGCTGGGAGAGCTACAAAGATGAAATGTAACAGGAGTCTTGGTTTCACTGAGAACTACTGCTGAGCAGATATGACCTCCTGTCCAGTCTTTGAATTATCTCTTGATTCTTGACATCCCCATATATGAAATTTGATGATGTCTTAAATTGATATTGCAGGGGTTATTTGGTGACAAGATGTTCAGGCCTCATACATTTTTTGAACAATTCTTTGCTACCAACTTCTGCAACAAGAAGCTATTTCATCGCATGTGCAGCAATTTCCTATTTAATGTGGGTGGATATGATGCAAACAACTTAAACATGGTAGGTATAAGTAGTTAGATGAGGGAAAACTATTGCTTGTTACAAAGGGATGAGGAGAATTCATTCTAGATTACACAGAAGCCACATTTCAAGGTCTTCTTTTGACTTCTTTTGACTCCTGGAATATGATAAACATGTTGATGGTCTCCGGTCAGAGTAGAGTTCACCTCCTCTATTAGGAAGAGTTGAGAAGGTTTTGTGGATGAACATTCTCACCAACTCTTGCTGTTGGCTAAATTGCCACACTGAAAAAAAATATTTCATTTAGATTAATAAACCTATGGTTTTAAAATTTATCTTGCTGTACCTGAGCCCGATCTCAATCCCACTAGAAAGAATTTCAGGGAGTGAGTCCAGTCATGTATTTTTTGTTTTGTTTTTACCAGTTTTCCATTTTGATGGCTAATTTGTAAATAGTCATTTTGTAAACCACTTATTTCTTTAATCCAAAGGTATAAAAGGATGGTTCTTCGATGACAGCTACAGATTTCCTGTTCAAGGGGAACTGAGTGTTGGAGTACTTGTTGAGTCCTTTCCAACTTAACCGAGGTCCTTTCCTTTCTAAGCTACTACTACTGATTTGAAGGGTGAAAGGGACAAAGACAAAAAGCTACTGTTCACTACTCCCCAGCTGGAGAGTAGATACATTTGATATGCTACAAATCTGAGATGGTCTCCATATAGCTCTGAGACTTCTGCCCAGAACCTCCACTCCCTGTCAGTGGAAAACATTGATGAACAGTCTCCTTGCTTTTCAGCAAGATTTATAAAAATATAAAGCATGCCTTAGCTAATGCCTTTTCACATTCTTTTTTCACTTTATCAGTTTACTAAGGAAACTGTTTGCTTATCACTTATATAGAAACATAGCATGCCAATAAAGGCATACCACAAAAGCAGAGCTAAGTAAAAAGATCTTTAAACAACAAAAAGAGATTTCTGAAGCACCCTCTTGTCATGACCTAAGAGTTGGGTAAATACAAACCTCATAAAATGACACCTTTGACCAGTCAGTGGGGAACATCATGGTACATCTATACAGTCAGATTGCCTTTTTCCTTTGTTGAGGACAATGGAGTATTATGGTGCCTGAAAAGAGGCTTAATTTAGTGGCGCATAACCAGGCATGCATAAATAGCATTGTTGGAAATTTGAAAAAATATTCATGTCCAGCACTCACCCTATAGATCTTCATATTGATTCATAGGTTTGGGTAGCATATAGGTAGTTGAATTTCTTTAAAGCATGCTTCTGATGCTCACTTCATGGAACAATCGTTCTTGTGTATATATTTTTTGAAAAACAAAATACAGTTGAAAATATGAAAGCGTCAAGTTTTTACTTACAGAAAAAATCTGAATATTAATAGAGGTTGAAATATTAGATGGATGGATGATATCCCATAGGCTTTCAAAGAACCTGGTAGAATATTTGCCACATTAAGCTAGAAAACAGAAGGAAACAGATCTGTTCTCCATGTCTTATGATCAACAGTTTCTCGGACTGTCTTTAGGAAATTCACACAGAGTGAAGGAGAGGTCATTGGGACTTCTATCCCTTGATCTGCTATGCTCTTGGTAAGACTGCAAAGAAAAATTGCTTTACATCTGTCTTTGACCAGGGGCTTTATGAAGACAATAGCCAGGGCAGAAGAATAGAGCTATGAAGGGAAAGGTTCTTAAAGATGGTTTCTTTGGCTGATAGGTCTTCAGAGGGTATGGTATGTGCTTATTCCTTAAAAAACAAAATCAGATTTACTTCTGGTATGATGATGTGATTATCTGATTCGCCTCCAGATGAAAAATAATCTTTTTACTTTGCAGAGTCGCTTGGATGTTTATTGGGCACACAGCTCTGCAGGGACATCTGTACAGAATATGCTGCACTGGGCCCAGGTATGTGCCTCCTTATGTCACACACACACCCTTCTCCGTAGGATCCCGATGAGCACCGCCAGAGAGTTCACTGCAGGGTTTCTCAGACACTTATTACTGTCAGGTTGATGTTTCTGGAATTGACACTAACTCATTTTGATTTCCTTTATTTCCTCTATTCAGTATATATTCAGTGTCTGGGGTTTGGACATGGTTCCCAAATAATCTGACTAAAATCTGGTCCTTAGATGACTCCAAACTGCCTGTTCTAGGAAAAACTTGTATTTCCTCTTTTGAGAAATCAATAATTTGAACTAAACTTTACATAATATAATAAAGGTTATTTCAATTAACACATAAGGCATTTCAGATTGGAAAAGGTATATTATTCCAAAAAAGGTTGAATGCCAAGGGTGATTAAAATATGGAAAAGGTATATTACTCAAAAAAAGTTGAACAGAGTAGTCATGATAGATAATACAGGAAAACAAAAGATTATAAGAGATTTCTAGAAACAACCATATGCCAATAAATTTGATAACCTTGTAGAAACGAATAAATTTCTAAGTCAACATAATCAACCAAGACTAGCCCAGAAAGAAACATGAACTGAACAAACCAATCACAGACACGGAAATTGAAACATACTAAAAACATACTAAAACATATGAATTTTACCAAATTTTTAAAGAACTGATACCCACCAGCTCAAATTGTTTTTAAAAATACAAGGAGAAGGGATCCTCCCTAATACATTTTAGGACACCAACATTATCTTAATGCTGAAACCAAATAGATAACACAAAAAAAAGAAAACTATAGAACTTGGTGAATATTGAAACATTGATATAAAAAATTTCAACAAAATACTAGCAAATCAAATTTAACAGTATATCAGAAGGATTATACACCATGATTAAATGGGATTCATTGCAGGAATGCAATAATTTTTAATATATGTAAATCAATCAATGTTATATACCTATGCCAACAAAAGTAAAGATAAAAATTATAATAATTATCATGATTGTCAACATCAATAGATGCAGAGAATATATTTGATAAGATTCAATATCCATTTATGATAAAAACTCTAAACAAGATGGGCACAGAAGGAACTTGCCTCAATATTACAGTATATATAATATAATCTACTGCAATATAATAATATATCACATATGTATATATAATACTGCAGTGTTTTTTTTAAAGATTTACTTCTTTATACAAGAACTGGGGCACAGTCCAGAGGTGCAGGAGGGTGAGAGGATTCACCAGAGACAGAGCAGGGAGCAGAACAAGAAGATGGACCAAAAACACTGCTGAGGGGAGCAGTGGGTGAGATAGGAGAGGTCTGCCGTGCCATGTGGGTATTTCCCCGGCCAGCTGGGAATCAAACCTGCACTGCAAAGGCTGCAGACAACTTCACAGCATTGCGCTCAACCTGCTGTGCCACCAGGGAGGCCCATAATACTGCAGTATTTTTATATCTCTCTCTCTATATATAATAAAGGCCATATATCACAAACCAGTAGCCAATATAATACTCAATAGTGAAAAACTGAAGGTTTTCCCCATAAGATCTGGCACAAGACAAGGATGCCCATTGTCACAACTTCTGTTTAACTTAGCACTACTGATTTTAACAAGAGCTATCAGGCAAACACAGGAAATAAAAGGAATATAAGTAGGAAAAGAAGTGAAATTATCACTATTCACAGATGATATGATATTATATCTGGAAGATCCTAAAAACTCCATCAGATGTTATTAGCAACAATAAATATAACAAAATGACATACTACAAAATCAACGTACAAAATCTATACCTTTTTTAGATACTAACAGTGAACAAAAGCAAAAGAAGTCAAGAAAATAACTGTATTTATAATTGCTTGAAAAAGAATTAAATAACTTGGAATCAACCTAACATAGGAAGTAAAAGATCTATACAATGAGAAGTACAAGACGTTATTAAAGGACTTAGATGGGAACATAAGGAAATGGAATGATAGCCCACAGTCATGGATGGAGAGAATCTATAAAATAAAAATGACTATCTTGCATGAGATGATATACAAATTTAACACAATCCCCATCAAAATCCCAGGAGTGTTTTTCAAAGAAATTGAACAAAAATTATTGAAATTTATGTGGAACCATAAAAGGCCTTCAATCACAAAAACAATCTGAAGAAAACAGAAACAGAGGTATCGTGTTACCTGTCTTCAAACTTAACTATAAAGCAATAATGTTAAAAACAATATGGTGGGCCTCCCCGGTGGCACAGTGGGTTGAGTGCAGCACTGTGAAGCTGTCTGCAGCCTCTGTAGCACAGGTTCAATTCCTGACTGGGCAGGGAGATACCCATACGGCGCGGTAGACCTCTCCTGTCTCACCTGCTGCTTCCCTCAGCAGTACTTTCGGTCCGTTCTGCCTGTTCTGCTCCCTGCTCTGTTTCTGGTGAATCCTCTCACCCTGCCATGCCTCTGGCTTGTTTACCAGCTCTTGTATTAATAAATAGATCTTAAAAAAAAAAAAAGGCAGTATGGTATGGGCACAAAAATAGATACATGAACAAAACTGAAATCCAGCACCTAATCTATGATAAAACATCCTGGACCATGAAATGTTTGGAAAGACAGACTCTTTAGTAAATGGTGCTGGGAAAATTAGAAAGTCACATATAAAACATTGAAGTTGGATTACTTGCTAACACCATACACAAAAGTAAATAGCAAATGGTTCAAAGATTTAGATATAAAACCTGCAACAATAAAATACATAGAAGAAAACATTGATGATACATATCAAGATATCAACAATAAAGATATTTCTGGTGACTCAACCCTTATGTCAATAGAATTAAAAGCAAAAATTAACAGCAGGAATTACCTCTAGTTTAAAAGTTTCTGTACAGTGAATGAAAATACAAGATTATTAAGTAGACACCTACAGAATGGGGAAAATATTTATATACTATATAACTGATAAGGGATAAATAGATAAAATAGAAAAAAAGCTCATACAATTCAACAAATAACCCAATTAACAAATTTGCAACATATATGAAGTTAATTCATCTAAAAGACTATCATTTGAAAAAATGTTCAACGACACTCTGATAACAGAGATGCAGATTAAAAACTACAATGAGATACCATTACCATCACACACCCATGAGAACAGCACATACCAAAAAGACCCCCAAAACAAGTGCTGCATAGGAGGCAGAGAAAAAGGAACCCTGTTACACTGTTGTTGGGAATGTGCACTGATAAAACCTTTAGGGAAAGTTATCTGGGTTTACCTTAAAAAATTAAAAATGGAAATTCCATATGCCTCAGCAACCCCACTCAGGCATATACTCACAGAATATGACACCATCAACCATAGGTTCATGAAACCAAAAACTCACATTCCACAACATGCACAGCAGCCTTGTTTACAATAGATAGAACATGGAAGCAGCCTAGATCTCCTTCAACATATGATTGGATCAAGAAGATCCATGGAAGGGCCTCCCTGGTGGTGCAAGGGGTTAAGACGCAACCTATGAAGCTATCTGTTGCACGAGTTCCATTTCCAGCCAGGGAGCTACCCACATGATGCAGCAGACCTCTCCTCTTTCTCCTGCTGCTCCCCTCAGCAGTGTATTTCAGTCAGTCTGCCTGTTCTGTTCCTCACTCTGTCTCTGGTGAATCTTCTCACCCCCTCATACCTCTGTCCAGTACCCCAGTTCTTGTATGCATAAATAAATAGATCTTTTAAAAAAGAAGAAGATTCATGGAATATTAGCAACAAGAAAGGATGAAATGCAGCCATTTTCAAAAAGGTGGAGGGAATTTGAGAGAATTATGTGGATTAAAATAAGTCAGAGCAATAAAATCCAATATTGGACCATTCCTAAATATTGGACAGGCAATTTAACAAAGTAAAACAACTTTGACAAGGTAAAATCTTTCAAAAATTGATGAACAATCAACAAGCATACTGAGGGCTCTGAGATTAAGAGGGAGGGGGAGGGATAGGGACAGGGGACACAAGGGATTATGGTGGGGAAAAACTTAAAGTAAAAAAAGTATTTTTTTAAAAAAGAACTTAAAAAAAATCCTTTAAAAAACAGATGAAAAGAAACCACATGAAGAAAATTAAAAAGTCATAAAAGATGATTTGAATGACTGGAGATAAATTTCATATTCCTGAATGAAAAGACTGTATATTGTAGTCTATTTTCCCCAAATTATTGTATTGGGAATAAAGGATCCTTAAGCTATGTTAGCAATTTGTAGAAAATCTTAAGATTTAAAAAATTGGAGTTTCATTGCGCAGGTAAGTAAGGGTTAAATGAAAAATCTCACAAATGCACAGGGTTTAAGAAACACTGGATGGGTCAATCCAAAAGACAGATAAATTATTATGCCCCAAAGCAAGATGTTCATCTGCCCTAAAGGAGCCAGTACTTAATACAGTGTTTAGTTAGCACATCAAAGAAAAAAATGTTATAGGTAACTCACCTCAGACAGCTTGAAACACTAGTTAAGGATTTCTGAAATTCTTTGACAAGCTCCACACCCAGGAGATGCAGCTTCAGTTTCCTAGAGGAAGAAAACGTTTGGGACACAGTGACTCCTACTGGGGAGGAGACAGATAGACTCGCAGAGGAACATAACCTTCCACATAATGCAACTTCATGTTCACATCCCATGTGTACTTACCTTGCTATTCATAAATGCAATTGCTCTCAGTTCACTGAATTCTCATAATAATCTTTCAGTGACAAGGTAAAATCTTAGCTCCATTCCTAGCTCCGTTCTGCAAACATGAGGGTCAATCCTTTATACTGCTCATAAATGGCTCCTTTTAAGGAGAACTCTTCAGTTTTGACAGAAATCCTCTTCAGGATGAGAGAGGGTGAGAGAGGAGATAAAATATTTATTCCTAAATTACATAGATCTTATTTAATCTTTGCTTCCCTGTGAGAAGAATGTTATTGTCATTCCTGGTTTCTAGATGAGAAAACAAGAGAAATCTCTTGCCCTGAATCATGAATTCAAAGTGCATGAGCAGGCCTCCCTGGTGACCCAGGGTTTAAATCTCTGCGCTATCAAGCTATTGCCAGCCACCTCAGTATCAGTTCAGTCCCCACCAGGGAGCTAACCCACATGGTGCAGCAGATCTCTCCTGTCTTGCCTGCGTATTTCAGTCAATCTGTCTGTTCTGCTCTCCCCTCTGACTTTCACCCCCACCCCCCACCTCCGGCCTAGACCCCAGTTCTTGTATGTATAAATAAATAAGTAAAAATAAAAATAAAAAATAAAACCAAAATGCATTAACCTAGATTCAGACCAGGTCTACTTGATGCTTGAATCCAAATTCCTGACCAGCATACTATATTGCTTCCTCTTATGGAAAAGTCTACTGAATTTCAGTAGCACTGGACTACTGACTCTGTCCAGATAAATCATGTTGGAATTAATTGAAACTAAAAATCAGGATTAAACGAATGAAAGTGAAAAATATCTGAGAATCAAACCCCTATAGTAGTTGGAGAATAATAAAGTGCTTGAGGTAAATGTGAAAATCATTTGCTTCAATTCAACATGGTGGCAAAGAGCAAGAAAATAAACCCCAAGGTGTATGAATGGTTCTATTCTAATACCTAAAAGTCTAAAAATTAAAATGTAAAAATGATCGTGGTATCTCTGCCCCTCGGCCTTTGGCCTGTTACACATCACAGTAGACTGTTTGGTCCCGCAGGCATGTACTGCACCTCAGCAGAAAGCCTGAGGCCTCTGAGAGTAGACTTTTAAAAATAACAAAAATGTTTAAGACTAGGAACGACAGCTTAATATTCTTAACCATTTGAAAAGGAGAATAAGTATAGAGTTACTTGATAATAACAACAGCAATTTTTTAATATGGGTAGTATGTAGCTGGTGTCTTTTTTTATTTATTTTTATTTTTATTTTTTTCCTAAGCTTTATTTATTTATTTATACAAGCACTGGGTACAGTCAGAAGCGTGGGAGGGTGAGAGAATTCACCAGAGCCAGAGTGGAGAACAGAACAGGCAGACTGACGAAATACACTCCTGAGGGGAGCAGCGGGCCCGGCAGGAGAGGTCTGCAAGCCCTGTGGGACCCTCGCTGGCGGCTGGGGATGGAACCAGCGCTGCAGAGGCTGCGGGCAGCTTCTCAGCCCAGCGCTCAACTGCTGCGCCACCAGGGGAAGCCCCTGGTGTCTTTTTTTTTAAGATTTATTTATTTACGCGTACAAGAGCTGGGGTACAGGCCAGGGGTGGGGGTGGGGTAAGAGGATTCACCAGAGACAGAGGGGACCAGAATAGGAGATGACTGAAATACACTGCTGAGGGGAGCAGCAGGCAAGACAGGAGAGGTCTGCTGGGCCATGTGGATAGCTCCCTGGACTGGGATTGAACTTGTGTTGCAATGGCTGCTGATAGCTTCGTAGTGCTGCAACTTTACCCCTTGCACCACCAGGGAGGCCCAGCTGGTGTCTTTGAAAGAAAAAAGGAATTACCAAAATTTCTGAAGTAAAGATGATCAAGAATCATTCAATTCAGTGCCCTTTAAGAAATTTCTACATGCAGCACTCTGATAATAGAGACATTGCAGATTGAGGATTTTCACTGGAAAATCAAAGGAAAATATAAAAATATATATAATACATAGTATTACAGGGAAAATATAAAAATAAAAAAGGAAATATAAAGTCAGTTCCCCGAAATAGTATCAAATTTTATCATTTTATTATCTGGCTGATTAATTTTTATTGAATTTTAACTCCTGTGCTATGCAGTGGGACATAATGTCAATTCTCTGTATTTCTAGTTTGCTGTCTTTAAATGTGCACTGTTTTCTTTTATGATTTTAATGTGTTTATTATTTTTATTTTATTATAGGCTGTTAATTCTGGTCGGTTCCAAGCTTTTGACTGGGGGAACCCTGATCAGAACATGAAGCACTTCCACCAGGTACTATAATAATCAGCAGCAGCATATTACAAATGAACTGATAAAAATATTCACTAGTATTCATCAGATGCTACTCAGTGAGTTCTTAACATTTGCCATAGCATTGCTTCTAGTCCTCACAATGTACTTACAAGGAAAATATTTTATCCACATTTTTCAAGAGGCTCAGAGAAGTTAGAAAAATTGTCAAAATTATTTAACTAGTAAAGAGCTGCACCTTGGTGCTAGGCGTGGTGTGGTAACATATATCCAGAGAGGTATGATTATGTATCTCTGAATCATATACAGTGCTGTAAACCAACATTACCTCAATAACAACAAATAAAATTTAAAAAGAACCACAATGTTACCCATGGGCTCCTGGATCTAAAGTCCATTCTTCTTCTATTACACTTATTCTTTCTCAAAAAATGGAAACTCTTAGCAGTTGACTAAGACCATATTTTAAAGAGACAAAGACATACTATCTTTATTACAAGGCATATTCATTTCATGACCTCTTATCCATCTCTCACAAAATGAACTAACACTGCCCTAATAGTTCTTTGAGATGTCATTTACTACTCATTTAAAAGAACAACAACAGGGGCCTCCCTGGTGGCCTGGGGGTTAAGTCTCAGCATTATCTCACTAACTACTGAGGCCTAAATTCAATCCCAGGCCAGGGACCTAACCCACATGGTGCTGCAGACCTTTCCTGTCTAGCCCACTGCTCCCCTCAGCTGTCTATTTCAGTCAATCTGCCTGTTCTGCTCCCCACTCTGTCTCTGGTGAATCCACATCTCTGGCCTACACCACAATTCTATGAAGAAATAAATCTTTACAAAAAGAACAACAACATATTGATCATCAAAGACACACCAGACAGAAATATCACCTTTAGGTAGAAGCGGTGCTATTGCCAGGTAATGGTGTCTCAAGATATTTCTTGACATTATCTATAAAAAGCTTTGGAGCATATAGTAAAGGCAGCTATGTGTTGTTGATCTAAGTATAGAAAGAAATTCAGTAACAATTTTGGCTTCTTGCTGATGGACAGAGCTCAAATTAATCAAATAGTCATCAAAAGTACATGGATTTTTCAAATCAGAGATGTGGAAATCTAGAAATTAAAAAAATGTATTCAGTGCTACCATAATAACTGTAATAATGAAAATACAAAAATTCAAACTGTGAAAAAAAAATCTGATTTTTTCTCCTAACCTGTTACAATTTTATGTGTACGAGTGTCATTCCTATACACAGAGACACATACACTATGTCAAAATACTATTTACTCTTATAATTAATCAAGTCCTGCCTTGCCAAGAGTATGAAGCTATTTTAGGAAAGGTTTTTTACTGAAAAACTCAGATACATGCTTAGCTGAGAATAGAGCCACAGTATAAATTTTATCAAGATGCTTGCAGATTCTATCAAAATACGTAGTATGTCAAGTTCAGTTATGAATCTTTTATTTTTATTTTTATTTTTTTAAGTTTTATTTATTTATGCATAAAGGAGCTGGGGCACAGGCCAGAGGTGTGGGGGGTGAGAGGATTCACCAGAGACAGAATGGGGAGCAGAACAGGCAGATTGACTGAAATACACTGCTGAGGGGAGTAGCGGGCGAGACAGGCGAGGTCTGCTGAGCCATGTGGGTTTCTCTCTGGCAGGCCGGGGATCGAACTCGTGCTGCAGAGACTGCGGATTGCTTCCGCTTAACCCCTTGTCCACTAGGGAGGCCCCAGTTATGAATCTTTTACTTGGGACTTTGGGGGGAAAGAGGAAAACCCAAAACAGGTTGAACAATAAGAATGCTTAAAAAACAATGAATTTAGTCCCAAGTATAAGTAATAATACCATAAATAAGACAGGGAAAATTACCAATGTAATCACCAATCCTTTATTACTAAGAAAAAAAATTCTTAGACAAAATTCACCCTATCACTTGGGTTCTTTTCTTGATATTTATTTTTGCGTTGTGTTTACTAGGCTTGCCCATTTATTCTTAGCAGGGTACTAAATCACTGCAGTAAGGCATTCTTCTTTCAGACTCCTCAGATCCACTTTGTGTCTTAAAGTTTACTAATATTTGGTGCTACCTCTGTGCCGTGTTGCTGTTCTATTATTTATCTCTCTCCATCTTTGCACTAAATATTCGTGTTCTCTATTATTGCCATATTGCGGCTTACAGGAAATAAATAATTTGGTAATATGTATTTGGTCTTTATCCACAATTCCTGGCTCAGGACTCCCCAAATCCTTTGGAATTTCCCAAGTATTAAGAGTGATAAATGTGTCTCTTGTTATGTTAATGTGAGCACTTTTGTGGAAGCACCTAAGAATGGGGTTGGTTGACAGGACAATAGACTATAATTAGAAGGTTGCAGCTTCCAGTCCCACTCCCTGAGTCCTTGCCAGACAGTGGCAGCAATTATCTTGATTTCTGTTTTGATTTTGCTTCCTTTGTCCCAGTCCTATGTTATCTATTTCTTGCTGTTCCCTGCTAAAATGTGCCTTTGACTTGTCGCAAGCTTTAGAGTCTCAGTGGTTCCACTTCAGGCCAACCCTGCTTGATTAGGCATTTGCCCATGAAGGGATGGATAATTTTCGTGGAATCTATTATTTGGAATAGCTTTGCTCTCTCGTTTTCTTTGCAATTCTATTAAAGTTCTTTCACACCAAGGGCCTCCCCGGTGGCGCAGGCGATTGAGCGCAGTGCTGTGAAGCTGTCTGCGGCCTCTGCAGCACCGGTTCAATCCCAGCTGGCCTGTAGGGGTCCCACATTGCTTGGCAGACCTCTCCTGTCTCTCCCACTGCTCCCCTTAGCAGTGTGTTTCAGTCAGTCTGCCTGTTCTGTTCCCCACTCTGTCTCTGGTGAATCCTCTCACCTCCCACGCCTCTGGCCTGTACCCCGGTTCTTGTATAAATAAATAAATAAAAATCTTAAAAAAAAAAAAGTTCTTTCACACCAAGAATATTCTTTCTTTGCATTTGTGCACATAAATAGATGGGTCTCTTTAGAGCATACAACCCTTAATTGTTTGGGTCTCTGGGTATCGCTCACTCACACACTAACAATTTGGGAGACATTTCCAGAATCTGGGCCTACCTGTAGAGGACATGGAAACTGTGTCTTTTTCCCATATTTTACCCTATGTGTATCTTCCCTCTGGCTGTTCCTAAGTTTTATCCTTTGTAATTAAGTGGTGATCTTAGTGAGCAGATGGGTTTCCTGACTTCTGTGTGCCATTGTGACAAATTAATCAACCTCTTATGCAGTTGACCTGGGAATCTGATTTCTCCAAGTCTGTCAGAAGCAGAGCTAATCATTTAGGTTTGCAACTGTCACCTGAGATCTGAGGAGGAGGTCATGGGAAACTCTATTGTAGTCAATTGATGGTAACCTGGGTTTGAGGCTGGCTTTTGAAGTGGATGGTTGTCTTAAAAGAGTGAAACTTGGGCCTCCCTGGTGGCTCAAGTGGTTAAGTATCAGCACTGTGAAAATATCCTCAGCCACTGCAGAATGAGTTCGATGCCCAGCAGGCCAGGGAGCTGACCCCATGGCACAGCAGATCTCTCCTGTCTCATCTACTGCTCCCCTTAACAGTGTGAAATACACTGCTCTGCTCAATTCACCTGTTTTCTGCTCACCACTCTGTCTCTGGTGAATCCTCTCACCCCTCCCAACTCTGGCCTGCACCCCAGCTTTTGTATGCATAAATAAAAAAAAAAAAGTGAACGTTTTACTTGTGGAAACTGATGCTGTGCCTAAGTAGATAGAGTCAGAATTGAGTTGAATTCTTAGATACCCAGTTGGTGGCTGAGAATTGCTTGCTTGTGTGGGGAAGCCTGTTCACATACTCATTGTAATTGTGGTATAGGACACCAATTCAATTATTCTGAGAAAACTAGAGTTAGGAATAGCATACCTCTTCCTTCTTCTTTTATCAGTTGCACTTTGTATTTGGGACCCTGCATGAAGCTTTCCTAAGTTCATCTTACCTTTGCACGCACTACTGCTCAGTGCTAATCTGCACTCATTTCCTTCTCTGCCCTTTGCATTGCCTTCTCAAAATAACACATTCTTATTTACTGCTTGCTTCCCAGCTCAGATCCAGGCCACTCAGTGTTAAAGTGCAATACTCAAAATACTTTGTAATGCAAAGGCTTGAGCACCAACTCATCAAGTGACAGTAACATTCAGGATGGCTGAACCTGTGTGCTCTGCCTGAATATCGTCCTGCTAAGAGAACTTGAGATACACCATCACCAAGTCAGAGGTCTCCCCCTAGGATCTCCCTCATGGTACAAAGGGTTAAGACTCAGCACTATGAAGCTCTTCTGCAACTACTGCAGCACGAGTTCGATCCCTGGCCAGGGAGGTTAGCCACATGGGACAGCAGATCTCTCCTGTCTTGCCTGCTGCTCCCCTCAGCAGTGTATTTCAGTAGATCTGCCTGTTCTGCTCCCCACTTTGTCTCTGGTGAATCTTCTCAACCCCTGTAACTCCAGCCTGCACCCCTGTTTTTGTATGCATAAATAAAATCTTTTTTTAAAAAAGAAACCTCCCCCTGGTCAAAGTTACCATGTCCCAAAACTCTATGTTTTTGTCCATGGTACATTTTCTTCTAGACTTACTGCCAAAATTAACCATGGTGTATTAATCTCTTCAGGTTGGCAAAAAATACGTAACATAAAAAGAGTGACTTCCTGATTTGCAGAGAGCTGCCTTCTCACCCTGTACTCACATGGCCTTTCCTATGTGTGTGAGTGTGGAGAGAGTTTGCTCTCTAACACATCTCATAAAACCACTAATCCTGATGGATTGGGGCCCAACCCTTATGACTTCATTAAACCTCAATTACCTCTTAAAAAAACCTTGTCTCCAAATATAGTCACATTGGGAGTTAAAGCTTCATCACCTGAATTTTGGGGGAAACGTAACTTGGTCCATAGTATATGGTAGTAGTCAGGACTCCTCAGTTGCAAGTAGCAGAAAACAGGTCTAGTTTAGAATCATAGTGCTTTACTGTTATGGGAAGTGTAGTGTAGCAGTAAACTCAGCATAGCCTGAACTTAAAAGCTGTCATCAGGCCTCTTACATTCTCCCCAACCCTTTCAATTCTAATTGCATAAGCTGTTTCCATTCTAGGCTCTTTCCAAGACAGTACTGAGATGGTAACTGGGTGCACCTAGTTTGTAAAACTCTTTTAATGAACATACAATATTTTCTCAATAGTTTTACCAAAAACTTCCAGAACTTAGGTCCACTATAGTCATGTGTTCGTTTTTCATACCATCACTATGGCCAGAAAAATGGACACTAACTGTTCACAGTGTGGGTCTAGTATCACTAGATAACTCTGAAACCAGGGGGTTGGAATTTGTTAAATCAGTGCAAGAAAGGTTGTGTTAGCACCACAGCTACTCTATTTCTCTATAGCAGACTGGCTCATTTTTCACATCATATTTCAAATATCTGTTTTCATGCATTGATCTCAATGGTCCTTGAAGAGTCTGCTCTAGTATCAACAATTCCCTGAGTCTGAATTTCTGTATATAGAGTGGGAGTATTTATATTTATGTATCCAATATTTTGTGTGAAAAGGACATACTCATAGACCAAGCGCTAATATAATACCCCATAAAAGAAGAACCAGAAGAAAGAAAACAAGCCCCCTTCCACCTCTTTCATCAGGATCCTTTTCTATTTTCCCAAAGAGCAAGTCAGGAATATAATGGCTTTCTTTTAAAATTCACAATTTACATTATCACACA
Organism: Talpa occidentalis; assembly: GCF_014898055.3. NCBI lineage: Eukaryota > Metazoa > Chordata > Mammalia > Eulipotyphla > Talpidae > Talpa > Talpa occidentalis. Next base: position 61,986,698 of record NW_023605194.1, read on the forward strand.
AAAGTGTTTTCAAGTATTTTTCTTTAACATACTAATGTTCATATGTCATTAAGTATATCTTAATTAAATACTTTTAGCAAGTTTTGGAAAACTTGCTTAACAACTGATTATTAATATTCCTTCTATAATGTGGTGACAATAATTTTTTTCTTTCTCTTTACTTAGCTTACACCACCCATATACAACATCACTAAGATGGAAGTTCCAATAGCAGTATGGAGTGGGCAACAGGACCCAATTGCTGATCCCAAGGACATTGAGAATTTACTCCCTAAGATTTCCAGGCTTATTTATTACAAGTTGATTCCACACTACAATCATTTGGATTTTTACCTTGGAATGGATGCACCCTGGGAAATTTATCAAGACCTAATTAGATTAATGGAGGAATATTTGTAAAGGTAAATGCAATTTCCAATCTCTAAGCAAGCAGATTTTCTTAACATTAAGGTGGTATACCTAAGCTAAGGTGACCCCTCAGATGATTCTCACATCCCAGGGTCCCATTGAGTATGGGAGGGGCCTGAGACTTTTTCTTCTAGCTAACAGAACTGAAAAAGGTGATGGGGTATCATGCACTTGGTTGGATCATGTTTATGGCAAAGATGATGGGATGCCACTCTCTGATTACATCTTATTATGTAAGAATCCATCAAGCAGATGTAAGACATTCTCCTTGTCCTGATGGAGTGAACAGCTATGTTAAGGAAGCTCATATAGCAAGCAATTTTTAAGTGACCTCTAGCCATATAACTAGCAAAAAAAAAAAAAAAAAACAGGGCTGTCAATCAGAACAGATACCAAGAAATGAATTCTGCCTAAAACCTGAATGAACTTGGAAGCCTAATCATCTCAGGAACCTTCCAGTTGAGAAAGCATCCTGGACAACATATGGAATGCAGATTGGTGAAACCCTGAGCAGAGGACTTGGCTATACCATGCCCAGACTATTGACCCATAGAAACAGTGAGATAATAAATATGTATTAAGTGACTAAGCATGTGATAATTTATTATCAGCAATAGCAAACTACTACTACTATTAATAATAATAGAAGCTATTAATAATAGAAGCTATTATTATTATTATGTCACTTGGGTTAAAAGTTTGAGAGCACCTGTTTCTTATCTTCCTTTGTCTTATTTCCCTTGGCCTTTGGAACTTCCTTGAATATTTCTTATTTTGAGGATCTGCTAATGATTGATTTAATCAGTGTGTATCTGAAAATCATTATTTACCTTCATTTCTTCATTTCATATATCCTTTTATTGTAGTAAAAAACTTAACATGAAATCTACCCTGTCCATTGATTTTTAAGTGTATATTGCAGTATTGTTAATTATAGGCACAATGTTGTTCAGATCTCTAGAACTTACTCATTTTGCATAACTGGAAAGTTGTAACTATTGAAAGACAACTCATTTCTCCCTCCCACAAGTGACTGGCAACCACCATTCTACTCTATGCTTTTATGAATTTGACTGTTTTAGATATCTCATATTAGTGAAATTATGCAATATTTGTCCTATGATTGTCCTTCAGGTTCATCTACGTTGTATGGGAGGGGTTGCTTTGTTTTTAAGGCTGATTAATATTCCATTGTATGTGTCCATTCCTTTTCCTTTCATCCATTAGTGTATATTTGCAGTGCTTCCATATCTTGGTTATTATTTGTAAAGCTGCAATAAATATGGGAGCACAAATAGCCAAGAGTTTGAAATAACCTAAGTGCCAATGGATAGATGGCTGAATAAAGAAGATATGGTATATATACAATATATACACACACAGTGGGATACTACTCAGTTATTAAAAAATAAAATAAAAGATGAAATCCTGCCATTTTTCAACAACATGGATGGATATAGAGGCTTAATGAAATAAGTCAGACAAAGACAAATACCATATGATTTTCACTCATATGTGGGGCATAAATAGAACAAATGAATAATGTATGTAACACAAAAATAAGCTTTCAGACTCTAAGACCAAATTAGTGGCTACGAGAAGTGAATGGGCAGGGGGAAAAGGTTGGAAAATCAGGTAAAAGGGGTCAATTATATGGTGAGGGATAGAACTGGATTTTTAGTGATCAACATAAGTGTAATAAACATAGAGATATTGACTTATAATGATGTACACTGAAACGTACTTTATAATGAGTTACTTTAATAAGAAATTATTCAAACATAGGACTGCAGATATCCCTGTAATAAACTGTTTTCAATTTCTTCATATAGATACTTCCTTTTCTTCTTACAGATACCCAGAATGGCTGTATCAGATGGTAATTTCAATTTTCTGAGGAGTCACATACTGTTTTTCAGTGAATTTTTCATTGCCGAGTGCTAAATTTTGCTTTATTCCTTTAAAAAGGGCTAGAGAATCTGGGGTAGTCAGTTAATTCAGTTGCAGTTATATTTGATTGCTTTAAAGCTTGTTTTTCATCTCTTTAAGGACAGGTCTAGAATCATCTACCTGCTAAAGAAACTTTGCCTTACTACTAAGGCATATTGGTTTTTTTTGAGGCTAATCTGGGGTTGCCCTGTGTTTTCAGAAAGCTGTGGAATTCAAATTCTTATGTACATACTAAGAATTGTTCAACCTACATTTTTCTGAAAATGTTCTTTCTTTGGAAGTGATGCTCACTCTTACATAATTTTACCCTTTGCAGGGCAGATGATTATCAAGCCAAAGACTCCAGGGCCTGCCTCCCCTATTTCTGGAGCTATTCTCAGCATTACTCCTCTTCATCTCTAATTCTTTTTTTTTAAGATTGATTTATTCATGTATACAAGAACTGGGGTACAGGCCAGAGGAGGGTGAGAGGATTCACGAGAGACAGAATGGGGAACAAAATAGGTGGATTGACTGAAATACACTGCTGAGGGGAGCAGAGGGAGGAGAGGTCTGCTGTGCCATGTGGGTTAGCTCCTCCTGGGATTGAACTCATGCTGCAGTAGCTGTGGGTAGATTCATGGGCTCCATCTTAACCCTTTGTGGCACCAGGGAGGCCCTCTTCATCTGGTATTCTAACCAACAAATTTTATTGTCCTCAACTGCTTGAATTATAATCTCTGTATCCTTAAATTGGCCAAACCATTGTTCTTTCTTTGGGTTCTCTTACCTTTGCTGCGATACAGAAATGTATGGTAGGCAAAAAATTAAAATGTTCACAGAGCTCACTTCATTTATTTTCCTTCTCTCAGTGACCACAGTCTGACTGAACTGCTTCACTTCCAGTGCTTGAAAATTGTTTATTACTTTTCAAGTTTCTAACATTTTATGATACATTGATAATTCCAGACCCTCATGGCCAGAAGCAAAAGTCAAGATTCTTTTTAAAAATTATATTATTCCACTAATACATCTCCAATGTAACCTGACACAGAAAATAACTGTAAAATAAAAACACTAATATGGAAAGTTTTAAGTACCTCTCTGGTCCATGCAAATTTGTCTCTTTTATTTACTCTGTCAGTATATTGCACAACTGTGATGTAATTCAACTCTCTGATTTTAAATATAAATACTAACAGTCACAATGAGTTTAAATGCCCTGCCCACAGTACATGAGCTTGTGAGTAAAATAAGATTAGAACCTTATTTCCAGATTTCCGATCCAATGTAGTATTTCTACATTCTAAATTTCTGCATTCTAAATTTTTCTCTGCAAAACTCTTACTGCTTCCTCCCTAATGTCTTTAATGTCAAGTTTTCCCACTGATCCCTTTTCTCCATGTGTTTCTTGTTCAAAGGATGTGTTCACCATGAAATATCACCGTGACAAACTTGCAGAACTTACATTCTGTTTTATATTTTATTCCATCAAATGCTAACTCCTATCTTTCAGTTTTCCCATAATCTGCTTCCCTTGGTTTTTTAAGTTACATTTGCCTCTGTTTCCTAACCAGATACACATCTTTCATGCAGGCAAGATTTGCATTGTCTCTTTTCATGCTTCTTTCTCATTCTCACAAGCAGAATATGCCCACACTATTTGCCTTAAACTGAATGGAGTTAATTAATACTAAGTCACAACTTGCATTTGTTAATCAAGTACGGTTTTCTTGTTTTTATTTATACCTCTTTAAATTCTCACTTTTAATTTATTTTCTTTATTTTCTTGCTTTATTGTTTAATTTTAATATAATGCTCAAACACATAAATAGTAATATATTTTTGAACTTGCAGTTAAAGAAAGACTGCTTAACTATAGGATAAGGTCCAATCTTTTCAAAAGACCACTGTTCTGAATTCACATTACCAAAAAAGTCCTAAAACCACAGGGCACATTACATAAGGATAAGTTACTTAGACCAGACAACACAGCAAAGAATTCCCTAGAGGAAAATTTGTCACTGCTTTCCCACCTAAACTAAAAGATTCAGCTGCAGCTGGAAACCTCCTTCCAGGAGAGGCATCTGTTCCATATTGAAATTGCTCCATTTTGAGAGATAAGGACTACAGATAAAGGGCAAAGAAAAGTCCTAGGTAGTCAATGGAACCATGGCCAGGGATGTACATAGTAGCTTGGGAGCCATGGCTGCTTTCCATGTGAATACTTAAAAGTTTCTTGTTACTTGATTTACTATAAGGAAAAATGGAGCAGTTTATAGAAAAATGCTATTTCCTTTGCAAGATTCATAAATTGAACATCCTGGTCCTTTAAGAAACTGATCTTTGGATTAGTGGACATTTCTGTACCACTTCCTTACTCTCAGCCTCAATGTCCTCATTTGTAAAATGATGAACTCACTGACACCATTTCAAAAGGTTAAAGCGCAATAAAAATAGGCTATTCTTGTAAGAGATGAGTCTGCTGTCTCCTCATTCCCCACATGCTTGCATGAAACTTGAGATAACTTATATGGTACATTTTCCTTGTTACTAGTATGGACTGGGTAATTAGAATGACCTGAAAAATTTTCAACTGTCTACTCATCAGGAATGAAATCGGGTTTAAAATGTAGAACAATATAATTTCTCCCTTCTTCCCTTCCTTCCTTCCTTTGCCTGTTACAATCTTATAAACTTCCTTTGATAATTTGAAGAAAAATAATATTTTTTCTTCCCCAATAGGTAAAGGTCACAGATAGTAAAGTGAAAAGTAACTTCTGTGTTCTGCAAGTTATTGCAAATTAACAACTTATTTGTCATGTGATAAGGAAGGGTGGGAATTAATGGTAAAAAAAAAATGAATCCAAATAAAGATGGGAAATTAATTCACGTCTCAATACTTAGTTACAATAGTAATGAGGTTCCGGCTTGAACTAATTCTTAAAAATATCATTCTACATAGAAAGAGAACAGATGATGGCCACACACAACTTACAGGTGGGGTTCCAAGTCAAATAGTGGAGAACAAGACCCCTCTTCCTCATCACGAAATAAGGAACCCTACTGCCAGTCCCCAAATTGAACACAGTCTTACTCAGCCTTTATGTTGAGTTGCTAGGCCTTTAAGTACTATCAGCCACCGGCTTTCACTATTTCCATGTAAATTCATCAAAATTCCATTGGTGTAATAATTGTGGAAAAACTTTCTGCAAAAGCTGTTAATACCATAATAGATGAATTGGGCAAATTCAGCTAACCTGTCAGTTCCATTTTTTGGTTTACCATCTCAATATAAGTTTTCTCTGCTCATAAAACACACCCAAAAACAAACAAAAAAGACAAAATCTAAGTTCTTAGTTTTCACAGTGCCCCCAAACTCTGCATGGATTGGTAGTCTTCATGAAACTTCACGTGGGAGCAGAGCGCTTTCTGGTCTGGGTAGAGTTTTCCACAGATGCTGCAGGAGCTGCCCTCATCCTCCTGTGTGAGTCCAAGGCATGGCTGCTGAGCAGTGTGTGGATGAGAAAGATTTACCAGAACTTGCATTCGAAGTGCTTCTCCCCTGAGCGCTGTCCACACTGTGTGCAGTATGATGCCCAAGACGGTGAAATTCTCTGTACAAAACTCAGTGGTAGGGTTGGTCTTCAGAGCAGACTGTCATGTTTGTTTAGGCAGGAAGATTGAGAGAAGCATTGGTGCGCTTGTGAGGCCAGTGCTTCTTGTGCGAGTGCAGAATATGGACTGGAGCTTCCCCAGCTTCTCAAACGATTATTTGCAGAGAGCAGAGGGAAATTTCCCTTGTCCACACAGGAGGTGGTGGCACTTGAGAGGCCAGTGTAATATTTGTGGGTAAATACTTTTCCCTATCTTTCATTTTACTCTACTTTCTGCAGACTTCAGAGAGCCCAGACACCTACTTTTCCTGCTCTGTGAGCTGAAGGCTCAGGGAATGTCCAAAACTTTTAATAACAATCTCTGTTCCACGCAAGGAGCTCTTGGTTCTGGTAGATCGTTTTGCATAAAATATCTGCTTTGATAGTCCTCTACAACTAGGTTCTACTCCCTGGAAAAGAACACAGTTGACAAAGGACATCCCGTTGCCCAGATCTCCTTTTCCATCTATAAAGTGGCTCAAATGATCTACCTTCTGCTAGATGTGAAAGTCCTTATCCAGAGTTTGAGGAAGAGAATCAGACCAACATGTCTGTGGGAGCAAGGAGGCAGAAAATCGCGTGGTGCTGGCGAGTTAAGTGCTCCAGGCTGGGAATAACCCAGTGAACTAAGTGCAGACTCTCCAAGAGAGGGCTTCCCTTTCAAAACCCTGGGGCCGTGCTCATGTCCCTTGTGTACTAGGGTAGACCACAGCTCCCTAGTGGGGCTTCCTTGTGAGGCTCACAAGGAAGGTGCTGTCCAGATGGTGAAGGAGGGAATAGTCTGTGGGAGAGATTGGAAATCCTCCTGTGCAGGATTAGGGTGATCTGGAGTGACCCTAGAGTGGGAACAGCTGCTCAGTGTTGGCTGCTAAGTGTTGACAGCTGCAGGTGGGTGGCACACCTTGTTGAGGGGCCTGGCCTCCCCTGAAGAAGCCTTCTGAGCCCCAGTGGGCATCAGGTCTTCCAGAGCACTGCCGGAGAGCAGGAGACTCCAGGATCCTGAGGGGCAATGCGGGCTAAAGACAGATAGACCACGGACCTGTAATTTATTTTCAGCAGGAGTCTCAAGATACATCACCCACACTCTCATCAATCAATTTAATGTATTTGTTTGGTTTTGTATTACATGTCAGGGATCTGAACACTGCCACCTTCTGACAGGGAGAAAACTTTAACAAGGGATCATTTTCCAGCTTCACTATAAGACTACCAGGAGCAGGACTTAGTGATAGGCTATCCTTGTAATCCCTACCAAAAGAAATTTCCAAAGAATTCTTCAAAGTTGCAGGTCATTAATTTAAAATTAATGCCCTTCTTATGTATTAGAGTCTGGAGGTATGGGATGAAACAAAGGAAACTGAGTCCTTACCTATACCATTTGTATTGAGTATAAGATATGTGGAAAATATATCTTAATTCCCAGTGAGGGGAGTGATAAAAATATCTAACATTGGGGCCTCCCTGGTGGCACAAGGGGCTAAGTCTCAGCACTCTGAAGCCACTGCAGCGCAAGTTTGATCCTCAGCCAGGGAGCTACCCATACGGCGCAGCAGACCTCTCTTGACTTGCCTGCTGCTCCCCTCAGCAGTGTATTTCAGTCAATCTGCCTGTTATGTTCCCCTCTGTCTCTGGTGAATCCTCTCACCCTTCACACCTCTGGCCTGCACTCCAGTTATTCTATGTAAAAATAAATAAAATTAAAAAAAAATCTAAGATTATTTAATCCTTACTATGCACTTATTGACTTACATAACATTGACCAAAGTAATTTATCCTTCCCACATGTCTGTTATAGCAGTACTATGCTCACCTTATTTTGCAGAAGACAGCCACTGCTCAGAAAACCTAAATACATGTTCAGGTCAAATATTGAAGAATTAGTAGCAAATCTAGGTCTTAACCACAGAGTTTTCTAAATCCACATCCCAGGCTATAAGCATTTTCCTGTGCTGTCTCCTTAAAGATAAAGACCCAGGACACCAAAAAAACTTTGTCCTGGCCAGGGAAGTTCATGCTTGCTAGAGAATTTTTACAACTCTTTACAGTGGGCAAGGCCAGGATTTTAGTCAGAATTAGTGTAAACAGAAACAAAAGCAAACTATGTCACCTGTGAACAGAAAGGGAGTTGCTGAAGCAGCAACAGGGGCAGAAGATGGAGTGGATAGTGCTAAGACAGAGCAGGAGTTTACACAAGTATGTAAAACAGGCTACCCAAGTTCTGAGTCAAAACTGGCCTGGATAGTATTCATCTGACAAATGTGTTGACAGGCTTGTTGTGATCATTTTTCCAAACCACACACTTTAAGGTAGCAGCCAGGAGTCATCCACTTGACCCTACCCAGTGTAATTCCTCTCAATGAAACCCTGCCCTGCAATATTGGAGAGTTATTCAAGCTTCAACAGAAACTCTCCTCCCTTCTATACTTACTAGAATCAGCAATTTTGAGAAGTCACCACCTTCTATCAGTAAGGCTTTTCCCTAGCCTCACATTTGAGATTTCTTATATGCAGCTGAATATTTTCACACATTTTGGGTTCACCTTCAAGATCCAGTCCTTACAGTGTTGGTACCAGCTACTGAATCCTGTTCAACAATATGGTGTCAGATGTCTATTTGATTTGCTAAAACAAACCAGTTGGGTGAGCCCTCCTCTCAAGCACGTCACGGATACTACTGAAAGTTATAAAGAGCATCATCATGAAAAATCACTGTCATTTCTGTGGCAATTTATGCTCTTTCTAAATAGCTTTCATAAGGATGGTTACCTTTCCTGTTATTGATTGAAGGATATTATGGACATACTGTGGAAAGAATGGTCATGTTAGTCATGTTAGTGTTAGACACAGAAACTCTGGAGTCAGCTCCACTGCTTATTAGTCGTGTGACCCTGAAAAAGTCATTTATCAATGATTCCAACAATCCCCTTTTCTACAAAATGGAGATACTCATACCCCACTTGCTATCATGAAGACCATAGATATGTACAAAGCATATATTTGTACAGCACAGAACTTAATCATGGAACCATTATTATACATTATTGTTTTTATGCCAAATTAATTACTCACTGTAATGCATTTTTCTTATTTGTAAAATAGAAATAATATTAATACTTCTACCTTTTGAGTATTATGTGATGATGTTTTGAAAGAATTTAATATGATACCAGTTATACAGACAGGGGTTAATAAATATTATGATTTATAAAATTCTACTTAAAAATAATGGCCTAATATCTTTGTTTTTATTTTTTTTATTTTTTAAAGATTTGGAGTATAGGCCAGAGGTGTGGGAGGGTGAGAGGATTCACCAGAGACAGAGTGGGGAGCAGAACAGGCAGACAAACTGAAAACACTGCTGAGGGGAGCAGCCGGCGCAACAGGAGAGGTCTGATGCGCCATGTGGGAATGTTCCTGGCCGGCCAGGAATCGAACCCCTGCTGCAGAGGCTGCAGACAGCTTAGCTTCATAGCACTGCGCTCAACCGGCTGCACCACGGGGGAGGCCCCCTAATACTTTTAATCATGACCAAAATCCTATATGGAAATTAGAATTCTTAATTTAGTATACCAATTACTTAAGTGATATTACAAAGTTGTATTTTATCATAAGATCTATTTACTTAATCTCTTAAGATCTGGATGTATTTCATCTTAATAATACTAACAGAAATCACCTCTACCTATCATTTTTAGTCACTCAATATTTGCCAGGCACTATACTAAGTGTTTCCATTGATTCTCACAATAGTCCTGAAGATGGATTCCATGTACCCTCGTTTTACAGATGAGAAGATTGAATGAATATTTATGACTTTTTGAAGCGACAGAGCCAGGGGTGAAGTGAAAGCCATTTTCTTTTCTTTTTTTTTTTTTTTTAAAGTGATAAGTGGTTTTATTTTATTTTGTGTTAAACATCAGGGTGAGATGGAACCGGATGAAAAATTTTTTTAATAATTAATTTTTTATATTTTAAATCATTATTCATTTTTAAATAATATTTGCTTGCCCCCACCTCCCCCAGGTGTAGTCCCCATAGAATTTCCTTCACCAGTGCACCCGTGCACCATCACCTCAGTCCCCTGTGCTCCTCCCTCCCTCCCTCTGATCCCTCTCCCTCCTCCCCTGCAGTGTATCTCTGATTTATAATTGTATGTTTTTGCTTTGTTGTGTTTTGTACTGTTATTATTTTTTTACACTGATGTTTTATTTGGTTCCCCTATACTCCTGCTATAAGTGAAGCCGTCTGATATTTTCTTTTTCCTTCTGGCTTTTTTCACTGAGCATAATTCCTCTAGTTCCATCCACATTGCTGTAAATGGCATGAGTTTATCTTTCTTGATTGCTGAATATTTCATTGTGTATATATACCACATCTTCCTAATGCAGAAAGTCATTTTCATACATTGTTAATTAACCATGGCATTATGTTGTCTCTTGAAGTGTAATATTACCAGCGTAAAAGAATGTGTCAACAATCATTCTCCACTCTTTCATTCAATAAATTAAATAACTTCTAGTATTTTATTCAATGCTGTACAGTCTGCTATGGGGGTGGAGAAGGGAAAGAAATAGAATGTGTGTATGAGGATGGGGGATTAATATTTGAGTTTCTGTTATGTGTCAACTACCTAACAAAACAAACATCTCATTTAGTCCTCATTGTGAGAATTATAGATTATAAGTTAGATATTAGTATCCCCATTTCTCACATGAAGAAGCCCAAGATCAAATAACTAACTGATTACTCTAGTTCTCAAGATCGCTTCCATATACTCCCAAGGTTACGTTCTAGGTATCGGTGTTATCATATGTACATGAAATATAACAATATATCATTACATACACTAAATTCCACATGAATGGTTAGGCACAAAGAGTTATTGAACCTTAAAGGAAAATCATAATAAGCTACAGAGTCAGAAGAAGACATCACAAAGGAGGAAAGAATGACCTAAATTGTAAAGGAAGCTTTGCATTATTCTACAGACATAAGAAGGGGCAGAGAACAAGCAGGCTACCTGGTTTCCAACTGAACTTGGTCATGCAACCAGCTGTCTGATGGCAGTAGATTTGCCTGTCTCATTCCTGATTGTACCCATTTACCCAGATACAGAGGCAGTGATCAATAAATAGTTGGGTGCCTGGGAGTGTCCTTTTTGTCCTCCAAGCACTTGATTGGGTCCTAGAGAAATTGGGGTACTTTTAAGAGAGCTAATTAATATACATTTGGCTAAGACTCATTTCTCAAGAATTACTTGGCATAAATAAAGGGGCAGTAGCTATGAGGGGGAGGTTGTTAAATGAGATCTCAGCCTTGGCAGAAGGCTGGCTGATAGGGATGTACATCTTTGGTGACTCTGGCTTATCAGATTGGCATATTACAACATTCCATCTTGTCAGTGTCCCAGAAATGATAGCACTTGTACTTGATTAGCCACATAACTGAAATTTACAAGAAGAAGCTGCAAAACATTATGTGTTTATTTAATTAAAAAAAATATAGTTGTCAAAGAACTATATTGACTTTTGGGTTAAATTAATACATTCTTTCTCTGTAACAAAACATATGGGAAATCCCCAGTATGAAAATGTTGCTTTAGAAGGAAGAACAAAATCAAAGGAGGTAGATGGTCTGACAAGATACATCATCACTTACACAATCATTCAATTACATCGAGTATTTCCACAAGGAAATAATAGTCTAAACACTTTATGTGAATGATCTCATTTAATCTTCAAAATAGTCTTACAAAATGGTAGATTTCTCATCTCTTAGTTACAGACTACTGAACTGAAGCTTGGAGGTATTGGACAACATAACACAAAATAGGGCCTCCCCTGGTGGCGCAGCGGTTGAGCGGTGGGCTACAAAGCTGCCCGCAGCCTCTGCAGCGCAGGCTCGATCCCTGACCCCCAGAGAGGGTCCCAAATGGCACGCAGACCTCTCCTGCCATGCCCGCTGCTCCCCTCAGCAGTGTATTTCGTCAGTCTGCCTGTTCTGCTCCCCACTCTGGCTCTGGTGAATTCTCTCACCCTCCAGCGCTTCTGACTGTACCCAGTGCTTGTATAAATAAATAAATCTTTTTTAAAAAAGAAAATGGCATATGCTCTACTGCTCTTTATATAATTAAATCCTTCATTATAATTGTGATGAATCTATAACAAGAAGTGTCACCTAATCAAGGTGAAGAGGGATGTTTTCTCTAAGGAAATTAAATTTCCACAGAAGTCTGCAAAATGTGCCAGATATTTCACACAGGGTACTAATGCAGATAGCAGCAAGCTAGACTGATTGGAAAAAATTAAGAAGCACAGGTAGAAAGTCAGACACCACAGGATTCCACTCATACATGGTACATAAATAAATAAAACAAATGAAATAAATAAAACAAAATCAAACTTTTAGGCTAGGAGACCAAATTAATGGTTACCAGAGGGAGGGAAAGATGGGTAAGAAGGGTAACTGTATGTTGATGGATGGAATTAATCTTTTAGTGGTGACTATCATACAGTAAATGCATTTAATGGTATACACTTGAAACCTATATAATGTCACAAACAAATGTTACTTCAAAAATTAATAAACAAATGGAAATAATATATCAAGGGGGGAAATGAAACACAGGAAGTCAGGGATAGAGTAGAGCAATGTGGACTAGAAGAGGTAGATAAAGACTTCTTTTTAGGCCTTCCTAATCACTCACAAAATTTTGAATGCAATGCCACTAAAGATTTTTAATCTCAAGGGTACCTAAATAATTAGAAGTGTGATTAAAAATGATAATATCTGCACGTAGAAGTGATATAGGAAATCTAGCTAGAATGTTGGAATGAACCACAAATCCCCCCCAAATAACCAAAGTAATACTAACTACCACCCCCCCAATGCCTATATCTCACTCTCAAGCTTCAAACTATACCACAAAGTTACAGTAATCAAGAGAGTATGTTATGGTAATAAAAACAGACACAGACCAATGAAATATAATTGAGAGCTCAGAAATAAATCTATGGACAGTTAATATATGGACAGTTAATATATGACAAAAGAGCAAAGACATTACAAAGGGGAAAGGAAAAATTCCTCAACACATCTTGGGAAAATTAGCCACATGCAAAAGAAGTAAACTAGATCATTATCTCACACCATACACAAAAATTAACTTAAAACAAATTAAAACCTTGGATGTAACACTGAAATTGTAAAATATAAAGAAGAAAACATAGGTAAAAATACTCTAAGACATTAACTTTATACATGTCTTTGAGGACTCAACTCCACAGTCAAGGTAAAAAAATGAAAATAAACAAATGAGACTACATCAAACTAAAAAGACTCTGCACAGTAAAAGATAGCATTGTTAATATAAAAAGACAGCTACCAAGTGGGACAAAATGTTTGCATTTCATACATCTGACAAGGGGCTAACACTCAAGATCTACAAAGAACTCATACACTTCAACAAAGAGAAAGCAAATAACCCAATCAAAAAATAAGCAGGGAAACTAAACAAATAGTTCTCCAAAGAATACCAAAGATGGCCAACAGGCACATGAAGAAAATTTTAATCATCACTTATCATCAGGGAAATGCAAATCAGAGCTACAATGAGATAGCATCTTACTTCAGTGAAAATTACCCATATCAGGAAGATCAAAAACAAGTGTTAGCAAGGGTATGGAGAAAAAGGAACTTTCCTACACTGTTGGTGGGAATGTAGGCTGTTTCAACCCTGTCGAAAACATTATAGAGGTTTCTCAAAATATTAAAAATAAATCTGCCATGTGACCCAGCAATTCCACACCTTGTTATGTACCCAAAGAATTTGAGAATACTAATTTGAAGGGGTAAATGAAATGCACTCTTTTGTTCACTGCCATACTATGTCCAATAGCCAACTTATAAAAACAACCTAAGTGCCCAAAAACAAATGAGTGGATTAAAAAGATGAGTTATATACATACAATGGAATACAACTCAGCTACTTTTTTTTAAGATTTATTTATTCATTTATTTATTTATACAAGTACCGGGGTACAGGCCAGATGCACGGGAGGGTGAAAGGATTCACCAGAGACAGAGCCTGGAACAGAGCAGGCAGACTGACAAAATACATTGCTGAGGGGAGCAGTGGGCGAGACAGGAGAGGTCTGCTCGCCATGTGGGTTGCCATGTGGGTTACTCCAAGGCTGGTGGGAATCGAACCAGCACTGCAGAGGCTGCAGACAGCTTCACAGCGCTGTGTTCAACTGCATGTGCCACCAGGGAGGCCCAAGAACACTTAAATATTAATAAGTAAATATTATCAAACTAGGGTCACTGTAATAAAGTAATAAGTTAATGTTTTTCTAGTTTTATTGACCTTGGGAACACTAGTGGATAGTGCACTTTTGATAAAAAGTTGTAGCTAAATGTTATGTTTGTGCACTTGTCTCTTTTATTGGACAATAATATTCAAAAGTTATGGGAGCAGAATTAAGGAAGAACTTGAGAAGATACTTTCAATAATGGAAAGTTTGTTAGATATTCAATTCAAATCAAGTAAATGATACAAAGTTATGCATTTGGGATGAGTCGTGGAAAACAATCTGTTTGAAGAAACACTTTAGAAAATGAGAACAAAAGAATGGGAATGCATAGCTGATTTTTTCATGCAGCCACTTGTAACACTTGACTGTTGACAATTGAAATATTGTTAGTTCTAGTGGAGATGAATTATAAGTGTAATATAATTATCAGATTTCAAAGACAGTGCAAAAAATTGAAACATGTGCACACTGAAATAATATTTTGTAGATTGCATATTGAAATAATATTTTGTATCTATTGCATTAAATGAAATATAATATACAACTTGATTAAATCCATTTCTTAAAACTTTCAAAGAATATAACTATAAGGAAAAAAATACATATATATACTTCTATTGAACATTACTGCATTAAACAACACTGCTTAGGAAAAAGTTTAAGGTAATTATATTCAAAAAATCTGTTTATTTGTAGGAAAACTTGAATAATTCTACATTGATAAGATGTTTAAATGTATGGAGAAATGAGAGAATATAGATTGTGTGAAAGATACCAGATTGTTCCATAGTAGTCACCAAGTTCAAAGATGATTTGGAAGCTGAATAACAGGAAAACTGATATTAAACCATACTTTTTTATTGTATTAGTGTGCAGTGGAATTTATGAATAATAGTTTTAAACAATAGTTCCAACTGGAACCTACTCTAATTTGATACAACAACAAAACAAGATTGGTTTTTCCTGTAAATTTACTCTTCTATTAAATTTTCTATGTAAAAATATCCTTTGAAACAGTCTGAGGAGCATAGAGGGCCAGTAGAATTTATGTCCAAACTGGTGGCCTGTTAAAATAAAAATACCGGACACAAAGTAAATAATAAATAATTAGGAATTCACTGTTAATAATAACAATGTTAACATTCCTCAGTAACTAGGCAACATTCTCTAGATTGTTATATTCATTTATTCACTCAACTGTATTTTTAATGTTCATCGTGATTAGGAGAGAAGGAAATTAAGTTATTATGATACTGAAAGACATCTACACATTTTCAGGGGTGCTGAGAAATTTGAAGGAATTTGAGAGTAATTTAACAAAATAGAACTCAGCAGAGAAAAAGAGCATATTATCCAAACAAGCAACATTACCTCTTTGCACATTCCAGTCACCAATTATTTACTTAGACAAATTGGTGAGACTGAAGATCCAACCTGAATTTTTGCCTAAGTGAGCTGTGTATGTTTTTCTTTTTTTAAAAAAAAAAAAATCTGCCACTTGGGGCCTTCCTGGTGGCATAGGAGTTAAGTCTAGCGCTATGAAGCTATCTCCAGCTACTATGTCAGGGAGCTAACCCTCCACACACAGGGCAGCAGACCTCTCTCCTGCCTCGCCTGCTGTTCTGTTCCCCATTCTGTCTCTGGTGAATCCTCTCACCGCCCCAGGCACTTCTGGCCCACACTCCAGTTCTTGTGTGCATAAATAAATGAAAATAAATCTTAAAAAAAAAAAGTCCCATTTGAATATACCTCCTACAGAAATTCAAATACAAAGTAGGCTCTAGAGAATACCATACATAGACTCTGCACATTAAGTAAGCAGTTAGGCAAGTAAACCTGTTGGGAGGAATGATGGTATAAATATTCCTCCTGTTGAGTGCTATGGCCCCTCCTCCTCATTCTCACAAAGCTTTGATCTTGCCTGCAATACAGTCCTGATCCTGCCACTTGGGATGTGGATATCATCAAGGACAATCACTGGCACTGCTGGTAATATCTTCTCTTTAAATATAAATGATCTTTCCTTTAAGCATTTTGAATTAGGGTGGATGTATGTTCAGGTAGCATAATATGGCCTCCTTTCAGAAATATTTAATCATTCAGTTATTTATGATGGCTAGAACTTTTTGTCATTTCTCTCTTCATAACAAACTCTGAAATTGTTTTTTTTTATTTTTTTAAAGATCTATTTAATTTATTTATGTATATAAGAACTGAAGTGTAGGCCAGAGGTGTGGGAGGTGAGAGGATTCACCAGAGAAAGAGTGGGGAGCAGAACAGGCAGATCTACTGAGATACACTGCTGAGGGGAGCAGCGGATTAGACAGGAGAGGTCTGCTGTGCCATGTGGGTTAGCTCCCTGGCCGGGGATGGAACTCTGGCCATAGAGGTGGGCCATCACAGTGATAGCACTGAGATTTAACCCATAGGCCACCAGGCAGGCCCAGTTACCCTGAATTTGGAGGTGAATTTAGTATAGTGGAACTGCAAAAGAAATTCATTAATTTAATTTATTTCGGTCACTTAATGTTGATACATTAAAGGGAACATGCTCCACTTTAATAGCTAGTCTCAAAAACATTATTTTATAGATAGCATGAGCATTGCCAACTCTGGTTTGTGGGTAAAGAAATAAAGTTTCTAAAGGTGATTTTAGAAAAGTGCCTTTTCTAAAGCCAAACTGCTAATTTAATCATTTTACACATTACACACACACACACTTGTGTTTTTATTGAGTCTTATTTGAGTTTTAAGATACATACTTTATTAAATAAATCATCTAATAAGAAAATACAAATTCTGTGTTCTTATTCACAATAAGTATTTTATTCCAAGGTAAAATCTATCTCAAGAGTGCAAGATTTCAAAATTATGTCTTTTTCTAAAATTCTAACTAGTTTCTATTGTGTTGGTTATGATCTTAATCTTTTTACATTTGAGTTGTTTTCAAGAGGAAATTATGCATCCTTTGATACAAAGTCATGTATTCAGAAAAAAAAAAGTCTGTGTAGAAAGAAGTAAAAATATAAGTAAAAAAAGATGAGACCTGATAGCAAATGTATTGAACTAGAACGTTAGAAGGAAAATTATTATTTTCACAGACAGACATCAAATTCAAGGACTTATGTTCAACCATGAATTTTCAATCATCTTGATAATCAAATGGGCAGCCATCATTCAGCAATTTGCTCTGGCTGTGATATGATCCTTAAATCAAGAAATAAGAAATACCACACAACTTCTGAAAAGTTCTTTCTTAATCTGTATTTTGACCAAGAGTCCTTTCCAGCTCAAATATCATCTAATTTTATGAGAAAAAGGCAGGCAAATGTTCAGCTTCTAGAGAGTAAGAGAGACTGTATTTCATAGAGCCAAGGAAGAAGTTTCAATGGATTTCACTTTGATTCATTTCAATGTATTGAATACTTACTAAAATAGCAAGTCTTTTAAGAAGAGTGATTAAGAAGTAATTTAAGAAAAGAATTAAAAGGATGCTCCAGATCATTCAGATGATCTTCAAAACTGAGAAAAGAATATGAGAAAGCAAAGGTATAGAAATTTTGAGGTTTGAGCTGCTGAACAATCTTTACAAGCTGATGAGATTCACTATATTGGTAGTATTTTCACATGAAGTCACGACAACAAATCAACATCACTAAAAATATCATCATGCTTTCTAAAACTCTCCAAAGAGCCCATTGACATTTTGTTAAAAGATACTGGTTTAACCCAGGACAGATTGCAAGCAAGTCCACACACCTCTACCACTGTATTGTCCATCAGCGCAAAGCATGACTGAGTCTTTCATCAAAGACTGAATGAATATGGAGTGCTACTATTCCCACAGTCAAGAGCTTCTTTTTACTCTTGTTTGTTTGATTAGCATGAAATTTCCCATTCAAGTGGAACAGATCTTAGGATCTAGACAAATATAAATAACATCTTTGTTTTTGAAAGGATTAGAAAATGAATCCAAACTAACACAACTGAAACTACTGAATCATGCTTAGACTTCCCTGATCTTCTCCATGTTAGGAAATGAAAGAGATTCTGTTGCTACTTGAACTCGATATCATACAAAGTAAAGTGGAAAAGTGAGGCAGATGTGCCTCTATTACATAATGTTTCAGGTGGGGTTTAGAGAGAATTGTCTTCATTCACCTCAAGCCTCAATTTCTGCCTCTGATATGGTAGGGGTAATATGGTATGTGGGTCAGCACCCACAGTGATTGATACCAAAGTTGACAGCAGACCAAACCCTTTGGCATATGGGTCAGTTTCCTGTGCCATGCTGCTAGTTCCATTTTTTTAAATATTTATTTATTTATGCATACAAGAGCTAGGGTACAGGCCAGAGGTGTGGGGGGTGAGAGGACCCACCAGAGACAGAGTGGGGAACAGAACAGGCAGACTCACTGAAATACACTGCTGAGGGGAGCAGCGGGCGAGACAGGAGAGGGCTCCTGCACCATGTGGGTTGCTCCCTGACCGGCCAGGGCATCAAACTCATGCTGTAGTGGCTGCGGATAGCCTCATAGTCTGTGTCTTAAACCCTTGCACCACCAGGGAGACCCCCCCAATTTTTTCTGAACCGCAAGTGTCACAAGTCAGAATGGCCTCATCTTCTGAATTTACTTACTGTCTATCACATCCCTACACACAAAATTGTTGACAGCAGTATTTTCATAGACATCACTTTATTTGACCCTCATAATAATGCTGTGGTTTGGGGCCTCCCTGGTGGCACAAGGCGTTAAGTCTTAGTGCTATCAAGCTATTGGCAGCTTCTGTAGCATGAGTTCTATCCCCAGCCAGGGAGCTGACCCACATGGCAAAGCAGACTTCTGTCTCACCCGCTGCTCCCCTCAGCAGTGTATTTCAGTCAATCTGCCTGTTCTGCTCCCTACTCTGTCTCTGGTGAATCCTCTCACTGACCCACCCCCGCACCTCTGGCCTACACCTCAGTCTTGTGTGCATAAATAAATAAATCTTAAAAAAATGCTGCGGGGTCAAAAAGGAAGGTATTATTACCTTTGATTTTGTCTATTAGGATCCTGAATACTTTCTACTTCCCCACTTGATGCACTGGTTTGAAAATATCACTGAGCCCTCCCATCAGTGACAAACACAGTGGAAACATGGAAGATTCTGCCAAACTGGTTTTATGGCACCATGTCGACCACTATTGCCCAATCTGCAAGCATTTCGTGTGTCTGGAAGACGCCCTAGGTGTGTGTCATCAACTAGGGTTTCCTCATGTCCACAGGCTTCCTGTCTTTCAACTCTCTAGCTTCTAACTGTTAATGTGACCACATTTCATTCTTCAGCCTGATGTTACACACAAAAGTTCAGAAGTTCCTAACCAATAAGGAGTCCTTGGGGAGAAGGAAAGTCCCATAACTAGGTAAGATCATCATTTCTCACAAGTGGGGGAGCATTGGGAGAAGTCAGGTGCAATGGCTCTGCAGAGGACTGCAGTGTTCCTGTTCTAGTTCTTTCACCTGTTGGCTCTGTGACCTAGGAAAGGTACTCAGTCTTTCTAAGCCTTTGGGGTTTTTTCCCCCCAGGATAATAACAGTACCTACTTCATGGAGTTTCTTCAAGGTTTAATTATCATATCTGAAGTGTTTAGAACAGTATCTGGCATAAGTATCGATAATATTAGCTATAATTAGTTTCTAAGAGTTTTGATTATATCACTATTTACAGATGTAAAATAATCTTTGGCCTGATAGCAAATATATAGCAAGCTATTTAACTTCAGAAGTAAAGTCTGAATTTCTAGAAGTTAGTCATTCATTTATTATAGTAAAGAAAGTTTCTCTGATATTACTCTTTTACTTATTCTTAGATTAAGAAAAATAGCCAAAGTATTAAGAACTTCCACAGCACTTAGCACTTTATGTATATTGTATTACTTAATTCTCTCTATAACCCTATAGGTATGTTACATTAGTGTCCCAATTTTACCAGCAAGGGAAACAAAACACAAAGCTACTGAATTACTTGTTCAAGGTCAGACGTCTTCTCTAAAATGAGCCTGAACTTCAAATTCAGACCGCTGGACTACAGTACTCATAAAATGAGCTCTCTATGCTCTGATGGTGTCAGCCTGGCTTTGAAGAGACATGCACTCAAACCGTGCCAAGGAAGGGAGGCTGCACATTTATAAATGCAAAATCGCTTCGGGTATCCACAAGAGAAATAACCACATCACTAGAACCTGATCCTAAGCTGTTTGGTTTGGTTGAAGCTTCATTGTTATTATTCTTTATTGTTTATGAGAAACTGGGTTAGACTAGGGGAGAGCTCCATTTTTATCTTTGCCACAGAATGGAAACTTGTCTTCTGGATCTCTCTGTATCCCGGCAATTCACAGGTGAGCAAAGACCCAACATAGTTGAAAAACTTCGATTTAAATAAGAGTGAAAAAGGCTTTTAACTAGCTTAAGTTCATTTATTCTTAAGAACTATGTAAAGGCAGTTTACATAGTTAAACATAATAGTAGTAGTAGTACTAGTAGTAATAATAATAATAATACCACAGTTAGCTCATTGTGTTTACTCTTTGTGTTTACTCTTTACTTCTTCCACACTTCCTAAGGTTTTTTTCATATATTAATAAAGTTTTCACTAAGGCATTGTTTTCATTTCATTCATCAACTTTGATAGGTAAAATTAATCTGTGTTTATTAAATGTTTTTTGTCAGGCTTTCCCATGATGTGGCTGTTTTTAACAACAACCTCTTTGATTTGTGGAACTTTAAATGCTGGTGAATTGCTTAATTTGGAAAATGAAGCAAATCCTGAAGTGTGGATGAATATTGTAAGCCATGGAAAATTTTATTTATTTATTTATTTATTTTAAGATTTATTTTTATTTATACAAGAACTGGGGTACAGGCCAGAGACATGGGAGGGTGAGAGAATTCACCAGAGATAGAGCAGAGAGCAGAACAGACTGACAGAAAACACTGCTGAGAGGAGCAGCGGGAGAGACAGTAGAGGTCTGTGTGCCATCTGGATATCTCCCTGGCCGGCCAGGAATCGAACACACGCTGCAGAGACTGCAGACAGCTTCACAGCATTGCACTCAACCTGCTGCACCAACTGGGAGGCCCAGACATGGAAAATTTTAAAGAACATCAAACAAAATAGACTAATGGCTTGGGAGGTTATTAAAGGTCCTGTTATGGTAGAAAATCTCTGCTAAGGAAGTGGTTTTTAACATTTCCCTAAAAATCAAGCTAGGTTGATCTGCTTTTTTTTTTTTTTAAAGATTTATTTATTTATCATACAAGAACTGGGGTGCAGGCCAGAGGTGTGGGTGGTGAGAGGATTCACCAGCGACAGAGTGGGGAACAGAACAGGCAGACTGACTGAAATACACTGCTGAGGGGAGCAGCAGGCGAGACAGGAGAGGTCTGCTGCACCATGTGGGTAGCTGCCTGGCTGGCCTGGATCAAACTAGTGCTACAGAGGCTGTGGATTTCTTCATAGTGTGGTGCTTAACCCCTTGTACCACCAGGGAGGCCCCAAGAATATAGTTTAGTCAGAAGAAAGGATCAAGGCTAAATTTTATCTCCACCTACCTCCCCTACATTTGCCAATCATACACATTTTTTTAGCATTCTGCTTTTTTAAAACAAGGTTTTCTATAGTAAATGAATTTTATAGATACCTTAGTTTACAGATTTTTAGATATTCTACCCCAGTGAGCATAGTCCAGATGTTTTGTTCTGGTTTCTTCTGAGGCCTTAGGGAAGACAAGTAGCTAATGCCTTTATTTTCACTGAGCAGAGTGAAATCATCACCTACAATGGCTACCCCAGTGAAGAGTATGAAGTCACCACTAAAGATGGTTATATACTCAGCGTCAACAGAATTCCCCATGGGCAAAAAGATGACAGGAGTACAGGTACAGGATATGTCTTTCCTGCATGTGACTAAAATTTAGTGCGCTCATCAGGAGAGTGATTTATTAAAATTGCTTGGAATTTTGAATTGGCCTTTAAATCGTTAACTGGGAGTCTGGTTCCCTCTAAATCTCTGATGACAGGCAAGAACGTAAAAATATAAAACAATGGGCAAGACTGATCTTGCTAATTGTAACCGGCTTTATTATTACGGTGTAAATGCAAAGGTGGAGACTACAATCTAAATTCATCACTGATTTCTCATGTGGAAACTCATTGTGTCCTTGGAAAGTGAACTTCCTCATGTTGGACAGAGGTTTGCTATATTTATAAAGTTGATTGTGGGGTACCCCAAGAGACTTTCCCAGGTTGTCACTAGACTCACTAGATCTCCCTCCACAGGATAAAAAAATATCAAGTTAAATGACAGCAGCATTTCTGAAACTTTTTCCAGGAAAGAAGCCTTCACATTCACATAAAATTTGACAGATGGTTTATGGGATGAAAGTGCATGGTGTTCATAAGACCTGAATTACAGAATAATGAACCAGCCTTGCAAAAGCAGAGGAGTCACTTTCTTGAAAAGGGGGACGATAACTGCAAAGCCTGTGAGGAAGGAGAGATGAGAATAAACCAAATGTCTGGCAAGGCTCAAATCTTTTGCTGGTGCTGAGTGTTACTAATACATCACTCTGCATCTTCTCTACTGACATCTACATTCAAATTTTTTTTCTTAATTTTTATTTTTCTGCTGTGTCATATGTGGGTCAACTCTGCCCATAGAACATAGCACTGAGATTTAACCGTGAGGACGCCAGGGAGGCTCCCAGCATCTGCATTCAGAAGCACTATATTGTTCAATATTCTTTCCCTGTGAGAAAGAAATTTGTAATTCCAGGGTTTCAGAATGAAAATGGGAGTGAGGCATGCATAAAGTTATCAGATAAAATAGGAGATGCTCATTTTAAGCTGAATCTCAGATAAACAACAGATACATTTTTCATGTAAGTCCCACTTTAGGAGATACAAAAAATTGTTCGTTGTTTATCCAAAATTTAAATGTATTAGGGTATTCTGGGTATTTTTATTTTCTCTTTATACTAAATCTGGTGATACCAGGTATTGGGGAGAGGAGGCTATGCAATATATATTTCAAAGCCTTTATTTGCTTAGAAAGGGAGATTTTTGGGAGAAGATTTAGAATTAGAAACCATGTATATTATTAGGTATAATAATGAGGTATGTTATTGTAAATGCTTTAATGAATTCAATCAGTTAAATTTATTAGTAACCCTGTAAGGTTGGTACTTTTATTTTTTTTAAGATTTTATTGATTTATGCATATAAGACTGGGGTGTAAGCCAGAGGTGTGATGGGGGGCTGGTGGTGAGAGGATTCACCAGAGACAGGGTGGGGAGTAGAACAGGCAGATCTACTGAAATACACTGCAGAGGGGAGCAGCAGGCAAGGCAGGAGAGCTGTGCTGCACCATGTGGTTTGCTCCCTGGCTGGTGGAATTGAACTCAGTGCTGCAGTGGCTGGCAATGCTTGATAATGCTGTCTTTAACCCCTGCACCACCAGAGAGGCCCCATATTGGTACTTGTAATAGTTATTTTGCAGATGGTGAAACTGAAGTAAAACAGCCTATGTAGAAGGCTTGAAGTCACACAAATAGCAAGTGACAGAACTAGAATTCAACCCAGGTGGACTGACATCAGAGCCTGTGCTCTTAATCATTAAATTATTGTCCTTTTTCTGACTTTTCAACCCTGTTCTCCTTATCTCCCTAAACACCCTTTCCTTCGGAAATTTGAGAGTTGGTAAAGGGATGTTGGGCTGACTTAATATCATTTTCAAATGCTCGCTAGTGGGCTAAGGCTGAGGGTTGTGCATTTGTGCTTACCTCTTCTCCTTTCCTGGACAGGTATAATATCCCAGTAAATGTGATAACTTTCATGTCTTTGTAAGTCAAATCTGAGAAATATGTAAATGTGAATGCAGAAAGCAGGGCAGTTACAAGCACATGCTTTGGCAGGAAACAGATCCGGGCTTGAGTCCTTATTGGCCGATGACCCCTTAGGAAAGTCACTTAACTACCGTAATGCTCAGTTTCCACATCTGCAGAATGAGGATCCTTAAAATAGTACTGCTTCATAGTTACTATTTAATAAGCTCATAGATGTAAATCAGTTGGCATAGCACCAGGTACCAAGTATGTGCCAAGAGACTTAAATCATGGGATGACATGCTCTCCAGCAATGACAAGGGCAAAAGGAAAGGCTGTTTTGTCTTTTGTATTTTCATGTGTGTGTGTGTGTGTATATGTGTTTCTATCATGTTTCTGAGATGCTCTATTTGTTAACTCTCTCTCTCTCCCCGCCCCTCCAGGTCCCCGGCCAGTTGTATACATGCAGCATGCCCTATTTGCAGACAATGCTTCCTGGCTCGAGAATTACGCCAATGGCAGTCTTGGATTCCTTCTAGCAGATGCGGGTTATGACGTGTGGATGGGAAACAGTCGCGGGAACACTTGGTCAAGAAGACACAAAACACTCTCAGTGACTGATGAGGAATTCTGGGCCTTTAGGTAACTGTATTTAGGAAAAATCATGAAGGATGTTTTAGACAATCTCTTTAAATAGAATAGGATGGATATTAATAATAGTATATTATAATTGAAGTCATATAGCCCCTTGTAGTTGCCACTAACACCTCAAAGAAGAGCAATAGCTGGAAGCTTTGATTTCTACTGACTCGCCCACCGGCAAATGATAGCATTTTAAAAGATCACTTTAACATCTAATTATATCCAATTCTATACATTATAGTCCTATATACATCCCTTCCTGACCTGAGGGACAGTTCAGGAAAATCCAGTGACCTGCACATGCCCTTATTCAACCAATGTTTATTGAGTGCCTACTAAGTACATTATTCTAGACCCTGAGCATTCAAGAGTCAGCAAAGGTGTTGCTCTCACAAGGCTTGCATTCATTCTAGCAATGCCACTACAAATCTTTTTCTCGTCCCATCAACTTTACAAAGATGATTTGTATCAGCTATGTCTTATTTAGAGAGCCGGCTTATATATAACATGATTTTCCTAAAACTCCAAAATTAGGTCTTTAAATATCTTGTTAATGGGAAAAGGAAAAGAATCTTTTTGTATTCTGACTTTTTCTTAGTAAAAGTGTATGCTACTGTCACCACAATGGGGCTGATGCCCCAAATCAGCTTCCTTTTGCAGGCCTCCTACTGGAAAAGACTATGCATTTCCACCACAGTAATGAAATATTTAACACCTGCTGACAAGTTGAGAGGAAAGGAAGGATAGAACAAATTGTCAGGATCAGAAGATTTGGGCAGGAGCAAACATCGGGAAATATTTTGTGTCATGGGTCCTGGGTTGGCAACCTAGAATTTTTTATAGTAAGGCATCACTCAATTCTCTTATATATTTTTAAAAGATTTATTTTTCTTATTTTTGCACAGAAGATTTGAGGCATAGGCCAGAGATGTGGAGGAAGGGGGACGGTGAAAGGGTTCACCAGAGACCGAGTGGGGAGTAGAACAGGAGGATCTACTGAAGTACACTGCTGAGGGGAGCAGAGGGCGGGACAAGAGAGGTCTGCTGTGCCGTGTGTCAACTCCCTGGCTGGGGATCAAACTCTTGCTGCAGTGGCTGCCAATAGCTTGATAGTGCTGAGACTAAACCCCTTGCACCATCAGGGAGGTCCCCATTCTCTTATATTTAGGGATATCAACCTAGAGATTTCATTACCTGGTCTTTTGATTTTAACAAACAGGCTTCTAGCTTATGGAATACTGTTGTGTAGGCCTTTGGTTCTCCTGGTTTAATGTCAGCTGAAAGGTACAATAGGATTTTGGTATATTTGAACGTAGCTCCATTTGGACAGAACTATTAATGATAGCAACACCTTAATGGATGTCTGTTAATAGTCGGAATCAGGGCCTCCCCAGTGGCACAGCAGTTGAGCGCTGGGCTGCGAAGCTGCCCGCAGCCTCTGCAGCACCAGTTTGATTCCTGGCCCCCGGCAGGGGTCCCACATGGCGCGCAGACCTCTCCTGCTGCCCGCTGCTCCCCTCAGCAGTGTACTTCGGTCCTTCTGCCTGTTCTGCTCCCCGCTCTGGCTCTGGTGAATTCTCTCACCCTTCCGCACTTCTGACTATACCCAGTGTTTGTATAAATAAATAAATAAATCTTAAAAAAAATAGTCGGAATCATTCCTTTCATGCTATCCAACCCTGAGGGCAGCCTGCTATGCAACAGACTCGACCATGTTTCATAGGTGAGGAAACTTGGGCTCAGAGCATCTGGATGACTTATCAAAAGTCACTTAGCTAGTCAATGGTAGAATCATAATTTGCAATTAACCTTGTTTCCAAAGCTGCCTATTAAAGGGCCCTAAAAGTCTTAAAGCTACAAGAGGAGTCTAAAGTAGAGACATGCAGGCAAGGTGAGGAGAGGAAAGTGAAAGATATACCAGAGAAGAGAATAAAATAAGGACTGGTAAGACTGACCTCAGGTAGGATGCTTACGTTTTGAGGTCATGCTTGTTGATAGAAAGCAAAATACACCAATGCAGCAAACAAAATCTATATCAGTCCAGATTTAATTGAATAAGTATACATGCCAAATTAGTGAACAGCACAGAATCCTTTGTGTAAAACTAAGTGCTCTGAGATTTAAACTTGATTGTATTTATCATATCCTGTTTCAATTTGCAGTTTTGATGAAATGGCCAAATATGATCTCCCAGGAATAATAGACTTCATTGTAAGTAAAACTGGTCAGGAGAGGTTGTACTTCGTTGGACATTCACTTGGCACCACGATAGGTATGTTTACGAGGGTCAGAGTTTTACAAGAGTTAACCTTTAAGTTGCAACAGACTAACTGCCAACAACACCCTTAATCCTGTGTGCTGTGCTGGGCCCATAGCTCTGATGCCCTGAGTAACTGTGAATTCCAGAATTTCAGAGACCGTGAGTAGGGCACTTTCCTCCACTTACGCTCACAGCACCAATTTGTATAATGGTGATATAATTTCTCAGGAGTAACCTGTGCCCAAAACCCAAAGAAGTGTTTCCAAAGAGTAAGTTTCTACATCTCCTCTGAACTGAAAAAGTAAGACTTAATGTCATGAAATCTGTCTTGAGAATGGTATATATGCCTCAATCATATCTTTCTCAAAATCCACATGATACTTAAAAAAATAAACATTTTTTATAGAAGGAGGGGCTTATACTTTTATATGAGCAAATTGAAAAATACAATAATGTTTTGTGAGTTGGAATACTAAAGTTACTATAATAAATCAACTGATTTTATTTATTTAGCATGTGATTCAATATTTAAAGAACAGCAATGCAATTTTAGCATTTTGAAGGCTAAAACCCTATTCTTTGAAAATGTACTTCTTAATAGTTTCCTGGACTCTTTTGGAAAGAAATCCTTAATCTAGCTCCAAAAAAAAAAGAGATAAAGAGGCTCATACTCTTAGAAATGTGAATACTTTGGTTTGGATGAAATTTCAGAAGACAATAATTATTCTTACAATGATGTCATTATCACTTACCATCAATAGCAGATATATATTTATCAGTACTTTATGTTTGTAGGCAGCTTACAATCTTAGAACATGCAAGGAGCCTCTGCTATGGCCATGCACACATGTGCGCGCACGCGCACACACACACACACACACACACGCAGTGGAAGGGGTCCCAGAAGACAACTCTGGGAACCTAAATGCACAGATATTCTAAGCTGCTATTCCTTTGTGGTTCTGGGCTCTGCCTCATCCTTACAAGATAGAAATGGGTACAGTGTTATTGCTGGAAGATGACAGTGAATGGAGACACCTGGTCCTTACTAAGACTGCTGTGGAACAAGGGAGTGTCCTTCCCATTTAGGAGCAGGGAAGATTTTGAGGGGTTGGTAAATATCAAGTGAAGTCCTGGGAGCAATGAAATCTCATTCTGCTACGAGGAAGTTATTCTATTATGGAATAACTGGAAGATAGTACAAAAGAATTAACTGTTTCACCTCCCACAAGCTGATTCTTCATTCTGGAAACTCCATGGCTGAGTGTGGCATCTCCATGTTGGGGGTGACATTGCGAGCATATTTGGCAAAGGAGCTTGCCCAGCTTACCTAGCAGGAGTGGTCACTTCAGCACCTTACCCCTCACTTCCACAGTCCAGTTAAATTATCCAGAGTAAGAGAACAATGGAAAATTGAGAGTAGAGAGGGTTTCCAATCCATCCCAAAATCATTGCAAAAGAAGAATAAAAGTGACAAAGCTAAGTTTCACTTCTGTTAGTAGAAACATTGCCTAAGTTTTTACAATTTTTACAAGATTGTCTTGTTTCCTATTCTCTCAGGGTTTGTAGCCTTTTCCACCATGCCTGAACTGGCACAAAGAATCAAAATGAATTTTGTCTTGAGTCCTGTGGTCTCATTCAAATATCCCACGGGTATTTTTACCAGTTTTTTTCTACTTCCAAATTCCATAATCAAGGTAGGCTTTTCCTTTTG
This sequence comes from Talpa occidentalis, assembly GCF_014898055.3. NCBI lineage: Eukaryota > Metazoa > Chordata > Mammalia > Eulipotyphla > Talpidae > Talpa > Talpa occidentalis. Next base: position 62,015,481 of record NW_023605194.1, read on the forward strand.
TCAAAATGTATCCAAGGATCTCATATTAGATCACAGGTTCTTATTATTTCAAAATATATTCTGAACTAAAGGTAGAAAATTTAGACGAAATTTCCAGAAGCGAGATTCTGTGCTTAAGTGTATGCAGGGGCTGTGTGTCCATTTGGTGCATGTTTGTACCAGAGTTTACAGTTTCCACGGGCAATTTACACCACTCAGTCTTGAACAGCACTGAATATTTATAAAGAATTATTCACTGAGCTAAATGTTATATCTGTGAGGGTTTACTCACAAGTTTTCTTATTCCAGTGAGCAGGTCAGTGAATTCACAATGCCCAAGTGGAAGACATTTTTCAAATGATATGTTATGAATTTGATGTTAGCTAAGACTGATTAATAAACCCTTCCCAAGTGGAAATGTGTTCTAATTTACTAAAGTTAATATTCCACAGCCTGCATATTTACTACTCAATTATTTATTCAAATACTTATTATTTTCCAAACATAGGGAAAGTATTTTGATTACTAACTGTAGATTTGGGATTTTATTCATTAAAAGTATTTTTTTTCTGTTTGCCTTTTGTTTTTCTAAAAAGGTCACTGCCACAGTAAACTGTATTTTACCAAAATTACCCTTTAAATTTGTGGTCAAGAGTAAAATATATTTGGGGCAAAATGAAGTCAAGGAGACCCCTGTGACCTACTGTGGTTTGGGTATCACAATAATTCATAAGCAAAGTAAGCCCTCGCTTGGCTTGGAGTAGTAGAAATAGAAAAAAATACATTTATTTAGCACAAGGAAGAATTTGCAATGATTGATTCGATAGGATTGACTGAGTAATAATGGTTGTATTGTATTGTTGACTATAAGCTCAAAAGATGTAACTTCCTTTTTGTATGGTTGACAGTTTGAATTCAAAGTGCATTATATTGGTTAATTTTGGATATGTTCTACATTTGAGCAGAGTTGAGTAGATACACTAGCTAAATTAAATTTAGATATAGGCACATCTATCTCTAGATAGACCAGTTTCGCATTTGTATTGCTCTGTCTGCAGAGCACATATCATCCCTGGCTTAGTGCATTTTCATATCCCGATTGCCAAATTTTCTACTTCCTTTGCTCTCATTTTTGACCCTTCCTGGCATTCATCACATCTGCTGACCCTAGAAACTCCAGGTGTCTCACCAAAGATCCCTACCATGCTTATAAGTACTAAAAGTTTTAGCCTTGCAGCCTTCTATGACATCATCATCTATTTTTTTCTGTCCAGTGGCACCTGCAGTACACCATTCCCTGCTCTCCAGCATAACAGTTGGCTAACTCTGGGCACATGGTTAATAGGCATAGCTTTTTCTTCCTAATAAAGGTAACATTTGATCTTGAGGGGAAACTGTTCCACCTTTCTTACCAATTAATGAGAAATAAAAAAAAATGGCAATCTCCAGTTACATAGAATGCAGGGGAACTTCACCATGGAGAAGTGAATTTAGAGGATCCTTACTATGGTCTCCTTGTAAATCATATCTGAGGATCTCCCCTAGATGGAGATGACTCTTTCCCTCAGTGACTTGGGTTATTGACCAAAGCAACAAATGCAAATACAAATTTCTCAATAATCCTTATTCCTGGGAGGAAGGGATATCAAGAAGTCTGAAAGTGGTTCTTGAAAAGATAATTTTTTTTTTTTTTGCAGAGTACATTTGGTACCAAAGGTTTCTTTTTAGAAGATAAGTCAACAAAATTATCTTCCATCAAATTATGCAACAATAAGATACTCTGGGTGATATGTAGTGAATTTATGTCCTTATGGGCTGGATCCAACAAGAAAAACATGAATATGGTATGTATAAAGATTTGGGGTCATTTGATGCAAAAACAGTTTTGCATGCTTGCAATCAACTAACATTTGCCACAGTTACTTTGAATTTACAATTGATACAAAGTATTAAAAATAAAATCTTAGAAAAGCAAAGAAGCACACATAAACATTAAACTTATTTCTTGTGTTTCCTTTTTTTAAAAAAAATTATTTATTTATGCACACAAGAGCTGGGGTACAGGCCAGGGATGCGGGGGCTGAGAGGACTCACCAGAGACAAAGTGGGGAACAGAACAGGCAGAGTGACTGAAATACACTGCTGAGGGGAACAGCAGGAGAGACAGGAGAGGTCTGCTGCACCCTATGGGTTTCTCCTTGGCCGGCCGGGGATTGAACTCGTGTTGCAGAGGCTGTGGATTGCTTCATAATGCGGTGCTTAACCCCTTGCGCCACCAGGGAGGCTCTTTCTTGTGTTTCTTCATTGGTTGGGTGGTTTTGGCCTCAAATAAAATTTACCACTTAACTTAGAAAATATGAGGCAAATTTGAATGGAGATGTAATCTCTTTCCTAGGTGGAGTGGCAATTTTGCTTCACCAGCTCTTCGTTTCCAGGGATTGAATTGAAGGAGAGGGAGAGGGAAGAAAAAGCAAGACCTCTAGGAGGGAAAGGTAGAGTAGAAAGGGGAGGGACAGGGGCAGGGAAAGAGAGGAAGAAGAAGTTTACATTTGCAGACTTCTGTGGTTGAGTAGCTATCTCTGCCACATCCCAGTTGGTATCCAATGAGACTGTTACTGGAAGCTATTCCCAAAGGTTTTTCTCCACCAGCTGACACCACCCCTGTTCTTTACAAGTCTACCATTGTTCAAAGCCTATTTCAAAAGTAAAGATTTTTCATAATTTCCTTGGCCAGTTTCATTATATTTAAGGCATGGATTTATGATTATTATTATATCTCTATATTTTTGTCAGTAAAATGCTTATAAAATTGAACTGTAGTGCATATGCAAGTTGTTAGTATGATTTTTAGCGTGTTCATTGAGTAGATGAAAACAGAAATTCAGGAATGTTAACTAACTCACTTGCCCTAAGTCACAAAGCTTATACTTAACAAAATTAGAGCCTAAAATGCAGGTTTGCTGACCTTCTCCATGACGGTGCAGGTGCACACACCCCTCCGCTGACACATGCTCCTTCCTGGTTGCTTTGCTCCATAATATAGTGTCTATTGTCACTTCCACTTCCAATTAAGCAAGTCATCCCACACCTTCAGAGCAGGTGCAGGCTTGCTCTCAAGCAATGCATGCCACCGGTTACCAAGGCTCACTCACCCTCCAGTGTCTCACATGAATTCATGCTTGTCTATCTGATTCTGTCTCTCCATTTTCAACACCCCTCTGTTCATTTTATTTCTTGGTGTAAGTTCTCTGCCTCTGAAAGGCAGAGTCCATTGCACAGTGATCGTCATTGTAACATGTTTTATTTTCCTGCAGAGTCGAATGGATGTGTACATGTCACATGCTCCCACTGGATCATCGATACAGAACATTCTGCATATAAAGCAGGTTGTATCTTGGTCATAGGAAACCACTGGAATCCTCATTTTCATTATAGGTGAAAAGGCACATTAGACAGATTTGCAGCTGGCTTCTGTTTTGTCCTCATCACCATCTTTATGCTTTTATTTCCCTGAACTTTAAGAAAAAGTAAGAGGTCTAGTGCAAACTAAGGAAGAGACATAAATAAATGTCATCTTAAGTCAGAACTTGTAAATTAGTATGTGAGTTGAAGCAAGAGGTGTATTGGGAAAACCTCAGGGGAGCCGAGGCTTTCACAGAAAGAAAAATCTGTAAGATATGACTTCCCCCTAAAAAGCCTTTGTTTTCTATCAGTTTTTCCTCCAAGCCAAGGGAGACCACTGCTTCCCTCTCTTTTGAACTGTTTTTCATAGTAGTAGTGAGGTTTTTTAAATCCTTCTGTTGAACCAGAAGGCTTATTTTCTTCTCAGTGTATAGTGGTTTTCCAAGATTAGCTATTATTCAGTCACGATTCTCACTCTGAATACTCTTTTTTCTAAAATCATTTGTTTTAGCTTTACCGATCTGATGAATTCAGAGCTTATGACTGGGGAAGTGAAGCCGAGAACATGCTTCACTACAATCAGGTGAGTCACTCAGTATGATGCCCGAAGGTTGGTGTTGAGAAATTATAAGAAATAAAAAAATGAGAAGAGTCCCACCTGGCAGTTGTGCACCCCATTTGCATTGATACAATTTTTTTTTAAATGCCCAATTTTATTCTGTAATCATTGCAGAAAATTCAGAAACAAAAGAAGCATATATTTGAGCGTTACGAAAAATAGTAAATAGGCTTATTTTGACGATCATTTCACAATGCATACAAATATCCAATGATTTTATGGTTGTACACATGAAACTAAAACAACATTTTAGTTTCTTAATTATATCAATTATACTTCAATTTAAAAGAAGAATTTTAAAAAGAAACAAAAGAATGAACTCTTCCACCCAGAGTTAACTAGATGTGTCAATATTTTGTTGAATTTAACCCAATCTTTTCTATATCATATTACTTTATTTAATCTTTAATCTTATTTTTTAAATTTGTAGTTATAGCAAGACATAGCCTATGTTGTTGAAGTCCTTTCTAACATAATCCACAATAGATGCATGATAATAAAAATCATTATATAAAAATTTTTAGACAATGTAAATGAATTCACATTTTTGCATCAACAGAAAAAAAATATTCTTATGAAAGTTGAGTATTATCTACCCATGAAGGCTTGACTTTTAAGACATCTATTCTCCTCTAACTTTACACACCCAAATCTGTAGACTCCTCTACTATTATCAATCATGTTGCCACCTTTTTTTTTCTCAGAGTTAGGGACAGGATTTCTCGGTATTTGCTCAGAACACTAAATTAAACCTTCTATTGTTCTCCTTGATTGATAAATTTAAGGTGATGAATACAAATGTGAATCAATGAAATTGTTTCTGAGAATGAAAACAGTTAATCAGATCAGCCAATTTCTCAGGAATAGATTAAATTGTTAATGAAATGCTGCTGATAGTCTTTAAGACAAATATAGGAGCTAAAATGTGTACATTTGTATTATTTTTAAAATCAGTTTGATAAAGGTATAATTGACATACAATAAAATTCACTAATTTTGTGTATTCAATTTAATGAGCTTTGACAAATATGTTCATTTATATAAAAACATCAAAATGAAGATATTACCCACAAAAGTGGGTAATATTCTATTACCCACAAAAGTTTTTATTCTACTCCTCAGATTACATATATTTACAAATGCTTAGAAAAGGTTCAGAAAAAAATAAACAACAAATGTAAAGTGGTTATTTCAGAAAGCCAAAGAAAGGAGGAGGGGAGTGGACAGACATGAAGGAGTAAATGAGGGTCTCATTTTGGATTTTTACATATTTTCTTATTTATATACTTTTTCCTACCCACCCTCCTTCTTTCCTTGGTTTTAATGAACAGGTTATACTTTTATATTGTTTACATTTACAAGAAAATGGAACAAAAGAGCTCTCACACATAATAATATTATAGCTCTCTTTTCTAATATTTTGAAGAATAATTGACAAAATTGTCAGATATTTAAAATGCACAATATGATGACTAAAATATATAGCAGTTCTTAGAATTTGCTGATCCAGGCCTACCATGTTTTGTTTTTTAAGTCATTTGGAGTCAATTTTTTTTTTAAGATTTATTAATTTTTTTATACAAGAACTGGGGTACAGGCCATAGGCGCAGGCAGTGGTGGGGTGGGGGGTTAGAGGATTCACCAGAGACAGAGTGGGGAGCAGAACAGGCAGACTGACTGAAATACACTGCTGAGAGGAGCAGTGGGTGAGTCAGGAGAGGTCTGCCTCGTCATGTGGGTTTCTCCTGGGTCTCCTGGGAATCAAACCCTCACTGCAGAGGCTGTGGACAGCTCTCCAGCACTGCGCTCAACCCGCTGTGCCACCAGGGAGGCCCCATTTGGAGTCAATTTTTATTACATTCTAGCCTCAGCAATTTGCCCTCTCCTAAAGTTTCCAACATAATCTCTGTTCTCACTCTATATTTTATTGCGAATCAGACAATTCAACCATGTAAGATCCATGAGGGTAGGGATTTCTTTGTTTTGCTTGCCAATGTTTCTCACCTGAAAGATTCCTGGTCCTTTAATACTTACTTGTTGCATGAGTGTGAGTGAAATTTCTCAACTTCACTTTTTTCTACTTAAATTATCTCTGTCATCTTGATTCTCATTTTCTCTCTCAGAACATGAAAGTCCTTTTATATTCAATTTAGTCTGGTCTATACCCTTGACCCCATCTCTTTTCATCTCCTTTTCCTCTTGACTACTTTATTTTCTGAAATGAACTCCTTAAGAAAAACAAACAAAAACCTTCCTTCAACCTATGATCATTCCTTGACTTTGTTTTATCAACAATTTTCAATATTTGAAAGAGCTGAATAGCTCCACTTCTTCCTCTCTCCCACTACTCCCCAACACTGGCAAATGTAGTTTTGTTCTTCTTCATTTGTTTAAAACAGTCACTCTCTTTAAAGTCACCTATGACTTTTAGTTGCCAAATACAATTGCCTACCTTCACCTTCAGAATATTTTTTTTAAAGATTTATTTATTTGGCCTCCCTGGTGGCGCAGCGGTTGAGCTCTGGGTTGCGAAGCTGCCCGCAACCTCTGCAGCGCCAGTTCGATCCCCGGCCTCTGGGCAAGAGTCCCACATGGCGCGCAGACCTCTCCTGCTGCCCGCTGCTCCCCCCAGCAGTGTACTTCGTCACTCTGCCTGTTCTCTCCGCTCTGGCTCTGGTGAATTCTCTTACCCTCCTGCGCCTCAGACTGTACCCAATGCTTGTATAAATAAATAAATAAATCTTAAAAAAAAAAAAAAAAAAGAAATGGTGGGATCACCATAAATCCTTATTTAAAAAAAAAAAGATTTATTTATTTATTTATACAAGCACTGGGTATAGTCAGAAGCGCGGGAGGGTGAGAGAATTCACCAGAGCCAGAGCGGGGAACAGAACAGATAGAAAGATTGAAGTACACTGCTGAGGGGAGCAGCGGACACGGCAGGAGAGGTCTGCGTGCCATGTGGGACCCTCGCCCTGCGGCCGGGGATTGAACCCGCACTGCAGAGGCTGTGGGCAGCTTCACAGCCCGGAGTTCAACCGCTGCACCACCAGGGAGGCCCACCTTCAGAATGTTTTATGTAGTTACCATAGACTCCTTGAAACTCATTCCCCTAAACTGGACTTCCATGACGTAGAGATGTCTGACTTTTTGTATCCCTTTTTGGTTGTTCTTTTTGTCCTTTACACTGGCTACTCTTTTGCTTCCAGTACTCTCAAACTGTCATCATTCTCACTAGATTCTTACTAACTAGTCCCTTTCCTCCTTAGAGAATTTAGCCATGTCTATAGCATCAATTACTTCCTCTATGAGCCATCCACACTGTTTGTCTAGATTTTTTTCTTCACCTACTTTGAACCTACTCCTTTTTAAAGTCATCCCATAAACTGATGTCCATACAGTCATCCCAAGATGGGTTTCTGAGGAATGACCCTAACTTGTCCCCAAAACTTCTAAAGTATGTCTAAATACCTTGAATGCCTACCTCCAATTTTATATCCTACTGTATCACTCCACATAACTTGTTTTCTGGGTACACTGGACACCTTGCCCCCTGATCATGGTATCTGTGCTCTTCCTGCTTGTTAAGAAGCCCTCATCACTGTCTGTTAAAATACAATCACCCCACAGGATTAATTTCAAATGACCCCTCTTTATGTGAAGACCTCAGTTGGAAATAACTTCTTTGTTTTCACTTACCCAACTTTGTATACAAGTACTTAACTATCTCATTTGCTGCCTTCTTTGCAAAATCCTTGAAAATAGGAAGCATTACTCATTTTCTCCCTGTTTCCTTGGTACCAAACAGAACTATGGTCAAAGAAGATGCTCATTTAGTAGTTTCTATTTATTCTGAATTCAGTTGTTGCTATGAAGACCTTCCTTTCACGAATGACCTTTCTTTCTTTTCCATAGAGCCAACCCCCACTGTATGACTTGACTGCCATGAAAGTACCCACTGCTGTGTGGGTTGGTGGACACGATGTACTTGTAACACTCCGGGATGTGGCCAGGGTCCTCCCCCAAATCAGAAATCTACGTTACTTTGACCTGTTGCCAGAGTGGAATCATTTTGATTTCATCTGGGGCCTGGACGCTGCACAACGGGTGTATAGTAAAATCATAGATTTGATGAAGGCATATGCCTAATGTAAGATATCTACTTGTCAGTAAAAAGTTGCTTCCAAGCTGATAAGAGGTTTCAGGAAAATATCAAGGTCTGCATCCTCCACTTATTATTGCTTCTTTATCACAGCATGCCAACTAGGAATTATTGCAATTGTGCTGCTCTTTCTCTAAGAAATGCCCACTTCTGAAATCCTAGACTCCTTCCATCTGTCAGTGCCAGAGTCTCTTTTTTCATCCAGGATGATCTAGCAAACTATTCTCTGCTAACAGTACTGTTAGGAAAATAGTTAAAAGAGGATTTTTTCCCTTTCTCATTTTAAGCTTATTAGTGGCTTCATGCAAACAATACCTGCTTCCCACTCTCTTAGTCAAAAGTTAGAACATTAACATAGGAGTGCTAGTCTAGCAAAAAGACCTTATAAATGCAGTCATCTGGGAATATATTTTGGGTGCCTGTGATCTTGTGGCTTATTTGAAATCACAATGAGAGCAATAGTCATTTTGATCATCTATAAATAAAACATAAAATAAGTCCTGGCCCACATCAAACTAGAAAAAAACAGCAGAATGGAAAACTAACTTAAGTATTGTGTTCCAAATCAAAAAGAAAAATATAAAATTAAGGATGATTAAGATAAGCTAAATTACTAATTATTAAAAGTTTTTACTTTAGGCCACTATCTCTGATAAAGGCTCAATTATTAAAACTTTGTGAGAACAGTATTGGACATTGGCACTAGGCAACAGTTTTAGTTTTAGGTTATTACACATAAGAAATAATTTCTTTTTATCTTGTTCTAAAGATAAACTAAACTGATCAGTCATTGTGTTTTCATTACCAAACCAGAATCTATACTAGTGTATGCAAACCCAAGTAACATGTAGAATAGCTTATGTAAATATAATTTAGAATCAACAAGAGAGGCACAGTGAATATTCAAAATTTTATATTATTTCAATTTCTAAATGATGCAGACCTTGATTCTAAGATTTAGTACAGAGTTCCAAGAAGTAGCATGAAGTTTTAATGTCAGTTATCGTATTTTTCAAATGGTGTGAACTTGGAAACTTCCCTTACCTTCTATGAAGATGTAACTAATAAAAAACTGTGTATGGTCCTTAAAGAATCATCAATATATGATACACATAAATACTTTCAACAGTTTTTTCAACTTAAAGCAGCTAATGTAAATAAGTTCACTAGTATTTACAGGTAGGACCAGTCTTTTGGATGTTGGTTGGATACCACATAATTATTTTTCAATAAATAATCCATAATTCATCATTTTAGCTTTTAGTTTTAGTGTCTTTAAAATGGAATGAGAATTTTAAAACACCTGGAGGGCAATTTTAATTGTCAATGCTTCTATCTATGCCTTTATAGATTTTATTTGGCAAAAATTTGAATAATTTTATCACATTCTATAGTAACTTTAATAGAACTTTTCCAAGAAGTATAATGTATTTTTCATATAAGCAATGCATACTTTTTTAATTCACATTTGATCAAATTGACCATAATTTAATTGATATGATGCACAAAATAGGCATAAATATGTCTGAGAACAAACATCCAACTCTTTGCAAGCATACAACTCAATAAGAAGGAACAAAAAGATGTGACTGTACTAGATTAACCCATTGCTTATGAACATTTAAGAGGCATTTGATCTCACTTTTATATGTTTACAGATAGAAAAGGAGGGCATTGGTTAATGTCAGAATATGGTAAAGTGGAGGTTAGGTAAGAGAATTCCCTTGGGATTTGTCTTAGTATCGTTTCAGCAGTGTCTTGTAAACAATAATTGTGAATAACTCAGTGGCTCATAGTAGCAAACATTTACATTCATACTCGCAGAACATCAGTTCGTCTGGACTCACTCTGCTTTAAAGCTGAAGACAGCTGAGATTGGCTTAAAGCTGTGGATTAGGTCTATATTTCTCCACATGTCTCATCAATCTGGAGCTAGCAATATCAGGGTTTAACTTCTTTACTTGACAAATCCCAAGAGCAAAAGAGGGCCAGCTAAATCACACCAACATATTTAAAAACTGCAATTTGCTTCATAATTGCTAACATGTCTTTGGTTAATGCACATGACATCACTAAGCCTGATCTCAGTGGGGTGAGGTGTTTTGATTCACCTGCAGTGAGACACTGCAGATCATATTTAAAAAAACGTGGATAGAAAATGCTATCATATGGTGTGCAGAACTAGAGAAAATAATCCATCCTACTACAAAATTCTTCACAAAAGAGAATAGGGAATACAACAAAAAGTAAGTCCCTTCCTTCCTGATTGCACAGTCTTCTATTTAAACCACTGACTGCAGGCCCCCTGGTGGTGCAGGCGGTTGAGCACCGCGCTGTGAAGCTGTCCGCAGCCTCTGCAGCACCGTTTCAATCCAAGCTGGCCAGCGAGGGTCCTACATGGCACACAGACACTATCCTGTCTCCCCCGCTGCTCCCCTCATATTTCATCAGTCTGCCTGTTCTGTTCCCCACTCTGTCTCTGGTGAATCCTCTCACCCTCCGGCACATCTGGCCTGTACCCCAGTTCTTGTATAAATAAAAAACAAACAAATAATAAATAAATAATAAAAAAGACCACTGACTGCTATCCATGTTTTTGTGTATCTTTCTATAACTACAAACGTGCACCGTGCATATTCAAATGGATCCAGACATTCTCAGGTGTTTTTTTTAACCTGCATATATTGTACTATATATACTTTTCAATATCTTCCTTTATTTGCTTAACATATCTTGGAGACCATTCCCTATCAATGCATATGAACTGTTATTAAGGCTAGATGGAAGTCCATTATTGACAGAGATTTGGATGGATTAAGATCTTTTTATAATTCTACACAATGCTGCAAAGAATATTGTACCATTATTATTTTAGACTTTATAAAATATCATTTATGTTTACAGGATAAATATATTTGAACCAAAATTGTTGGTTCAAAGAGTATGTAGAATTTCTATTTGGGATGAAAATATTTTTAACTCTGTTGGGTGACAGGAAAATCTCACCTCTGACAGTCTTCTGTGTGAAACCTGCACCATCTTAAAAATTTCCTGGATGTGTACACACAGAAAGAGTATGTCTACTATGTTCATACTAGAGATCATTAATAAGAACAACTTTTATATAATATCCACAAACAGATTAAGTTTTCCTGTAGAAGGGTCAGATAGAGTTTTTTGTTCTCCCTAAATTAGACACAATGCCTGTGATGTCACATCTCCTCTAAGAGTTAAAATTGTGCCTTTTCCAAAAAAGGAGAAATGGGGGGAAAGTGACAATATCTCCAGAGAATACAAAGGAAATGCCTGGTAGTTCTTTAAGCCATTGACTCTATGGTCTCAAGGATAATGTAATCAGCACCTATGCTTTTACCTTAATGCATGTTGCAATTTATGTAGAGGTTTTCATTTGAAAATTATGAATACAACTCTATTAATGTAGAGTTGCTATAAAGCTAATTCTCCTAATTCATACCTGGAATAATTACAAATGCATTAACTCTAGATTTACACTCTCAAAGATTTTGAGCTTTGTTTTCCAAAAATCTCCCATATCATAATTTCTTCTTTAGTTGTGTTATTCTTTCCCCGAGTAGAGAAGATGACCACATCCTTCAGCCTCAGGTATTCTCAGCCTGCCTATAACAGGTGCTCAAAAAATTATTTATTAACAGAATAGAAGTATAGAAGGACAAAAATCAATCACTAAATGATTCTGACTGTTAAAAGGTTTAATGACTTCTAAGTAAAATGACTTCAGTAACAGAAAATCCATTAGTTTCAATAATTTTCCAATGCCACTATCTTAAAGAAGACATGAATATTCAGAGAGATGTAGAACAGATTTCTTTTTCCAGTTAATTGCACTCATCTGTTATTTATATTTAGAGGCATAATTGCATGGGGTCACCTGCAGGTCTTTGGAGCAATGATAAGGTGGGCAAAAATAAGTAAATTGTTACCCTATTTGACATTCAAATCTAATTAAGTTACAGTTTTTAGTCTATAGCATTGGATATGGAAAAGTTGGAAACTTCAAAGAATTGAGATTCTTTTACAGTCCTATTCAGACACTTCTCTTTTTAGTTACATGGGCTGCCATGCAATGGAAAGGCTATGAATTTGGGAGAATAGGCAACTTCTTTGTGAAAGTTTCTTGACTATGGGCTTGATGTAGATGCTCCTATTCCTTCAAGAATTTCACATTAGAAATCCAGGGACTTCTTCTAAGATCTTCCAGAGAAAATTATCTTCCAGGAAGTTTAACCCTAGCTATAGGGTAAGTGTGTTCTTGGACCTATAATAGAAAACATGGATAAAATCAGCTTCACTGAAGAAGAAATCAATGGCAGAGCTTCTATGGATTGATTACATCCTGTAATCATGGGAAGGCTCCATTGTTTAGCATGTAATAGCTTCTTTAAAGGCTTATTTTTTTCTGAAGTGTTTGAATATTCCATATAAATATGAAAGATGGGAGTGTGGTGAGAGTTTAAGCTAGAGATGGAAACAGAGATCACACTAGGTAGTAAGTGTTCAAGGTTTTCTTCCTCCATTCTAAGAATAGGAAATTACCAAAAGATATGATCTAAGGAAAATGCAATCACTGTATTTTGAAGATTATTCTAACTGTTGGATGAATTAGAAGGGACTACAAGGGAGTCTGTGAAATGTGTCGTCCTTGCCAAGTCTCCTGATTCAGGCTGCTTCCTCCTACAGTGTGCTCCAAAGAGATAATCCCGGATAATGTGGAGACAAGTATGTAAAAATAAATACTCAACTTCATTAATCAGCAAAATTCAAATAGATACCATATTGAGATATCACCTCACACCTGTTAGGATGACTAGCATGAACATAAATAAAAGACAACATGTGTTGACAAGAAGGTAGAGAAGTTGGAACACGTGTACACTATTAATGGGAATACAAAAGGGTATAGCTGCTATGGAAAGCAGCATGGAGAGTCCTCAAAAAGTTAAAAATAGAACTACTATATAATCCTGCAACTCTATTTCTGAGTATTGATTCAAAAGAACTGAAATGAGGATATTGAAAAGATATCAGCACTCTTATTCATTTCCATGCTATTCACAATAATCACTATATAAAGATAACCTGAATGTAACAGATGAATGCATTAAAAAATTACACGCACAAACACATGCAATGGAATATTGCTCAGCTTCTAAAAAGAAAGAAATTAGGGCCTCCCCGGTGGCGCAGAAGTTAACCGCTGGGCTGCAAAGCTGCCCGCAGCCTCTGTAGCTCCAGTTTGATCCCAGGCCACCGGCGAGGGTCCGGCATGGCGTGCAGACCTCTCCTGCCACACCCGCTGCTCCCCTCAGCACTGTACTTCATCAGTCTGCCTGTTCTGCTCCCTGCTCTGGCTCTGGTGAATTCTTTCACCCTCCCGCGCTTCTGACTGTACCCAGTGCTTGTATAAATAAATAAATAAATCTTTAAAAAAAAAAAAAGGAAAGAAATTATATTCAGGAATGTGGATAAAACATTATTATGAATGAAATAAGCTAGTCAGAAGGCCAAATAACCTATGGTTACACTTCCAGAGATTTCTAAAATAGCCAAGCTCACAGAAACTGAGAATGGAATGATGGTTTCCAGGAGCTGTTAAGGGCCACAGGGAGTTGTTAATCAACAGCTTCATTCAGTCCAAAGTAAGTCCAAATATATTCTGTACAACTTTGTGCCAAAAGATAAGAAAATATATTGTACTTTAAATTCTGTTAAGAGGGTATATCTCTTTTTGAGTGATCTCACTACAATAAAAAATTATCAAGCTATACCTTTATGTGTGCATTTTTTCTGTTATGTCTATTATATTTCAGTAAAAATTAATGTATTTTGAAAACTCCATTTTTTTCCATTCTAAATCAGTAACCTTAAAATTCCAAAAGAAGGGCCTCCCCGGTGGCGTAGCGGTTGAGCGCTGGGTTGCGAAGCTGCCCGCGGCCTCTGCAATGCTGGTTCTATCCCCGGCTGCTCCCCGGCCACATGGCGCACAGACCTCTCCTGCCACCTGCTGCTCCCCTCAGTAGTGTACTTCGGTCCTTCTGCCTGCTCTGCTCCCCCATCTGGCTCTGGTGAATTCTCTCACCCTCCCGTGCTTCTGACTGTACCCAGTGCATGTATAAACAAAACAAACAAATAAAATAAATAAATAAATAAATAAATAAATAAATAACATGCCTCTATAAAAATAAATTCCAAAAGAAAACAACACCCAACTCTTGCCAGTACCACTACTTTTTTACTCTAGATTTGTATATGGTAACAAATAGATTGTGTAATCACTTACTCTTTCTTAAGACTTCTACATAAAATAGCACACTTAAAACTTGTAATCCTAAGAGATAGCACTATGGTCATAACAGATGAGAAAACTGAATACAAAGAAAAGTTAGAAATGAAGGCCAAATTTGCCTACATTGCACAAGGTGTTATGATTTTCAACTAGGAAATCTGAAACACTAAAACCTACTTTGTAACGTATATATGCATATATGTGCCCAAAAGTATAAAAATGACAATGGACACAATGGCAAAGGTCCTATTTGTTATTACCTTAGACCAAAATTACTTAGAAAATTAAAGAAGGAGATAGGAAATTTGTTGTTGCTGTTTCACAAAATTTAAATATCAATTTGAGAATAGTGGATAAAACTGCTATCTGATCCAACTATCCCACTTCTGGTTGTACATCCGAAGGATTTATGATTATTGTCTCAAAGAGATATTTGCACTCCCAGGTTCACTGCAACACTATTAACAATAGCCAAGACATAGAAACAACATAAGTGCCTGTCAAAAGATCAATGGATGAATGGGTAATAAAAGTGTGGTACACATTTGCCTTGGACCTTGAGGACACTTTCCTAAATGAAATAAGTTAGAGAGACAGAAAAATACTGCATGATCACTTATGTGGAATCTAAAAATATCAAATTAATAGAAACAGAGAGTAGAATTGTGATTTTCAGGAGACAAGGGTGGGGAAAAAAGGTCAAAGGGCACAGGTTTTAGTCACAAGATGAGCACATTCTGAAGATTTAATGTACAGCAAGGTTAACAATTTTGTGCAATGGACTTATAAATTGTTATCAGAGAAGAGTTTTAATGTTCTCATCAAAGCAACAAAATAGTAATTATGTGAGGTGAACAATACGTTAGATCAATTATAACATTTTTCACTATTTTGCCTGAAATACTCCAAATTTGCATAGAGTCTAGTAATCCTTCACTTCTGAGGAATATGGCTACATAGTTTGTAGAAAAAAAAAAAGTGTGGAAAATTTGATAATGCTTCCCTTTTTTCCCCTTACATTTATATAAATCAGCCCTCGCATTCACAGCCCTGTAGCAGCCTTACTAAGTTACTATAGTTTCTCAAGCTTAAATATCTCTGGGTTTTTTTTTTTTTTTTCTAGAATAAGGTAAATTAATTTCAATCAAATACATTTATGTCAAATATAGATTATGACTCTTTGAACATCAGTGAATTTCTTTCAACAGTATTATCAGTTTTAAAGAGGTGAAACCTGACTAAATAACCTTTTGGATAATCCTTCCAAGAGAAGGAAGAAATTGACCAGGACCTTGTTCAGTTTGAACACACCCCATTCTCTTCCCTTTGGAAGTTCATCCATAATTTCCAAGGTCTGGCCAAAACACCACTATTCTTTTTTTTTTTTTAAAGATTTATTTATTTTTTTATTTATACAAGCACTGGGTATAGTCAGAAGCACAGGAGGGTGAGGGAATTCACCAGAGCCAGAGTGGGGAACAGAAGAGGCAGACTGACTGAAATACACTGCTGAGGGGAGCAGTGGGCGACAGGAGAGGTCTGTTGCTCCATGTGGGACCCTTGCAGTGGGCCGGGGTCAAACGGGCACTGCAGAGGCTGCAGGCAGCTTCGCAGCCCAGCGCTCAAGTGCTGAGCCACCAAGGGAGGCCCAAAGCACCACTATTCTTGAAAAGTTTTCCCCAAATTTCATGTCTCAGAATTACTTCCTCCTCTAAGTGACTTTTCGTTCTGCTCCAGAATTTCTTCTTGAAGAGTTTTACATAAATCTATCTCCCTAATTATTGTAAATTAGCTTGAGAACAGGATCTATGTCTTCCTTATCTTTTAACTTTTTAGTTGTTTTCATTTTGAAATTATATAGGTTGACAGGAAATTGAAAAAATAGTATAGAGAGATATCATGTACTCTACTCAATTTCCCCCCAAGGTAATATCTTACATAATTAGAGTTTACATAAAACCATGAAATTGACTTTGGTACAATCCACAGAACTTATTCAGATTTCACAATTTTACATGCACTTATGTGTGTGCAAGTGCTCACACATCTTTCAAAGCAATTTTATCAAGTGCAGATTGAGTGTCACATGTGTAGATTTACTACAACCACAATTTAAATCGAGAACTACCCATTACCACAAACATTCCCTCGTGCTATCTCTTTGTAGTCAGCCACCCTTATGACCTGCAAACCTTCCTTGACACTAACCCCTGGCAACCACTAATCAGTTTCCCATCTCTATAATGTTGTGTAGCCGGAATCATATAGTATGTGACCCTTTGATGCTGGCTTTTTTCGTTGTGAATAATGCCCTTAGGAACCATGTAAGTTGTTGCTGTATGTCATTTAAGTTTTGTTTTTTGCTGAGTAGTATTCTATGACATGGATCTATCACATTTCCCCACTAAAAAACATCTGTTGTTTCCAAGTTTTGGCTTTATCTTTTAACTTTTCAGTGTTAAAAGTTAACAGTGCTAAAGGTGACTTGATAATAGAAAATACTTAATTTTGATTCATTGATATAAGTTAATTCCCACCAAAGCTAATTCTGAGCTGAAACCTTCTCTTGACATGTATATTGTCAGTTTCTTTCCAAGTTTTTACTGATTTGACTATACAATCCTTCACTCATATCTTGATCTGACACTTAGAGATTGCAAAACATTGAAGAAGGGGTCATTAAATTTTTGAGTTCTAATAATGTGACTTAAATATTTTTGGGGGGGCCTCCCCGGTGGCGCAGTGGTTGAGCGCTGGGCTGTGAAGCTGCTCGCAGCCTCTGCAGCGCCAGTTCGATCCCCGGCCGCCGGGCGAGCGTCCCACATGGCACGCAGACCTCTCCTGCCACGCCCGCTGCTCCCCTCAGCAGTGTTCTTCTGCCTGTTCTGCTCCCCACTCTGGCTCTGGTGAATTCTCTCACCCTCCGGCGCTTCTGACTATACCCAGAGCTTAGTATAAATAAATAAATAAATAAATCTTTAAAAAAAAAGAAATATTTTGGGGGGCTCTCTGGTGGCCTAGGGGTTAAGTCTCATTGCTACAGCCTGAGTTTGATACCTGGCCATGGAGCTAACTCACATACGAAGCAACAAACATCTCCTGTTTCGCCCGCTGCTCCCCTCAGCAGTGTATTTCAGTAGAACTGCCTGTTCGGCTCCCCACTCTGTCTCTGGTGAATCCTCTCACCCCCTACCCCTCTGGCCTATACCTTAGTTCTTCTACACAAAAATATTTTTTTTCTTTTTTTAAAGAAATATTTTGGATAGAGAGATGGTATTCAGGTCTCCGTAAATTATGAAATACTTCTTCCAGCCAATGTTAAAGTGTGACAAGTCTTTTGTCCTATCAAAAACTACATCATCATCATCACATCCCCCCTCAAAACTAATTCAAATGAAATATTAATAGCAATATTGTATAATCATTAAAAATTATAAGCAAAATATAAATAAAAGCACCAACAATTTTTTTCTATCTTTATTGCTGCAAAAAAGAACATGAATTACTATAAATAACTGTGTTTTTATGGACATCTCATCCAATTTCCAAGCAAATTGCCTCTAACTCCACTTACAAAGCAATTTTGGAAGCCAAACAGTCCCTCTTTCTGTACTTCCTACCTTTGTCATTTTAATTTAGTGTGAATCATTTTGCTAAACAAATGAGTCAGCTGAGCTGAGAAAATTAATTTACTTGGAAGATTATTCACCTTTAATAAGTCTTCCAAATTTTTTCTCCCATAGTAAATTAATATTAACAAAAATATAGTGCTTCCTTAGTGGTGCAGGGGTTAATGACAGTACTATCAAGCTATGGCTAGCCACTGCAACGTAATTTCCAAACCCAGCCAGGGAGCTAACACACATGGCTCAGCAGACCTCTCCTGACTGCTCCCCTCAGCAAAACATTTCAGTACATCTGCCTGTTCTGCTCCCCACTCTGTCTCTGGTAAATCCTCTCACACCCTGCACCCCAGTTCTTTTATGCCTACACCCCAGTTCTTATATGCATAAATAAATAAATCTTTCAAAAATATAGATATAATTTAAGGAAAGTCAATTCCTAAAGCAGAGTATAAAAGCAAAACTATAAACTCTATCGAAATCTGAAAATACCGGATGGTCTCATTCATAGCAGCAATTTAGAAAGCCTAAATAAGGGACCAGGAAAAAGACTAATTATAATAAAGTAAAAATCAAAGTCAACAAGCAACTATAAACCAGAGACACAGCACTGGTGCTGGGGGTGTGGGGGAGGAGGGAGTAGGGTCAAAATAAGGGGGTGGGAATTGTATGGGGAATATAACCAAGATGAAAATGCACACATTGTGCAAAAATGAAAAATGGTGTAAATATATATATATAATAAAATAAAATAAAATATAAAAAAAATTTTTTCGATGCCTTGCCACTATACTCATCCCAAAGAAAACTTCTCTGGAACTCTGTGACAGGTTCCAAACACTGTCACAACATGCCACCAACAGTATGGGGTGGAGCAAAAGAAAATTTACTAATCACATACTTGGCAAGATTTGTCACAGGATATGTAGAAACACTTATGTTTATATGCTATAATGAAATAATACACGTGTATGATGAAAAGTTAAGAAAATGCAAATGTTATAAAATTATTTAATACTAACCTTCCTTAAGTGCTTTAATGCTAAATTTTTATAAATGGATTTATTTGCATTAGTTCAACACATAGCCATATTTTCAGTCATTTAAGATTTCAAAGGCAACTATAGAAAATTACAAAGTCGTTTTAAAAAAGCTTAGCTCTTTTAATATTAAAAAGATTTATTTTTCGGGCCTCCCCTGTGGCTCAGAGGTTGAGCGCTGGGTTGCGAAGCTGCCCGCAGCCTCTGCAGCGCCGGTTCTATCCCTGGCTGCTCCCAGGCCCCGGAGGAGGGTCCCACATGGCGCGCAGACCTCTCCTGCCGCCCGCTGCTCCCCTCAGCAGTGTACTTTGGTCCTTCTGCCTGCTCTGCTCCCCGCTCTGGCTCTGGTGAATTCTCTCACCCTCCCGCGCTTCTGACTGTACCCAGTGCTTGTATAAATAAAAAAAATAAAAATAAATCTTTTTTAAAAAAGATTTATTTTTCTAAGAAATCAAACATGATAAATACAATGTGAAGTACAAGAAATATTTGATAAGACAGACTATTTGCTTCTTAAGCAGAAAAAAAATCTTTTATAATTCTTATTAACACATTGATCATCTAAGAAAATTTATTATTTAAAAGAGAAAAACTCTAGTCATATTACTGTAGTATTGAGCTTATTTTTTAAATCTTATAAATAATTTTATTCCATGCTACCTATCTTTGACCATCTAACATAAATTTCTTTTCCACAAACTTTATGTAATTTTCTATGTTCCTTTAATTTTTCTTTTATTCTCTGTTATTAGGAAATAACTAGTCACTTCATTTTTGGAAAATTTGCTCCCCTTTCCTCAACACAAACATACAGTACACTTTTGGCAGTCTTTCTTCAAAAACATTCCATTCTGCTCCTATACTCGATACAAATTGTTTCCCATGTTTTGTATTACTACTAGTAGTTTTATTTTTTCACACACTGGTTATAAATTTTAATATTAACAAACTATACTTTCCACTGAAAACTATGAACCATGCAATTGTGAACTATCTTAGATCAACATGCTATTAGAAAACTAGAGAATGCGGGCCTCCCCTGGTGGCGCAGTGGTTGAGCGCTGGGTTGAGAAGCTGCCCACAGCCTCTGCAGCGCTGGTTCAATGTGCGCAGACCTCTCCTTGACGCCCGTTGCT
Organism: Talpa occidentalis; assembly: GCF_014898055.3. NCBI lineage: Eukaryota > Metazoa > Chordata > Mammalia > Eulipotyphla > Talpidae > Talpa > Talpa occidentalis. The sequence continues at coordinate 62,035,767 of NW_023605194.1, forward strand.
CCCTCAGCAGTGTACCTCTGTTCTTCTGCCTGTTCTGCTCCCCGCTCTGGCTCTGGTGAATTCTCTCACCCTCCCGCACTTCTGACTATACCCAGTGCTTGTATAAATAAATCTTAAAAGAAAGAAAACTAGAGAATGCATAATTCAAAAAAATTATACTTTTTAGAGATACGTTTTTTCATAGTACAGGTTTTTAATGTCGCAAAAGATATGTTTACTAATAGACCCAATTAGCTTTTGTCTTCCAGTAAAAAATTAAGAAGCTAAAATTAAAAACTCAAGCTTCAGTTTAGCTGTTAATGTTTCAGTATATTACCTTCCTTGGAAATGATTGCGATACTCAATGAATATTCATCTTTTAATTTATTTGTTTTTTGTTTTGTTTTGTTTTTTTTTGTGGGACCCTCACTGGTGGCCGGGGATCGAACTGGCGCTGCAGAGGCTGCGGGAAGCCTTGCAACCCAGCGCTCAACGGCTGCGCCACCAGGGGAGGCCCTCATCATTTAATTTAACTAAGTATTAACTTTTATTTTACTCATATCTATTCTAATTACTTGCTTTTAAAAAGTATGTTTAGACATTCAACAGCTAACCATTATATTGCTATTTTTGTTGTTTTGTTGTTGCCAAATTTTGTGATTTAGAAAGAACATGAGTTTATTTGACTAGTGAAACCTGGTAGTAAATGTTGTAGGCTTTCATTACATTTAATGTTAACAACTCTGAAGATGCATCTGTTTTAACTTAACCAACAAATTTAAACTAGCTCTTAATAATCAAGTATTATTACAGATATCATGTGAATTTGAAAACAGTTGGGTTAGTTTTTATATTTCTGAAAACATTAGAAACACTTTAAGTTCTTATTTTTAACACAAATAAAACTCTTTTAAGAAATCACATATTCATAATATGTATATATCTAAACAAGACACAGAATTGTTGCTTTTATTTTAGAACTTTAGCCATGTATCAAATATAATAATATAAAATGCAAAAGAATAGCTAGATTAAAATCTGGCAGATAGAATAAGTCAGTGTTACCTGCTTGGATGACTGAAACTTTAAACTGAGGAGTATTTTTGTGCACTGTAAAAGGTTCTTTGGAGAAGCTGTTCTCAGAGTCATTTTGCCTCAGAGGCACCCCTGAATGTCCCAAGTCTTCCCTAATTCTAAGCAAAGTGATTCCTATCAGGGCAATATTTCTCAAACTTCATTTCTCATCCACAATGTTTGTCATATTTGCATACCACCTATAATATCACTTATTTAAGTTTTAACATGAGTTCACCTATTTAACTTAATTATTTTTTTTTAAAAAAGAAACTTTCTCAAGCTACTATAAATGAGAAGAAAAAGTATCATTTGCCAATACTTGTAGGTAACCATAAACATAACGATAATAAAAACGCAGATAACTGATAATAAAACAGATACCAGAACTAATCTGGGCACTTGGGTTCCAGATCTGCTTTCTTTCTGTTAAATGTGTGCTCTTTGTTTGAAAGGGAGATTAGCAAATGCTAGGAAAAAAGACATAAATCAAAGTTAGATTTTCTCCTTGAAGCACTCAGAACTTTGAAAGAAATTTGACTGGGAGACTGTGGTGGGGTGAATAATTACTCCTCAAAGATGACCAAGTCCTAATCCTATAATTACATAGAGAATATTTTTCCCTGTATGGCAAAAAAGAGTTTGCAATATGATTAAACTAATAATGTTGGTGTCACATCTATACTGGGTTATCTGGGCATATCCTATGTGATAACAAGTGTCCTTTTAAGATGGAGGTTAGAAGGTCAAAGTCAGAAAAAAGACTATATGATGCAGAACAAGCAGAATTGTAGTGATGCATTAGGAACCCAGGAATTCAGGCAGTCTCTGAAAAAGGGCAAGGAAATAGACTCTCCCCTGACGTCCTTAATAAATAATACAGTCCCAGGAACACCTGAATCTTAGATTTCTAACCTTCAAAACTGTAAGAGAATAAATGTATGCATTATGGTGATAATACTTAATGGGGATACCACAATATTACCTCAGTTTAAAATAAACAAACAAACAAATAAACGTGATTTTAAGCCATGAAGTTTAGTGATCATTTGTTGCAGTATCAGTAGAAAATCAATATACTCTGAGACCTGTGAATTAATGCTATTTAATACCTTGCCCATGTGTCAGCTAAAATCTTCAATAGCCCCAGTCATCTCTGCCCTACAACTGAGGAAACACTGCCTGCCTAAGTCATCAGGGAAAATAGTAGCCTCGGAGTAAAGCAACTGCAGAAGAATGCAGACCTGAGGCAGTGACGCCAGGGCAGGTTGCTAAGGTGATGGTTGATTAAAGGGAATGCTACTTGGTCAGTGTCTTGCTTCCTCAGCTGCTTTGGCCTCCTTTTATACTGTGGCACCCAGGCTGAGGAGACAACATTCTGGATTCAGCCCTCCTTTTGCAAATGAACTCTGCATGGAGGTAGGTGACAGCTATGGTTCTTTCTGCTCTGGAATTGCACTGCCTTCTCTTAGGTTAAAATGATGGGAATGATTATGTTTAAAAAATGTTTCTTGTATTTTTGTATAATTACAAAAGTAAAATCTGTTTATGATAGGTGTTTTAGAAAATAGAGCACTAACCAAGAAAATAGTAAATATCCAATATCATAATCGCCCAGAAAAAAACTCTTTGGTAGATATTCTAATAGATTTATCTCTGGTTCCATTTCTATTCATGTCTGCTTATATAAACTTGAATATAAAAATATACAATAAATGCAGTTTAGTAGCTTTCATTTTCCCCATGAAAACATGAGTACTTTTGTACTACTTTAATATGACCCTACAGTATTAGTATACATTACAATATGTTATAATGAGTGGGTAGACTTTGTTATAAGGATGAACTAGAATTTATGTAACCATTTCATTCACATGGCTGTTTATGGTGCTTCCCTCTGTTCCTCAGAAATAGTTTTATTCACCACTGCAGTTTCCTAGAAATAAATTTCTAAAATGAAAATATTTAAATTTATATATATGTGTGTGTGTGCGTGTGTGTATATTGCCAAATTTCCCATCAGAGTTATGAAAGTTTACACTGAATAGAATTGAAGCATGGCATTAGTTTCAGGTATATAACATAATGATCCAATATTTGTATACATTGCAAAATGATCACCATAATAAGTCTAATTAATATCAGTTACACACATAGTAACAATTTTTTTTTCATGTGGTAAGGACTTTTAAGATCCGCGTTCTTAGAGTTTTCAAATATACAATTCAGTATTAACTGTAATCCCTGTGCTGCACATGACATTCCCATGACTTTTTTGTTTCCTAATGGGAAGTTTTAATCTTTCAATCTCCTTCACCCACTTCACCCCCCAACCATCCCAACCTACCAATTTGTTCTCTGCATCTATGAACTGGGTTTTTTGTTTTGTTTATTTTTTTAGATTCCATATATATTTGACATCATATAGTCTTTGTGTTTCTCTCTCTGATTTATTTCACTTAGTATAATACCTTCAAGTTCATTGATGTTGTTGTAAGTGGCAGGAATTTATTTTTTAGTGAGTGATTGTATTCATACTCATAAGATGTAGCTCAATTTTTTTATTCATCCACCCACTGATGAACACTCAGATTCTTTGCATATATTAGCTATTGTATAAGTAAACCAAAGAGCACATCTTTTCATATTCATATTTTTGTTTTCTTTAGAAAAATGTGCAGAAATAGAATTGCAGCATCTTATTGTAGTTCTAGTTTTAATTTTTGAGGGATCCCATTCTGCTTTCCATAGTGGCTGCACCAATTTATAGTCCCAGCAACAATGGGGAAAGGTTACCTTTTCTATACATCCTCCCAATATTTTCTTGTCTTTTGGATAATAGTCGAATGAGTGTAATAGGTATGATGTAATATCTCATTATGGTTTAAAAAAGGGAACATTTTCTAAAGGGAATTAATTGCAAGTTTGAGTGAAATAACAGAGAGAAATGGTAATTTTTCTAAGGGGAAGAAAGATGAAAAGAATCGTTTTATTCATACTTCATGAGGTAAACAGGAGAATATGCTTGACATTCCCTTAATTTCAATTTCTTTTTTTGGCAAAGGCTATTGTTTCCATTTGGCCCTGCTTGATAAAAGGCTCCAGGGTGGTTCACAGACTGCCTGGAGGCTCAAGCAGAAGCCTTGACACCAAAGGATGCAAAGGGACCCCTCTATGGCCACTGGGCTACAGAAGCTCTAACCTGGCTTGAGAGTAAGTTTTTCAGATACTCACCAGCCCAACCTGGGGACTGCCAGCCTGCAGAGATTAGTCAGGTGGTCTCCATCATCTTGAAGTCATCCAAGAAGCCACAGAGATGGGGGGGGTCCAGAAGGGGTCTACCTGGCAGAACACAGGGAATGCAGATGCAAAAGGATCTGCTTAGATTGTTCTCCAGGGCCAGGCAGCTTCTAGGGCTTTCCACACTCATGTTGGAATGGCTTCTGCAAGTCCCAGATGAGGACCTAGTACCAAGCTGTTTTTGCATCTTCAAGAGACACTTGATATACTCCCACTATCCATCCAACCCAGAAGTGAGCCATGCCCTCCAAAGTGACAACATCACTATTGAAATAGGAGCCCAGAAAGAGGTAGGTGTTGGACACCCACAGATGCAATTTGACCAGGAGGTTGACAAGGCTGGCTCCACCTCAGTGGAATCATTCTGCATAATTTGGGAGCTCAAATTTTGTCGACAACAAGAAGCTAAAACCAAAGAGTGAGAGAAGGGATAGCAGATGATGATTCCCAAGGCTGTAACTGGAAGAGGGTAGAAGGTAGTCAGAGGCCAGAAAGGGCCTCCTTTTTTTTAATTTTTTTTTTTATACAATAGCTAGGGTACAGGCCAGAGGTGCTGAGGGGATTCACTAGAGACAGAATGGGTAGCAGAACAGGCAGACAGTCCCAAAGCCTGTCTGATGGTGTTTCTCTGTCTGATTTATTTCACTTATTGTAATACCTTCAAGTTCACTGATGTTGTTGTAAGTGGCAGGAATTTATTTTTTTAGTGAGTGATAGTATTCATACTCATAACACATAGCTCAGTTTTTTTATTCATCCATACACTCAGATCGTACACTCAGATTAACACTCAGATTCTTTCCATATATTAGCAATTGTATACATAAACCAAAGAGTGTATGCTGAGGGGAGCAGTGGCGAGGCAGGAGACGTCAGCCACTCCATGTGTCTGCCACTCTATGTGGAAATCACCCTGGCAGGCCAGGAATCGAACCCGTACTGCAGAGGCTGCTGACAGCTTCACAGAGCTGCGCTGCGCTCAACCCACTGGGGAGGCTCTTTTTTAAGATTTATTTATTTATACAAGAACTGGGATACAGGCCAGAGGCACAGGAGGGTGAGAGAATTCACCAGAGACAGAGCGGGGAGTAGAACAGGCAGACTGAGGAAAACACTGCTCAGGGGAGCAGTGGGCGAGATAGGAGAGGTCTGCCGCGCCATGTGGGAATCTCCCTGGCTGGGAATCGAACCGGTGCTGCTGAGGCTGCTGACAGCTTCACAGCGCTGCTCTCAACCCGCTGCGCCACCGGGGAAGAAGGGACCTCCTTTTGAAACAAGAGACAGACCTGCAGGGCCACTGGAAGTGCTCGCTTTCCTTCCTCTGACTTGACCTGCTATAGGAGAAAGAAGAGAAAAGAAAGAGAGTCTCTGGTAATGGAATAACTTCTTATTATGCAACAAACTCCAAATTATTCACTTGCTAAGCGCAGTTGTGTCAAAGCCCATGGCAGCCAGTACAATGAAACAGGGAGGCCAGCAGCTTTGCCATAACCTAACAGCAAAGGTAGTCAGTAGTGCAGGATCTACTGTTGGGATTCCCTATTCTAGGCTTATGATGTATTGTAACTTAAATATCAGGTAAAAAATGTTTAAGTAGACAACTTTATTCTCTGTCTTCTCCATCTAAAGCCTACAAATTGCTATTAATAGTAAGAACAGTAATAAATAACAACAGCATATTAAGTAGCTTCTCTGATGCTCCTCACACATATATTTTCTTTAGGCTTTACAACAACATAGCAAGGAATGTGTTATTATCATTTCACTATATAGATAAGAAAAGGGAAAATCAGGAAATTGTCCAAGAACCCACAGCTGATGTGAGACAGAATAAGAATTGGATGAACCCAGGTCTGTTGGTCTCCACTGTCCTCAGTTGTCTCTACTGGATGGAACTATCTGGTAGGTATCCCTATGGCTTCAGTCTTCAGTTGGTATTTTCTGACTCCGTGAACTAACACATCAGCACATTTACTTCTCTCATGACCCTGGGAAACATTTTTAAAAAAACCCAAAGTCTAACGAGTCCTTTCTGATCTTCAGTTGCTCCATCTTTGATTAGGTATATTACACACAAACTTCTTAATATTTTGCAAGAGCAGAAAGAGTGTTTTTTTTCTTCTATACCTACATTTAAGGACACGTTTTAAAATTGCTTAATGAAGTTTCTAGATCTTTATGTTCCTTGTGTTGATCAACTTTGGTGTATGATTAAGGATAAACTGCATATTCCCTACTGGAAAGATTTACCAGGCATATCACAGACAATCAATAAACATCTCAGTGCAGAAAAGCTCAGGGAGAATCTGGAAATCATATATATGGCAACATTTGTGAAGGGGTGGGGTAGATGACTAGCTGCTATGTTCTGGAAGTAGAATTCTACAAGCAAGATTACAAAAAAGGAGAGGCAACCCTTGAAAATAGAGGATGCATTGCGATTTAATTCTTTAAAAGAGGACTGTGGCTGTTACCAGCATGTTCCATAAATGCTAGGAGTCCCTCTTGATTCCGCTTCCTGTCTCTCTTTTCCTCCTCCACTCCCCTGGGTTGCTTTAGTGCCCCTCATACTGAATCTGGTCTGCAACATTAGGGCAAATTGTTTCCCTCTTCTGAATCTCAGCTTCTTCACCTATAAAACTGACTACTGATCTGTCAGTTTCAAAAATCTCAGCCTCAGTATGTTATACTTCTATAAATGTGATCACTTTAAAAATCAAGGCAGTGTAAAAGCATAGTTGAATAACTTCACACCTCTGTACCCCATCAGCCAGGGAAATCCCAGTGCTTGTCAAATTGTAGTGACACCCAGATCCCCATGTCTTTGGATGAGTTTTCCATTGTTCAGACTTGTGATGATTTATGTTGCTTTCTGACCCCAATTCAGGAATTGGGAAGTTTCCAAATTCTATCCTCCAGTGCTCCAGGACTAACATGATCCCACCCATTTCTCCACTACCTACATCAAAATTACCAAGAAAGGGTAATCAAATAAGTAGATATTTTCTAATTTTTTAAAGGGACCTAGATTTGTCAGAGAAGGGAAATTATGGAAACCTTCTTATCCAATGATTTTAAAACAGTTTACAAACAAGTCTTTTCAAACAAAAAAAAAATTACAGTAGGCTCCAACATACATAAAATAAATGAGTAGCAAATAGCTAGTGTATGGTTATAGTATAAAATTCAAATTTATTACTTTTATCCATTATGAAGTAAAGTGATAAGGATGAAGCTACTTCAGTGATCCTCAGAATCAGAAATTCTGACAAGTGACAACACTCTGACTGGCTTGCACTTTAATGTTTTATTATTATTATTATTATTATTATTATGATTATTATTATATGATATGGTAAGAATCTGCACAGAAAATTATTGAATTTTCTGTCTTTAAATAATTAAGTTAAATAATTAAGTTAAATAATTAAGTAGTTGTCTTTAAATAATTAAGAAGTTTTAAGCAACTTCAATCCCCTTCAATTAAGTAAGATAGCAGAGGAAGTTTTACTCTAAAGTGCTAGCACAAATTACTGAATACATGACCGCTTATATTTTGACCTTGCATAGACAACGTGTGCACCTGAGATTACATGGAAGCAAGATTATTTAAATAGGCAAAGTATTTGAAGAAAAATTTAATTTACATTTTAAAGATGCCTTGAAGTTCTGCAGAAAACAGATTTCCACAGAACAGTTTGAAAATAACTGATCTGACTCAAACAACTTTATAGATTCCAAGACCAAGAAGTGGACTTGACCTCCCTACAGTCGTTTAGCTGTGACCAAGGGACCACAGTCCCCAATCCCCACTTCATTGCTTCCCACTTGAATGTCTCACTAACGAAACAAATTTTTAGCAAAACTTCAATCCTTATGATGAAACACAATAAATTTCTTATGAATAGGGGAAGAAAGATGTTTGGGAAGAAAGGGATAAAGTTAGCTCCTAAGTTATCTCCTTTTTTAGACAATTTAAGCATATATCTTATTACTACTGATTTTATTTATCTGCATAAATGTACTTACAAGATTTAGGTAGTTTTAAGTTTTAATATTTATAGTTCATCATCTGCTGTTTTATGACAGATGTAAAAGTTGTAAGACCCTCATTTTCTCCCATGTTCTCAAATTCCCATAAGGATGCAATCACTAATCCAGATGCCCTGACCAAAAAGCACACTGTCAGACTTCAGAAGCCATGAGTCAGTTCCCATTCCAGGGCTGCTAAGAGACAGAGGCAACTTTGATGCTCTCATTTCCCTTCTTGCATAATACGTGCATGAAGAAGTATTCCTCCCCTCTCCCCCATCATATTTTCGGCAGGTTTCAACATCACCTGATGACAAATTGACTCTGCACAGATGTCTCTACAGTAAAAAAGAGCCTCGGAGACACTCTGACTTCTGCACTTCACTTTCTTCTCCCAAAATCCACTCCACCGGGGAGAAACTATGTCTAGCAAGCTGATTTCTTTTTTATATATTGATTTTGATTTTATTTTTACCAATTCTTCCATTACAAATACCTTCTTCACAATTTGCAAACAGTATGCAATTTTTGTCAATTCATTTCCAATTTTCTTTCCTTCTTGGCACATTCCCCAGGAGACCATTTTGACAATAAACATATGGACTCTCCAAAGGTGGAAAATGGGAAGGCCAGGATTTAAAGATTACAAGATAACATTTTTTTCCTATCTGCCAAGTGTATTTATGAAAATTATTTTGCTCTCATTGAAGCAATGTGTGGAGCTTAAGTTCTTCACTGCTGTTCTCATACCTCTTTTATCTCTGGGATCAAGAGGCCCTGGATGCTAATAAATTATGACTCAATAAACTACAGAAAATTCAGCTTCTCAGAGGATTTGCAAAATGTCTCCTTGCATGGCATTTGGTGGTTAACAATGTTTCCCATTTGGCATTACATGATCATATTCTCTAGGCTTTGCTATATTTGTCTTCAATGCAGCCCAGTTTATAATAATTAATATTTAAATTCACTTCAAAATTAAAGAAACTGAATCCACATAAAGCATCATTAGCAATCATAGAAATAAGTAACATAAGTAACATAAATAAGTAACTATCTCTTCGATCCCTGTGATTTGTCCTTTTACATTTTAAAATCTCAGTGAGGTCATAGTTATTATGAGTCATCATTTTATTACTTTTCTGGTGCTGGTGAATACAGAGATATCTTCAACCTTAAAAGCACCAGAATTGTTTCACTGTCTGGGTTAACTTCCTCTCTGTGGGGGAAGCCCAGCTGGTACAATGTGCCCCACGGAATTAGGGCTTCTCTCCCTCAGCAGAATCTGTGGGTGCTACACAATGGCATTTGGCTGCTTCTTGGAATCTTTTGGTTCACCTGACAAAATTATAAATTTCTCTGTTCATGTCAGCAGGACAGCTACTAAAATCAGGATAATACAGTGATGACGAACTTGACCCTTGTACAGGGATGACACATCCATTTTTGAAGCATTCTGTACTTTTGAAAATTACCAGATGATTTCACTCATATATGAATTATAAAGAGACAAAGCACATGAATTAACAGAACTCAAAAATAACTCTGTACTCTGACAACAAAATGGCTGCCACCAGAGGGCAGAGGAAGAGGCAGGAAGAACACATGAAGGGGTCAATTGGAAGGTAGTGAATGGTACTAGGTCTGTGGTGGTGGGTGGAGTGTGATCCAAACATTCATCAAATTGTAAAGCTAGACTCCTAAAACTTATGTTTCAGTTTCATTAGGTTGTGAAGTGAAATCAACACATCATCAATCAAATGATTGTCAGAACGACTTTCTCAAATATGAGCAGGAAAGTCAGGTTTGAGAAATTTGACCCTCCCTGACCTGATTAAAGTGCACTTTGAAAAGAGCACACAACTAGTATGTATGCATGTGTTGTCCTGAGTCTCCAGCATTTGTTGGTGATAATAAAATATTTCAGTCCTCTCATAGGAAAGACAATGAAAAAAAGTCACTTTTTTTTTTCTTTCCTAGAACACAGACAGCTAACAAACCATGATGGCAAGTTCGTAGGCAAACAACTTTTAAAGAACTTACCGGCAGATGCAAGAGGCTAGTAATTTAATTCTCTTATTTGGCAAGAGAAAAAATTGAAAAGAAGTTTATTAATAGCATACTTGTATACTTGGGAGACACCCAGTAGAACTGAGTAATTCACCAAAATGGCATAAGTCACCTCCTTATATAATACTGATTGAAAAATATGTTTATATATCTTTTCTACGTAGGATGTATTTTTCAGACTTATGATGACATTCTGTGATGACTCTAGGCCAAGATTTTTCAAGCTCAGCAAGGAAATTCTTTGTTGTGGGGTCTGTCCTGTGAGTTGTAATATGTTGAACAGCATGCCCACCTCTACCACTAGATGCCAGTAGCACACCCCTAGTGGTCACAACCAGAATGTGTCCAGACATTGCCAATCCTGGACGACAAAACGTTTCCAGATGAGAAGCATACATAGGAAGATTATGTATGTTCTCTGGAGATCGAGGATTTTGTAACATAAGATGCAAGTATAAAGGTGGCATTTATAGCAGTGGAACCAGAAAAGACTACATGATAAGTGATACTAATTAATTAGCTAAATAACTACTTTAAAAAAAAATCCAGAATTAATACCTACTCATTCTGGGGGAAAAAAATTCACATGATCTTTTGTTCCAAATAAAAAAATCATAAAATTACTGAAAAATATAGATTATATTTTTATAACTTGTGGTAAAGAAAATCTATTTAGAAAACAGAAAATCCAGAAGGCAAAAATGCAGCCCTAAAAAGAGTTAATTTCACAATATTTTAATATTTTATATGAAAAAATAACAACTGAAAAAGACATCATGATCAAAATTTTTAAGGTAAAGATATAATATTTGGAATGTGTCTAACAAACTGAAAATCAATATCATAGAAATTAAAAAGCCTGACAAATCATTTTAAAAAGCACAGAGCAAACAGGTTAGTAATTCAAAAAAGCAGTTCATAAAAGTAAATCAAATAGCCAAAACATAAAAAAAATTCAGCTTCATCATTACAGAAAAAGGCAAACTAAAACTTCAATAAGATAACATCTTGATTGTATCAGATTTGCAAAATTTAGAGGAATTGACCCTGAAAGAGTGGCAAAAATTATAGAACCGATGAAGAAAGTTGTGAACACATAATTATGCTGTGAGCACATAATTATGATAACTTACATAGGTTCAATCTTTTGGGAGCACATCTATAAATTTATTTCATAAAAATAATTCTCATATATGCACATAATACCTATGTATGTATACACATATATGTATTTACACACAGACCATTGTTGTGATTTATTTATAATAACTAAACTTTGCAAGCAAGTGAAAAGCCATCAGGAAGAAATGACTGGTACATCATCATTTCTTGAAATAACAGTGTGGTATTATGCAGAAATTCAATACAATGTGACAAAGTTTCAGAAATGTATGTAATACATTCCAATTAAATAAATGTATTCACATAAAGTTACATGCTTGTGTATATATAATTACGTGTATATGTAAATGTGTATATATATGTGTGTGTGTGTGTATATATATATATATATATATATAAATATATATATATATAAAGTGTCTAAAGGGATACACATCAAGCTATTAATGGGAAGTAACTCCAGGAAGAAAAGTAAGATGTCCATCTCATTCTATGCGCTCTACAGTATTTGAATTCTACAGTATTTGAAGTTTTACCACCAGTATGTATTCTGCATGTTATATAATTTTAAATAAAAGTGAGGAAGTTGAACTAAGGGATCTCAGAAGTCCAATTTCAGGTCTAACAAATTATGATAGTGAATCCCAGTTTAGAAATAAATATGAAAACTGAAGCCACTGATTTTGTGTCCATATCATAGACTCCTTTGAGAAGAAAAAAAAAGGGGGGGGGGAAGAAATGACTTTCCCATGGCATCCACTATGTGTTCGCTCCACTTGTACACATTTTCCTTTTCATCCTGACAGCATCTTATTCCAAGTGGGGCCCTGAGGAGTAAGTGCTTCCACAAAGATCACAACATCTGGAAGGGATGGAGTCTGGATTCAGTGAGTCAGGTCTGCAGGGGATATGATTGCTGTTCTCTAAACAGGGGTTGTCCTCGTTGACTGAGAAACTGGTTTGTCTGATAAACATTAGGTCAGAGAGCAAGAGGCTGTGATGGAGGAATGACTGTCCGGCAGTCTGACAACCTGGAGCTGCACGAAGTAATACTGCTGAGATGTGGTCCATGCTCACTTAGCACTGGCTGTTGATTTGTTTCTCAGTGAACCTTCAAGGCAGCCTGAGAAGGAAGGTGTCATTACTGTTCACCATTTGCAAGGGGGGACATTGAGTTTCTATAAGAAAGTAGTTTGCCGGAAGTTATGTACATAGTCACATATCACATAACCATGGTTTTGGACAACAGCAAACTGCATGCAATAAGTTGTTACACAGCCTAGGTGTGTAGTAGGCTATTCCAGCTGGGTTTTCCGTGAACACACTCTAGCACAGCTGCAAAACAAGGAAAACACTTGCTGAAGCATTTCTCAGAATATATCCCCATGGTCTAGCAATGCATGACAATATAGGAAATAATCAAGCTGTCTGTACAATTCCCAGTCTATCTTCTTAATTACTACATATGTTAAGTAGAGCAAAAATTATTTACTCCTGGCTAGACACTGGAAAGGAAAAGCTGGAAACAGTAAGATGATGATTAAGCAATTGCTAGCCCAATACTAGCTGTCAGAGCTAAGTTTGCTTGCTCATGTGTAATATGGCCTGGGACATTTCAGTACTGGAGTGCAGTCTACGAAACCATCATGTCTCCAGGTTCTCCTAGAGAAGAGACTGTTTGGGATGTCAGCTTCTCAGAGATCTTGGCTTGACTGCTCTGTGAGGGCAGAGCAGGGCTTGTTTATGGCTCTGTTCCTGTAGTGTGAGCACAGGGAAATCTTCAAGGTCAAAACTATTTGCATAATATGAAGATGCTATTTACCATTTCAACTCATTCTCACAATTGTACAGAGGCTGAATGATGTGATGATTTCATCACTGATGTTAAAGGGATAAAAATAATAGCCTAAGTAAGAGACTCCAATCTCAGTCTCCTCGCAAAGATCAGCAATAACACAACTATCCACAAATAAAACTGTTCTGAGAGAAACTTCAGCAAGTCCGTATAACAAATAACCTGAGTATAACCGCATGTAAAGAAAAGGAAAACAGTTTCCTCCTGCCTACATCATCCCTTCCCCCAGCCAGCATTTCCAGCTGAAGAGTTTAGGAGGAATCTCCAGCTGAAGAGTTCCCTTGCCAGGAACAGTAGAGCGAGGTAAACACTGAGCTTCCCAGCCTTCCAAAACACCACATGAAAGGCCCATTTTGGCTTTGCCCTGCTCATATTGGCTAAGTAAAGACATATAGAGACAGCTAGGTACAAAAAAGAGAAGCAGGAACTACCAATAACAGCCACACAGTAAGAGCTAGAGGTTCCTAGTGGAACATCTACTCTGAAAACATAGCAGCTTTGCCACTATAGAAACTAGCACGACCACCACAGACTCCTTGCGGATTTCACTAACCTTCTCTCTATAGGTGTCCGTGCTCATGCACACCAGCCACCTGAGTCCCTGTCCACACCTTCCCGCCTTGTTTCTGCCACATTAGCAGCCAGACAAGATCTCTGTACTGGCACAATTGCAACTTGCCATACTACACCCTTATGTCTGACCCTCACCACATGATTAGAAGAAACTGCTCAAGTTGAGCACTTGTACACCACCAGTCCAATGTCCGTCACTGACCTCCACGGAGGTGTGCATACCTAAGGGGAGACTTTGCCACCAGCCAAAGGCTCCACAACTGTCCATGAATTCACAGGTGGGCCCAGTCCTAACCCCCATCACTAGATATGTATCTGCTATTTGCCTCTGCGATTACATAGGTGCCAGAAACTTCCCCTCTCACCCATCAAATGTGCATACCACACTGACTCCAACCATCACTGTAACCTGCCCTGTTCCTTGGAGACACTACTGAGGACTCCGGCAGTCCTTGCAGTCTCTGCAGACCCCTAAAGTTTTCACCAAAACCCATGTAGTTGTTAATGCTGTGTACTCCAGTGTCCTGATGGAGGGGCTGCCCTCTCTGGTCCATGTACCACCACATAACCCACTCTTTGCAACCAGCACATTTAATCCTGGGGTTGCAACAAAGTTTAATATGCACCCACTGACAGGCAAAAGTTTTCCTTACCAAAATCCTTTCAAGAGATCTTAAAGAGGTGACTGTTTCTTCAGATGAACATATACCTATAGGAAGCTATAGGGATTATAAAGAATGATGAAAACATGATTCCACCAAAGGAATACACACCAGCCATTTCTTACAAAAAATGTAAGAAATGTAAAAAAGAAATGTAGAAAAGAAATGTAAACCCAGGAATTTCCCTACAAGGAATACAAAATAATTGTTCTATAGATACTTGGAGAACTACAAAAGAACACAAATAACAATTTTGTATTATTAGGCAAACAACATAGCAACAAAATGAGAAATTCAACAAGCCAAAAAATAAAAAATAAAAAACCAGAAATTATGTAGCTGAAGAATACAATGACTAAACTGAAAAATTCAATAAAGTTCTTATAGTGCACTTGAGCAAACAAAGGAATGAAACCTTGAGCTTGAAATTATCCAATCATAGGAGCAAAAATAAAATGAAGAAAGCATTTACTGGGACTTATGGGACACCCTTAAAAGAAATGATATACACATGTCGTTGCAGTACAAGACTGTGTTTCAGACCAAGTGGACCTAACAGAAGATCCAACCAACAGCAGTAGAATACACATTCTTTCAAGCACACATGGAACAATCTCCGGGATATATCATATGATAGGTCACAAAACAAATCTTCGCCACTGTCAGATTGAACTGTCATGCTAAGTAACTTTTCCAAACATAATGATATGGACCTAGAAATCAGTAATAAGAGGAATACTGAAAAATTTTTAGAAATGTAGAAATTCACACAATCTTGAACAATGAGTCAAAAAAGAAATCAAAAGGGAAATCAAAATAAATTTTGAAACAAGCTAAAATGGAAACATTGCATACCAAAATCTATGGGAAGCTGCAAAGGCAATAAACATCTAATTAAGAAGAAGAAAAGAAACATCTCCAATATATGACTGAGCTTTACACCTCAAAAACAAACAGACAAAAAAAAAAAAAAAAAACAAGAAAAAGAGCAAACCAAGTCCAAAATTATCAGAAGGAAGGAAATAAAGATCACAACAGAAACAAGTGAAATGCAGACTAAGAAAAACAGTAGAAAAGACAAAAATTAAGAATTGCTTTCTTGGGCCTCCCCGGTGGCGCAGCGGTTGAGCGCTGGGTTGCTAAGCTGCCTGCAGCCTCTGCGGCGCCGGTTCGATCCCTGGCTGCTCCCCGGCCACCGGAGGAGGGTCCCACATGGCGTGCAGACCTCTCCTGCCGCCCACTGCTCCCCTCAGCAGTGTACTTCGGTCCTTCTGCCTGCTCTGCTCCCCGCTCTGGCTCTGGTGAATTCTCTCGCCCTCCCGTGCTTCTGACTGTACCCAGTGCATGTATAAACAAAACAAACAAACATACAAAACAAATAAATAAATAAATAAAACATGCCTCTATTAAAAAAAAAAAATTAAAAAAAAAAAAAGAATTGCTTTCTTAAAAAGATAAATGAAAGTGGAAAACCTTCATCTACACTAAAAAAAAGAGAGAAATGGCTCAAATAAATAAAAGAAATGAAAGAAGTAACATTACAACTGATGCCACAGCAGCAAATCATAAGAAGTTATTATGAACAATTGTATGCCAACAAACCATATTAGAAGAAATGGATAAACATTTGAAACATCACTAATGTTAATGGTACCTTATATTTGTGAACTTCCTAAAATTTTATAAGGTGGTAGATTTTAGGTGTGAATATTTGTGTATTCAGTTTTTAACTCATGTTTTAGGTTATACTTTCTATAATGACAGCAGCCTCAATATGCTGCTATCATTTTAAAATCCTGTTGTTTTCCTTGTGTCTCAACTTAAATATAAGTACATTCTGTCATAATATTTTGCAATGATGTTTTCAATATTTCCCCAAACTTATAAATTTTAAAATTTAGCTGCAACTTATTTTAGCACTGGGATAACTTTACTCTAAAATAAAACAATTTCTATTTCTCTCTTACTGAAGAACCATCACATGTTGATTACTATAACTGAGAGATATTGATTGGTGTCAAAATGAGAATCATATACTTCATGTCTGACAAAATGGGAGGGCATCTAAGACAAAAGTTCATTTGGGGCCTACCAAAGGGGTTGAGACGCAGCCTATGGGGCTGTCTGCAGCCTCTGCAGCATTAGTTCGATCCCCAGCCAGGGAGCCACCCACATGGCGCAGCAGACCTCTCCTGGCTCACCCACTGCTCCCCTCAGCAGTGTATTTCATTCAATCTGCCTGTTCTGTTCCCCGCTCTGTCTCTGATGAATCCTCTCACCTCCCTACCCCCCACCTCCGGCCTGTGCCCCAGTTCTTGTGTGCATAAATAAATAAATCTTTAAAAAAAAAAGTTCATATGAATGAGAACCTGGAGTTCACTGTGGGACATGGGAGAAAGAGTGGAACATGAATTTGACTCACTGTGAAAGTTTTGGTCATTTGATCACAGAGTGATCTGGCAAGAGTATTGAACTGGACTTTCAGATAACTTTCAGGGCACACTGTACTCAAGAGCCTGGTTTATAAAATCTGAAAGAGTTGTTTTAATATAAGTCAGTTCAATATTGGGAAAAGCAGCACTAATATCCTTTAATGTGCTACTTAAGCAGAAAAAGAGGAATTCTTTCAGAGAGTCAAGGTTTTGTGTTTTTTGTTTTTCTTTTCTTTTTTTTACTCTCATGTTACTGGTTTTCTTTCTTTGTTTTACCTGTTTTAATTTTTATAGTTTCAATACACAGAGTACCTCTGTGAGGCTACATGTTGATTCTTCTTTTAGTCTTTTTTTTTTTTTAAGATTTATTTATTTATTTATACAAGAACCGAGGTACAGGCCAGATGCGCGGGACGGTGAGAGGATGCACCAGAGACAGAGTGGGGAACAGAACAAGCAGAGAGACGAAATACACTGCTAAGGGGAGCAGCGGGTGAGACAGGAGAGGTCTACCGCGCTATGTGGGACCCTCACCGGCTGGCCGGGATCCAACCGGAGCTGCAGAGGCTGCAGATAGCTTCACAGCGTGGCTCTCAACTGCCTGCGCCACCAGGGGAGGCCCCATTTAGTCTCTTCTTAGAACGCTTTTTCTTAATCTTTCTCTATTTAATATGTTGATTTATACAATGTTGATATTTATAGATATTGCATCTTAAGGGAGACCATTTTCTTAGTTTCAAGATCCTGGAGTGCTTCAGATTTTTCTTTATATATTGAAATGGTAAAATCCATTTTAAAATACCATAGAATTATTTGGCAGAAACTTCTAAAGACAAATATCTCAAGATAAACTATTCAAATTGCAGTTTATATTGGCACATTTGGATCTTCCGTCTCTCTTTATAATGTTTCTGATGTTTTTCACAGATTCTGGGTTGCTAAGGTGAAGAGAGCATTGTTAAAATTCCCCTTCCATTGTGGAAGAACTGTAGTTAGCTACCTCACATTTGCTCAAAATGTAGTTCTTTCACATGGACTTATGATGTCACTTTCCTGTTACCAAAATGTCACTTATGAACTCATAAAATTCCCCAAGAAATTGAGAGCTAAATTGAATTGTATTTTCTCTGAATTATGCTTATACCCCAAAAGGACATAATCTCTCAAGACTGAAAAAAAAAAAGGAGGGTAAATGAAAGTGTTCTCCTACTTAAAAGATAGGATTTATTCTGAACTAACCAATCTATTGGCATCAATTCTTTCATTAATAAGTCTATGCAGCATTCACAAGTGCACTGGGGGTACACTTGTGGGAGTTGAACATGTTGGAACAAATGTGAGTAATCTCTCAAAATTATGATGAAATTATTAAGAATTATTTTAACTTTTAAGTCCAACAGAAAACATTTTAAAGAGATATTTTACAGGAATTTTTGTAATTGTTTTTCATAATAGTTGAGGTTTTGGGCCTCCTTGGTGGTGCAAGGGGTTAAGCACAATGCAGCTATCTGCAGCCTCTATAGCATGAGCTGGATCCTCAGCTGGCCAGGGAGCTACCCACATGACACAGCAGACCTCTCCTGTCCTGCCCGCTGCTCCCCTCAGCAGTGTATTTCAGCAGACCTGCCTGTTCTGGTCCCCGCTCTAGCTCTGGTGAATTCTCTCAGCCCCCCTTATCCCTGTACCTCTTGCCTGCACCCAAGTTCTTATATGCATAAGTAAATAAATCTTTTAAAACAACAACAAAAATAACAGTTGAGGTTTTGTCCTTGAATAAGGAAGAGGATATTGAAATGTTAATTTTTTTCCAATGTGATAATAATACTGAGGAACAAATTACAATCTCTGAATTTTAGTTGTGGCCTTGCTACAAGCTAGTTAGATATTGTTGAGCAAACTAAATACACCTTCATAGTACCAAAAAATCGCTGAATGAGATTTTTTTTTTCTTTCTGGCTATATAACACTTTAAATTCTAAAATGTCAAAAGTGGAAGCAAAAATTCTTTTCTAAAATCTTAAAAGATTTTTATAGACATGCTGTGAGGTGTGGAGAGATTAACACAAAAATAGATTGTTGAATAAATTTAACTTATACCTATTAAGAAAAATGCAGCTTCCTTCCAAAGTTTGGAAACTTAACAAACCCATGGTTTTGAGATCAGGTAGCCATAGTTCTTAGCACAGTGTGCCATGTTCTTGCAAATTCCTCTCACTTGACTGAAAGGTTGGCTTAATATGTATTAACCTTAAAATAAATAATTTTTTTTAAAGTCTTAGTTTGCATCACCTCCGTGTGAACTCAGGAGGTACTGAGGACTTGGGACTCTGCAGTGTTAGATGAATTCTCCCTCTGCTCTTCTGAATTAGGTCAGTTTGTTCCTCTTTAGCCTGTATCAGGTCAACAATAATGGAAATGTTGAGATGAGTCCAGATAAGACCTGCAGTCTTACCTCATTACATTATGCAGCCAGCCCAAAGTGGGTGAGGCTGAGATTGTAGGCAGATACTTTCCCACAGACTCATCATTCCTGTTCCAGCTTTGCTTCCTTCCCCAACCACATTCCACAAGTCTATAAACTGGTGTGACTTGCTGTAAATTAAGCTCTGTAAAGTTGATGTAAAACTAAAAATGTATTTAACTGTGATTTTTTTTCTTAAATACTAACAGACTTGACTTTAAATGTCAGTAATCTATCCTCCTGATCTACTTAAATGTTAGTAGACTAAGGAATTGTTCATATTGCCACATAGTTGATTGAACAGAGACATTAATTCATGCAAATAACTAAGCTGTAATTCATTTTACAATTGCAGAGGATTTAATTACTAGGTAGCATCTGATTTATTTCTCAGCAATTAACTAGTGGTTACAACTCAAAATGAAAACTTTGGTTACTTGTGCATTTAGTTAACTTTTTAGATATGTTCAACATAAAGAAAGATTTCTTTTTTAAAATTAATATTATCACCCAAATGAAGATAGAAAATGTCCTAATTTTTAAAAAATATTTTAAGTGAAAATACATTTCACTACATTGATCTTCAACCAAATGATCTCAGAACAGTGATAACTAAAGGCCTAGAATGTAGCTATAGAAACTTGGAATGTTCCTTGCAGACTCCATATATTTTTTTCTACCAGAGCAAGATAAAAACTAGGGAAAAAAGAAAAAGATGCTCCCTAATTTTATTACCTGATGATGAAAAGCAGTCATTTTATAGGCAATAGCTTATTTACATAACTACAGGTTGCATCAAGGAAAGTTCTACACACCCAGAAGTTAAAGGATTGGTGAACTACAAGTTGTGTGAAGGAGGAGTAGGAGGGGCCACTGGGCCATCCCAGATAATGTTTGATTCCACCTTGTGTTCTTTCATTCCTGTCAACTAAGCTTGTTTAATTTGCTTCAGAATTTGGGAAAGAAATTACAGCTAGATAATATATGAAAGCGCATTTAAACCCACAGATACATCTGCTATAGAATGAGTTATTATATTACCAGAAAAAAATAAATGCAGATGTTGGACCATGTCAAAAATCTTGTCAAGAGAATGGATTGTTTCGCACAGAATGGAGCTATGGCTTCTGATCCTGGTGGCATATCTGTTGCAAAGAAATGTGAATTCAGGACGTATGCCGACTAAAGATGTGGACCCAGAAGCATTCATGAATGTTGTAAGTTGTGATTTTCCATAATTTTAGGGGAAGTAAAGTGTTCTACATGTTGTTTGTGAAATATGTATTATATTTGTATTTGGTAGAGATTTTTTACAACTGGCAAAGCATAGTAGTAAATTAGCATATTATACTAGGAAGAATACTAAACTGAGTATGAGTGGACCTGGATTCTCCTTGAACAAAGTCAGTAAATTTGGGTGAAATACTACATCCCTTTGAATTTCAATATAATTTAGCTTTTCCTTGAATTCATAGGTTCATTCTATGAGCAGAGAAATGATTGCAGTATTTTGTACTAAGTCCAGATTCTCAATCATTTCTATTTTCTGTGCTTTTTATTTTATTTTTTTACTTTTTCTCCATACGGGGAAGTTGTTAAGCCTCACTAACTATCAAGGTGCCACTTCTAGTACCATCTTATGCTATTCTGATTTGTCCTTTGTATCCTATTCTGGACATGTAACTCTGTTGACTGGCCACTATAGGACCCTAATGAATGTTAGAGAAACTTCCCGTGCATAAAATGCAGGGCTCATGTGATATCTGTTTATTGCAGGGAATTATTTTTGGCTTACTTTCAAATTCATAGTCAGGTTTTAATCATGGCTACCATATAGTAACTCTTATTCCGTAGCAGAAATTGTGATGAAAGCTGCAAAGACAGTCTTTTATTTCATGTCCATTGCCCTAGCCTATAGATCTGATCATCCCCAATTTTCAAATCAAGAAACAGATTAAAGAGGTTAAGCAACTTAATTCAGGTCATGTCGCTGGTGGATAGTAGAGCTACAATTTAAATCCAGACCTGCCTCAACACAAAACTTATAATTATAACCACTATACAATAGATCCTCCCAGATGAGAAGGAGAGGCTACCCCAGATGAGTAAGATGATAGTATGTAATGTTCACGTGTCATAAATTTAGCATAGATTTAACATGCCTTTGTAATAGTTAAGACTCTTTTTACGAAGCCTCCATGAATGGGTTCTAATACCTTGACAAGCAGTACAAGTATTATGAATCTACGATTGCAAGTACCAAGTTTCTTTTGACCATTCCAATGACAGATTGTCTTGAGATGGTTTGCCCAGATAGTTAGAACACTAGTGTAGAGGCTTAGGAGCCATCCTTCTCTCCCTGAGGATGCCCCACATGGATTTCTCAAAGGTTTGAGGCGGGGATAATCTCTTTAGCTGTAGCAGTGTTAGTCTTCCTGGTCCCCACCCTCTAGGTGTGCCTAGCACCTACACACTGTTGTGGTTTCAGAAACCCTAAGACTAAAATTCATTGAATTGAATTCTACCATTGAGCAACTATGCATGGGAAAGCAAAATAAAATAAGAAATTGCTGAAAAATTGTTCAGAGTCCAGATTGGTTTCACTCTGTATACTGTCTTATATGCACTATATCTTGGTATTCAACTGCTTTCACTCACTTGTTTTTCTAGCAAGTGTTAACTGAGTACCTTGTGAATCTCTGATAATGTGCTGTGCACTGAGGTTACAGAGAAATGTAGGAATATTAAAGCCCGGACCTCATGGAGCTTATAGTCTGGCAGGAAAGACAGATAGTCAATTACTTATTATAAGAGCAGTGAGATTAAAAAAAAAGAAAGAAAGGAAATATAAAATAGATGTGTCTAATCAAGGGATTTTAGAAAGGTTTTTCTGAAGAAAGATAAATAGGAATTATTTTAGTGTGTGGAGCCACCTTGGTAGAATGCATAGTAGAATTAAAAGTTAAATATTAATAGTTTGACTATATGTAAATGATGGATGGATGAATAGAAAACTTCTCTCAAAATGGTTTTACAAATCTATAATTTTATAGGCAATGCCTATACCCTTCAGAATGTAATTCCTTGGGGCCTACATTTTTCTGGTCACAAAGATATGTCCTTTCATTATCTTACATAAACCCTCATGTTGAGCATAGTCTATTGATCATCTGTCATCTACAGATAATGCTGACTGTGACTGTAGGTCTTTTTTTCCAGGATGTCTATGCTCCTGTGCTTAAAGCCTTCGCTCTTTTGGGTAACTCCTATTTAACTGTCAAGACCCAATTCAAATTCTCCTTCATAAGCCTTTGCCTGAGTAGGCCTGCTCATGGTACTCCTCCAGCTCAGAATTCCTTTGATTTTTCATTCTTTGATATCTTTCCCCCCTTATTTGACATATTGCTTACCATATATGTTCATTAAACCTTTGAGAGATGTCTCCTCTTCTCACATTTTACATATTACTTCCTCAAATCATCTGCAATTTAGTTCTCGAACAGTATTTCCTAAATCAGCACTGTCAGTTCTTTGGTCTTCTCCAGACCAACTGAATCAGACTGTGTACAGTGTGATATAGCAATTTGAAATTTAATAAATCCTCCAAGTAATTCTTATGCACACTAAAATTTTCGAACACTGCTCTCTAAGTTCCTTAAGGTTAAGTATGTAATGGTATCACACCATAAGATCTGGTTAACAATTTTTAAGTATAACAGTAGCCAATGCTCACTGAGTATCTACTATGTGTCAAGCAATCTAGTTTTAATGCATTATCTTTTTATATTCCTTGCAATAACCCCAAGGAATATGAACCACTGGATATTTATGAATAAACAGAAATAGGAATGGGTTGACTAAATTTCCTAAGACCACATAGCTAACTCTAATAATAGAGTCAAGATTAAAACTCAAACAGTAGGACCTCAGGGCCTTTCTCTTAATTACTATGCTGTTTTATCCCATATACCACATTGGGAATATCCTCTTTTCCTCCTTTTAAAGTGATATTGATAGAAATAGTTTCTTCTTCTCTGGGTGATAACAGTAAGCAAGAACAGTGAGGATACTTAGGAAATCTCGAGGTTCATATCTTAGAAAGAATTGCTACATGTAACACAGTATAAAACAGGGGTCCTTAAACCAGAGGTCCATATATTGACAACAAAGGATATGAATTCCCTAAAATTGTATGTAAAATGCAAATGCCTCAAAGTGTATATCCATTTTTATGTTTCTCACATTCACCAAGGGATCCTTCACCTAAAAATGTTAAGAACTATTGCTCTTGAGATTATGGTTTTAGAGAAGGAAAAACCTTAGGGAATGTATAACCTAGCAGTTCTTCTGAGCCATCCTAGAAGTACCTCATTGGCTGCATTAGAATTTCCTGATCCCTAATATGAAGTGAGCTCAGGAATATGTAAATTCTGTATATTTAAATATTCCAGGTGATTCTGATACAGCCAAGTTTTAGAGTCTGTTCTGGTCCAGTGATTCTCAAACATTAGAGTGTATCAGAATCCCTAAAAAGCCTATTAAAACACAAATTACTGGGCTACCTCCTGAGTTCTAAATTTGGTAAGTTTGGGTAGAAACTGATGCTTTGTATTATTACAAGTGCCCACAATGCTGATAGTTTTGGTTCAGGGCCCACACTTTGAGAATCACTATGCTAGTCCAGTCTCTACATTAAACATAAAGAAAATGAGGGCTGCAGATTAGTTGAATGATTTCTAAGATAACATGATAGACTAGGGAAAAGTAAGGGATTTCTTTTCTATGTCTTTAGCATCAAGGAATCTTTTATTTATTTTTGGACTATTGGGAATATAGCCATACAGAACTGAACTGAAAAAAATTGTGTTTTTTCCATAGAGTGAAATCATTCAACATAAAGGCTACCCCTGTGAAGAGTATGAAGTTGCAACAGAAGATGATTATATCCTTTCCATTAACAGAATTCCTCAAGGTCTAGTGCAACCTAAGAAGACAGGTATGGTTCATTCTATGTCATCCCAACATAGCAGACTTAAAGTGATGACTTTCTGTGATCTGAGTGTGTCAAAGGATTGAGGATTCTAGGTACAGCATGGATCCCACTGTTTCTGCCAAAAATTGGCTTCAGTTTCTCCCATGGTCCACATCAGCATCGCCTCATCACCAATTAGCTCAAATAAACATATATTGTTTGCTTTTTTTTAAAAAAAAAAAAGGAAGAAATCTTTAAGAAAATCCCATTTCTTGAACCCTTCTAGTATTTTCCCTAAGCCCCTCCTATAGAGAGACTCTAGAATGTCCTCTGTTGAGCCCTTGAGTAGACCACACCAGTTCCTGCTCGTGAAAAAAGAATGCAATTTCCAGCATGGCTCTGTGTGTCCACCTGCCTCCACTATATTTGTCATCTGAATAGCAAGTATGATATCCAAATAGAATACTTAAGATGTTGCCCAAATTTCCACTAAGTTCTTTTAAAGAATCAGGCACTGTATATACATTTTAAATTTGGGGGTATACATTTCCATAATTTGTGTAAACCCATTTTTCATATGTGAAATTTTTAGCCATTGCTGGCTTTTTGAATAATCTTTTTAATTTTTTACATCATTGTTCATTTTTATTTTTATTTTTTTAAAGATGTATTTATTTATGCATATAATGCATACAAGAACAGGGGTACAGACCAGAGGTGTGGGAGGTGAGAGGATTTACCAGAGATAGAGAGGGGAACAGAACAGGCAGATTGACCAAAATACACTGCTGAGGGGAGCAGTGGGCGAGTCATGGGAGGTCTGCTGCACCACGTGGGTCACCTCCCTGGTCGGGGATTGAACTCGTGCTGCAGTGGCTGCAGAAAGCTTCATGAGTTGTGTCTTAACCCCTTGCACTACCAGGGGGGCCCTTCATTGTTCATTTTTAAATAATATTTGCTTCCCCCCACCCCCTCAGGTGTAGTCCCCATAGAATTTCCTTCCCAGTGCACCCGTGCACCATCACCTCAGTCCCCCGTGCTCCTCCCTCCCTCCCTCTGATCCCTCTTCCCCCTCCTTCCCTGCAGGATGTCTCTGATTTATAATTGTCTGTTTCTGCTTTGTTATGTTTTTGTACTGTTATTATTTTTTTACACGTCTTATTTGGTTCCCCTATTCCTGCTATAAGTTGGCTTTAAAAAAAAATGTACCTTCATCACTAATTAAATGTCCTTAGCCTTCATCTCTACTTGGCTCTGTTCATTTTGCTACTCTAGCTTTATGTTTATAGTAGCAACTACATTATCTGTCATAAATACAGAGAATATAATTTCTTAATGTGTTCTCTCTAAATGCCAGGAACAATTCTAAATGCTTTAATTGCTTTAGTCTCATTTAACTTTCACAATAATCTTAAGAATACAGAGAGTAACTTGCCCAGAAACCTGTGCTAGTACTTGTTAGCGTGTTCCAAAACCTGCATTCAAATCAAGATCTGCTTGCCACTATTGCCCATGTTCCTAACTAGATCCAGCAAGTGCTGGGCAAATGTTATTGGGTCTTGTGTAAAAAAAGCTTCAGAGCTCATTTTATTACAATTTGCTTTTTTCTTTTCAAAGATTTATTAATTTATGCATACAAGAACTGGGGGACAGGTCAGAGATGGCAGAGTGGGGGTGGTGAGAGGATTCACCAGAGTGGAGAGCAGAACAGGCAGATTGACTGAAATACACTGCTAAGGGGAGCAGCAAGCGAGACAGGAGAGGTCTGCTTTGCCATGTGGGCTGCTCCCTGACCAGCCAGAGGTTGAATTCATGCTGTAGAGGCTGTGGTTTTCTTCATAGTGGAGTGCTTAAACCCTCGTGCCACCAGGGAGGCCCCTATTACAATTTGCTTTTGTGGAGCTTTTTGAAAATCAGCTGTATTGTTTTTTCATGCCAGGTACATAGCTATGCCTTATATGTATCCAGCACACTCCCACCTCAGGGCTTTTGGACTTACAGCTCTCCCTCTGGACCACCAAGTCATCCCATATCTACATAATTTGTTTTCCCCAATTCTTCTTTCAAGCCTCCACTGTTTTCCTTTCCCTGCTCTATCTTAGTCTTTCCTGATCACCCTATTCAAACTAACAGTCCTTTTGCCCTATTAAGATCTAGCCACTCATTCTTGGTGACTTTTCCTTTTAGTATTTATCATCACCTGGTATTAAGATCATACCTGAAGTTTCCCATGGAAAATAAATATTTGGTTGTTTGTTTTTGCTCTCCTCTCAACCAAAATATAAACTTGATGGAGTCCAAGACTATAGTCAATACCTAGAAGAGTGTCAAGCACATTGTAGGTGCCAATAAATATATGTTAAATGAATGAATGAATTTTGTGTAAATAAATGCAAATAAGCTTAGGGGTCCTGCAGCCCCTATTCATGGATGAACTTTGTGTTTTCTTAGACTGCTGTACAGTAATTACTGCAAAGCAGTTAAGGGGTCTAGGTATCATTAGCCTTTCCCCAGGCAGTCAGTACAGAATACTCCCCTCTAGTGACCGATGTTCTTACACTCCCATTAGTCTCTTCAAGAAGGAAATCTCCCAACATTGGAGGAAAAAGATTTCTGACCATCTCAAAAGAGAGCCAATGAAATTCATACTGAAAACAGCTGGAAAATATCTATAAGCTTTAATAAAATCCTTTTTATCCTACTATATCAAACAATTATTGCTAGCTTCAAATATTTACATCAAGGAAGAAAATAAGTCGGTCCAGCCTCAGAAATGACGGTCTTTTTAAGTATAACTGACTGACTGTCCATAACTTAATGAAAGGCCATGATCCTGAGGTATGTTTGAAGTGAAAGAAATCACTTACATGCCAATTCTATCATCAGGTGAACCAAAAGTGTTGTGTCAAAACAGTCCAGCTGGCCCCAGCCTTGGGAAATAGCTAAGGACTGTGAGGGGGAGCATTGATCCACCTTGGTTTCATACCCTCATAACACAATTCAAGTCACCTCCTTGTGGGTTGGTAGGATGAATTCAATAACCAGACATAAAGGGAAACCTAAAATAGCTCTGAGTTCCCTTCCCTGGTACTGCACATCAGCCTGTTTCCAGAGGAGTAAAATAAGATGAATGGAATTCATGAAGACTGCCAGAGGCTGGAAGGGTTTGTTGTATGCCATTCGCAGCGACATGGATGGGACTAGGAGGAATTATGCTCAGTGAAATAAGTCAGAAGGAGAAAGAAAAATATTGGATGGTTTCACTTATAGGAGGAATATAGGGGAACCAAATAAGACATCAGGGGAAAAAAATAATAGCAATACAAAACACAACAAGACAAAAAACACAAACAAATAGACAATATAAATCAGTGACATCCTACAGGGGAGGGGGTCAGAAAGTAATCTGAGGGAGGGAGGGAGGAGCACAGGGGACTGTGGTGATGATGTATGGGTGAATTGGTGGAGAAAATTCTAAGAGGACTATACCTGAGTGTGTGTGTGGGGGGGGGGAAGCAAACATTGTTTAAAAATGAACAATGAGGGCCTCCCCTGGTGGCGCAGACAGTTGATCGCAGCTCTGTGAAGCTATTCGCAGCCTCTGCAGCGCCCGTTGGATCCTGGCCCGCCAGGATGCTGTCCCACATGACGCAGCAGACCTCTCCTGTCTCGCCCACTGCTCCCCTCAGCAATGTATTTCGTCAGTCTGCCTGTTCTGTTCCCTGCTCTGTCTGTTGTGAATCCTCTCACCCTCCCGCGCATCTGGCCTATAACCCGTTCTTGTATAAATAAAATAAAATCTAAAAAAAAAGAAAAGAACAATGATGTAAAATATATATAGGGCCTCCCTGGTGGGGCAAGGGGTTAAGCACTGTACTATGAAGCAATCCGCAGCCTCTGCAGCATGAATTCGATTCCCAGCTGGCCAGGGAGAAACCCACATGGCACAGCAGACCTCTCCTGACTCACCCGCTGCTCCCCTCAGCAGTGTATTTCAATCGGCCTGCCTGTTCTGTTCCCCGCTGTCTCTGGGGAATCATCTCGCCCCCCCCCCCACCTACCCATGCATCTCTGACCTGTGCCCCAGCCCTTGTATGCATAGGTGGGTAAATCTTTAAAAAAAAAAAAAAATATATATATATATATATATAAATTTATTTTTTTAAAAAAAAGGCTTTTGTTCTACAGGGAGGCTGCTTATGGACACAGTTCCCAAAGCAATGGAAGTTACCATTTAATAAGAGGTCCCTCAAAATCTGATGAGGTTTGGGGGGCCTCCCCGGTGGCGCAGCGGTTGAGCGCTGGGTTGCGAAGCTGCCTGCGGCCCCTGCGGCGCCGGTTAGATCCCCGGCTGCTCCCCGGCCACTGGAGGAGGGTCCCACATGGTGCGCAGACCTCTCCTGCCGCCCGCTGCTCCCCTCAGCAGTGTACTTCGGTCCTTCTGTCTGCTCTGCTCCCCGCTCTGGCTCTGGTGAATTCTCTCACCCTCCCGCGCTTCTGACTGTACCCAGTGCATGTATAAACAAAACAAACAAGCAAACCAGCAAACAAATAAATAAAAAAAGCATATAAAAAAAAAAAAAAAAAAAATCTGATGAGGTTTGTGGCTACATTCCTTGTGTTGTTAATGAGGCACTGAAACCCAGAGAGAATTACTTGTCTTATAAATTTACAGCAATAACAACAGTAACAGTAAAACTGCTCTTAAGACATGAACTGTGGTGTGAAACTTACATTCATAATCTATCTCTAATTCTCATTATCCTATCAAGACCAGATTTTTTTTTTCCTTCTAAAGATGCAGTATTTTCTTACTCCTTCAGTATTTTTTTTTTTTAAGATTTCTTTCTTTATTTATTTATACAAGCACTGGGTACAGTCAGAAGCACGGGAGGGTGAGAGAATTCACCAGAGCCATAGCAAGGAACAGAACAGGCAGACGAACGAAGTACATTGCTGAGGGGAGCAGCGGGTGGCAGGAGAGGTCTGCGCGCCATGTGGGACCCTTGCCTGGCAGCCGGGGATCAAACCAGAGCTATAGAGGCTGCGGGCAGCTTCGCAACCCAGCGCTCAGCCGCTGCGCCACCAGGAAGACCCTCCTTCAGTATGTTTTTAAAAAAATTCAACTGAGTAAATTTTTTAGACTTATTGAGTGATTCATCAAGCAGGTAGCATCCAGTTTAACAGAGAGAAAGGAGCTCCAGGCAAAATGGAAGTGGTAGAACAGAAGGGTCTGGAACCAGGAAGTTATGTTAAGCAAAAAAGGGGATTGGTCACTCTCCTTTAGGAGATAGCAAGGGTCAATCAGGCAGAGGACAATGAATGTCGATGTGGTGATTACTGATTGCTGGTTTTAGATTCCATTTCTGGAAGAGCTGAAACTACAGTTCAGTTAACAGTTGGTTTGATGATATAGAGCTTAGTCTAAGCAACTCATTTGGGGCCTGTTGTACTGTTTTTAACAAGTATTCATTGCTAATATAAAAAAATGTGTTTACACAATTCACTGACTTGTTAAAACTTCTAAAGACTTAAACCTTCTTTAGCCCTTATTGATATTTTTATTTTGATATAATTTCAGATTTACAGAAATATACTGAGAATAGTATAGGGACAATCCTTATACTCTTTACTCTGATTTACCCGTGAAAATTATTTTGTCTCCATTTGCTATATTATTCTCTTTCTCTCTCCCACATACTACTTTTGCAAAAACTTTTGATAGTAAATTTGAGGTCTCATGTCTATTTCAAGATGCATTTCTTAATGTGAGATAGAAAAATATTTTTACCCTAGTCATTTTAGTTTTTCCCTGGAGCCCTGAAAAGTAGATTAACAAGGGACAGATTAACAAGAGAAAAGCAGACTTACTAGCATTGCATACAGATGAGGGACCAGTTAGAGATGAGTAACTCAAAAGGGTAGTTAGAATCCAGGACTATGAACCTAACTTAGTAGGGGAAAGGAGGAGGAAAAATCTCACTTATGGAAAAGCAAATGCCTTGTTGGAAAAATTTATGGGCCTTTAGGAGAACAGATGAGAGATATCTTCAGTTGTGACAATGTCTGTCTGGTTATGGTGCCAACTTCTGTGAAGATTAAAATTGCTCCCAGGGAGGGGTTTTTTGACAACTGAGTTCTTTCTGGAGGCTCTGCTATTAGGCAGATAAGGGATTTCAGAAATAATTCTTATATCAATGTGGCATATTTGAGGATGGCACAGCTTGATCCCCTTCACTGTAAAGGATGGCATCTTCTAAAATCACAGTTTATTTATTAAAAACAAGAAACATTGATTGATATTAGCATCTTATGCACAGTTCATGCTCAAATTTTGTCATGTGTGCCAAAGTCCTTTAATAGTCTTTTTCCTTACCTAGTCAGTAATTTTATATAGGCTCATACACCACATTTGGTTGTTATGTGTGATTTCATTTCCTTTGGAATTCCAGAAGTGGGATTGCTGGATTATTTGCTAGTGCTATTTTTCATTTTTAATGACTCTCCACAATGCTTTCCATAATGACTATATCAATTTATAAACTGGAAACATTTCTCAGGTTTTTTTTTTTCTTTTTTTTGACCTTGGTGTCTTTGAAGAGTTTTGGACAGTCATTTTACAGGGAAATCTATGATTTGATCTATCTGGAGTTTCTTCGTGATATGGTTCTGGTTATACTTTTTGGCGGGAATACCACAGAAGTGATGCTGAGTCTTTCGTGGCATCATATTACAAACCACATGGTGATGACATAGTCCATACTGGTGATGCTAGCTGTGAAATGATATTTTTCTTTTTTTCTCAAATTCATTAATGTTTAATTGACCAACATGTTGTTTATACTTTAAGTGTACAATGTGATGGTTTGATATGTGTATATATTGTGCAATAATTACCACAATCAGGTTAATCATCTCATCCATCACCTCCCGTAGTTAGGACATTATTTCTATATTTTTGGGTATGTCGTGAGTCTGCTTAAGATCTACTTTCACCAAATTTCAAGTACACAACATAATATAATTAACTATAGTCACTATGCTGTATACCAGAACCTTAGAAATTATTCACCCTAAAGCTGAGGACCTGTGTACTCTGACAGCATCACCCCTTTCTTCCACCCCCCCACCAACCCCTGGTAATCATCATTCTACTCTTTGTCTCCATGAGTTCAACTTGTTTGTTTTAGATTTCACGTATCAGTAAAATCATAAAGTATATGTCCACCATCTGACTTATTTCACTTAGCATAATATCCTCCAGTTTTATTCATGTTGTCAAAAATGGCAAGATTTTCTTCCTTCTTGTGACTGAATAATACATATGGACATACAAATTATACATATATACATACACATATATGTATATACTTTTATACATAACGTGTTTTCTTTAGCCACTCACTAATCAATGGATACTTAGGCTGTTTGTATATCTCTTAACACTGCAGTGAATATGGGGGTGCAGCTATTAAGATACTGGTTTCATTTTCCTGGGAATCCCAAAGGAAGGATTGCTAGATCATATGGTAGTTCTATGTTTAAATTTTGAGGAACTTCCACACTGTCTTCCATAATGACTGTGTCAGTTTACATTCTGACCCATAATGACCCATAATGTTCAAGAGTTCCCTTTTCTCAACATATCCTTACCAACATTTGTTATCTGTTCTTCTTTTTGATAAATGCCATTCTGGTAAATGTGAGGTTAACTTTAACAGGATGTGGTTTTGATTTGCCTTTCCCTGGTGGTTAGTGATATTGAGCAGCTTTTCGTGAATTTGCTGCTCATTTGTATATTTTCTTTAGCAAAATGTCCATTCAGATCTTTTGTCCATTTTTTTAATCAGATTTTTTTTTTGCTGTCAAGTCATATAAGATCTTTATATGTTTTGAATATGAACTTATTATCAGATACATGGTTTGATAATATTTCCTCTCATTCTGTAGGTTGTCTTTTCATTCTGTTAATGGCTTCACTTGCACTGCAGAAGCTTCTTATTTGAAGTAGTCACAATTGTTTATTTTGGCTTTAGTTGCCTTAGCTTTTGCTATCTTATCCAAACAAATCATTGTCAATATCAATGTCTTTCCTGTTTCTTTCAAGGAATTTTATAGCTCTAGTTTGACATTTAAGTCTTTAATATTGCAAGCTAACTTTTATGAGTGGTGTTCTGTTAGGGGTTCAGTTCCATTCTATAATATTGATTTTAATCACTTGTTAAAGTGTTATGTCAAGTTATTCTGCCTTAAAGTTAGAATAATCATGGAAGATGATTATTTCTCTATGCTAGACATTGTACCATATGTTCACTATGAAATATTTATTTAATTATAACAGAAATCATGCTTTTACTATTACCAGATATTTTCACTCATATGTGAAATATAAAGAAATAAAGCAGGGCCTCCCCTGGTGGCACAGCAGTTGAGCACTGGGCTGCAAATCTGCCTGCAGCCTCTGCAGCATTGGTTCAATCCCTGGCTCGCCAGCGAGGGTCCCACATGGTGCACAGACCTCTCCTGCCACACCTGCTGCTCCCCTCAGCAGTGTACTTCGTCATTCTGCCTGTTCTGCTCTCCGTTCTGTCTCTGGTGAATTCTCTCACCCTCCCATGCTTCTGACTGTACTCAGTGCTTATATAAATAAATAAATAAATCTTTAAAAAAAAAAAAAGAAATAAAGCAATCTGACAAACAAAACTCAAAAAAACAACTCTTAGACTGACAACAAAAATGGTAGAGAAGGAGCATGGGGAAGGTGGAGGAATGAGAGAAGGGGCTCATATTTGATGAATGCTACTAGACCTTTGGTAGTGTGTGTGGTATGTTGTATGCTTTTATAAAAGTGTGAAGTCATACTAACTTATATAAATATACAAACCAATGGAAAGTCAATTTTAAAGAGCTCTACGTTTCTGACAAGGAAATTAAGACAGAGAGTTTAAGTTGCTGGCCAGACAAATCAGGCTAGCAAGATGCTGAGTCAAGACTCAGCATCAAGAAGGAACACAGGTGATCATTTTACACAGTTAAATTCTCTTTTCTTAGGTTCCAAGCCTGTAGTCTTACTGCAGCATGGCCTGCTTGGCGACGCCAGCAACTGGATCTCCAACCTGCCCAACAACAGCCTGGGCTTCATCCTGGCAGATGCTGGCTTTGACGTGTGGATGGGGAACAGCAGGGGAAACACTTGGTCTCGGAAACACAAGAGGCTGTCCATCGATCAAGATGAGTTCTGGGCCTTCAGGTATATGAAAATCTTGAGAGTGGAGGTGAATATAGATTTCTTTGGGAGAACTGGGTAAAGATTGATGACTTCTACTTTTTATTTAATTTTCTGTGCTTGGGTCATTAATATATTACATGATCTCCCCCAATTATTTTAATTAATTAGTGTTTGGGAGGGAAGTAGTAGGAAGGATTGGATTCCTCTCATAGAAATTTTGGGTCTGGCTAATAGAAATGGTGCTTGCGGTCCAGTGATTGAGATGGGAATGAGGAAGTACAGGTTGATTGCCTTGTAGATGGGTGTCCAGGGACTAACTCTTCAGGAGTGATGACAGGAACCAGTACCCCTCGGAGATGGGCCCACACATATTAAAGACATAATAAGGTCCATGAATTTCACTAATACATCTGTCATACTCTTGCAAAAGTCTTTTAATGTTTTTATTTAATTTACCTAATGACATTTAATTTGCATTTTATACATTTCATCAGAGAAGGGTCCTGGCAGCAATGTTAATACTTTCAAATAAAACAGTCTGCATGGCCCTGTGCTGTTCTGCTAACAGGATACCTCCACTACAAGATGGATGTGCTCAGTAACTATTCACTGAAGATGGTAATCGCTCTATAACATCTGGAGAAAACAGCAATTTGCTAACAGCCTCTGACCTAAAAGGGCACCTGTACATCATAGGTTAAAACAAGTCCGTTTTGAGAGTGGTGAGGGGCACATAAATGAGTGTTGGGGCTGATGACTGAAGAGCTTGCTTGTAAAACTTGGGAGTGACTTTGTATGCTTCTGATTATAATTTTTCCTATGACTTTGTCTTTTCCCCTTGTAGTTATGATGAGATGGCTAGGTTTGACCTTCCTGCAGTCATAAACTTTATTTTGCAGAAAACGGGCCAGGAAAAGATCTATTATGTCGGCTATTCACAGGGCACCACCATGGGTAGGTTCAAAGGAAAGCAGGTTTGTATGCTCAGAAGAAATGTGAGCATGTGGTATGCACTGTGCCTAGGAGCAGTCATCTTGTATTTCTCTCATATCTGAGCCTGTCCTCTTTGGTGACCTTATGGGCTTCAGGAAATGGGGATGAAATTGAGGGAGATCTGTGGGATGGTAGAAAGAGCAAGGCCTTTGGAATCACATAGACGTGGATTAAAAATACTGACTCTACCATTTTAGGTAAATGTCCTTGAGTAAATTATTTAACCTCCCTGTTCTCAGATATCTTATCTATGAAATGAAGATATGAACTCCTTTCTTGGGGTGTTAGAGACATTTGGACTATTCAATATGGTAATATGTAGAAGCTCCATGAAGGCAGATATTGTGTCTAAGATGCAACTATAAGAACAAGTCCTGAGAGATGATGCTCTCAATTCATGCCTTGAGCACATAAAGCCCTGATCTCAGTGTTTGGCACATAATCAAGTCAGCACTGTCATCATATTAAGAACAGAAGTGACAGGGGAATTTATTTGAGTCTTTTTCTCCTAATGCCAATGTCTGGAATTACATGTTGGTTTTCTTTTGCTTTCGATGAATTTGTGAAGAAAACCTTAACTCAGGACCCCTGCAGGATACAGGTCACCGACTTGGGGACATGAGAGGGAGACTGTGGATACACTGCTCCTGTATCAGACCAAAGCCAATAAGAAGAGTGTGCTTGGCTAAGTTAGAGTGAAGGAAGATCAGGGGAGAGACAGTGTGTACCTCGAGAAGCTCTCAAGAGGGGACTTTGCTTTCAACCAAGCCAACCTCAAAGTTAAAGCCCAGGGTAAAGGGGGTTAAGGAGACACACGAGCATGCATTTACTGGCAGTAAAATTTACTCTTGAACCAGATCAGGATTTATACCTGTTATTATGGAAATTTGAAATTTTGTAAACGACTTAACTTATTGCCCTATCTCTTATCTGGTTTAATATCATCTTTATATCATCACATTGGTATAATAGTAATAATTGCCTTTTATGAGCAACTGCATCATCTTGCTTCATTCCTGCACAAAGTGCAGTGAAGATGTGCAGCTCTACTCACAGACAAATAAATTATAGGTCAGTGGAGGAATTTGGCTATAGTTACTTACACAGAGAGTAGATCACAAAGCCAAGAAGTATAACATCTGTCCTCAAAAGTTTGCTCTAAATCACTGTATGATGTGGCTCAAGAAAAGCTAAAGCTCACACACACATTCTTCTATTGAATCCTTCTAAAAGAACTTTGTCTCCATACTTATTAGATTCTTGTCATATTCCTTTAATTAAAAAAAAAAAATAAACTACCTACAAAACCCACAGTCATAATTAAGGTCAATAGTGGGAAAATCCCAACTAGCTGTTAGTTAACTATGTTTTTTGTTCCCTTACTTCAACAACACACCACAGCAGCTTAAACCTTTGGGTTTCTGAGACCCAGCAAATCATACAGTCACTTCAACCGCTGATATTAGTTTGCCAGGGGATTTAGTTCTGCAAAAGCCACAGTGATCATCACATATTATCCCACAGTCACGAGTTCACCTTTTGCTAACTGTGTAGGCATTTACATAACTGTGAGAGTCATTTACATAGCTCCCTGAAATTCCTCAGGTGTAGACTCTGTCCTCAAATCAATAGAGGATTTAAGTACTTGCACTGAGAAATTTCAAGGGAGAAAGAAGTCACCCTAGGAGGGGGATGTCAATGTCTGTGAAAGCCCAGTGTGTCTAGGGGAGTCTCCCGTACATCCCATTGCTGACGTCCCTCTACCCGCACACTGAGACTCATGGCAAACTGGCTGCAAAGATTAAACTATAGGGTCTGCAGTCTGGATCACTTTTATTTAGAAGCTAGTACAGGTAGTTGAGCACATAGGATTAACCCGACCCCTAAGTAGGTTAAGCACAGCACAACAGTGGGCTATTTTTTTTTTTAAGTTAATATAGATTTTTTTTTAAAGATTTATTTATTTATTTATTTATTTATACAAGCACTGGGTACAGTCAGAAGTGCGGGAGGGTGAGAGAATTCACCAGAGCCAGAGCAGGGAACAGAACAGCCAGAGTGACGAAATACACTGCTGAGGGGAGCAGCGGGCGCAGCAGGAGAGGTCTGCGCACCATGTGGGACCCTCGCCAGTGGCCGGGGATTGAACCGGCTTTGCAGAGGCTGCTGGCAGCTTCGCAGCCCAGCGCTCAACCGCTGCACCACCAGGGGAGGCCCATCAGTGGGCTATTTTTGATGAATTCTCCCCCTTCTCTCTTATTTGTGTAAACATGATACTGTCTATATCAGCTGGGGAAACTGTTTCATTGCAGCTTCTTAGGTACGACCATGCTAAGTAGGCTTTTTTTCTTATAGAACATTCCCAGAAACTGTGATCCTTACTCACTATGACATGTGAAAATAAAATTGAATTTTGGAGCTTGAGGGCTGTTGTAACTTAGAGTCTAAGTTTATTTTGTTCATGTTAACTGATGCTCTGTAGGAAATGAAAAGAGTCTGACTTTCACATTTTCCTTTTGGATTTTTTCATTAATATTAAAGTGATTTAAGTTATCCTAATTGTCACCATATTTCATAGAAAAGAAAGTAAAATATTATATCTGCTCTTAGTCTAATATCCAGAGACCTTTAAACACTTTTTCTCTTGGCATTCAAATTGTTCAGCTTAACATAAAGACAAAGATGCTAATGATGAGGCTAAATGCTGTTTCGAGAGAAAGGAGGAGGCAGGAAAATATAGGACTCTTCTAGTAGTCTGCCATGGAGTTGTCAATATGGAGAACTTGAACTTGATTGGCATCAGGAAAGGATTTGGCCAGAGAAATTATTTATAGTTGCAGATCTTAATATATGATCAGAATTAAGGTGGTAAATAGCTTAATGGTTTTTAATATATTTTCACCCAGTTCTACCTATGGTACAGCCAGATAAGCAAGAGCTAATAACAACACATCATTCTTGGGACTCTATACAGATTAACTGGCACATTTAATCATATGGGGGAAAAGCAGGGAGGGAATCATTTTTCTTACTATTTGCTTTCTAGTAACCAGTCAGAAGTCATGTGATTCCAGTTTTTCTCTATACATCATCCCTCCCCCATAATTTGCTTATACCAATCTAGTCACAGAATACTTAGGCCTTTTAGAAATAGGCACATAATGTTTCAAATGTAAGGACCCTGCTCTGGTATTATATGATAACCTTTTCCTTCCAAAGATTCCATGTAGAATATCCCTACAGTAAATCAGGGGATTTGTCTCCATTTTATAAATTAAAAAAAAAAAAAAAAAACCTGAGTCATAAACTGATATAACCATGGTGCCATGCTTATTCTGTAACAACTAATAGTCGGATCCAGTTAATTGAATAACTTGTATATGAGATTGTTACAGTTGGCTCCTAGAAAAATTAGAGATCAAGGAAAACCAGAAAAATAAAACAAAAACTGTTCTTCTTAATACTCATGATGTTACAGAGCATGTTCTTTAAATTTGTGTGTGTGTGTGTGTGTGTGTGTGTGTGTGTAGAAGAACTGGGGTGTAGGCCAGAGGCGTGGGGGTAAGAGATTCAAGAGTGAACAGAGTAGGGAGAAGAACAGGGGGATTCATTGAAATACACTGCTGAGGGGGGCTGCGGGCGAGACAGAAGAGGTCTGCTGCACCATATGTGGGTTAACACCCCGCCCAGGGATTCAACCCAGGCCTTAGTGGGGCTAGTGCTGAGATTTAACACCTAGGCCACCAGGGAGGCCCCAGAACATGCTTTTTAAAAAAATAAATCCAGCAACCTTTAAAATTAAAAAAAATTTCTTTTTAATAAAGTGGTATCTCTATTTCTCTGTATCTTTCACTGTAGATATTTATTAAAAATATCTCACAGGAGTCTGAAAATTAAATGGGGTAAGACCCATGAAAGTCCCCAGCAATGTGTCTAGCAACTGGATGGATATATACACACATATATACATATGTAGGCGATCTGTATCCTCTGTGTGTGTGTGTGTATATATGTGTGTGTATGTATTTCTCAAAGCCCAGGTTATGAGGCTCAATAATGCAATTCAATCATTCAATGAGAACCTACTACAAGAGAGCTAGGTGTCTTAGGGAACACAGAGGAGATTTTACTGCTGGTATTTTCTTCTCAAAGAGTTTCTAATTTCATATAAGAGTTAAGACATAATAAAACGCAATTTTGGAAACATCTTGATAAAAGTAAAACAAACGTTTTATGAGTTCTAGGAGATTCAATAACCATGCTGACATTTTTTTTCTCTTGTAGGCTTTATTGCTTTTTCCACCATGCCAGAACTGGCTCAGAAAATCAAAATGAATTTTGCTTTAGCACCCATAGCCACTGTTAAATATGCAAAAAGCCCTGGAACTAAATTTCTGTTGCTGCCAGACATGATGATCAAGGTATGTGACTCTTCATATAATTCCTCGCAGCTCAATTTTCTAAGACATTCTCTTAAATTAGAGTCACTTCTTGACTATAATGTAATGAATATTATTCCACTTCATGTTTTTATAGGCATTGTTTGGCAAAAAAGAATTTCTGTACCAAACCAGATTTCTCAGACAGTTTTTTATTTACCTGTGTGGCCAGGTGATTATTGACCAGATTTGTAGCAATATCATGTTACTTCTGGGAGGATTCAACGCAAACAATATGAACATGGTAAGTAGGAACATCATAAATTCTCAATTTCCCAAGCCAGGTTAGGAGTTACTCTTTGCGGGTAAGTTAATCCTATTGAAGATTTAGAGAAATGTAATCCTAATATTTCAGTTTTCTCTGAAACATAATAATATGCAGGAAATGCTTCAGCATGGACTGAGGCAAGCTTAACTTAATGGCATTGCTAGATATGATCTTCCCAGATTATAGATGGATGAGATCTGGGAGCACCTTTGCCACAGAGGTTATAGATGGGAGAGGTCTGAATGTAACTTTACAATTAACAGATTAAAATCAGTAGTTACATGCAAAAGAATGAAGCTTGACCACTACCTCACACCATACACAAAAATCAACTCAAAATGGATTAAAGAACTAGACATAAGACCTGAAACCATAAAATACATAGAAGGAAATATAGGCGAAACACTACGTGATATGCACATCAAAGACATCTTTACAGACACATCACCCAAAGCAGTGATAGTGAAGGCAAAGATAAACAACTGGGACTACATCAAATTAAAGAGCTTCTGCACAGCAAAAGAGACAATAACAAAAACAAAGAGAAACCCCACCGACTGGGAGAACATTTTGCACACAACACTAATGACAACACTAATGATAAAGGACTGATCACAAAAATCTGCAAAGAGCTGATGAGACTCAACAACAACAAAGAAAATAATCCAGTCAAAAAATGGGCAGAAGAGCTAAAAAGAAACTTCTCTGAAGAGGAAATGCTAATGGCCAACAGGCATATGAAAAAATGTTCAACATCACTTGTCATCAGGGAAGTACAAATCAAAACTACCATGAGATACCATCTTACACCAGTGAGAATGGCACATATTAAAAAAAACTAGCAACAACAAATGTTGGCGAGGGTGTGGAGAAAAAGGAACTCTTCTGCACTGTTGGTGGGAGTGCAAACTGGTCCAACCACTATGGAGAGCTGTGTGGAGATTTCTGGATCTACTAAACATAGAGCTTCCATATGATCCAGCAATTCCACTCCTAGGTATTTACCCAAAGGACACAGAAACATCAATTCCAAAGAACACCTGCACCCCTATGTTTATAGCAGCTCTATTTACAATAGCTAAGCTTTGGAAACAGCCCAAATGCCCAAAAATAGATGACTGGATCAAGAAGATGTGGTACATATATACCATGGAATATTACTCAGCATTCAAAAAAGATAAACACATGCAATTTGCAGCAACATGGATGGCGCTGGAAGGGATCATGCTCAGCGAAATAAGCCAGAAAGAAAAAGAAAAATACCAGATGGTCTCACTCATAGCAGGAATCTAGAGAACTTAAATAAGAGACCAGGAAAATGAATAACTATAAGAAAGTGAAAATCAAAATCAACAGAAAACTATGAACCAGAGACAGTTTTTGGGGAGTGGGGGGTGGGAGGGGAGGGATTGGGGTCAGAATGGGGGGGTTGCAAATGTATGGGGAATATAAAAATAAAATTTATTATTTAAAAAAAATAAAAATAAATAAATAAATAAAATCAGTAGTTAGAACCTCGTGGTCAAAGGAGTGAATTGTCATATATCAACCTTCTCTCTAGAGCTTGGAACCTTCTGGTTTGTAGTTTAAGTAAGACAGTAAGATGCCTGGGGGTTTCCATTTGGCATAGGCATAGTTAACAGATGGTGGATGTCACAATGTGGCTTCCCCAGGAAGCATACTCTGTCATGGAGATGAGTGTGTACAATATTTGGAGGTTATGCCCTTGGGATAACAACTGGAGAAAGGAAGGAAACAGCAACATGAAAAAGTGAGTTTTCCCATGTCCCACAAACCAATCATGCTTTGTTACAGAGCCGAGCCAATGTGTATGTCGCTCATACTCCTGCAGGAACTTCTGTGCAAAATATCTTACACTGGAGCCAGGTAGGAATGTAGAATTTGTGCTCTTTGTTAACAGCCATTGTCCAATTTGTCTGAAATAGTCAAAAGGATGCATTTTTGGCAGCCCAGAGGCTATATCACATTTATTATAAGATGAAATGCAGTCCTGTCGATGTTATTTCAACTATGAATTTGATGTAGAGCATTGGAACCTGTCAGGAGATGGAAGGAAAGGATTGACCCAAGAACATGTTTAGTGCATCCTAAAGGTGTGAATTCAGATGGTGCAAGTGAGGCCTTTCTGTCTCCAGTCACCTCAAAGGTGAGGCTGGAGAAGGTCTTGTTTCCACATTTTCTTTTGGGGATTCCCCAGCAGCATGGTCAAGTAGTAACAAAAAGTGCTGAGGGGAACCTGGTTACCCAAGAGATCTTCAGAGGGATCCTTAGTGCTATAGACTTCACCTGCAATCCCAGGAGGGGAAGTCCTGATTATCAGAATTGAACTGTCTGTAGGTCCTGGGTAGTGCATCTGAAGTACAACATTTGGAACTGATTCAAGGACAATGTTACAGTGATTCTTTCACACTGAAAGGAGCACTGAATCTAATACTACTCATTATAGATGTTCCCATAGTGTAGCTGATTGGCTGTAGAAATAAAGATGAATATTAGGACAGAAAACTAAAGTCAAAATTTTCTTCTAAGGTCATTGTTATATTTTATATGTGTGTGTGCATGTCTGTGTGAGAAAGAGATTGATTTTATAATCAAAACCAAAGAAGAATTCTGAATTGGATTAAATTTTGCTCACTCTCTCCCAGAAACACCACATCACACACCTCCAAGGGGCTCTTTCCCGTTGTAGCCAAGAGTGGTGCAGTATTCCCAGCTATGTAGTCTTGTAGAGATGCTCTTCCTGGAGTTGTATAATGAGGTGGTCAAGTAAATTTCTCTCCATGAAAGGGCTTTATTCTTACCTTTATACTTTCTGGAAAATTATTCTAATGCTGAATACAAGAGGAGCCTCAGACTTTGCTCTCTGAGCATTTCTACCCCTTCCCCCACTTTTATCCAGAGACACGTTTGGATGCCAAATAAATTTTCTGTTATTTTAGGCAGTGAATTCCGGAGAACTTCGGGCATTTGACTGGGGAAGTGAGATCAAAAATCTGGAGAAAGGCAATCAGGTAAGGAAATCAAACACCATTTTGCTGAAAATGTATCTTTTTGAAATAAACGCATGAGAGGGATATAACAGCTGCAGTTTATTCTGGAGGAAAAAAAAAAAAACAAGAACTCAAGCAGAAAATAATAATTCAAGTTTGACTCTATTTGAAAATGGGAAAATTCAAAACTTAGCCAAGCTTTTTTTAGGATAAATTTTAAAAGCTTGGGGCCTCCCTGGTGGTGCAGGTGGTTGAGCGCTGCACTGTAAAGCTGTTCATAGCCTCTGCAGTGTGGGTTTGATCCCAGCCGGCTGGCAAGAATACCACATGGCGCAGCAGACCTCTCCTGTCTTGCCCGCTGTTCCCCTCAGCAGTATATTTCGTCAGTTTGCCTGTTCTGTTCCCTCCTCTGTCTCTGGTGAATCCTCTCACCCTTCGCACACCTGGCCTGTACCCCTGTTCTTGTATAAATAAATAAATCTTAAAAAAAAAAAAAAGGTAAAAGCTTTTATAATGGAGGAGGAGAACGCTTATGATGAGGCTGCCTTCATGGAAAATGCGCTGAGATTCTCAGCAGCCAGATGGGGTAGATTTAGTGAAGGGAAGAGTAGAATAAGGTGGCTACTGGAAAGATTCTTTTAGAATAACAGAGAACACAAAAGAGGATAGGAAACATGAGGTTGTTTCATGCTACAATGAATAATAGGGCATTAGATAGCAAGTGAGGGTTACCATGTTAGTCTGCCTCTACACTATAACCTTGTGTGCTCGTAAAATAAATAGATTAATTAATTAATAACAACCTTGTGTGATTGTGGCTAGGTTGCTTTGATACTTCAGACCTCAATTGCATTATCTACAATAAAAATTACTGGGCTAGTCAATCCCTGGAGTTCTCCTTGGTCACACTCTTAATAAATCCATAAACTGCAAGAGAAAACTATGATAAAAAACATGTACCTATATTCCCCATGAAAATTACAGTCAGGACCTGCCTGGTGGCCTAGTGAGTAAGTCTCAGCGTTATCACCACTAAGGCCTAATCCTGCCAGGGAACTAACCACCTGGCACAGCAGACCTCTCCTGTCTTGCCTGCTGTTCCCCTTAGCAGTGTATTTTAGTATATGCAACTGTTCTGCTCCCCACTCTGTCTCTGGTGAATCCTCTCACCTCCTAGACCTCTGGCCTACATCCCAGTTCTTCTATGCAAAAATAAATTTTTAAAAAAATTTTAAAGAAGAAAGAAAATTACAGTCAATGCTATGGGGAAAAAAATAAAAATGAAGATTTTAGCGACTCAGAAGTGTATAAAATGAGTATAAAATCTCCACTGAAGATTATTGGTTATCTTTGTGTGTGAATGTAAATAAATACTGACCATACAAACATAAAGCTGAGGGAGCTGAGCAGACATCAGCAAGTATTTGGGCATTTCATAGCATAATTAGCATCAACTTCTATATATCAATCTAGATAGGAAAGGCAGAAAATTGGACAGACTATATCATGCCCTGAATAGCAAACTTTAAAGTGCATGTATAACTATTTCTTTTAGAGCCTCAGTCACTGCTTCCCAAAATATGTCTTTACAGAAAGCATTCCAGGCTAAGATAGTTTTAATTTATCAACATTTAATAATTAATTGATAAAACCATTGAGCTCAAAAGAAAGTGGTAACAATACATTATCATTAAAACAAAAACTACATGTACAAAATGGTGTTCCAAAATCACAGAACCTTGGTGCTAAACCTCACACCACTTGGGTCTTTTCATCTGTGAGATAAGAAAAAAATTACTGGTTCCGTGGACTGTTCCAATCTTTCATAGCTAAGGTAGCTCTAACTTCAAATTCTTGACAAGCCACACAAAGGAATTTGGGAGCTTGGCTCCAGGGTAGAGTTTCTGAGAGGAAATGTCCCTGAACATTTGTGGTGGAACTTGTGGGTGCTGATTAAACCTCAGGAGCTCAGTAGGCTGGTCTGACCTGGTAGTTCTGCTCAAGTAAGGGAAATTCTCAGGAATTAGGACTCCAAGATACCCTTCCTTAGGTGATGCAGGTCTGGAGCAGGATCTACTTTTACCTCCCCTTTGTTCAAGCTACTGAGTTTCAGTGCCTTTGACTTCCCCACATTTTTGATAAGCAGTCAAACTCGGAGCCGCCTCAGGGTTTCCTGTTGTCACTGAAAGTTTCTGTGAAAACTTGGAGGGCTTCTAAGTAACATTTTCCACTTTCTTGCCTTTCTCTGTTGAATACCTGTAATACTGGTCTCACAAAAAGTTAGTGAAATTAAATTTTAAAAGGGATATTACCTGTTAAAAGCAATATATGGGTAAATATTCATTAATGGGGAAAAAAGAATTGAATATTTG
This sequence comes from Talpa occidentalis, assembly GCF_014898055.3. Lineage (NCBI taxonomy): Eukaryota > Metazoa > Chordata > Mammalia > Eulipotyphla > Talpidae > Talpa > Talpa occidentalis. The sequence continues at coordinate 62,080,611 of NW_023605194.1, forward strand.
ATGTCTGAAGTACCAGGCTATTTACATGTTTTCTCATTCTCACCTAGTAACTTATTAGAGATATTATCCCCATTTCACAGATGAAGAAACTGAGGATCAGTGAGGCTAAGCACTTTTGCCTTTAAGGAGGGTCTGAAACAAAGACTCTTAACGCAGTTCTATATGGCTGTAGTGGTCAGGCACCTTTCATCACAATGTAGAGTGTATTTGCCAGATTTATTTGAAATGTAAATTATGAGTTTGGAAGATCACATGACATCTACAATTAGACTTTTTTTTTTTCCCCCTAGCCAACTCCTATAAGATACAGAGTTAAAGACATGACAGTCCCTACAGCGATGTGGACTGGCGGTCAGGACTGGCTTTCAAATCCAGAAGATGTGAAAACTCTGCTCTCTGAAGTAACCAACCTTATCTACCATAAGAACATTCCAGAGTGGGCACACGTTGATTTCATCTGGGGTTTGGATGCTCCTCATCGTTTGTACAATGAAATCATACATTTGATGAAGCAAGGGGAGGCCAACCTTTCCCAGGATACTTGTGGGGTCACCTTGTTCTGAAGCATGGGATACTGATAAGTCTTAGGAAAAACTTCATGGGATACTGGGGTGGGGTCCACCAATGGATAATTTTAAGGAAGATTTCAAGACTTGGAAACCTATTATATCAGTAGGGGGCGGGTGGATAAAGGAGGGCTGAAATAAGGTATACATTTCTTTGGATTTCCTGCATTTGACACTAAAACAGACATTTATTTCCCAGTTAATTAACCTCCTCATTGGATAAATATGTTTCATGTGCTATTATATATTCCACCATCTTGAAGAGTATGCATTACCTGACAGCTGGAAACTAAACTTTCTCAATATCATTCCAATAAACCTCCTTAAAAAACTCTTTCGTTTTATAAGTCTTTTTTTTTTTTGGAGCAATAAAGTAAAAGGACAACTTTAGACAGAAACAGAGGTCCTGTAGCTCTGGATGGTTGCTGGCTTTGATAAAATAAGCGAGACAAATTCACTTTATAACCATGGTGACACACCTATCTCAGGAAGTCTTGTTGCTTTAACAAAAAAAAAAAAATCAATGTACAGTGTAGATAAAATATATTTTAAGCATCTTGTAAATAATCCTAAGAGTTATAGCCAAGTCTCAGAGAAGACAACTTTGTAGTGTATTTATGAGTTTTGTAATATATGTGTCACGCATTGCGTAAAGCATGCTTGTGTATTTCAGTACCGAGTTTCTAGTCCAAGCTTGTTTGAAAGTTTACAGCCTGTTACTAGGAGACTTAATGACTAGAAATGTCTGACCCAGTTTTCTATCTTCAAAAATTAAAAGGTAGGAAGAAAATTTTATAATGCCATAACCATAAAAAACAAATTGGCATGTATTTTATCCTTTGATCTTGACAAATTTACTATTAGGCAATCAGCCCAAGTATTTAATCTAGATTTATTTCTTTAGAAAATTGTCCAACTTTCACACATTTTTAAGATGACAGTTATAAATTACATGAGTAATAGTACAATTTTGTAAAACTCTGGAACCAAATTGAAGGCATACTGGTATGTGAATTTCACTAGTCTTTTTTTCAACCCCAGAGTTACCTGGTAACTCATTTCAATGTGAATGTATTTTAGATGATCTATTAAGAAACTATATGTATCTACATCTTAATCTATGTCTACATGTTACTACTTCTCTCACATTATACACCTTTTAAGAGCCTGGATGCTGTTCAAAATATATTCCTGGATTTGATTTTAATTAGACCTTTGCTCTTTTTAAGGCTGGTAAATCTTTCATTTTTTAGACATTGTAACCACAATGGTGATTTTAGCCCATGTTTTAAATTATTCATAAAACCAATTCAGTAATTTTCTTTTTTTTAAGATATATTTATCTATGCATACAAGAACTAGGGTATAGGCCAGAGGTATGGGAGGTGAGAGGATTCACCAGAGACAAAGTGGGGAACAGAACAGGCAGACTGACTGAAATACACTGCTGAGGGGAGCAGCGGGTGAGGCAGGAGAAGTCTGCTGTGCCATGTGGGTTGCTCCCTGGTAGGCTGGGGATAGAACTCCTGCTGCAGAGGCTGTGGACAGCTACATAGTGCTATGCTTAACTCCTTGCACCACCAGGAAGGCCCAATTCAGTAATTTTCAAATGTATTTCTTTTTATTCTGTTTCACTGACAAAGGACTTGAGGCAGATATTTTTATATTCACAACCACTCCTCTAGAAGTGTAATCCAGATAGTTCATTACCCAAAGAATTTACAATAATTTGTTAATTTTATCAACAGAAATATACAGAACTAACAAGTTTAATAGCTGCCTTGTATTCACAAAAGAATCATAAAGATAATTTTGAGCAAACATCCATAGAGTTATACAATCTTGCTCAAAACCAAGATGGCTTTTATTTGTATCCTGATACCAAAATATCTAGGGCTCCCTGGTGGCACAAGTGGTTGAGACACAGCCTATGAGTGGCCTAAGCAGTGGCTGACCACACCCACTGCAGCACGAGTTTGATCCCCGGCCAGGAAGCAACACACAGGGCACAGCAGACTTCTCCTGACTCACATGCTGCTCCCCTCAGCAGTATGTTTCGGTCGATCTGCCTGTTCTATTTCCTACTTTGTCTCTGGTGAGTACTCTCACACCCCTGCACCTCTGGCCTGTACCCCTGTTCTTGTATGCATTGTATGCATAAATAAATAAATCTTTAAAAAAAAACACAAAATATCTAGAGGTAAACTAATAATTTGACCCTCTGGGGGTGAAAGTGTTCTGATTTTTAAATTTTATCTATTTCTATGATTTAAACAATGCACCATTGACAACTGATAAGTGATTTTGTTGAAGTTGTTTCACCAAAAGAATATTTACATATGAATTCCCAAGCCCAAACACATATATACACCCTTCTATACAACTATAAACATGAGTTTTACTACTCAAAGAAACACTTTTGTCTCCTGAGGCATGACTTACACAGGACACATCTTCATACACTCAGAAGAGTGGACTCAAGAACTCTGATCCTCTTCTCCAGGAGAGACTTAGTTTGAAACATCTGCTTTGGATTGACATGGAGAATCCAAGAGCTTTAGAGTTTCCTTAGAAGGATTATACCCATGGTCAACTCCACTGAGCAAAAAACATTATAAACACAGAAATGTTGCCCACAGCAACCATTATTAGCCCCATAAAATGATGGCACCCAGGTTGATTGGCCCACAGACCAGTGGTCCAAAGCGGAGAGAGAATCCAGTCCTTTAACTCTTTGTACTTCTCCATCTGAGGTCACAAGGATTATGATGCTTTTCTTAGCATTAGTTCAATCTGGAAAAACTTTAATCTCCGTGCAATATCCAGGGAGCTCTCACCATTCTGAGGAGAGAAAGGAAGTCTAGTTATTTCTCTTCAGTATGGTCAAATATCAATGCAAAGGAACGAGCAAACAAGTTAGACTGACTCTCAGGCTTGGCAAGTTCTAGCAGTAATAGAATAACTTCATTCCTTAATGAGGATGATTAATTTTTCTCTTAACAGCATCAGAAGCAGTTGATTTATTTCCACAAGGTGAACGGTCAAGGTAAAATTGTGCCATTGGAAGGACTGCACACCATGGCCTACAGGTCCTTACCTTATTCTTTTTTAAAAAAAGATTTATTTATTTACACATACAAGAACTAGGGTCCAGGCCAGAGGTGTTGGGGTTGAGAGGATTCACCAGAGACAGAGTGGGGAAGAAAACAGGCGGATTGACTGAAATACACGGCTGAGGGGAGAAGTGGGCAAGTCAGGAGAGAGAGCTTCATAGGATGCGTCTTAACCCCTTGCACCACCAGGAAGGCCCCCCTTACCTTATTCTTTATCATGGGGTCTGCATGGGCTTCAAGTAGCAGAGGGATAAGAGTCTGGTTTTTCATTTCACAGGCGTAATGTAAGGCAGTGCACCCATACTGAAAGACAAAGGGCCGAGGGCTAATCATTGAACACCACATACACGGTAGCATCTGGCTTCTTCACCAAGTATTTCCACTTTCCTAGTGTACAACTAAACAAAAAGTTTGCAAACCATCTATGTGCAATTATATTTCTTGCACTTAAAAAGTCTTTTCTGCCTCACTGTATATATTATGACAGCCCTAAAAGTTATGAATATTATCCTTTCTTATTTTCTATTCCAAACTGAAAAAAAGAAACACAATTTATAAGAACTGATGCTGAATTATCCCCAGGTTTCTTTGTAGAATTCTATATGTCTGGACAATGGCCCTCTTGGCTATGTCAATAACTTTTCCCTTCCAGAGTCTCCATGTGGATATTTTTGCAAATATTGTCCTCTGTTGTTTCTGATCTGAAAAGGCAGCTGGTGCCCATGTGGGTGCACTCATGCACAGGTCAGGGCAGTTCTACAAGGGAGTCTCCCCTACCTGGTTTGTTGTAGCTTATGAGATGCATGAGAGAATAGCACACCTACTCTGTTGGCACTGATTTCAAAAGTAACTAGGGGTCAAAATAAAATTGCGTGCAAAGTTCTGCCTTTCAAAAAGCAGTCAAGCAACCACAGTGTTGATAAGTGAAGAAATGATATCCTTGACTATCAAGCTAACAGAATTAATTCTGGATCTTATTCCACAGAAACTCTTTCACAATTATGGAAATTAATGCTATAATCATTTATTTTTATTAAAATGATGGCATGATAAATGGAAGATAGGGACTGAATTTTTCTATGTGGGATAGAATCCAATTACCCAGGAATACAGTACACTGCATTACTTAGACCTGGAAAATGGCTCTGAATATCTGAATACGGTTTTTGGAAAATGTAAGAAAAAGTATGTGTCTGTGTTGCATTCCCATTCCAGATTCTTACCTACTAAGCCTCTGTTTTCCTTAATTTCTCACCAACAGAAAGTTCTTAACAATTGTTCTTTAATCAAAAAAAGATTATTCCCATGAGCTCTGTGACAGAATACAAATAAGCCTGACTAAAAGCCAGGGGGAAAAAGAGTGAACTAAGTGTAGCTACGTCCTGGGAAACCAAGCAAGCAACTTTAGGATGACAAGTAGCTGCCTGCAAATGGCATTTGGGTATGGTTTTAAAATTATGAGAGATACAAACTTACACAGTCTGCAGCATTAACTTCAACGCCAGCATCAAGTAACATTCGTATAAGGGTCTCATTCTGCTTTGTCTTTGATATCTGTAATAAATGACACAAGCAAGATTTATCTACAAACATTTTCTTCACCTTATGTCTGGACTATTGTAATCAATAGGCTTTGTTTTGACCCCAACATGCCTTTGTGTTCATGTAACTTTCTAAACATTTCCACCATCACCCCACCCTCCATCAATATTGATTAGTTCCCAGAGTGAGGTCCTAGAATAGAAGTATCAGCACCTGGAAACTTGTCCCAAATACCATGCTCTACTGAGGACAGGGTACAGGATTCTGTCTTTTCCTGACTCAAAATCCTCCCGAATCCTGAGAACAAAAGCAAGTTCATTAGCATGGCCTACAACATGCCTTCCACAGAGTTCAGGCTCTACTCATGGCCCCAAGAATGTCATTCCATACCTCCAGCCTCCCCTGCTCTACCACACTGGTCTTTTTTCATCTTTTATTCCCTCCATTCCCACCAGACTCCTTCATTCAGGAGAACAGTTTCACAGAATAGCCCCCTTTTCACCAGTAAATTTATCTTTCCTATCTTTGCCCACAGGCCTCTTCCTCTAAGAAGAGATTCCTCATCCACCCGGTCAGGTGTAACCCCTCTCTTCTTGACTCTACTAATGCTGATCACCTCTCTACACCACCTGCTTTGTGGACATTTTACATGTCTTTCTGTCATCTGATTTATATTCTCCACCACTTTCTAATTCTCATGGGGACAAGGACTATACCTGTATTGGTTGTCCTTGTATCCCTGATACCCAGCTCAGTGTCTGGTGCATAGTAGGTCTACAATCATGTCTTGAATGATTGTGTGAATGAATGAAATTAACTAGGCTCCTAGAAATCCACTTATCCCGCCTGATCCCCTAAAATTCTGGCCACATGCCAACACGAAAGTTGCACCAACATTCTATTGCTTTCGTGTCTTCAGCTCTCCCTCCACATGGGAAAGTCCTGGACTTCCCACCTTTATCATCCTTGAAGTTTCATCTATAATTTTTCTCATGTTACATCTCTGGCATTTCTGAAATGTGTAGCTTCAGTGTCAATAAATAGGGCACTTGTGCTACAGAGTGGCTTCATTGCAATTTGCATTTTCCCCTAGACCTCTAGCTTTTAAACTTTAGACAGCCTTAGAAAGCAAGGTTGTATGTCAACAAATTATGAATGAACCTTGTTAAACATAGTTGTAATTCCTTCCTCATCATCCCTAAAGATATTTGTAAATAAATGACATTCTCTCACCCTTGCCCAAACTACAAATATTCAAATGTTATATACTAAATATACAATTACTCTTTCAAGAACTTTTCACAGATGTAAGTAGATTATGTGCTTATCATTGAACTATAGCTTTCCTGTCCCAAACCCAAGCACCAACATTAATGTTACCATATTTAATTACAGTTCTTCAAATCCTATAACATTTAAATATCCAAGGAGGTAATTACATTTCTTACTGGCAGACTTTGTTCTGGAGCTGACATTAACAGGGACAGCTAACACCCAAGATCTATTAACTACAGTGAGACTGGAGTGTGGTAATTTAACCTGAGTAAATTATGTGTCTGTTTGAGTCATCTCTCAAAGGTGGAACTGGCCACAAGGTCACAAGGGAATCAGATGGAAAAAAATGAATGAGTCAGTGCAAACCTGTCATTCTATTAAAAAAACGAAAACATGAACTTCACCTTCTACTCATAATATGGCTGCATTCCTACACCAACTACATCATTCTTTATTCAACAAAATTACTGCAAATCAAAGATCCATTCAACTGTGAGAAAATCTAGCTTCAAATACTCTACAAAGATCTGGATAAAATTCTCAAGGGTCTGTTTTTAAATTCACAAACAGTTGGATCCTTCAAAATCAGAAATTCAGAAAGATATGTTGTACAAAACAATATTTACCATATCTTATACAAGAGAACTGTTTTTTAATATTCAGGACTTTTGTGCTTCCTTCAAATGATTTGTTTCATTCATTTTTCGAAATAAATACTGAACTTGGGCCTCCCCAGTGGTGCAGCGGTTGAGTGCTGGGCTGCGAAGCAGCCTGCAGCCTCTGCAGTGCCGGTTTGATCCCCAGCCACTAGCGAGGGTCCCACATGGCGCGCAGACCTCTCCTGCCGCCCGCTGCTCCCCTCAGCAGTGTATTTCGTCAGTCTGCCTGCTCTGTTCCCCGCTCTGGCTCTGGTGAATTCTCTCACCCTCCTGCACTTCTGACTGTACCCAGGCTTGTATAAATAAATAAATAAATAAATCTTTTTTAAAGAAAGAAAGAAATACTGCACAGATTATTTTTATATTAATTAACTGTTTTTGCCACCTCTCTTCTTTCTTTACTTCAATCACAGCATTACATGTATGTTGGAAATGTCATTTATAAAATTCAAACAAAGTGTTTATTTTGTTATTATTCCTTTACGCTCACTGGCCTGGCCAACTTGACAAGACAAGTGATGCTATTGAGCCCTGGTCATTGGCCTTTTTTTTTTTTAAGGATTTTTCTATGCATACAAGAAATGGGGCACAGGCCAGAGGTGCAGGAGGTGAGAGGATTCACCAGAGACAGAGTGGGGAGCAGAATAGGCAGACCAAAATTATACTGCTGAGGGGAGCAGCGGGTGAGATAGGAGAGGTCTGCTGTGCCATATGAGCAGCTCCTGGCTGGGGATGGAACTCATGCTGCAGAGGCTGCGGATAGCCTCACAGCGCTGTGCTCAACCCCTTGTGCCACCAGGGAGGCCTCTGTCATTTGCTCTTAACTCTCACAGGTGCTGTACTCACCATGAGGAAATACCCAATGAGCAGGACAGGCATTAAGAGGATAATGAGTAGATAATCAAAGAAGGTAAACCTTTTCTTCACAGCATAATGCAAGCAGGTTCTCTCTTTCTAAAAAAGTAAGAAAAGGATTTTTTTTAATAAAACATTATGTTTCAGATTTCATATTTAGCTTACCATATCAAAATAAAAGTTCGAAAGTCCAAATGTCATCTATAGGTAAAGGCTTTGCTTTTCTCTAGCTAACTCTTATAGGTTACAGAGTTGAAGACATGATGTTCCCCACAGCAAAGTGGACTTGTGGTGAGGACTGACTTTCAAATCTAAAAGACACTGGTGTTTACTTGGTGTTTTATGGTACTTCTGGCCTTCTGGGTTTATGGTACTTGGGGTTCCTCTTCCTGTGGCATATGTCTGATGAATAAGTTCAGATTTCCACTGACCAGAATATTAAACACAGTCCAGTCTAAAGAAAAGGCCAAGGAGAGGGTCACAGAAAAACCAGAGAGGTGAAATGTATATTTTACACATGATCAAAAAATGGATGCTCACACCCATTTTAGTGTTTGAAAAAAAAACACATTGAGATATAAACACAGGACTAAATTCAGTATGAAAAACTACAGTTGCTTCTAGATCATCTATACTGAACTCTGATTTATTTTGTGGTTTGGTCATAGGAAAATCACATGAAAATTTTTCCATGTTCCGACATGCACACAGGCAGTGCTAGAAGACAAACTCCTAGGGACTGTGAGGGTTATAGACTTGGGTGAGGGTGGGTGTGGGAAGGTTCATAATAATAAAACAAGAGTTTTGTTATTTATTTATTTATTTATTTATTATTTCATTATTATGAACAGAAACATGTGCAAATAAGTATAACTGAAAACAGACTCTTGTCATGGAAATACCAACCAGAGCAGTAATAGGGAGAACCAGAGATAAAAGAGAGCTTAACTTCCACTTGGGGGAGGCACTGTTATTCAATAACAATACTTTTTGTATTTCTAATATTATGGTATAATATGTTCTCTTTAAAAATTGTGAAACTATACAAGAAAATAATGGTAGAATTTTAAACACCTGTTATCAAACAGCTCAGAGTTCACTGTGTTTGCATTTTTACTCTATTTCTTCCAGTTTATTTACTGTCTTATTTCAACTTTATCGAGGCAAAATTGATATAATTTTTTAAATATGTGTATGTGGAATTTCATTTTATTTTATGTTTTTTTTTTTTTAAAGATTTATTTATCTATTTATTTATTTATTTATACACTGCTGAGGGGAGTAGTAGGCGAGACAGTAGAGGTTTGCTGTACCATGTGGGTTGCTCCAAGGCTGGCAGGGATTGAACCAGCACTGCAGAGGCTGTGGACAGCTTCACAGCGCTGCGCTCAACCTCTTGCACCACCAGGGAAGCCCTGTATGTGTAATTTTAAAAGGTCAGAAAATATTTCATGAGAAAAATCATCTTACTTTTTTTTAAATTTGTTAGGCATGATTTATATATTTCAAGTGGACATTTAAAGTATCTTAAGATAAAATGCCTTTGAACAGGAGCTTCCTTTCCAGTACTTTGATTCTGACAAGACTTATCTAGAAAACTTACTACTGTGGAAAATGAAGAGTGCTTAAATCCAATGTGGGGGCACAGAGAAGGAGGCCCTGTGGTTTCTCTTTGTGATTAATTGCTCCAGCACTATCCTTCAGGGCTGAGCGAGTTTCATATTTTCTTTAGTTATCATTAGGCCCTGAAACTCTCCTCGGACAACTTTGATGCTATCTGAATCCTGCCATTCTGCTCACACTGACAGGGCTCTTGGGTCCACCACTCCATTAGAACTACTAACTCCAATTTAATTTTTGCTGCAAACTTACAAAGGGGGTGTTCTGGGTATTTGTGTACACATTCTATTTTAAGGCTGTATATTTAGTTTTCATAAAATGTTCTTAAGGGCCAATTGTCATCCCTGTCCATCTTTTGTCATGTCTTCATCATCTTTGAGACCCCAAAGCAGCATCTCCTCCTGCTTTCCAGCCCTCTAGTTCTTCCAACAGTCAGAAATTACAGGACTTTTATTACCCACCCCGTGGTGGCTATCATCTTCCATTGCTATGGCATTTGAGAAAATGGCGTTCTCTACATGCACTGAAGGGAGGAGAAAGGAATCACCACAGCTAGTCACTCTACACTCGTGTGTCGTAGCCTCACCCGGTTTCTGAGGTTCACATCAGCATTTCTTCTTAAAAGGAAGGAAATGATTCTCAGGTGCCCTCGCCGGCAGGCACAGATCAGGGGGGTGTCTCCATTGAAGCCATCTTGAACGTTGACGCAGTTGCTGTCCTCCCTCACCCACCGCCACACCTGGCCAAAGTCGTTCTGATAGGCCGCCTGGCAGATAGGCTGAGAAGAAAAGCAGACTTTGAAATATAGGGAGAATGAAATCACACAAAGAGTACTTACTTAGTATCTTAATATGCAAGAGTTTCCAAATTGTCATGGGTTGGTAAATGGATTTTTGGTCTCAGTTATGTCTAGTCTTAAATCTAGAACAAACATAAATGCATAGGAACCTCACGTGATTTCCTAAATAGCTTGATACACAGAATGATTCCCTGAATGGATAAATGACTGCATAGAAGGATGAAACAGTGCAGATTTGCTCAGTAGGAAACTGGGTGTGGTGTTCATCTCTAGATGAGCCTATCAGAAAGGCAGAATTTCCCCGGAGACAGAACAGGCACATTGGAGAAGTTTAGGGCCGCACTTGACAATGGGACAAGAACCGCATGGCCCCTGTAACTCAGCAACTCAGCACAGTAGACAAAGAATTACAAATTGTGCAGTCAAATGCAATTTTTCATCTTTTTGTTTGTATTCAAAAGCTTATAAGTAGCTCTGCAAAGCTCTGTGGGAGTCTAACAACTAGACCTAAGCAGGCCTCATCTTGACCACTTTCCCTCCCTCGGCTCTCCTTCAGGACTTATCTCCTTCCCTCAATCCCAGGGTTCAGTTTCCTCCAGCAAGGCCCTTCCTGCTCCCTCTGCATAAGCCACTTTCCCTCTCCCTCTTCACCCGGCTAACTTCTAACTCACCCTTCACGTCATAACCTAATTTTCATTTTATCTTATGCTTTCCTGACTCCCGGCACACATCCACAGCAACTGGCCTACCTATAGCTACTTTTTGGATTATTTAAAATTGTATGTTTCCAGCCAGCATGAACCAAGAGGCACTGAAGTTGAACTGAATGAGGAAAGGCACTGAAGCTCCAGATAAACTTCATGTGGGTAGAGAACACATTGTTCAATTCACCGCTGTGTTCCCAGTATATAACACTGTCCTGAACACATGACCTACAAATACCAAGCATTTCTAGACTGACTGTAATTAGACAATGCATTAAAAAAAAAAAAAGCAGTTAGAATAATACCTGGCATGTGGATGGTGCTCAATTTTTAGAAAGAACTACTATTCCTTATTAAATCATCCTGTAAATTGATAACAAAGTCAGATCTCTGCTGTGTGCCGTAGTAATGGGGACGGGGGAGAATCTGTATAAAATATATTATTCTTAACCATATGAAATTTATCTACCAGTTAGGGATATAGAGAACACCCACAAACATGCACAAACTAAACACTACCAGAATAATGATAAAGGAGTAAGGACTAGGACAGACCAGCAGCTGGGACAGACCAGTGCAAAGTTGATGGTACATTTGTTTAATAATCAACTTGGATTCTAACATGGACAAATAGCACAAGAGAACTTTTTAAAGTCGTATTCTGAAGTGACATCCTAAACAAAAGGCAACTCATAAAGCAAATCACTGTACCCACAAAAGAAATGAGTGTGGTTAAAGTGTTGCAGTTTGCAGTCAAAATGTTCAACTACACAAATCACACTTTCTATTACCCTAATGTCTCCCTACTTATTCTCATCACCGTTCTAGCTCAGCAGAATCTGGGGCACCAGCTGGCTGACAGAGAAATGACTGTGGCACGTGAACAAACACACCTGGCATGGTTGGGGGCTGGGGGAAGTGGGGTATAGCTGAAGTTCTGACACTAACTCCCCGGATGACCAAAGATAATTCTCTTCCCCTCAGTATGTCTCACTATCCCCAGTCACAAAATAAAGGTGTGAGTTCCTTTCGGGTATCCTGTTCTTTGCCTATCACACCCTGGACCTGGAGTGCCTCCTTAACCAATACATCTTCCACATCAACTGCCAGGGTATGATTTAGTGTTTTCCAAACACAAATAGTGCTCAAAAATGTTCAGTGAATTGGACCTCCCCTGGTGGCGCAGCGGTTGAGCGCTGGGTTGCTAGGCTGCCCGCAGCCTCTGCAGAGCCAGTTAGATCCCCGGCCACCAGCGAGAGTACCACAAAAAAAAAAAAAAAATGTTCAGTGAATTGCTATTGTTTTAACGGTGATGTCCAGAGAGTAATATTTAAATTATAACTCAAACAAAACTAAATACAAGGCAATGTAGTCATTAACTCTGGATTTTGCCAACTAAACACATTAGAAGCAAAATAATGTTATTAAATTATTTTAATATAAGGACAAAACAAAGTTATTTTGACAAAATATAAAAGGATATAGTCAAAAAGGGGGGAAGGCAATCCTCTACCTTACACAGATTTAGCAACATGAGAAAACTGTGTCATTGTCTTTTTTTGTAATTTCATCACAAACCAGTGAATATTTGCCACTGATCACTATTAATAATGGACTAGTATTTGGGATCTGATGGTCTTCCATGCAGAAGTTGATAAAAGGGAGCTATAGAGTTCATTTTTCTTTTCTTAAATAAATTTTAAAATCATTTTATAACATTTAAAAAATTGGAATATTACTTATAGCAATTTGCCTTTCCAATTTCTCTTTAAAAATTGAAATATTTGACAACACAGGGCCCACATTCTCAAAGGACATCAAATAAATCCCCCTCTGCTTGGGTTCCTCAAAAATCTTCGCTGAAGTGCTAAAACAGGAAGGTGAAAGGTGCACTGTTCTCCTGCCAGAGTCATTCAGTGCTATTGAGTGCTTAATCAGTCCCACCTGAGTAACATCACTTAACATTTTATTTATATTTTATTTTTTTAAAGATTTATTTATTTATTCATGCATACAAGAATCTGGATACAGGCCAGAGGTGAGGGGCGGGGGTTATGAGGATTCACCAGAGACAGGGCAGGGAACAGAACAGGCAGACTGACTGAAATACACTGCTGAGGGGAGCAGCAGGCAAGACAGGAGAGGTCTGCTGCACCACGTGGGTAGCTCTCTGCCTGGGGATGGAACTCGTGCTGCAGTGGCTGCAGATAGATTCACAGGTTGCGTCTTAACCCCTTGCACCACCAGGGAGGCCCACATCACTTAAATCAGCTTTGATCTTACCTTTCAAAGCTTCTAGATTTCCTATATCCTAGACATGGTTTTTGGAAAGTGTCTTCCGGGTTTAGACATAAGTCCTTGAATAGGTTCTATGCTGTTACAAACTCCCGGTGTCCACTAGGGGGCAGCTCAGCGCCATAAAAGCACTGACGACAAACAGGAGGGAAGTCCCCACAGAGAAATACTGGTTGACAGTCTAGAAATGAGAAAAGAGGGGTCAGACCACTTGGGTTGAGGAGAGAGCTGGGTTGTTTGTTTGTTTGTTTGTTTGTTTGGTTTGTTTGGTTTGGTTTGGTTTTTTAAAGATTTACTTCATTTATGCATACAAGAACTGGAGAACAGGCCAAAAGGGCAGGAGGTGAGAGGGTTCACCAGAGACAGAGTGGGCAACAGGCAGACTGAACAAAATACAATGCTGAGGGGAGCAGCGAGCAAGACAGGAGAGGTCTGCTGCGCCATGTGGGCAGCTCCCTGGCCGACCCGGGATCGAACTCGTGCTGCAGAGGCTGTGGACAGCTTCGCAGTGCTGTGCTCAATCCCTTGCACTACCAGCGAGGCCCGAGGAGTTTTTATGAATTCTGTTGTCCTCTGAAGTTTCTGGAACTGGAGGCAACACTGGGTGTATAGGAAACCAGTGGGAAATGACTTCTACGCTCAAAACTCTTCTGTCACTCCTCACTGCCAAAATGCCAACTCATATTATCGTTCATGCCAGGACCATTGCAAAGTAGCCATTAACTGCCCTTACTTCTTGTCTCACCCATCCAACCACCAATCCATCCTCCAAAAACAACAGCTTCACGTCACTTCCCTGCTGAAAATCTTCAATGACGAATAGGATCAGGATTCTGTCCTCAAGCTGCCACACAAAAATCTTCAAATTTCACAAGCCCTGTCTTTCCAATTTCCTCTCCTATGACTACCTTATTGATACCCTTCATCTAAGGAATAAAGGTCCAAAAGTTATCACAGCTTTGTCCCCAACCTGACTGTATGCTACTTGAGGGCAGGCATTGCATCTGTACTTGTTCAACACTGTGTTCCCTGCATCCGGAATATGCCTGACGCAGAGTGGACATTCAATATCTACTTGGTGAGTAAATAAGTGAATAAATAAATTATAATATGAGCTATTTTATTGAATAGCTCAATTTTTTTTCCATTTTACCCTCACAATAATCCTACAGCCTAAGTATATTATTGTCCACATTTTGTACAGGTAAAACTGAGGGAGGTTGTCTTCTTTGCCCAACTGAAAAGTGACATTGCCGTAAAGCAAATCAAAAGGCATGTCTAGAGTGTGTACTTCCTGGCTTGATTTGCTTCAGGCAATTTGAAAAACAGCCTTCAAAATGCCATGTGGCTATGAGACTATACTTGAAATTTTGGGGGATTTCATTTCCACCCATTATTAAGCTACACTATACCGTCTATACTATAAGCTACACTATACCACTATAAGGATACTGCTCTGCCCTGGCCCACTAGTGTCCAAGCCTTCTTGGTCATATATCCAGGTTCCTTCTTGAAACTGACAAAGAATTAGTGACACTTACCAAGAGATAAAGTGGTGGTCAGAGAGGTTATAAGAGAACAGACCATAGTACAAACTCAAAGGAGGGGATGTTTCAAGGAAAAAAGATGGACTTAAGAGAATTAGTGTAAGGAAATATTGGTGGATTTAATAATTAATGACCACCCAGAGATCAATTTTCATAGAGGGATGGGACAAAAGGCAGAATACATGGGTCTGTGAAGAATTAGAGAATGTGACTAAAGGAGAAATTTAGGGTAAATTTGGTGGTGAAAGCAAAGAGCAAGTCCGCAAGTGGGTAGAGGGGGATAGCAGGCTCCAGCCGACAGTCTACACATCCGCAGACAAAGCAGTGGTAAGTGGTTATAAATACAGGCTTTGGAAACAAACTTTCTGGGTTCCAAGCTCAAGTTCACCATTTAACAGTGGTGCATTTGAACAACTTACACTCTTTCTGCTCAGTTTCCTTCTCCATTTAACAATCACATCTTCTTTGTGAGGTCACAGAAAGTATTATGCGTGACTATGTAGGTGAAGCACTCACTCAGGTCTGACTCATAATAAACCCCGAATTAACTTTGCTATACTTATAATTATTAAAACATAATTAGCTCATGAAGATGGGTTATGAAAGAGTAGATTATCATTCCAATGGGCGTAAAGAGATGACATGATAGAGAACAAAAATGGAAACATTTGCCTTCCTAAATAAAACACAATGACATTCTGACTCTAAGACCGAAGTAAGAAAGGAACAACACAAGTAGGATAAACAGAGCTTTACATTGGCTGAGATGTTGCTAGAAAGCTTGTGGTATGGTCTTCCTGCTTTATGTTAATGTGTATTTATTACAGATAAATAAACATAGAGTGCTCAATAAATAGTAATGATGTTTAGATAAATGAATGTGTTAATTACATAGCATACAAGGTTGAGACATGGGTGAAAAGGCTCCTGAGCTCAGTAGGGAAGATTTCTCCATAACAAAGTGATTCTATACAGATGCATAAAGTTGTGAAATGACATGAAGCATCTAGTTGTCAGAACACATTAAAAGCTACAGTGAACCCAACCTTGAATATACAGGTTTGTGACTTTTTTCAGCAAAACTATTGTCTAGAAAGGGTGGAAAAATGAAGGGGGCAAAGAGCAAATGCTAATAAATAGGTCTGTCACATGAGGGATACAGGACAAGAATCATTAGCCATGGAATTCAGACTAAATGGGTACTATTTAGAAACCAATGGTCTTGATGAGAGAGGAGACAAACAGAAACACAGCAGAGGGTTATTATACAGCCAGTACATTGATCTAGTGGGGAAAGTGGTCAGTTACGATGTTCGGATAGAGAACAGAGAAACAAAATTTTAAATGTTAGAAACTCTACAGGATGAGAGTTGAGAGGAGCCACGTAGGAAGGCTGATGTGGAGCAGGAACTTCAAGTAAAGGCTGTGCTGGGGCCTCCCTGGTGGCACAGGGGTTAAAATCTCAGCACTATCAAGCTATCCGCAACTACTGCAGCACTAGTCCGATCCCCGGCCAGGGAACTGATCCACAGCAGCAGACCTCTCCTGTCTCGCCCGATGCTCCCCTCAGCAGTGTATTTCAGTCGATCTGCCTGTTCTGTTCCCCACTTTGTCTCTGGTGAATCCTCTCACCCCTCACACCTCTGGCCTGTACCTTGGTTCTTGTCTGCATAAATATTTAAAAATAATAAAAAAAAAATAAAGGGGTGGGCTGATTGAGGTCACTGAGCATGACCCTAGGGAAGACAAGAAAGGGAAAAGTGTGCATCTGTGAGCAAGGAAGGTGGAAACAGGCCCTGGGATATGGTAGACAATGTGAGAGAGCAGTGCCAGCAAAGACTTCAAGCAACAGATTGATCACTAATAAGGGGTAATAGTGACCAAGGAGTAGAGGCTGAGGTAGAGATCACTATGATATTCAAGTGAAAGCCCTGAGAAAGATAAGACTAAATAGGTAAGCGGGAGATTGAATAGAAGGAGTAAATATTGCCCTGTCTCAATTTCCCCCTCACTGCTTACTATTTCTCACAACCCAACTTCCTTCATGTTACATAAAAGCTAAGTGGGTCTGAAGGAGGAAGTTGGGAAATGGGTTAGGCAGTCAGTTAGGAAGTGGGTGCTCCAAGCCCCTAAGTCCATTTATCAGCCTGACTGAGAAACTCAGTTGGAATGAAGAGGGTGCCCTTCTCTCCAACCTCCAAGACTTAAGTCCATTTATCACTCTGACTAGAGAATAATTCTGGACCAAGAGGGTGTGCCCAACCCAGTAAACTGTGGAAATTCAGGGGCCTCCCTGGTGGTGCAAGGGGTTAAGACACAGCATTATGAAGCTATCCACAGGCACTGCAGCACAAGATCAATTCCTGGCCCTGGGAGCTACCCACATGGCACAGCAGACATCTCCTGATTCACCCACTGCTCCCCTCTGCAGTGTATTTCAGTCAGTCTGCCTGTTCTGTTCCCCACTCTGTCTCTGGTGAATCTTTTCACCTGCCCCCCTAACTCTTTGTCCTGCATCCAAGCTCTTGTATCCATAAATAAATAAATCTTTAAAAAAGAAGAAGAGTGGAAAGTTCAGAACACCAGCACGATAACACAATGCTGATGCAAGTGACCAAAGCTAGTTTTAGGAAGGTAGGCCAGGTAACATGGGCAAACTCAGTGGGTTTTGGCAGCCTAGGAAACCCCTGTGGGCCCAGCCAATCAGCAAAGGACATAACAGGGAAACATGCAACAACCATTATAGCCATGTAAGCACCTACTTCTTACTATCTCAGTGGCTACCCACTTAGGACCCCTCTCCACTCAGAGAAATTTCCTGCCTTTCCTCTCATCTATCAATGAATCTCTTGCTTTTCTGTACTTTAGTCTCAACTTTGAATTCTTTCCTTGCTGAAGATAAGAACCGAGAAGGAGCTCTCCTGGGCTCCTCAGACTCTGGGCTGCTCCAAGCCCTGGTTCAGGTCTAAGACAACCTTTCAAAATGACCCTGTGCCTTTTTTATTTGTTGGAAGGAAGGAATTTCCTAAGAAATTTAAAAATCATAGTATGTGGTTTTACAAAGAAAGATGTGTATTAATTGTACAAATCAAATAAAACATAATAAGCTTTCATTACAGTTCCTGGAGATTCCTTAATTTGAAGATTCAGATAGAAAAATATCTTTCCTTTTCTGAGAAGAGGTTTCACGAGTGCACAAGGCTCTTTACTAGAATCATTTTGCTTCAAAATGTCCAACAAATGCTCCTCAAAATTGTTATGTGCCATTTTAAATGGGTTGAGTTTCTGCATAGAGATGGTAACAAGCAATTTACCAAGTCCCCTCAGCCTCAGGCAGAACTCCATGTGCTCTTTCTCTAGATGGGGAATGAAGGCGAGCCCCCTTCTCTCTAACTCTTAGGGGAAACAAAAGTGAAAAGTGGGTTGGTGGGGCAGGAGAGAAGCTGTGCTTTTAGAGGCATCTGTAATGGTACAAGCAGCTCTGGTGCTTTATATTACTAAGATCATACCTAGTATATTTCTAGCTGTGACAGCTTATGCTTGGAGCTATGCCATACCTGATTATGTCAAAGAATATATGCGGGATATTGTAGTTACTCATCAACCTGCTGAATGTGTCCTGTGGTACCCAGAGACATTGCCCACATTTTAAGGCTGGAAAGGTGAGATAGGAATGGGATAGTGTGGAACTTTAGCACCAAGTTTTTGGTTATTTTTAAAGCCATAAACATGAGAAGACAAAAGTGCACAAATTAAATTTCCAGAGTTTCGAAAGTTCCTTGATTAACATGAGTGTAAAAATTGCAATGTTTCATCATGGTTATACTGTCATTACAAGGAATTGTTTATTTCATCCCTGCAGTCATTTTCAGTCTCACTGTACCCTCAGAATCACAGGGAAACTTTTTTTTTTAAGATTTATTTTATGTATACAAGAGCTGGGGTGTAGGTCAGAGGTGCGGGGGTGGTGAGAGGATTTAACAGAGGGAGAGTGGGGAACAGAACTGGAGGATCCACTGAAATACACTGCCAAGGGGAGCAGCAGTTAAGACAGGAGAGGTCTGCTGTGCCATGTGGGTAGCTCCCTGGCTGGGGATCAAACCATGGTATAGTGACTGGTGATGGCTTGATAGTGCTGAGACTTAAACCCTCATGCCACCAGAGACGCCCAACATGGGAACTTTTAAATAGCACTCATGCCCTAACCTGTTCCCACAGATTCTTATTCAACTGGCTAGCTATGGGGCCTGGGCCAGCATTTTTCAAGTGTCCTAACACTTAGCCAGGATTGAGGACTAGGGTCTAATGACCTAGTTGTCATTCTTTCTGCATTTCAATATCTTCCTTAACTTTACTTCCCCAGCCAGGCCACAGGTGGACCAATATGACTACTAAGAAGAGATTTTCCCCCCTGTACTAAGTACTTGCTGCTACGGAAGTCTAACTTCAGGAAGACCGTATGCAGTCTCTCGTTAGGGAGATTGGACTTGAAATGAAAACATTTCAGGGACCATATAATTCTTGCTGCAGGCAGGGGGGGGAGCAAGTGGGTTTCTTGGACATGAATCATGACGAATTCTGTGTGTGATACAATTTGAAAGGCATCAGGGGGAAAACAGGTGGTTCACAGGGAAGAGTGAGGAGATTGGCCAGAAAGAGAGGCAAGGGCATGTGGACCAATAGTGGTTGCCCAGAAAAAGGAATGGGACTTTGAAAACCAGGCAAGAATCACAACTGCCTCACTCTCTAAGAAATGGGGGATATTGAACACAATGTCAGTAGTGATCAATGCAATTTTAATAAAAATAAAGCATGATGATGGGCTAAAAAGTACCTGGGCAAGGACATGCTCACTTTATATTGAGTGACTGGGGCAGTTATCTCGGAGGAGGTGACACATGGGTGGATGCACGTTTTGATTTAAAAGGACACCAGCCACACATCCCAAGCTAGAATGTCATGAGCAAAGATGAGAACAGATGACATTGGGGAAAAAAGTTAGTTCATCAGTGGGCTCCAATAATCCTGTTTCTGTGTTTCTATCTTCTCTCCAGACATGCTTTTGGAGAAAGTAACTGTGGGCCTGGTAACACTGTACCTCTTTATACCTCGGGCTCCCCCAGGTGAGTTATCACTGTGCCTTTAAATGTGGCATGACCTTTCAGAAGGGACTAAATGTCATCTATAAAATTTTCACTGGTTGTAACCCTATTAGTCTATGGTAATTCTTGGTTCTTTAATTGCTGCTGCTGCTTTAATTGTCTAGTGTTTTCCTCTGCCATCAATGGGAATATAGCACTGTGTGGATGTTGGTGACAACCAACATGAGGAGCATACCATTTCATTGGCCAAAGTCTTTGCAGCTCTAAAATGTGTACACTGGGGGCTCCCTGGTGACGCAGCGGTTAAAATTTCAGTCCTATCAAGCTATTAGCAGCCACTGCAGCTAGTTCAATCCCCTGCAAGGGAGATGACCCACATGGCACAGCACACCTCTCCTGATTCCCCTTCTGCTCCCTTCAGCAGTATATTTTAGTAGATCTGCCCGTACTGCTCCCCACTCTGTTTCTGGTGAATCTTCTCACTCCCCTTCCCCCCACACACGCCTCTGGCCTACACCCCAGTTCTTGTATGCATAAATTTAAGAAATCTTAAATAAATAAAATGTGTACCTTAAATCTTAAATAAATAAAATGTATACCCCCACCCTTTAGTACCTAGGGAGTCAAGGGCACTGACCTCTACACACTTGAGGAACTGAGTAGAATTTATATTTGACTCTCTATAAACTCAAGTTAGTAAGGACTCAACAAACTGACATCCAAGGTAGAGGGAATATGTAAATGTGGAAGCCTGGATTAAGAAAAATCTGTATAGAAATGAACGTTCCCAACTCTACTTTCTAAAGACAGACAATGGAAGGATGTATAGGATGTCACATGGCTCAAATTGACCAGAGAAATTATCTCATCTCTCCCTGTGCCCATCAGCCAGGACATCTCTTAAAGTATTAGGAATTAACTCAGACGTATAATCTTTAGAAAAAGAATTCACTTGAGATTGATAGTTTCTTCCCATGTCTCATCACCTTTATATTCATAAATCTGTATTCTCATTATTCTATTTGACAGACACTTTTGAGCATCTACTCCTACTCCTTACTAGGTACTATTATAGTCAGAGGATATAAAAGGAAATAAGACACTGTGGAGACATCTGGGGGAGGGGACACAGGAATGCAGCTCTCAGAAGAGTCTGGGGCAGGGCTAACCCTTTGGAGATGTCTGCAAATGGATGATATTTATAATCATGGGGAAGAGTGAGTTCATCGGGGGAGAGAATGCAGAGGGATGGTAGGACATTAGGTCATTCATTATTGGAAGGCACAGCTTTGTCAGAAAAATTAGGGAATTTTATAGAATAATCTCTTAAGCATCTCTGTCTGGAGCTTATAACACTCAATATGCAGAACATCCTTATCCAAAGGAGAATTTATTTTAATACAACCTTCCTTTATTCTAGAAATAAAAACTTAGGGAGTTCCAGTTTCTATATATGAAGTTAGCTAATCAATACATAATGTGATAAATGAGGAGAACTTGAGTTTGAGACTTAAACAATGATGAGCATACAAAATACCTTGCAATCCATGTTCTGTTTCTTTGAAAGCATGGCAGGGGGATGTATACTGGCTAAGAAACTGTCTTTTAGTCTCAGAAAGATCTGAATTCAAATCTTAGCTCCACTAATATGAAGAAGAAATAAGAGGGGGAAGAAAATCACCAAACAAACTTTTTCTAAGGCAAGAAAATGAATCATGTAATTTAAATATACATCTTACATGATAAACTAAGACTTCTTTTCATGTAGTTGCATATGTATACTGCAATAGCAAATTATTTTTGCTAAACAAATTGAAGGTTTTCTTTTAATGAACTGAAAAAATTCCACTTTTTTTTAATGCATAGTTTATTTTGAATTTTTTCATTGCACTTCCTTGTGTTTAGAATAAAGTCACAGGGCCTCCCGTGGTGGTGCAGCACTTGAGCGCTGGGCTGTGAAGCTGCCTGCAGCCTCTGCAGCACTGGTTCGATCCCTGGCCGCTGGGTGAGGGTCCCACATGGCACGACAGACCTCTCCTGCTGTGCCCACTGCTCCCCTCAGCAGTGTATTTCGTCAGTCTGCCTGTTCTGTTTCCCATTCTGGCTCTGGTGAATTCTCTCACCCTCCCGCACTTCTGACTGTACCCAGTGCTTGTATAAATAAATAAATAAATCTTTAGAAAAAAAAGTTAAAAAAAATAGAATAAAGTCACAACTTCTCATCTTGACCCACAAGACCTTTGTGATGGGTCCCTGACACATCTCCAGCAATAGCTCCCAACTTCCCATTGCCTCCTGGGCACTAGGACTGTCCATCAAGCAATGTTGCCCCAGTATGGGGAGGACCACATTACACCAACATACTAAACTGACATTAAATTGGCTGGCATATTGTGATAATGAAAAGCTGTGGTTAACTGTGTGTGTCTCCAAATTCTGTGTAGATAATGCACCACTCACAGCCTGCATTTAGAGGCGCTGCTTTCACTACTGAGCCTTTCATACTTACCCCATTCAATTTCCAGGAAGCCCATCTTTTCATGCTGTAGATTCTCCAAACATATATTCCATATATAATTAGATTTTTATATATTATGTATATTTATACCCAACCATACCAACTTACACGCTCTCTCTTTATACTATTGCTTCTTTGAGTTATCTTTTCATTTTTTATAATTTTATGTGTATTTTCATTCCATTATTTCCTCCAAGAAGTTAGAGTCTACTTATCTTTTTTATTTTATTGAGGTAACATGGGTTTATAACACTGTGTATGATTTAGGGGAACAGGTTGACACCTGCTTAGATGTATGTCACCACGCCACAACCACTGGGTATGAGGTTCATTTTCATTTCTCACTATATACCAGGAGCTAGCATGTAACTAGAATATAGTATGTGATCAATAAATAATGCTAATTAAATAAATGGATGAATAACTGAATATGTATAAATTTTCAGTTCTCATTTCTGTTGATGTATTGAAGTTGTCATCTCCTTTTGGAAATGACACTTTCCTTTTATCATTTGTAAAATTATTTACACTATGCAAGGAAAGAATTAAGACATTAATTTGAATGGAAGCCCTTTACTGCTTTTTTGTGTGTAGAATGCCTAAAATTTGCTAGAAGGTCAATGTATAAAAGAGGGAGTGAGGGAGCAGGAGAGAGAGAGAGAGAGTGCAATTGAGATTACAAGGGAAACTTGTTTTTCCGTTGTGTTTGCCTTTTCTTTTCCTGAGTCATGGAACGACACAATGCAAAATGCTGAACTCAAACTCACCTAGTTCTCCTGTTTTATAGTATCATAATTGTGAACCAGAGAGAGGTTGACGATTACCTAAGTCCCACAGATTTCTGGCACAATCATAAATAAATCCGAGATATTCTTGACTTCCAGTTCAGTTGTCTTCCCATTAGCCACAATTATTCCAGTCTCCTCTGAATGAGTGTGTGTGTGTGTATGTGTGTGTGTGTGTGTCCCTCTACTCGTAGATAACCTCTAGAGTAGTTTTTCTCAAAGTTTAAAGGGATACATTATTATGATAGAATTTTCAAGAAACTCCTTTTTGGGCTTATTTTCGTAATTGACAGGGTCAATATTCTGCATATCTTTCTTTTTCTCAATTTTTGTAATGTTTGCAGGGCAACATTTCTCTTGACAATCTGAGTAGAATGTAACTCACTGGACTTTGAATTTAGTTTACCCCATTATCTTCACTAAGGGAAAATGGGGAAGAGTACTGACAGAACAGAAGAGTGATTAAGACCAACTCTTCTTTAAAATATGACTTCCCTGTTAAGATAGGAAGAAATAAATGAACTAATCATGTTTATCGGTAATATAACAAGAATTGCTCTGAGTATATAAACATAGGTCTTTATCTTTAAAGGTAATTAGGATAACATCCCAGTCACTGGTCCCTAGCCAGTAAACACTTCAGCTGCATAACTCTAGGCAAATTACATAAACTAGTTTTGACTCAGTTTTTTTTTTATTTATAAAATAAGAATAATAGTGATTCTCTTATGTGATTATTATATTAAATTATTTAACATACATACATACATGCATACATACATACATGAAGTCGTTGGTATAGGATACCGGATATAACAAGCTTAATTAAATGTGTGTTGTTACTGTGTATATTATGAGCAAATAAGTTTCATAAGGATTTAAACGAATGTACCTTTTCAAAAAATCCATTCTCGATTGCTATGCTTGATTATTCCAAAGCTAAATTCTCACTGACCTCTGACATGTCCTCCCTCAATAGCAGATTTTAAGTCCAACTCTGGGGTGCTCACTCATTCTCTCCTTCTTTCTTAAGGATGTATATTGTATAACCATTAGCAATACAGAGCAGTGAATAATAGCAGACTATGCACCTCCAAATTTGCCTATTAGCATAATTACCATTTTGAGCTGAAGGCAATTAAGAAGAAGCAGATGCAAGGGAAGCTCTCTGTACTATTCCTACTTAGCTGAAAGCAGGATATAAATTTATAAGATGCTCTCCCTCTCTTGTCTACCAGGAAAGATCAAATCACCCTTGTCGGTAAAGATGTGGCATAAAAGGAATCTACATGACAAAATTTACTAACTAGTCTTTATTTTCCATTAGATTCCCCCACACTCTGCCTTCCATTCAATTTACCACCATAAAAATACAAATTCCTTTTCCTTTATCTCATCACCTCTCTAAATATTTCTCATTCTTTGGTTAAGATGCTATGAGTCCAAGCTCTAACCACCTCCTTTGAGTTTTCACAAGTACTCCCATGTGAATGTACAATGTATGTGTTTAAAAAAATAAATCTGTCTGTTTTTTCTCTGTTAATCTCTCTGTTTTCAGTCTAATTTACAATACCCATCAATGAATGTCAGAGAAGAAGAGACTGGAAAAATTGTGACTAATGGGAAGGGCATTGAACTGCAAGTCAAGAACATCTAGAGTTTATTTATGATTCTTAAGACACACCAAAAGCAGTATTAAGTGGGAAATATATATCAATGTGGGCCAATATTTAGAAATAAGAAAAAGCTCAAATAAATAATCTAACCTTACATCTGAAGGAACCAGAAAAAGAACAAGCAAAACCAAAAGACCATTGTAGGAACAATAATAAGAATTAGAGAAGAAATAAACTAAAAAAATAATAAAAAGCACAGTCTGTAAGATCAATGAAACCAAAAGCTGGAACTTTGAAAAAAATAATAGATAAATATCTAATGAGCTCACAAAGAAAATTAAAAATAAAACTAATAAAAATGGAAATAGAAATGAAAGGAAAGTCACAACAGATATCTCAGAAAAACAAAGCATCATAAAAGAAAAATATGAATATCTATGTTACAATAAATTGAAAAACCTAGGACAAATGGACAAATTCTTACAACCTTCACACCAAATCATGAAGAAATAGAAAACCTCAACAGACCAATTATAACCAAGGTCATCAAAATTCTCCCAAAAAACAAAAGCCCGGGACCAGATGGTTTCACTACAGAAGTCAACCACACCTTTAAAGATATTTATTTATCTGATATTTACTCTTCTCAAACTCTTCCACAAAGTTGAGAAAGCAGGAATACTTTCAAGCACATTTTAGCAGGTCAACATAACACTGATACCAAAAGCAGAGAAGGACAGCAAACAAAAAGAAAACTACAAACTAATATTTCTGATGAACATAGATGCACAAATCCTCTACAAAATCTTAGCAAACCAATTTAGCAATTAACTGAAAGAATTATACATCATGACCAAGTGGGATTTGTTCCAGAGACACAAAATTGGTTGAACATTCTAAAAATCAGTTGATGTGATTCACCACATCAATGAAAGGAAAGATCAAAATCATTAGATCATGTCAATAAATGCATTTGATAAGATTCAACATTCATTGATAAAACCTTCCCCAAAATGGGGGTAAAAGAAACACCCTTAAACGTAATAAAGGCCATAGATGACAACCCCAAAACTTTTATCATTCTCAACAGAAAGAAACTGAAAAATTTTACTCTAGGTTCAGGTACAAGATAAGGATGTCCACTATCACCACTACTATTCAAAATAGTATTGGAAGCTCTATTTCAAGCAATAAAGCAAGAGAAAGCTGTATAGGCAATCTAAATTGGGAAAGATAAAGTAAAACTATCCCATTTTCAGATGACATGATAATATATATAGAAAATTAATTCTAATGGCTACTAAAACAAATGGCAGGCCACAAAATTAATTTAAAAAAATAAATCACATTCCCATGTGCAAAGAACAAACTTGAAGAGAAAGAAATCAAGAGAATAATACCATTTATCATCACATTAAATACTTAGGAATAATCTTAATATAGGAGGTGAAGGACATATACAGTAAAAAGTATAATACATTGTTAAAAGAAATAGAAAACACAAAAATAGAAAGATATTCTCTGATCATGGGTTGGAATAATTAACATTGTTACAATGGCCATCTTACCTAGAATAATATACAGATTCGATGGAATCCTTATCAAAGTTTCAATAGCATTCTTCAATGAAATAGCACAAATAATAATAATAATTAAAGCTTATATGCAACCCCAAAGTCCACAAAGAAGCAAAGCAATCCTGACAAAAAAGATAAAGAATGGCAGTATCATATGGATAGACTTCAAACTATACTGCAAAGTTATAGTAAACAAAACAGTATGACATTAGGCTAGATCTAGATACAGAGACCACCTAAAATAGAATTGAGAGTCCAAAAATAAACCCAAACTTTTACAATTGGTGGTGGGAAAACTGAACAGCCATGTGCAAAAGAATGAAATTAGATCACTATCTCACACAATATACAAAAATTAACATGGCTTAAAGACTAAGATGTAAGATCTGAAACCATAAAACATATAGAAAAAAACATAGGCAAAGTACTCCACTACATTGTCATCAGGAATATCTTGGGAGTTGCAACTCCAATAGCAAGGAAAACAAAAGCTAAAATAAACACATGGAATATAAAACTTAAAAACATCTGCACAGTGAAAGAAATGATCACCCAAGTGAATAGGAGGTTATATTTGCACATCATATATCTGACAAGGGGCTAATAGCCAAGATGTACAAAGAATTCATATGACTAACACAAGAGCAACAACAAAAACCCATCCAATCAAAAAAAAAAAGCAGAACTAATACATACTTCTCCAAAGAAGACATACAGAGAATCAACAGGAACAGGAAAAATGTTCATCATTTGTCATCAGTAAATGAAATCAAAACAATAGTGAGACTTGCTTATGTCAAAATCCAAAAAGAACAAGTGTTGGCAAAGACGTGGAGAAATAGCAACCCTCATACACTGTTGGTGGTAATGTAAGCTGGTTCAGTGCCTATGAAAAATCTATATGGAGGTTTCTCAAAATATTAAAAACAGAGCTACCACATGATCTAGCAATTCTACTCCTGTGTAGGTATCTACCTGAAAAATGCAAAACACTATTTAGAAGGGATATATGCATTCATGTGTTCAGTGTAGAACTACTTAACAAAGTTATGGAAACAACTTAAGTGCCCAATGTCATGTAAGTGGACTAAGAAGACACACACACACATACACACACACACACACACACACACACACACACATACCCTAGAATACTATGCTGTTATAAACAAGGATGAACTGTTTCCATTGACAATATAGATGAAACTAGAAGGATTATGCTAAATGAAATTAGTTAGAAGGAGAAAGACAAATAACAGATGATTACACTCATATGTGGATTATAGAGAAACAAAACAAAGGATCAAAAAATAAAAAACAAGCTCTAGAAATTTGACTGTAAAAATGAGGCTACCAGAGGAGGAAAGGAAGGATGAGAACAAAGTGTAGATTATGGTGGACAACTTGAGTGCCTTGCTAGTGGGTGTGGAGTGGTAACATACATCTGAAGATGTGTAATCCCATACCTCTGAATAAAACAGTTTTGTAAACCAATGTTACCTCAGTGAAAAATAATTAATTAATTAATCAATTAATTTAATGAACTAATCTGTACATTAAAAGTGGAGTTTTCTACAAAGTGAACAGTAGAATTTTACTAAGAGGTTAAGTTGAAACTTCAAGGCAGTGTAGGTCCATAAAATAGGGCATGATTGGGTGTTTCTTATCCTCTTACTACAATATTTAGTGTTACATATTAATTATACCTAGAAAACAGAAAATAACTGGTGCAGGACAAATGAGAGATTGGCCTATGACAGGTGAATAGGTTATGTTTGAATATTTAAGATATTACCTAAGAGCTTTGACTTTAAAATTATAGATAAGAGTTACATAGAGCACCACATCCCATAACTATAAGGGTAAGACCACGCTGGGTTTTATTTTCTGAATTCACAGGTAACTCCCAAAAGTGACCACAACAAGAAACAAGGAAATTTATCTCCCAATCTAAGAGAACCCATTTCTTTTCAGCATTTTTCATCATCCACTGCTCAAGTCAGATTATTCTAATCCTGGATGCTTAACAATATGGTGGTAGTCAAGAAATCAAGAAGGGGGAGATTCAGTAAATTGTGAAATTATATGTCAGAAAGGTAGAAAACTGTTTTTTTTTTTTTTTTTCATGAAATGACTAAAACTGTCCAGGTACCTCATATTGCTGATTCTAGATTAAACAGACATGCAGGCAGAATCAAGTAGAAGGCCTCAAAATTATTCCACTTGGATTAGTGTGTTATATAACAACAATACCTTAGACTATCTTTGATTCAATTTCAACTATGAGCTTTGAATTATCTCTAAGTTTTTTGGAAAGTTACGATTTTCTTAGAAATTGAGATAATAGCATGTTTTTAAATACCATCGTAAATTCCAATTTGGCTTGTCCTCAATATATCTGAAAGGTGGAAATACTTACCCTACCTCTGGGGATTCTGCATTGATACATAGAAGTAACTCAGCATGTCTTGCTTTGCCCTGCCTTGACTCAATCACTTGCAAAAGCAACAACTAACAAGCTTTTTTAATATAGTTATTCTCAGGACCTTGACTATAGCCAGGCCTCTTACAGTGTGGTCCACAAGGACCTGAAAATCATAATAACCTGAGGCTCCATGCAGACCTATAGGATAATAACCTGCATTTGAACAAGATCTTCAGTTAAGCTCTATCGACATTAAAATTTGAAAAGTGCAAGGCTAGAACAGTGTTTCTCTCCTAGAGTGGTAAACTGATAACCTATCTCAGAGTCACCAAGAATACTCTCCTAAAAAGTAATTTTCTGGACCTGACCACAAGTAGAGTGAAGCTGCATTTTTTTTCTTTTTTTTAGTTTTTATATTCCCCATACAATTGCAACCCTCTTATTTTGACCCCAACCCCTCCTTTCCCCACCCCCTCCAGCTGCATTTTTAACAAGTTCCTCTCTCTGACACTTGGTCACTCTCTAGTTTGAAAATTAGCAGTGTAGTGTTTTTTAGTGACTTCATTTATATATACATGAGCTCTTCATGAGACTAAAGTCCCTGAGTAAGACATATTCAGAATTGTAAACTAATCAGAGAACACATTGAATATAAACACGCACAGACACACACACCACACACACACTCATGAATTTAAAATAACTGCAAAAAGAAAAACTCCCTTTAATATCAGAACCACCCTAAGTAGTTCTGTTGAGCATCTGCAATGAAATGAAGACTAACCTGTTGTATTAGAGAGGAGAGGAAGTTAAGGGAGAGGAGAGGGAGTAGTAAATTATGAATAATGATGACATCACACTTCTGCTCTGGTTTAAAACATCACTCTCTCATATTCCTTGGAAATATTATCAAAAATCTATTTGATTCTAATAGTTTACTTTCAATACAGGAGAAAGAATTTTTGTATCCACCAGATGTGAAAAGAAAAATATCAAAATATCAAAAATATATGGGTGTTAACCCTATTCTGTATGGAAAAGTCTTTATTAATGATTATTAGAGGTGAATTTCCTCTCAAATGTCAAGTAAAGTTACTCTGTATTCTATATATTCTAATGCTAAAAAAAAACCAAAAAGCTAGTCTATCTTTTGTGTGTTTACAAAATCCTGTAATTTGGTACCAGATCCACTTTTCCTCTGGACGTCAAACATCAGAAAAACACCACTCAAATTCATTTTGCAAAATGCAAATTATCCCTGAAAAGATTTGGACATCTGGCTAACATTTTAGAACTACAAAATAATTTGCCATAAGATATTAAAAATATCAAAAAAAGATTAGCACACAGGAGTAAGACTTAATGTTCACACATAACGTGAAGCAGAAGAAATAGAGACATACTGACAGCAAAAGGAAATTACCTTTGAAAAGAAGGAGCAACGTTTAATACCTTTGAAATCTTACTCTCAGAAAGGTACATACCTCAGAGTACAGAATTCCCATGCTGTTCCTTCAGATGGTTACTTCACCACTACAGCCTTTTGAACCTGCTGGAGGTGTTACTGATTAACATCCAAGTCCTTCCCAAAGAGAGAAAAGTACCTAAAACCCAAGGCAGTGCAAGTTCTTTCTTTCCACGCCAGTGAGCTCTTTTCCAGCAATGCAACCGGTAACGCGCCTACTAGAAAACCCAACCCAATGAAACAAAGGTATTAGTTAACCATGCAGTGATCCAACCCAGGCACCACTAATGTTACAACCCCGAGGAACCGGTTTCTGAGTCATATTTGGTCTGAGTCACATTTGGTAGCATGTGGAAAGAAACAAGTTGCAGGGAAAGGAAAGGTCTCACGTTGGCAGGAAGGACTCAGCGGTTTAGAATGTTTAAGACATTTCCTACATGAAATATGGTCTTCTGTGGCAATTGAGAAGGGGTAGAAATGAACAAATTTTCTTGCTAGAGCCATAAATGTCTTCCATAGAACTTGACCTTGAAAAATAACCTTCATATTTTTTCAAAGGATTATTTACTATTTTTAAGCACAGAGGTGATTATTCCTTGATGTTTTGATTAATAGAAACTAATTAAATAACAAGTAAATTATGGTTGGTTAATAAGCTATATTATTTTATATAAAAATTGTGTTCTTTTTTCTTATAGAGGCATGTTTTTATTTATTTATTTATTATATTTGTTTGTTTGTTTTGTTTATACATGCACTGGGTACAGTCAGAAGCGCGGGAGGGTGAGAGAATTCACCAGAGCCAGAGCGAGGAGCAGAACAGGCAGAAGGACCGAAGCACACTGCTGAGGGGAGCAGCGGGTGGCAGGAGAGGTCTGCGCACCATGTGGGATCCTCCTCCGGGGCTGGGGAGCAGCCGGGGATCGAACCGGCGCCGAAGAGGCTGTGGGCAGCTTCGCAACCCAGCGCTCAACCGCTGCGCCACCGGGGAGGCCCTAAAAATTGTGTTCTTAATCACGTTTCTAATTCAAAAAACTCAACCCTAAAGAATCAGTATTTACACTGCCATTTACGTCATAATTAATTAAATTATATTAAATATTTAAATGACATTTATGGCATTACCATAGTTATTTTTTTCTTTTTAAGCACTCCAATTAGCAGTCTAACAATGAATTCTTTCCCAGCTACCTAAATGTTCTTGCAAATCTATTAAATTAAACTTATTATACAATAAATAATAAGTTGTCTTAAATATTCTAATATTGTTTGAGTCAAATTATTTCATAATATTCAATTTAAAAATCACAAATCTAAAATCAATTACTCTAATCAACTACACATTTTAAATAGAATGACCAGGTCAAATATGCCAATATGCCAAATCTTTTGAATATTGAAATCATTTTAGGTAGCAAATATAATACCAAATACTCATTCAATTTCTCTGAACTTAACACAATCATAGAAAAGTGTTAAACATTTCCAGAATTAAAACACCCATACACCGTGGAAGAAAAAGTTCAATCATCCCAAGCAAATTGTTGTGATTGTTCCAATTAGTTTAAGTTCTTTAGCTCCCAAAATTATAGGCTAAGATCCAAGACTTGTATATGTATATCCAGGGAAATTCATCCTACTCCATTATAGGACATGTCTAAAAAAAATAAAGAGCAGATCTAAAATGGAGTTGTTCATTGCTCATGCTGCCCCCACCCGGACTTAATACCTGACCTAATCACAGATTACAGCCTCTTCCAAAGTGGATTCTAAATCAATCAATTTGGAGTTTCCTGGTTAGCCCTCAGGAGGTAATCTAATGATAAGAAACTCTGTCTTTCCCTGAGGTAAGGCAACTTTTCTTTTGCTAATAACCTTGTCTCACCCTCTTTCTGACTATAAAAACTTTCCATTTGGGGCAAGCCCCTCACAGAACCCTTCTGCTTAAGATGGGATGCTGCTAGGTTCATGAATCCTTAAATAAAGCCACTAGATCTCTAAATTCATGCAAATGAATTTTGTCTTTCAACAGATATAATGAGCTATTTTCATAACTGTTACAATAAGAATTACACACTTCAGTATGGTCTTGGCTTTGGGGCCCACTGCCTAGGAGCTTAAGAATTAGCTAATTCTTCGGTTGGAAGAGAGGCAAGTCTGAAATACCCACTAAGATTGCAGCTGGCTTCCTCTCTGGTATGAGTTTATTTTGTGCTTAATTTCTCAAGGCTTTCCCATTGACTTAACATTAAGGTTATTTCCACGGGGTACAACACTATCTTTTATAATTCTTTTATAATCCTTTTTAGCATCTTTTGTAACCTCTTATAAGTAATTTTTTTTACCTTACTTTATGTTTAAACAATATTTGCTTCCCCCCACCCCCTCAGGTGTAGTCCCCATAGAATTCCCTTCCCCAAGGCACCCGTGCACCATCACCCCAGTCCCCTGTGCTCCTCCCTCCCTCCCTCTCACGCCTCTCCCTCTTCCTCCCCTGCAGTATGTCTCTGGTTTATAATTGTCTGTGTTTGCTTTGTTGTGTTTTGTACTGTTAATTTTTTTTTTTTACACTGATGTCTTATTTGGTTCCCCTGTATTCCTGTTATAAGTGAAACCATTGCAACAACAAATGTTGGCGAGGATGTGGTGAAAAAGGAACTTTTTTACATTGCTGGTGGGAGAGCAAACTGGTCTTATAACTAATGTATGTGGGTAGAACTCTTGACTCTCACTACCTCTCTGATAATGTTGCTTGCTGCTAGCTTCTTTCTCCAAGCTTTTTCCTCTCTGAACTCAAAAGATTTCCTTAATTTCCTATCCAGGCCCAACTCACCTAACTGGATTCTAATTGTTTTACTGGACTGCATTGTGAAGAGTAGCACGTCACTCCAAAATATGCTTCTTCAGCATGAAGACAATTTTGATTTGATTATATGTAAGAAATTGCAGACATACAGGAAACTCTGAAGATTAAATAGCATTTATCCTTTCTAAGGGGACATTTATCTATAAAGGAAATCTCCATTTGCAAATGTGTCTCTCCATTTCAGGAAGAGAAGGATGACTCCAAAACTCTAGAAGATTTTATACATGGAGAAGTCACAAGCTTAAATCTATACACCATCTTACCTTCATTTTCCATGTTTACCCTGTTTACCTGGTCATCTTCCATACCTGCTTCCCAACCCCCAACATTTTTCTTTTGACATTAGATGATATTTCAGGGAGTTTTACTCAGCTTTCCTGGGCACTTCCCATGTATACAGGAGGTGTATATGTTATTAATCTCCGGTTTTTCTCTTGTGAGTCATCCTTTATTACAGGGGATTCTCAGCAACAGAATCTAGGACAGAGGGAGGATTATTTCCCCCCCACTACAATCTGATTTTAAATACACAATACTCATAATTATGAAAGATGAACAGTTCCAATGTAGGTTGACTCTAAAAACAAACCAATAAAAAAGTAATTGACTCATTGTGATTGGTAAAACACTTACATTTAACTCTAGGTCACTCTAGAGCAGGAGTGATTTTCCCCTTGGTAGGAATGTCAGATTTAGCAAATAAAAATACAGGTTATTCAGATAAAAATACAGCAAATAAAAAAACAGGTTATTTGCATTTTAGATAAACTTCTAAAATATTATAGGTGAAATTTAATTAAGATGGGTGTTTAACTGAAAAATAAAGATATTTCAGAATATCTGGAGAAATTTTGGGTTGTTAACACTGAATCCTGACAAAACTGAAGGGTACCAGGTACCCCAAACTGTTAAGGAGAATCAAAGCCTGTTCTAAGGGTCTGGCCATCTGTGCCCATAAAGACAAAGAAAGCAGAGTTTAACTACTGTGCTCAAAAACCTTTAGTTAGTGAGTGGCTCAAAGGCGAGAAAGAGAAAGAAAGAGACAGAGAAAGAGAAGAAAGGATTTCAAACAACAGACTCCTGGATCAGGGCTTCCCTTGTGGTGCAAGGGGTTAAGTCTCAGCAATGTCAAGCTATCGCCAGCCACTGTAACATGAGTTTGATCCCCAACGCGGCCAGGGAGCTAACCCACATGGTGCATCAGACCTCCCCTGTCTCGCCCTCTGCTCCCCTCAGCAGTGTATTTCAGTCGATGCACCTGTTCTGCGCCCTACTCTGTCTCTGGTGAATCCTCTCACCCCCTATACCTCTGGCCTACACCCCAATTTTTGTATGCATAAATGAATAAAAATTTTAAAAGTCTGTAAAAAAATATATACTAGACTCCTGGATCAAATTTCAAAAATCACCCACCTCCTCAAAGATAAATGTCCAGCCAAACTGACTGGGCACAGAGCAAGGCAACTGAGGCCCAAAAGCTTGCTAGGAGTCCACTCCACCTCCCAGCTAAGAACCACAAGAAAAAGATTAGGCAGACCTCAGAGAAATAGCACTGAGGAGACCTAAAATTCAAAATGTACCAAATAGTACCCTACAAGGTCAAGATGGGGCTACCATCATCCTGCTCCCCTGCCTAAGTGTTAAAGTCCCAAGAGCAATCTCTCCACATGTCTCTCTTTCCTCCTTCATCTCATTACCTATATACCTCAGTACTTCCTCCTTCCTGGCTTCTCTCTGTTCAGGAAGTCCAGTTTTGGACATAGTAAGAGTTGTAATCCAAGGCGTCTGAGATGTTGGTGGTGTGGAGTGGGGTGAAGAAAATGGTACCCATTCCTGCAGCCACATCAGTGCTCTCCCCTCATTTGCAGTGACACATCTTCTAATATCACCAGGACTGGGGGCATTTTGCTGGCATCAAGAGGGTAGAAACTGGGGATATGATTGAATACCTTACAGTGTTCAGGACAATCTCTCACTATAGAGGATTATCCTGTCCAATATAGTGCTGATGTAAATAACCCCTCCTTTAGGCCAGCAGGAGAAATTAAATGTGAAGGAAGAGGACTTGATAAATTATAGTATTAGAATGTGTGAACATGAATATTTGGAATCCTTATTTTGTAATATACTTATTTTATATATTTATTTTTTTAAGATTTATTTATGCATATAAGAACTGGGGTGTAAGCCAGAGGTGAGGGAGGAGGAGGGTTCACCAGAAACAGTGGGGAACAGAACAGGCAGATATACCAAAATACACTGCTGAGGGGAGCAGTGGATGAGACAAGAGAGGTCTGCTGCAGCATGTGGGTTAGCTATGGAATCCTATTTAAATGAGCTCAGGAGACTACAGAGTGGCCAAGCATGCATAAATCAGCAAACTATAGGACCTTCTGCCTTGTGATTCCCTGTTTCTACCTCTAAACTTATTTGCATGAATTCTGGTTTTTTAACAATTGACAGGGATTTAAGTAAAGGATTACATGATAAAGTCAGCAATTTGACCATTTTTTAAAAATAGTTTATTTATTTATTTATTTATTTAAGATTTATTTTATTTATACAAGAGCTGGGGTACAGGCCAGAGACAGAGCGGGGAGCAGAACAGGCAGACAAACCAAAAACACTACTGAGGGGAGCAGTGGGCAAGGCAGGAGAGGTCTATCTGCCATGCCATGTGGGTATCTCCCTGGCTGGCCAGGAATTGAACCGGTGCGCCAGAGGCTGAGGACAGCTTCACAGTACTGCGCTCAACCTGCTGCGCCATGGGGGACCCTTGACCATTTTATTGAAAGTGTATTTCAGTCAGGCAAGTGAGGAAGCATCAAACTAGTCAAGGGATTATTGCACTAGGTCAACTGAGAGACAATGGTACCAAGGCAGGATAGCAGCAGTGGGGATAAAAAAGGAGAGGATGAACGTTGGAGTTTAGGAAGTAGAGACAGAAGACTTTTTTGACTATGCATTATTAGGCAATGATGAAATAATTTTCTAAGCCCAAGATGGTGTCACTTCAGCCCTGTCCTCAGTGCTCTATCAACACACCAACTCTTTTTTTTTTTTTTTTTTAAGATTTATTTATTTATTTATACAAGCACTGGGTACAGTCAGAAGCACGGGAGGGTGAGAGAATGAACCAGTGCCAGAGTAGGGAGCAGAACAGGCAGACTGATGAAATAAACTACTGAGGGGAGAAGCGGACATGGCAGGAGAGATCTACACACCATGTGGGACCCTCGCCGGCAGCCAGGGATGGAACCGGTGCTGCAGAGGCTGTGCCACCAGGGGAGGCCCAACACACCAACTCTTAAACAACTTGTGATCCTATAAGTGTTCTGTTTGAACGGAAATGCAATATCTCCAGGTAGTCCATCCTCAATCACCAAGGAAAAGTAAAATTTTCATTGTTCTAAATTAGGGCATCTATGCAATCTTGGCCAATCAATGTAACCCAAATGCTTTTCTCCTTTTTCTCTGGCTGACCTCCTGGCCTTATATAAAAATCACTAACCTCCTTGCTAATCATGACCTGTTGTGTTTGTAACATTCTGTAAAACTCCACTGTTACTCAAATCTACCTCAGGAAGACTGTTCCACTGCTGTGAGGCACAGTACTCCCCCCAAACCATGGATTATTTTTGCTTGAACGAAGGACATCATAAGGTTGCTAAATTGTTCTGTTTTTGTCATCTGACAGCTTTTGTCTCCTGGTGCTAAATACTTCTCTGTATTTTGCTCTTTGAGCTGACAGGAGCACTCTGCAAGTTACGTTTCTTTTTTTTTTTCCAAATGACCTCCTGTTAACTCTCACTGTAGGGAAGAAAATCTGCCACCCCCAAAATATGTCTCTTTGGCATAGCATTAATCCATAGGAGGCGTTACAGACCCTGACTCAAAAGAGTGGGTCCTTTGTCCTCTAGGGAAAGAATTCACCAGAGAACCCTAAGTGTAATTGAAGGAGACAAGGCTTTACTAGAGACTCTGGCAAGAGGGAACCAGTGCCAAAAAAGGAGAATTTAGCTTGGCTCAAACGGTGTTAGTGAGTGCAATGTTAGGGAAGAGAACAGCATGATAGTGTGTTCTGGGTTAGGCTACTCCCATATATGCCCAATTACATTCCAATTGCACATGTGTGGGCTGTGAGCCTTCTAGCTCCAGGAAATTGGGAAATAAGGCTAGTCAGGATCTAACACTTTTTTTTTTTAAAGATTTATTTATTTATTTATTTATTTATCTATCTATCTATCTATCTATCTATCTATTTATTTATTTATTTATTTATTTATTTATTTCTACAAGCACTGGGTACAGTCAGAAGCGCGGGAGGGTGAGAGAATTCACCAGAGCCAGAGCAGGGAGCAGAACAGGCAGACTGATGAAATACACTGCTGAGGGGAGCAACGGGTGGCAGGAGAGGTCTGTGTGCCATGTGGGACCCTCGCCAGCAGCCGGGGATTGAACCAGCGCTGCAGAGGCTGCGGGCAGCTTTGTAGCCCAGCGCTCAACCGCTGCGCCACCGGGGAGGCTCTAACACTTTTTTTTTTTAAGATTTATTTATTTATGCATACAAGAACTAGGGTACAGGCCAGAGGTGTGAGGGGTGAGAGGATTCACCAGAGACAGATTGGGGAACAGAACAGGTGACTCTACTGAAATACACCGCTGAAGGGAACAGTGGGCGAGTCAGGAGAGGCCTGCTGTGCCATGTGGGTAGCTCCCTGGCTGGGCATCGAAATGGTGTTACAGTGGCTGTGGACAGATTCACAAGTTGCATCTTAACCCCTTGAGCCACCAGGGAGGTCCAGGATCCAACACTTTTGATCTAGAATGGTGCCTCATGGTCATTGAACAGGGTTTGTCGGTCCATGATTTAACTCACCTGTTCAAATAGGACATGGGGCAACTCATCCTACCTGTTCACAGTTTCTCTTCCCTCGGTTGTCGTAGAAGGACTGCAAATAGGGTGGAAGCATCTTCCTCACTGTATGAGAAAACCCTAATCTCTAACTCTTGTCAGTGGAGAAGGCAGTGATTTATAGCTTCATAAGCATCATGGTCTCCTGTGCCTTTCCTGTGACCTCCATGGCTGACCCGTTGACCTCCACGCACCTTGTCCTTTGTCTTTAACTTAAGATATTTAAGATGGTAACTGAAACCATTTTGCTGAGATACTCAGTTTTGCTGGATTTCTCCCACAAATTCAGTAGGTATACATGTTACTATTACATTTTTATTTGTTGTCTATTTGTCTGATCTTTATTTGATTATTGACCAGGTGAAAAGAACCCAGGGGGGTGTAAAAAGATTTTCCCCACCTTTCCTACATTCTGAAAGAGTTCACTTAAGGGAAACTACAGGCCTAAAGGGAGACCCACTCATTCCTACTTGTTCACTGATGCTATCAGCATAATCCAGAAATATACCTTCTTAGAAACAGCAGTTGGTCTGGCTCTTTCCCACACCCCAAAGCCAGCCTCAGCATACCAGTCAGAGGTACCAGCACCTGCTCTCTCCCTACTCTGACCCAACTTTCCCCTGAACTCCTATGGTAGCAGCAACCAGACAATGACCCCTCCTCAAGGCCTGGGTCTCCAAAATTTCAGATTCCTTGCCCTAACCTCCTAAATTCTAAGAACCCCAACCCCTGTTTTTTGTCCCCCAGTCCAAGGAGTGGTAGCTGCTTCTGCAAGTCTCTCTTCGTTTACCTCAGTTGTCCCTCTTTACCTTTTCAGCCCTCTAACACTCAACCAATTTCTCATATATGAGTCTTCTGTTAGAATAATTAGTGTGGTTTTGTTTACTGGATTCTGATGGATACAGTATTCTAGAGATATGTAGAAACCTAGAAGTAGCATTCTAATAATTTTCAAACTGCTATAACATACACGGGGATTGACGGATTAAGAATGATATGCAGGTGTCGGGCTTGGGGAAAATGGTAGACTTTTAATAACTTTCACTGTTAAACTATAATTCAGCAATGAGCTAGAGCTTTATCTGCAAAGGAAAACAAAGTTTTTATTTGGGGTCTTTAGGAATTGTGATTGGGAGACACCACTAGAAGGCCAAGTAAGTGCTCAATTATGGGGGGGGGGAACACAAAGCTTATATGAGAGGATCTGCCTCCTACATGTAAACTAATAAATTCGTAAGAGGGGAAAGGAAAATATGCAAAGGGGAGGACTGTCTGCATATTTTTGTCTGAGCTGCGATTGTACTTTTGATCTCTGTGGTAGACTAGCATCATCTCTCCAAACTCCCAAATTCTGGGTGTCAGGTTGCTGGTTTAAGGAGGGTGAGCTAGGCCTTTGGAAATATAGGTTACCAGGAGGTCAGACTTTGTAGTAGTGCATAAGTTGTAGGCCCCTAATGGGCCCCCTGACTCCATTTTGGATGTTCCCTTTCTCAATTTAATTCCATTATTCCCTTTCTCTTTAAATTCCATGATTTTGTCTAAATAATTTCAGGTATTGAAGTCTACTTACCCAGCCAGGAATCGATCCCAGGCTGCAGTGGCAGCCCCAGGTACTAATCACTAGACCGCTGTGGCTGGTGTCTCAGGAAGCTGCAGCAGGAACTACGCTGGCTCTCAGGCAAGTAAGCAAGAAGAGGCAGATTTGCTTAGAGAGCTAGACAGAAGGGAAAGTTTATTAAGGAGAAAAATCACAGAAACATAGTAGAACCCCCAGGGTCTTGGCCTAGGGCAGAGAGGGGCAAGGAAGCCACTGTGGAGTTATGCCTCAGGGGAAATACACCTTCTTTCCCTCATTATTCTTTTTTTTAAGAGTTATTTATTTATGCATACAAGAACTGGGGTATAGGCCAGAGGTATGGAGGGTGAGAGGATTTACCAAAGACAGAGTGGGGAACAGAACAGGCAGTGACTGAAATACACAGCTGAGGGGAGCAGTGGGCAAGACAGGAGACATCTGCTGCGCCGTGTGGGTCAGCTCCCTTGTCAGGGATCTGGTCGGGATCAAACTTGTGTTGCAGTGGCTGCAGATAGCTTCATAGTGCTGAGTCTGAATCCCTTGTGCCACCAGGGAGGCCCCTCCCTAATTATTCTAAAGGCCCATGAGGCTCTTTGTGATTGGTTAATTCTCAGTGGTCTTAATCACTCTGCTACTGTGCCAGGAATTTCCTTGCTTTACGAGCCCTTCTATGAGATCCTTTTTATTCCCCTTGTTCAGAAATGTCCTGCTGCCCCTACTTGGGGAGCAGTGGGTGAGGGGGAGGTCATTAATCCACTTTGGAATTTGTTGCCCTTATATCTGGAGCCTCCCTTATTCCTCTGAGGCCTTTTTCTTATTCTATTCTGACCCTAGAAGTTATCCTCTTGCCCTATGACTCAATTTCTTGCTCATCATCACATACTGATATGAAAACCCTGAAAGAAGAACAAGATCAGGGAAGGTCTGGGGAGAGATGATTTGTTCAGGTTTGCACAGGTTGTGTTGAAGAGCTATCTATAGCACATCTAAGTAGAGATATCTGACAGGAAGTTTGTTACATCATTCTGGAAATTTTAGAATAATAATGCAAAGGGGTGGTCCCTAGGAAAAGGGGAGGTTCCACATTCCCTGCCCAACCTAAGGGAGGGTGGAGCTGAGAAAGGAGAAGAAGCTGGAGAGACTGAAGAAAGGAAGAAGCAGGATGGAGAGCAAGAAGGAGACCTGCAGGAGGCACGTGGAGCAGAGACACATGTGAAGAAGCTGCACTTGCTTTTGGCCCTGGACTGGTTGAAATAGATGTGGGTGAGAGATCTATGGGGAGGTTATCAATGGCAGCTTTTATTTTGGCTTTGATTTTGCTCTTTTCCTTCCAGACTTATTTGACTGCTTCTGACCCTTTTCTATGGGTTCCCCACTGTAAGGTGGCAGGTTTTTGGGTATTGATTTTGGCCAGTTCTGTTTGGCTGGATGTTTACCCACATGGGGATGGGTAACTTTGGTGCTTGATTTAAAAACTATATTTTCTGTCTTTTCTATACCGCAGACTAATTGTATTAAATTTCCTTTCCACTAAAGGTCGTACATGTTTTGTCTTGATGTGGCAGATGGAAGAACCTATTTAAAACAGGCAGGTTTGGGGGTTGTGGATGCCCCTCTCCCTGCCCTGCAACAATAAGAGCTGTTCTAGAGATAAATATTTTGTGAGTCCCTATCATATAGACCAGTAATCCTATGTGTCAGAAATGAGATACTTTTTTAAGTATACTTTTTTAAGTTTAGATACTTTTTTAAAGTCATTTTTCCCTCTGCAACCTGGGTAAGGTCCTTGGTTATGTAGAAATATTTCTTCCTTAAATAACACAAGGACCTTTTCTATTCATTCTATCACCTTTATTG
The DNA here is from genome assembly GCF_014898055.3 of Talpa occidentalis. Classification (NCBI taxonomy): domain Eukaryota; kingdom Metazoa; phylum Chordata; class Mammalia; order Eulipotyphla; family Talpidae; genus Talpa; species Talpa occidentalis. Next base: position 62,122,288 of record NW_023605194.1, read on the forward strand.
ACAATGATATCTAACTATGTACTTTGCTAATGTTTCTGAGCTTTATGTATTGAAGTCTTGCCACCTCTTTTTGTAATTCTCTTGCATGTGAATGCTTTTTATATGGTTTGTTTTCATAAATGAAGTCCAGGACTTAGGCTAAATTGCAATAGCAATTATTATATTAATTATTTGCAATAACATGTTTTTACTCCCAAGACTGAAAAATTCTTATCAAATTTAAAATAAATTTGGAACTTTCCAGTAAATAAGAAATGCATGGTAATGGAAGAATAAATGGGGTCAAGCAGTCATTAAAATAAAAAACAATTTTAAGCTTAAATTAAAATAGGTCATTTAATTGTTTAGCATTTATGCAATACTTAATTCCACGGTGTGTTCTTTTTCTGTGTCATCATATACCTTGTGATTTTAGAATTAGTTTTTATCAAGCTGCTTTCACAGAAACACAAAACAAATATACTCATATTCCCACAGTCATTGGAAGGCTGTGACTGATGTCCTAATAGTTGAGATACTTAAAATTGGAGGCAAGAATTTATATTTTCTTGTCAAAAAAAGGTAAACTAAGAGGTAAATCCATTACTGGCAATCCTATTACATTGTAAATGAACACCTACTTCTGTCAACTGTCCATTCTACCTCCAGCATCTCAGAAATATCATAAATTGTAAACCTCTTTCAATTTTGCAGTGAAACCAGTTTCACAGTCTGAGACAAGATAATACTCTTTAGGGCATGAGCTTACAGCTCTGACATAGGTTGGATGGTGCTGCCTGTTTTGCAGTTTGATCTACAATTTTCTCTGATTCCTAGTGCCTTTTAGGGTTTAAAACAGGGATGACACATTTATTCCCTTGTGGGGCCCTAATATTCCTTTCCCCTCTATGTTTATGAAATAAAGTTTTTATGGGATTTTGTTTGTTAGTTTTGTTCTATTTTATAATAAAGGGTTGGGTTTGGGGAATTTTTTAAAATTAAACTGTTGTTAGGTCTGGTTAACTAGATTCCTATCCTCTCTCTTTAGAAGTTGACCTACTCGGGGCCTCCCCGGTGGCGCAGCGGTTGAGCGCTGGGTTGCGAAGCTGCCCGCGGCCTCTGCGGGGCTGGTTCGATGGCTTCGGCCACCGGAGGAGGGTCCACATGGCGCGCAGATGCTTCAGCAGTGTACTTCATCCCCGCTCTGGCTCTGGTGAATTCTCTCACCCTCCCGCTCTTCTGACTGTGCCCAGTGCATGTATAAACAAAAAACAAACAAACAAATAAATAAAACATGCCTCTATAGAAGTTGACCTACTCTCCTATTCTTGTTAATGTCCAGACATTTTCAACCAATCATCTGTCATAGAATGGTCCTGAGGCCGTAGCATCATATTCCACGACCAATTCAAAGCATTCCTTCCTTTTCCTTATAAATCATGAATGCACCAAAACAATTAACAGAGTTGCTTGTGGACCTGAAATAAAACATCCTATCATGTTAACATTTTAAAATTGTTTTGAAACTGTTAAGAATTGGCGGCATCAAAAAGATTTAAAACCCATAAGCCAGGACTTCATACATAGCCAATCATTTTAGAAGACACTTGTCAAACTAAGTTATAAAAGCTTTTTCCATGTTCTTAACCTCTCTTTCCCTTCCCCACTGTACATTTCTCACTCCCACATTATACTGCATGCCTGCTATGTTTAAAAAGGGGAAGGAAACTGTGACAGACAAGGATTCTTCATGACATTAGAGTTTAAGAAACATCACACATCTTTATTTTTTTAAGCAGATTAGAAATGATTTGAAGGTTACTTTCTAAAATTTTGAAGTAATCCGATATTGACCACATTCCCTGGATTTTCTCCTTCCTTGAGATTACCTTAGTGTCTAATACTCAGTGATACTCAGTGCATCACCACTGTCTTCGTTAGCATCACTTTATTGTGATTATGTGATGTACCTGCTCATAACGTGGATTAACTTGCTAAAATGTAAATTTTGCCACACTCATATCAGAAGTCTGAATCAGAGTCGCTAGGTGAGGACCTGGGAATTGCATTTCAATAAGCATTACAGGTGATTCTGAAACTGGGGGCCCATTGAGAGAGGGTGATTTTTGTCAGTCTTTCTGATACAAAAGACTAGAGAGGAAGTAGCACAGTGACAAACTGAGCATTTTGTCCTACCTCAAATACAGTTTTGCACTTATAGCTAAGTGCGTTTGAATTTGATATTCTAAAATTCCTCATATAAAATTAAAGAAACTGTAAAATATGTGATACTCCTCCCTGAATTAATACCTCTACTCTCTCAACAGCTATATTCAGGTTTTGATGGACATTTTTGGAGCCAGGACTGTCTGATCATTTCTAGTCCAGGAAAGAAACTTAAGAGAGTCCTTTTATAACAGAGACTTCTCCATAAAGGGGGCGGTTCTATGTTCCCCACCCGCATTTACATGCAGCCCATGGACTAGCTACTGGTTGCTTGGGCAGAGCTAAGTGTCCAGATGAAGTTGTATTACCCTGAAGGAGGATGGACTGGGGGAGACATGTGGAAAAGGAGGGCCCACTTGCTTTTTGTTTCTCTTATGTACTCATATATTTTCAGTGGGAATGATATCACACACAGTCACCAAAGGAAGAATTCCTTCTTGAAGGGAAAAAAACTTAAAATTTTTTATGAATTATAAAATAATTATAGATTATAGATTAAAATATAGTGCATAAATCAATATATATGTAATAGAATGTATTAACATTTTATAGAGGAGGGGCAATTAGGGAAAAAATTGTCTAGGGAGGTACAATGACATAAGGGTTACGATACACTGCTTCCCCTGAACTTTACTAGAATTTGTTGAGTGCTTATTATTCGATGGATACATATCAAGAATTTCACCCATATTACTTCTTTTAAATTTACTTTACAATAACCCTAAGAGTTTGGTACCATTATTATTCCTATTTTTATTTTTTTAATTTTTATTTTTATTTATACAAGACCTCGGGTACAGGCCAGAGTCATGGGAGGGTGAGAGGATTCACCAGAGACAGAGCGGGGAGCAGAACCGGCAAACGGACCAAAAGTACTGCTGAGGGGAGCAGCGGGCGAGACAGGAGAGGTCTGCCTCGCCATGTGGGAATCTCCCTGGCCCACCCGGAATTGAACCGGCACTGTAGAGGCTGTGGACAGCCTCACAGCGCTGTGCTCAACCCACTGTGCCACTGTGGAGGCCCATATTCCTATTTTTATTGAAGAGAAAACTAGGACTCTGAGAGGTAAAATTTTCTGCAGAAGTTCCAGTGGCCGAGCATAGGTAAAATTCTTCCCCTGGACTATTTTACAATCCCCCACCTCTAAGAGGCAGAGATTATTTGGTCTTGATACTGGAATTGTCAGGCCTAGTCTCCCAGCCAGGAACGGATTCCAGGCTGCAGGGCAGCGCTGAGCCCCAGCAGCTAGACCCCCCACAGGTTGGTGTCTCACGAAGCCGCAGTAGGAACTTCGCAGACGCTCAGGCAAGCAAGCCAGCAAAGGCAGGTTTGTTTAGAAGAAGAAAAAAGTTTATTGAGGAGAAAAAGAGCAGAAATAAAGTGGGACTCCCAGGCCAGGGAACCAGGCCTGGGAGGGGCAAGGAAGCCAAAGTGGAGTCGTGTCTCAGGGAATATATACTTTCTTTCCCTGATTATTCTAAAGCTCCACCAGTCTCTTTGTGAGTGGTCAGTTCTCGGCTGTCTCACTTAATTTGCTACTGAGTGGGGGATCTTCACATTTCTTATCTAACAGGTCTGTCTTTCCCCATTTGTTGCATCTTTATCTTTATGGCCTAGTCTTCCGGGAGAGCATCTCCATACTTTATCTTTATCACCTGAAGAAAACCAGGACCATCCTTAACAAGATTGTCTGTGGTCCTAGGATGTTTGTTTTTCCCAGTGGAATTGGTTACATTTTCTTGGTTGTCCTTATCTCTGAAGCCTCCCTAAATTCTTCAGAGGTCCCCTCCTGCACTGTCCCTAAAACTGCCTAATAACCCTAGCTTGCCCTGTCTCAGATTTAATATCCTTTAGTCCTTAGAGACAAGTAACTTTCTTGCCTCCAGGATGGTTTCTTGGTTTCCAGACCTTGGCTCACTTCAGCTTCCGAGGCATCGCTGAGTTTCTGAAACTCCATGCTACTCATTGTGACCTTAAACTCAGTAGGAAGAGAGAGGAAGTGCCCCCTCCTCCTCTGTGTTCTTGAGCTGGTCAACCAATCAAATTAATATCAGGCAGATCGATAGAAGAAAAGAACAAATTTAATTACCTACTTATAATGAACCCACATGGACATAGATTTTAAAGCCAATGGGGTCATAAATCTGAGTTTAGGAATGGGATAGGGGCGTGGGGCTTTAAGAAGAGACTCATCAGAAGTCTCCCCCTGATGGGAAAAGGAGACTCATTACAAGGAATAGATGCTCGCCCTGCCATATGGATAGATTTCTCTAATAAAAAGGTAATTCCTGCTAAAAATCCTCATTCTGGATAAATCTCCAAAGTCAGATTCTTCCAGGGAATTGCAAAAGTTTCTCAAGATGCTGCAGACTACTTCAAAATAATTCACATACCAGAGTCACTTGGCTTGGGAAGACCTGTTGTGAACTTCTTGGAGACATGGAGGCAGGGGTGCATTCTATTTAATTCCCTGACCATTTAAAAATCCAATTCTACCAACTGTGTTGCATTACAACGAAATGCAACATTAGCAACATTAGCAACTGATCTAATTAGTGGCTAACAGAGCATAATTCCAAAATTCTCATAATGTTCCTCTCACAGAACAAGGCCCTCTACACTGGCCTTGAGGCAAGAGCTATCACTTGTCTACAGTCAAATAAAAGCAGAATTAGCAAGGAGCTAGTGTCAGGTTTCCTGCACATTTTCCCACTTCCTCACTTTAAGACTCCTCTTCCCCTGGCAGCTTCTGGTCTCCCAGGAAAATGAAACCACCCTGCCTCTTGCATAACTGTGCAACCCAAGGGACCCAGCAACAGGCAGGTCCTCCACACCCAGGCGTGAGAATGGGGGTGTGCATCAGGCACTGCTGGTTTGCTCAGTGAGCTTCTAAGTCAGGTCATTCTACGGGCCTGATGGCTCCTCTAAGGCCAGTTGTTGTAGAGTCTCCCCCTAGACACAGACCCGAGTCTAAGTCAAATTTAAACATAGCCTTTATGAGACGGCCGGTGACTGTCCCTCTTATAGGGAGCAGTCTCAAGCAGGGGGTGATAAGGGTTTTTAAAGCCAAAAACCGCACCTGGGAGTTTGCAGGTGCCACAGCAAGTGGGGGTACAGAAGCCAAACTGTGCTGTTACAAGCAGCAGAGCGTTTCACCACATCCCATGTTTCAGGTACAAAGGGTACATACATCTTATTTTTGATGGGAACCCAGCCTCTATTGTTTTGGCCTGGAATTTTCCCATAGCCCTAACTTGTCTTCCTGAGCTAACTCAAGCTTAGGCTTTGCGTGGTCTACTACATTTCACATTGTCCCCATTTTACAAGTAACTGGATGTTGGCCTGGTCTGTAATGTGACAGGGTAGGAAACCAGATTCCCAGTCCCTCCTCTGACTCCCTACATAAATATGAATCTAATTAGGCTCTATTTTCTTCATTATGAAATGAAACGACTGAACAAGATTATTTCTGAAATCTTGAAGTTCAAAGTTATTTAAATATATATCCAAATGGCATCCTAACTAAATACTGCAAAAAACTAAAAGATGCTGTGACATTATTGAAATGTATCCTGGCTTTAGAATCTAAAAGAAAAAGGTTTTAGTCCTGGATTTGTCACTAAAAGGCTGATGATTGTAGACAATTGACTTGTACTTATCTGAGCACCAGATTCTCCATCTGAATAGTGGAAAGAGAGTCACCAGAAGTAAAAGAGCTAATGATTTGAAGGGCCTCAATCATAGTGAATGTGGGAAATTGCCTGCAAAGAAAGCCACCAATTCTTCCTGTTCCTGTGCATGCATACTGCTCTTCCCACCTGTAGGGCATAGTCTTGGGATTTGCTTTGGCCAATAGGCTGTGACAAAAGGGACATTATGCCAGTTCTGCAGTTAGGCCCCAGGCTACCTGCCAGTTGCTTTATTACCTTCTCCTGGGATCTACCATCCATGTTAAGAAATGCAAACCAAACTATCAAATGACAAAGGTCACATGCAGAGAGAGAGAAACCCAGACAAACTCCAGTGGCCTTGACCACCCAAATATGAGTGACACTGTCTTGAATGTTTCATATCTTCTAGATTATTCAATTTACTGGCATATAAATGTTCATAGTGATGTCATGATTCTCTGAATTTCTGGGATGTTTATGATTATTTCTCCTTTTTCATTTTTATTCTAAATAAATTTAAGTTTTCTCCCCTTTTCTGTTTGTGAGTCTAGTCTAGTGTGTTGTTCGACCTCCATACATTAGAAGGTTTTTCCTGCTTTCTGTTCTGGTTGACCTCTAGTCTGATACTGTTGTGATTAGAGAAGATAATCAATGATTTCAACCTTCTTGAATTTATTTTTTTATTTTTTTTAAAGATTTATTTATTTATGCTGGGGTATAGGGCAGAGGTGGGGGGGGTGAGAGGATTCACTAGAGACAGAGTGGGGAACAGAACAGGCAGACTGACTGAAATACACTGCTGAGGGAAGCAGTGGGCAAGTTAGGAGAGGTCTGCTGTGCCATGTGGGTAGCTCCCTGTCTGGGGATTGAACTTGTGCTGCAGCAGCTGCAGACAGCTTCATAGGTTGCATCTTAACCCCTTGCACCACCAGGGAGGACCCCTTCTTGAATTTATTAATAATAGTTTTGTGATCCAGCCTGTGATCTGTCCTGGAAAGTGCCCCATGTGGACTTGAAAAGAGTGTGTATTCAGCTTTTGGGGGGTGCAATGACCTATAAATATCGAATGAGTCTATGCAGTCTAATCCTTTTTTTAAAGCTATTGTTTCCTTGTTTATTTTCTGTCTGTGGAATTTGCCCATTGGTGAAAGTGAAGTGATGAAGTTCCCTACCACTATTATACTGTTGCTAATGTTTGTGTTCAGATTTGGTAATGATTGCCTTATATATTTTGATGTGCCTACATTTAGTAAATATAGATTGATGTGTATTGTTCCCATAATCATTATATAGCATTCATCCTTGTGTTCTGTTACCCTTTGTAGCTGGTCATCTTTACCTGCCTTTATTTGGGCTCCATTTGCTTGTAGGATTGCTTTCCAACAATTAAAGAGCTATTAGATACACACATTTACTATTTACAATATGACTCTGATATAAGGAAAATACAGTTTTATTGTTCTGAATCCTGTGGTATCTGTCAGTTCACTTTTATTGCCTTAACCTAGATCATGTATATTTTGAATTGTGTGTCTGACCTCAAAGTAAAATCAGTAATGTCTCAATTTTTGATTGTCCATGAAGTGCACAAAGTATCTAATTGTATCTAAATTTACTTTGGGAAGATTACCAATAGAATGTCTTGATATGATTATTTGATAGAATAACACTTTTACATAAATACATAATTTTGAATAATTTTATATACTTTTACATAAATCTGATCAACTTATTGGAAAATAAAAGAATGAAAAACAAAAAGGAATGTCTACTTGTAGTTCTATATTTATAAAGTCCAAAAGTGAAAACTAATATATGACCTTAGAATAGTGATTATTTCTAGAGATGAGAAGGGCATAGTAATTGGAAGGACACTTGAGAGAGATTCTGGGACATTGGTTGCTGTAGGCAGCGCTACCGCTACCCATGCTGTCTCTTGACAAGGTCCGGGCATTGGGGGAGACTCTCGAGAAGAGGGGAGTTCTGCACTTCCCAGAAGATCTGAATAAGGGAGTTTCCACAGCAAAGCCTACTAATACTCTTCTGTTTGTTCTTGGTTGATGCAAAAGTAAGTTAGTTATAAATTGGCTTATGAAAACCTAATTCGGACCTAGATGTTAAATGGCCCCTTGTTCTTACGCTTGAACTATTACAAAAGAAAGTAAAATTGCTAAGGTATAGTTAGGAAAGAAATGTTTTGGCCCTGAGAACTGTGGAGAACGAGCTGCCCTGAACCAGCTGTGCTTGGAAACCATAGCCTAACCCAGGGGGTACATGTTTGCGGCAGTAGTACATTTCCTGGTGTATGCAAAAGCTCAATAGTTTGCAGGCTGTGTGAAGGTTAGGTATTTCTAGTTAAGAGTTAGACTTCTGTAGAATTAAAATAGATTTGATGAGTTACTTTAGGCCATTTTGAAATAATTGATAAATTAGCTAGATTATTTGTGTGCTAGGGAGATAGGTTGATTTTAGTAATCGAATATAGGATAGGACTTTCACACCCACTCCGAAATGAGGAAAGTTTAATAGGATGATTAATTGTTACCGAATATTGGACTGTCTTAGATAATTGAGCATGCTGGGAAATGAGTTGTACCAAGAAAACTAATTGTCCCTGATGTTTTTCTTAAGGTGATCAAAGAAGTGCCCTTTTGGTATGAGACCAAGGGTGTCTCTATATGTTCATGAGAAAATATGTAATGATTGACTTTGTTTTGCTTCAATGCTTATGATGATATAATCTCACTGCTTGCCTTAATGTATAAATTAAGCCCCGCTGAGACCCTCAGCAGGAGATACTTGCACCTCATCAAGTGTCAGTGTCTCCTCACTACCTCATCTACCTCAACTCCCCCCTCCCCTCAGCCCTCAGTTTTGCCCAACGCAGTCTCTTCCTTTCAGGGACTCCTGACAGGACATTCTGCCGGAGCGATGATAGTGTTTTCTTGGCAGTGTTTGCTTTAGATGTGGATTACAGTTTCACAGGTATATTCACTTTAGGATAACTAATTGAGCTTATGATCTACAATTGTCCCTAATGATAACCTTATTTAAAATAAAGTGAACACACAGAGGTCAAGTCTGTGTAATCTTTAAGATAAATCAAGGTAAATCTGCAATTAGTTCTCAACAAATAAGATTTTCTAGGACCCTCAACCACCAGTGTTTCTTCCACACTCCCACCAACTCACCATCCTTCCATAATCAGTCTTACGCTCATCCTTGTTAGCCCAGGTGGTGGTGAATGGGATCCATATATGCTTATGGGAAGTCTTTCACCTAAGTCACCAGTGACCCTATAGGAAACCATCTTATTTAAGAAAGAAGAAAAACTGCAATCTGGCCATTTCCTTTTTCTTTTCCAGGAAAGGTTGTGGTGTGACTTGATTTTTCCCTCCTATCAACATGCCATGAAAAACAAAACTTATCCTGTGAGTTAAAAGAAGAAAGTACAATTACCACTTAGAGTGCCATCTGGTGTACTGTTTGCTAAGTACCATAAACATCTCTGCTAAGTTCCATGAGATTTAAAACCTTTTCCTTATACACCCGAGAGGAGAAATCAAACATTTTACAAAACTGAACAATGATGTAATATGTGTGTGTGTGTGTGTATCAGCATTGATTCACTGAAAAAAAAAGTTTTTTTTTTCATATATATGTGTATATATGTATATATATATGGAAAAAAAAATTTCCCGAAGAATAAACATCTTTCTTTGAATTTCACCTTTGTTGGAGTCCTAAACTTTGAGAAATATAGAATGACTACTGATGTAGTGGACATTTGTCTTTTTTTGCCTATGGTCCTGAACAAGCTATTTCTGGTGACTTACCCACTACGAAACCGTAAGAAAATAAATATTGTATTTCCCACACTCCTTTTCACCTCAGACATGAGCACATGACCCAGGGTACACCAATTAAAAGCACATGCTTCCTGAACTTAGAATCAGAAACTAGAAGAGAAAAAGTTGAGACTTCCATTTCCATTCTAATGACTGCCTCCTGTTTCTAAAGACAGTAATAGGATAATTCTAGGGATGAGGTGCAAAAATCATGAGGGTCTGAATGCCAAAAGCATGGGTCAAAGACAAGGGACTTTATTAGTTATGGCACATCAAGATGCATATACTCTAGTTCCTCTCAACCCTAATTCTCATGGGGTCAATGGAGATGGATCCAGATAGATGCCTGAACACACAGTAGTTGTGTTACAAGGGAAGAATCTGGATATTTATAATGGGCAGCAAGCCTGCCTGTTCTTTGCTATGGAGGGAAACACTATATTTACCCTCCATGGCTTCTGCAATGCAAACATCCTTGAAAGATAGCCTGACACAATGGCAATCAGTGACTCTTCTTGCAAGACTGGCAGAAACACAACATGCCAGTGGAGAATTGTCTTCAGATACAGGGTCCAGTGAATCAGTGCTGATGGAACTGGAGGCGTTAATTGCAGTGACTCGGTTGAACAGTGGTGCTAATGGTGTCTTCACCGAACCAGTTCAGCAGCATAAATTTCCAGCATTAACCCTGGCTTCATTTTCTCCAAATATAATTTTTGGATCCATCTGGAATTAGTGAATTCAGTCCAATATTTTCTGCTTAGTTTCTTTCACTCACACCTATCAATCCTGACTGGCAATGTTAAAGTGATAATGTTTTATTGGCAAATGCCTATAACATACCCATTTCTTGTCTTTCATTTCTGCTGATTCATTTAGTCTCTTAGATGTTGCATAATCATCTGCCTTCTCTGGGCCTCCCTGGTGGCGCAGAAGTTAAAGTCTCAGCACTATCAAGTTATCACCAGCCACTACAGCCTGAGTTCCATCCCCGGGCAGGGAGCTAACCCACATGGCCCAGCAGAACTCTCCTGTCTTGCTCAATGCTCCCCTAACAGTGTATTTCAATGGATACACCTGTTCTGCAACCCACCGTCTCTGGTGAATCCTCTCCACTGCCCCCCCACATTTCTGGCCTACACCCCAGTTCTTGTGTGCGTAAATAAACAAAAATAATAAATCTTTACACTTGATCTTAGCCAAAAGGCTGAGAAGCAATAAAATAATAAATCTTTAAACAAATTTTTTAAAAACTCATCTGCCTTCTCATCTAACAAAAGCAGATATGGTCTCTCCAGGATCTGCTTTTTTTTTTTTTTTATGAAAACTAAGTTTTATTTTTCTGGTTTTCTCAAAAAAAAAAAAAAAATCCTGTTAGACTGTTTGACTTAGGATGCAATCAGGTGATGGTGTCATGTGGCTCCTTTGTTTTGACACCAGGTCATTTGTCCCATAGAAGACTCTGCAGTCTGGCTCCACTTGATAGCTCTGCTTCAAATTTTGCCTTCACCTCTCATGTTTCCTTCAAGCTGTCTCACAACTCGTAACACAGTTCCTGGGGAGGGACAGATGGGCAGCTAAATGCTTTGCCTTTATTTATTTTTATTTTTTTTTTAAGATTTATTTTATTTATACAAGAGCTGGGGTATAGGCCAGAGGCATAGGAGGGTGAGAGGATTCACCAGAGACAGAGCGGAGAACAGAACAGGCAGACTGACTGAAATACACTGCTGAGGGGAGCAGTGGGAGAGACAAGAGAGGTCTGCTGCACCATGTGGGTGTCTTGGCTGGCCGGGAATCAAACCCAGCTGCAGAGGCTGTGGACAGCTTCACAGTGCTGTGCTCAACATGCTGTACCACTGGGGAGGCCCTGCTTTGCCTTTATTCAAACAGTTAGGAGTGAAGGACTGAGCTGGTGCCTGGCCATCGCCATGGGGACCAGTTGCTGACACCATCATAAACTCCATGCCAGCAACAGCTCCAATTTTCTCATCCTTGGCCATCATCCTTGCAGAGGTTGTCTCAGGCTTCATCAGCAGGGTTTGCCTGGCGCAGAAGAGTTAAATTTTTTTTTTTTAAAGGGGTCAGATCCTGTGGGCTCAAGGCTGGCTGTGGGCACAGGAGGGAGGGTATTGTGGGGGAGTGGGGGAGGGGTGTTAATCTGGTCTTAAAGAAGAAGGAAGTGTGTTCTGTATCTGTATCACCTGTCACCAAGAGCAAGCCTAGTCTTGAGGTAAAATCCCCAGATAACATAGTTTCTATATTATCTGTTCTGTTCAGCCTGTTAGCAGAACTATGGAAATTTTGTCCTAATGCATATAACAAAATTCAGTTTCATGAAAATCATTGATACTGATGAGTTTAATCATTCATTGATCAATTATGCCACAACTGGGATAGTGTTCCACAGTTCTTGCAAGTTATTTTTGCTCACTAGTTGTTAGATAAAAGACCTGAGCTTTAGTATTTCTTGGTTAGAATACACTTTCATTGCTGAGAATCATTTTAAAAAAAAATGCTGTGCTGAAAGGATGACCTCTCAAAGAACTCACAAGTTAGTGTTGACTTTCTTGTCTAAAAACGTTATAGTAGTTTTGCATTGTTGTGGTAGTGAAAACTACTTTATTTTTCTAACAATTTTCCAAGATGAGGTCTCAGAGCCAGGAGCACTGATATTTGAGGGCGGGAGATGATGAATGTTAAAGCTTAAACAGAGAGAGAAAATTTGCCCTTTCTTCTCCTTGTTATTTTAATCAGGCTCTCAGCAGATTGGATGATGTCCATTTACACTGGAGACAGTGATCTTTTCTCAGTTTCTGATTCACATGTGCTATCTCTTGCAGGAACACCCTTATAGTCACACTGAAAACTAAATATTATCAGTGATCTGGATCTCTCTTCATCCAGTTAAGTGACACAAAATTAACCATCACAAATGGTATCCCTCAGCCTTGGGTAAGATGGGAGGAATATTTGTATTATCATTAAAAAGGTGCTGTGTGAAGCAGATGTGGCTATCAACTGTTTTTAAACAAAGCCTCAGGGTCTCATCCTGGAACTGTTGTAGAGCAACCCCAATACAAAACGGGGTGCCTGACTGTGGGTCCTCACCCGCGCGCTTAAAAGGACTTATCAATGCTCTATTGCAGGCACACGCGAAAGGTTAATAGAAGGTTTATTTACAAGGGAAGGGGAAATGAGGAAATGTACAGTTCAGGGAGAAAAGTGGGAGACAAAGTTTTCCATGAGTCCTACCCGATCCGCCGATCAGGAATCCCAAAATGGCACTCTGAGAGCTGGCCGCAAGCCAGGAGCCGTGAAGCCAGGAGGCGAGCGACAGCGAGCCACCCCAAGGCCCACGTGTTTGGTTTTTATATCCAACCTGGCTGCTTAACTCCACCCTCAGGTCCCAGCCACCCTCCCTTTGGTGGTGATGGGATTTGTCTTTCCCAATGTCTTGATGGCTTTAGTCTGGAGTGGGGGTGGAATCCACAAAGCCTGTATGGGATTAGCTCAGGACATCCTTTCCCCCTAACATATCTACTGGGTAGGAGCACTTAGTGAAGGATAGGCAGCCCCAAGATGCCCAGAGCAGGCTTTCCCAAGACACATTGTTAGGGTGCAAAGTAAATCATCCCATACCCCTGTGGGTTCTTTCAAGCTGACAAATAATAGAATAAAACAAGAATCAGAGAGATTAATGACAGAAAAAAAGTCAAAGGAAGTTTAATAATAACATGTATACTTCCCATATGCATGGGAGAGCCCCAACGTGACTGAGTAACTCACCTAGGTGGCTTTAAAATACCACCTGGGCCTCTCTGGTGGTGCAAGGGGTTAAGACACAGCAATATGAAGCTATCCACAGCCACTGCAGCACAAGTTCCATCCCCAGCCAGGGAGCTACCCACATGGTGCAGCAGACCTCTCCTGACTCTCCCGCTGCTCCCCTCAGCAGTGTATTTCAGTCAATCTGCCTGTTCCCCACTCTGTCTCTGGTGAATCCTCTCACCCCCCCACACCTCTGGCCTGTCCCCTAGTTCTTGTATGCATAAATAAATAAATCTTTAAAAAAGAAAAAAATACCACCTTAACTAGTTTAACTAAGATGAGGGAAGTTGGAGGAAGAAAGAGGAAGCTCAGTTAAAGAGTATTTGGAGAATGCACAGTGAAAAAAAAAGGTATGTCAATTTAAATTCCACCTTCTCCACTGAAAAGAGATAAAGAGATTAGGTCTTCTTGGGAGAGTTCAGGAGATAGCCTTAGGGAAGAGATCTTCTCTATTCATGTATCTTTCACCTCCACTCAGTCTTCAGAATCCTATGAAATAAACCTTTTGAAAAATAAGACATTTTGGTGTGGCAGATTTTTGCTCTTATACATACCTACTCGACCAAGTGGATTAATTCAAGCTAAGGTGAATCAAGAAAATTTACCACTCCCTTAACTACCTAGATGAATGAAAATTGGGAGACTTACCCAGAATTAATAGGATTTTCATCAAAAATAACCTTTCAAACTGACCTATTACTAACAGACAAAAGCAAGGGTTTCCTCGAAACACCAAACTGTTAAGGCAAAGCTCATATTGCCTATTGTCAGGTTCATGGCTACCCATATACATAAAAACAAAGTCATCATTCTCTAGAGTCTCCAAAGATTTTTAATTGGTGAGAGGTTCAACTGGAGTAGAGAGGGCTAAGAGGAGTAGGGGAGAGAGTGACTACAAATATGGACACCTGATAAAACTCCAAAATCAACCAACCCTCATGGGCAAATGTTCAACCAAATAGCAGGTCCAAAGCAGAGTGGCCCAAGAGCAAAAACACCAGAAGAACAAAGCCAAGGCAACCTCCTAGCGGGAAACAGAAGCAAGAGGTATTGTAGGGCCCAAAGACCTGGGAGAGGAGAAAAGTAATGTTCAAAATGTACTGAATGTAGCTGAATCTGTTATTGGGGGGAATCTTCATAAAAAAGGAGTTCTGTAACAGGGTGGTGCCCAGGAAAAGGGGAGTTTCCAGCTTCCCTGCCCCACCCAAAGGAGGGTAGAACAGAGCAGGGAGGAGAAGAAGCTGGAGAGGAGACTGGAGAAGGAAGGAAGCAGGAATGAGAGCCAGAAGGAGACCTGGAGGAGGCACATGGTGCAGAGAGACGTGTGAAGAAACTGCGCTTGCCTTTTGGTCGTGGACTGGGTGACACAGATGTGGGTGAGAGACCCGTGGGGAGGTGACAATGGCATGTTTTTGGGTTGTTTTTTTTTTACATTGAATAAAACTTTTTTTATTATTTATTTATTTATTTATTTAACATCCTTTTTCACTTTTGCCCAATGTATGCATTTTCATCATGGTTATGTTACAGGGCAGGGAGAGGGGCAGCCCAAACCCTGCAAACCTGCCTATTCTAAATGGGTTCTGCCATCTGCCACATCAACACAAAACATATGAGACTTTAATGGGAAGGAACTTTAATACAATTAGGAAACAATACAGGAAAGGCAAAGAATATAGTTTCTAAATCAAGCACCCAAAGTTACCCATCCCCTTGTGGGTAAAACTCCATCCAAATGGGACTGGCCCAGAGCAAGGCCCCAAAGCCTGCCACAAGTCTAAAGCATCTTCCAGAAACAACCAGACAAGCCTGGAAGGAAAAGAGCAAAATCAAAATCAGGAAAAAAGCTGCCATTGTCACCTCCCCACGGGTCTCACCCACATCTGTGTCACCCAGTCCATGACCAAAAGACAAGCGCAGTTTCTTCAGGTGTCTCTAGGCTCCATGTGCCTCCTCCAGGTCTCCTTCTGGCTCCATCCTGCTTCCTTCCTTCCTCAGTCTCCTTTGCATCCTCTTCCTGCTCAGCTCCACCCCCCCTTGGGTGGGGCAGGGAACCTGGAACCCTCCCCTTTCCTGGGGACCACCGTGTTACCGTTACAGTCCCCATACAATTCCCAACCCCTTGTTTTCATCCTACTCCCTCCTCTCGTCCCCCACCCCCATATTGTCTCTGGTTTCCAGGAAAAAGACTAATTATAATAAAGTAAAAATCAAAATCAACAAGCAACTATAAAACAATGGCAGCTTTTACCTTAATTTTGATTTTGCTCTTTTCCTCCCAGGCTTGTCTGTTGTTTCTGATCCTTTTCCGCGGGTCCTCACTGGAAGGTGCTTTAGACTTGTGGCAGGCTTTGGGGCCTCGCTCTGGGCCAATCCCACTTGGGTGGACTTTTACCCATGAGGGCATGGGTAGCTATATTCTTTGTCTTTTCTGTATTGTATACTAATTGTATTAAAGTTCCTTTCCATTAAAGGTCTTATATGTTTTGTCTTGATGCGGTGGATGGCAGAACCTATTTAGAGCAGGCAGGTTTGGGGTTTCTGGGGTGCCCCTCTCCCTGTCCTGTAACAGTTCCATATTTCCTGCCCCCCACCCACCAGTGAAGGGTGGGGCTGAGCAGCAAGGGGAAACAAGAGAGGACTTAGATGAGACACGTAGAACAGAGAGACATGAAGAAAAAGTGTGTGCTTGCTTCTCAGCTTTGGACTTGCATCAGGAACTTGAGGCACATGGAAGGAGGCACGAAGTCAAGATGTGAGTGAGACACATGGGAAGGCTGACGATGGCAGCCGTTACCTTGATTTGTACTTTGATTTTGTTGTTTTGTCCTAGATTTGCCTGGCCCCTTCTGCTTCTTTCCTATGGTTCCCTGCCAGAAGGTGTCTTAGACTTGTGGCAACATTTTGAGCCTCAGTGGCCCTGCTTTGGACCAACTCTGTTTTGACATTTACACACCAGATGATGGTAACTGGGTGTTTTATTAGAGAACTATTATCCTTTCTTCTCTCTGTATGCACACTAATCCTTTTAAAATTCTTTCACACTAAGTATGCTTTGTCTTTGTGTACATGGAAGGTGAGATCCCTTTAGGACATGCAAGTTTGGGGGCCCTGAGGTACCCCTCAGTCTGCCCACTAACAAATCAACTATGAGGGCAAGATAGTGACCACAATAGTCTTCCAAGAGGGTGAGATCATGTTGCCTGCCCAAGTATTGAAGCTGGGAATAAAAGCCACATGTGAAAGCACAGTTAAAAAGAATGTTTGGGCCTGAGCAGAAGCAGCCCTCCCTCTCAGGGGCCGCTAAGCCCAAGCAGGAGGAGAAGTAGGAGATTCCCACAGAACTTGGAACCCCTGCAGAAGCAGAATGCCTGCCAGATCAATCTTTTGAAGTCTACCCCGAGGCTCCACTCTGCCCCTTGGTGTTTTTTGTCCCTGTTCAAGAAGTCAGAGCTCTTTTATAGTATTACAAGTTGATAAGTTAGTAAGGAGATGTGAAGATGTGCCTCTCTTATAACTTTGAAGTAGTCTTATTATATGACAAATAAATGTTCTTGTCAGAAAGAATGGAAAAAAAGAAAATTAAAACCATTAGAAAAAATTTTAAGAAAGAGAAACTGAAGATCACACATAAATCTATCCCCCAAGAGCTTCTAGGGTACAAATCATTCTCAAGGTGCTGATTAAAATGGTGAATTATTTCTATCATAATATTAACTTTCTCAGGCTAAGACAATATAGATTTTAATCAAGATAAATCAGATTTTAATGAAACATCTGCTGGCAATACATTTTGTCTCCCTAGTTCAGCCTTGATTCTGTCTCTTTTTGGCTGATACTGTAGCAGGATAATCCCCAGGGAAAGGGGAGGTTTCAGGTTCCCTGCCCCACCCAGGGAGGGTGGAACTAAGCAGGAAAGGGAAGCTAGAGAACACTGAGAGAAGGAAGGATGAAGAGGACCTGGAGGAGGCACATGGAGCAGAGACACATGAAGAAGCTGCACTTGGATCTCAGCCTTGCACTTGTACCAGGGACTTGGGGGACATGGAAGGAGATGTTTAAAAGAGACAGAGATGTGAGTGAGAGACCTGTGGGGAAGCTGACAATGGCAACCTTTATCCCAACGTGGATTTTGATTTTGTTCCTTTCCTTCCAGACTTCTGCTCCCCTTCTGCTCCTTTCCCGTGGGTCCCCAACAGAAGGTGCCTTACACCTGCGGCAAATTTTAGGCCTCAGTGGTTCTGATTTGGGCCAACCCTGTTTTTGGCTGAGCATTTACCCATGAGGGGATGGGTAACTTGGGGTGTATAATTGGAAATTATTTTAAGTATATTCTTTCTCTTCTCTCTATTGCACACTAATTGTGTTAAAGTTATATTCTATTCAAGGTCTTATGCACTAGAGTATGTTTTGTCTTGATGCAGCAGATAGCAGAACCTATTTAGATCAGGCAGATTTGGGGGCCCCAGGGGACTCTCACCCTGCCCGCTAACAATATTAGGACTGAAAGAGTAACCAAATTAGTGGAGCACCCCATTTTCCAGGAAAGTAAACTTGGATATTTTCATGCTAGATGGCTTATAGGTACATAACAGACTTTGTCTTCTCTCATCCCCTTATACATGCACATACATTCCCCCTGTGTGACTAATGTGACTAATGAACTTGCAAGTCTAGCTCAGGAAAAGCTCTGCCATCTATAATCAGAAATCCTTTTCTATTGCTAATGGTAATGACTCTCCTATTGATTGAATGCCCACAGGGTGATCGCTGTGCTAAGCAGCTTAGTACATACCAGCTCAGTGAATAATGTGCAAACTCCTTTGAAATAATATTAGTCATAAAATATTAACATTATTTTTGTCATATACATAAGAAAACTTAAATTCTGAGAAGTTAATTTACTTACTCAAATTTCCCAAAACTGCAAAGTAGCAGAAGATTCAAACTCAGGTCTAACAATAAAGCCTGTTCTCATAACAGTTCTAGTGGTAGCAGCAGAATCTCCATAGAATAGTGAGGTTCCAGGTTCCCTGACTCATCTAAGGAGGGGCAGAGCTGAGTGGCCAAGAGAAGATAAAGACCATGGGAGCAACATATGCAGCAGAGAAACATGTGAAGGAAGGTGTGCTTGCTTCTCAGCTTTGGGATTGCATCAGGGGCTTGGGTGGACTTGGAGGAGTGATGTAAAGTCAACACATGTAGACACTTGGAAGAGACACGGATGAGAGCCACGACAGGAGGTGGCAATGGCAGTCATTATCTTGACTTGTAGTTTGATTAGTTCCTTTTGTCCCAGACTTGTGACAAAAGGGCCTGGCCCCTACTTCCCCTTTTCCATGGTTCCCTGACAGAATCACCTCAGACCTGTGGCAACATTTCAGGTCTCAGTGGCCCCACTTCAGACCAACCCTGTTTGGCTGGACATTTACCCACAAGGAGATGGGTATCTTTGGATGTTTCACTGGGAAATTATTTCCTTTCTTGTCTTCCCTCTCTCTGCACCATTATTCTATTAAGGATCTTAAACACTAAGAGTATACTTTGTCTTCATGCAGCAGATGCCAGAAACTCTTTACAGTGTACAAGTTCAGAGGTCCTGGGTGCCACTCAGTCTGCCCACTAACACTAGCACTTAACCTTACTTTTGCAGACTTGGCTCATGTTTGTGGTTCTAATGATCCAAGCATAGAGAAATACATTAGACCAAGGTAGTGTAAAGGACATCCACTCAGGCCTTATCTTCCTATAGATTAGACCTTAGGCCTAAAATTCCAGTTTCTTGATCAAACAACTGATGTTTGGATGTGTAGAGATGTCTATTGAATTTTTATATTTGGTAAGATAGCTCTACCCAAGAAGTGTCTCTAGCTATAGGATTTGAAAAAAAAGAACTTATCTGGGGATGGATACCAAATACCTTTGACTGCAATTTTCTTTTCATATTTCTTTCAGCTTAAGATGAACTATTTGTGACAACAGTACTTGTCCACATATGTTCTTAGTCAACCACTCTCTTCTTAAACGTGGAGAAAGAGCAGGGGGCAGTCAGAGACTTCTTGCTTGCTAGGTTAACTGCATATCTTTTTCCTCTAAGGTCATGTGGATAATGGGAGAATGAATCGATGATTAGAAGAAATCTAGGAGGCTACATAGATTTATATAATAAGAGGGTGGAGGAAAAGAGGAACATAACAAAAACTTTAGAAAAGCTGAAACCATGGTGGTCCTTTCCTGGTTTTGCTTATCTTGAAAGAATAGCAGAGAGGATTTATAGAATGAAGCCCTTCTTTTAAAAATCATTTTGAAAAGAAGAAAAGCAAATTTTTCATAACTTGACAAGTGTGTTTCAGAGAACAGGGCCAGAAAAGCATGTGTTGTCCACAAAGTGACCACTCATTACCTAGACAGAAATACAGCCATGGAAGACAGAATTAAGATGCCCTGCTCCCATGGTAAGATAGGCAACTCTTGAAAGTGAGGGGTGCTCAGTTTTGTTGCAGTTCTGGACCCAAACTTGAGTTATACCATAGTTCAGCAGAAAACAACCAATCAGACTCTATCAGCTTACATTTTAAAAATATTTTTCTTTGTGCCTCAACTCCATGAAAACTGCTCAAAGTCCCATCCTCAGGGAGACTGATTTGAGTCTTGCCTCCAGCCTCCTGCCAGGTGACCTTGCATAAAACTGGTTCTTTTCTCAAAATCTGGTGGCACGGCATTTGACTTCAGTGCCATAAGGTAGTGGGCCCACCTTTGGCAACATAGCTATCATTTATACATAAGACACTTAAAATAGGGGGGAAATGAATAATGTGAAAAAAAACTTCTTTCACATCCTTGTGGTTCACTTGTAAATTACTATCTAAAGCAATGGATTAATCAAGAAATTGCTTGATTGGGTGCTAAATGGATATTTCATTGAGTGCAAAAGTGTGCTAAGAAAGTTATAAAGTAGTAGAACATGATTCAGATTTGTTTCTCTTCCTTTTGAAAATGAGTCCCATGTCAAAATTGTTGCTCCTGTCCTGCCCTGCTCCTGCAGGATTTTACTCTCCTCATTGCCTCTTCTCATATTCCCTCCCATGTTCCTCTTTCCACCAGATCCTTCCCTACCCAAAGGAAGAAGTTAGTGTGTCCTGATGACTCCTGGATTACCCATTTAGTTCTTGACTACTTTGGGGTAACAAGTTTGCAGTTGGTATCCCCATTTCCAACTCACACTGATTCCTTATAACCTGGCCTATGCTCTCACTCTCTTTCTGAAAATGAATTCTCCATGATCAGTACATTATAAATGTAAAACTGAATTATCTTCTCAGATGTTGTTGTTCTTGCTATCTCTGCAGCATGTGGTTCTGCTCATTGCCCCTTCCTTAAGATCTGTGGGGTAGGATGGGAAACTTCCCTCTGACCTTTTGGGTTCTTCTCAGATTGGTCAAATAATCAAATTAATATTAAAGAGATTTGATGGGAGAAATAAACAATTTCATATATAAGGGAATCTCCTAGATATTAAAATTCCAAAGTTAGTGAGGCCAAATGGAGGTATGTATCCTGAACTAAGGAATGGGATGGGAGGCTGGGGCTCCAAGGGGAGAGGAGAGGGACTTACTTGTCAAAAAAGGGTGATTCACATGATGAAAACAGATGCAACTCAATTTAATATAATGAAATATGTCAATTATACCTCAAAAGGATCAATAGCGTACTTGAAGAAAGTGTAAGAAAGAAAAAATAAATATATGATACCTATACATAAATCTATATTATAAATAAGATAAAATTTTAAAATGATACACAAAACACTAGAGGACCAGCAACACAAAAGGTAATTCACTGAAGAATCAAAGAAAATAGATAATTTTAGCAAGATGATCAAGACCAAATGAAAGAATGTATAAATAAACAAGAAACAGGATAGCTATGGATATTTACATAGATGAATAGATATACACAGCTATAGCATAAATACTCTCAGTTACAACTCTAAAATAATGTATGCGATTACATTGAAAATTTAGATAAAATGGCTACTTCTAATATAAATTTATAGTCAAAATTGACTCAGAAGGAATAGAAAATTAAACATTTTTAAATGAGAAATATATTCATGTGGTTTTTATATATGGAGAGAAGAACTGAAGCAATTTATAGTTAATTTCTACAAAGTACTTAAGGAATAGGTAATCCTTATATGCTAAAAAATATTTATATAAACAAAAATGAAAGGAAGGAAGACACCTATGTAATTTTATGGCAGTGGTTAAACTGTTAGTTAAGCCACAAAAAGAACAATACAAATTTAGAATATAGACATCCTTCACAAATTAGTATGTTTTAAAATAAGAAAAAAATAGCTTAAATTGATCAGTATAAATATCCATGGTGAGCTATGGATATATAAGGTTTATTCCAGGGAGAATAGTTACATATTAGAAAACATGTTGATGCAGTGCATTGCATTAAACGAAAAGTATGCTTTTTTTGTGTTCAACTACCCTGCCACTCACTACCCAACTTTCACAAAGTCACTTATCCTTTTACAATACGTAATTGATATCCATTTGTTTTGATGTAGCATTTGAAATCCATTTTATTACTCATCCTTATTGTCATGGACTTGCAAATTTACAGTTGTCTTCCCTCTATTTCTTTCTGTGGACCACATCTAGAAATCCAATCCTTTATCCTTTGGCTTACATATGCCCTTTTTATTTTACAGGGTTGTTAAGAGAACCAGTTGACATAATGCTTGGGAAAGTAATGTACTAACAGTAAAAGCAAAATTTAATAACATAAGCTAATGGCAAGCTAATCACACTTCCTGACGATAATGCAACAGATATAACATTGACAGTAGAGTAGTCTTCAGGGAATGTCTTTGAGAATCACTGCTACCTTAAAGGTCTATTTCCTCTTCTGTGAAGTAAGGAAGCTGATCTAGGCCACCTCTGTGGTAGCTTCTGATTCAGAGACTTCAAGATTCTGTTTGTTCAGAATGTACCTTATGTTCCACCTCAGGGATTGATGATTATCTCTCTGGTTTAAAAAATTATTCAGTCAAAGGAAGACAATATCAACAACCTCTTAGAATTCCTCTTTGTCAAGGGAAGAAGTATTTCTCAGTGTTTGAATATCTGAAACATTAGTAATATGACAGTAGCCTGTGGTGATTTGATATTTAATTAGAGAAACTGAAAAATCAATGTATAAAATGACAGATTCATGAATATTTTGTCCCTTTGAGTGTGAATAAGCCAGTAGTTTCTAAGATACTCTAATGCAGCTATGTGTTATCATTCAAAGTCTAGTTTGTACTTACTTTCAGATGGCAAATTGCTATGGACTGAATTGGATTCAACCCCCACCCCTACACACCATTCATTTGTTGATGTTTTGACCTCCAATGTCATATATTTGGATATAGGACTTTTAGGAGGCAATTAAGTTAAATGAGGTAATAAATGTGGGATCCTAATCCTATAGGAGAGAGATTTCTTTCTTCTTTCCTCTCATGTGAGGACATGGGGAAAAGACTGGCATTTACAAGCCAGGATGACAGCTCTCACCAGGAATAGAATTGGCCAGCCACTTGATTTGGACTTCCTGGCCTCCAGAACTGTGTTTCTGTTGTTTAAGCCATTAATGTAAGCAGACAAAGACATAAATATTATATCCATGATGAGTCTATGCTTTAAACTCAGCAGCATATGCCTAATTAGTGATCTGCTATTTCTATTATTTATCCTTTGAAAAGGTCATATCTTGGTTTATATAGCCATGGATAAATTTGAGTTGTATTTTAAGATGCTATTACTCACTCCTGTAAAAACTTTAGCAGGCATATTTTTTTCTACACTTGATCTTAGCCAAAAGGCCGAGAAGCGATCACAGCAGGCATATTTTTTTCTATAAATAAATAGAAGAAAGATCCTTTTTCTGCTGACCAATTTTTTTTTTTCATTTAAATATAAATCAACAACATGAAGCCATCTTGTGTATTCGACACTTTCTTTTTTAAAAGGAAGCTGCTTGAACCTACTGGACAGCTGTTAAATAATAGCCAAAGCCTACCAGGGAAGGATTTCTGTTACACTGAAGTAGTCCCAGGGGATATGCCTCTCTTACAGGATATGTTATTCTGTTCCACTGCCTCCCGCCTGCTCAAGCTCGCTCCACCTTTCTATCCATCCACACACAATCTTTGTATCTATAAATCACTCACCAAGAAATGTCATTAGGAAAAAAAATGTCTCATCTCAACTCTCTTGCTATAGGTCCCGCATTTACAAATGTCTTATATGCGTAAATTTCAGGGATCAAATATCTTTTATATCTTCATCAAATATCTGCCTGTGTTTGAAATACTTAGTAGTAAACCTTATATCTGCAAAGCATATTAGAGTTTTCAAACTGTTTTATATATACTAGCTTTATCACTTTCTTAGCACTGTCTAAAGCTATCATTCCCATGTTTCCAGTGAAACAATTAGGCTAAGGAGCTGAGACCCAGGGCAGTTTGCAAATTGCAGGAGGGGACAAGGTTCTAAGAATTCTGAAACCTCATTGAGTATTATAGATATGAGAACACATGGACATACAATTCTCTAAGGCTAAGGTAACTAACAGGAAGAGAACACCAAAGTGACTCAATCTCATGTTTTGTAAAAGTCAGATGTGCTTGCAGTTTCCATTTTGAAGCATTAACTTCCTGCGTTCAGTGGTACAGTCTAGTTGCCATAGTTACAGTTCTTCAATGAAAAATAGGCTGTTCAGAACTTAATAATGCCTTAGTAGCATAGTAAGGTGACTTCATTAATAGACTTACTAATTGATTTAACACCATAGACATTGGTTTACAAACTTTTTGGCTTCAGGATTTCTTTACACTCTTAAAAACTATCTTAATAACTCTCAAGGACTCTAGAGAGCTTTTGTTTATATGGGTTATATCAAATCATTTTCATTATATTAGAAAATAAAATAAAAAATTAAAAATTTTTGATGTATAAAAGAATAAAATTTAAAGCATGTCCTAATTTTATTAAAAACAAGTTTGATTATAGGCTAAACTAAATTCCACACTTATTATAATGTAACTAATAAAAGCAAAAATTAGTGAGAAAACTGGCATAGTTTTATATTTGTACAAATCTCTTTTATATCTAACATAATAGGAGATGACTAGATTCTCATATCTGTGTCTGCATTCTAACTGTGACAATTAAAGTTAAATGAAGTAACTTTATATATATATATGTATCTGTGGAAAACTTCACTGCAAGCCCAGTAGAGAATGAGGGTGGGAAAGTCAAATAATGTCATCAAGTTTTTATGAAAATAGTTCTGAGCTTGAAGACTGTCAGAGAGGACCCTGGACCACAGATTGAGTCATGAGTATAAACAATAGCAAAATCCAGGGTTTTAGAAACACATGTTTTTAATATTAAAATGTCAGAAACAAAAAGTGCTGGCAAGAATGTGGAGAAAAAGGAGCCTCTTACACTGCTGGTGGGAATGCAAACTGGTCCAGTCACTATGGAAAGCTGTGTGGGGTTTTCTCAGAATGTTAAATATGGATCTGCCATACAACCCAGCAATTCCCTGCTAGGTATCTACCTGAAGAATAAAAAAACAAAAAAAACACTAATTCAAAGGGAAACATGCACTCCCATGTTCATTGTGGCACTATTTAGAGTAGCCAAGTTATTGCAATAAACTAAGTAACCAAATACAGAGGAGTGGGTCAAGAAGATATGACATCTATATGCACTGGAATACTACTTAGTAAGCAAAAAGATAAACTCATTCCATTTGCAGCAACATGAATGGAAATGGAAGAGATTATGCTAACCAAACTAAATCAGAGAAAGACAAATGGAGGATAGATTCACGTAGGCATGGAACAGAGAAAAAACAAAGGGTCAGATAAAACCAACTAAGAACTAACACTAGAAAGCTGACTATAGAACTGACACTACCAGCAGGGAGAGGGAACAGGCAAGAGTGGGAAGGGGTGGGAGCACCACGGACCATGGGTATTTTGGTGGTGGGTGTGGTAACACCATCTGAGTGGGGAGTTCCTGTACTTCTAGTACACAAACAATGACTAACCAATGTTTTTTTTTTTTTTTTTTAAGATTTATGTATTTATACAAGAACCTGGGTAGAGGCCAGATGTGCCAGAGGGTGAGAGGATTCACAAGAGACAGCGGGGAACAGAACAGGCAGACTGATGAAATACACTGCTGAGGGGAGCAGCAGGCGAGTCAGGAGAGGTCTGCTGTGCCATGTGGGTTTCTCCCTGGCAGGCCGGCCAGGATCAAACCTGCATTGCAAAGGCTGTGGACAGCTTCACAGTGTTGCACTCAACCACCTGCACTTCCAGGGAGGCCCGACAAAACAATGTTACAGGAAAAAAACTAATAAAATAAATTTAAAAAATAAGGATTGAAATTAAACTTAAGATGTTTTATTTTTGAAAACATTAAAAACACATTTTTAAGAACAGAATAATTCCTGGAGCACATGCTTTTTAAGTAGATAATCTCTGAGGTGCATGCTCCTTCCAACAGAGTCAGTTGGGTATTCTCTCTCTTGTCTTTCCCTGGAGAACTTGACTTTAAAGATAATCCAGACACAGGAAATTCTACGTGTGCGAAGCAAAGAATAAGAACTCTAGCCTGTCTGGTCTCAAAAAGGACTTCGGGAAGAGTGGCTAGGAGCCCAAGGGCCACCAATTTATGTACAAACACCAAACAAATACAGGAGTTATATATACAATCTTGATTTCCTGATAATTGTAAATTCAACTGTAAATACTTTCTCTTTGTACCGTTGTCCAACAAGTAAAATTCCCACCAAAAGCTGGGAAGAAAAGAGATTCTCCTGGATTTTAGGATGTGCCAAAGAGAGTGGCAGACCACCATAGGATAGTGTTGGGGAGCAGAGGAAATTTCTCCCTTTGGTTTCTTCTTGGACTACTAGAGTATTCAATTTAATACCAGACAGATTTGTAGGAGAAAAACAAACATTTAATTATGCACATATGAGCAATTTACAAAGCTGTTGATTTTAATACCAATGGGGCCAATGAGGGTATATATTCTGAGCAAAGGGCTGGGAGAGAGAACTGAGGCTTCAAGGAGAGGAAGGGGACTCACATGACAAGGAGAGGATGACTTAGTACGCGTTTACTGTGCCATAGAAATAGGTTTCTCTGAGAATTCTGAGTAATATCTCTATTTTCATTGTACTAGGTAGTTAAGGGAATGGTAAAGTTTCTCTTGAGTTATCACAGGGCCTTGATTGACCTTAGCTCAAAATAACCAACATGCCAAAGTGTTTTGGAAGGCCTGTCTGAATATCTTGGCAGGGAGGGGGCCAGGGATGGGGCCAGGGACAGGATTGTCCTTTGATGGAGAAGAAGCAAGAAGAAGCCCCTTTGTTTTGAGCACCAATACCATGGGGTCTTCCAACCTCTCAGAATACATCTCTCTCTGAGGTACTGGGGCCGGAAAAACAAAATTGACTATTGGCTCCATTTTACTCATCCAGTGAGAAAAGGTATTAATATTGTGTCACCTGTCACAATTGGGAAAGATTCAAGTGCAGTATTACTTAATGAAGCAATTTAGAATGTCCTATCTCTAATATGCCATCAACCAAGGAAATGGCAGGGCAGTTACAATCCCTAATTCATTTATTCTGTGAGATAGTGTGATCTCCCTTCCTTCCTTCTTTCTTTAGTCTTCCCTCAAATAGCTATCAAGTACCTATTATTAATAAGGCACTGTGATAGATTAAACCTCATATTTTTCTGGCTAGCAATTGTTTCATTTAAATTGTTAAGTATTTCTTTATTTCTAAATAATAGGAAGGAATTCCCCATCCCAGGAAATTAAAATTATAGTAAAATGCAAAGAAGGCAATTATAATTGTCCAATGTATTCTCTAGGTGGTAATTTTAATAAATTCTAGATTTTTTCCCGTTTTTTTACTTTCATACAAATATATGCATATACAATTTTGTACCCTTGTTGCTTAACACTGTATCATAAGCCGCTTTGATGTTTCTAAACACATATCAAGAAGATAATATTAATATCCAAATTTAGTAAAAAAAAAAATCTCAGTGGAGATATTTCTCTTCTCACTTCATATTTCCTTAGGATAAATCACTTCCTAAAAGTGGAATTACTTGGGGAAAGGGATGTGTACTTTTATAGCTTCTGTTGCTATCAATTCCTTTTCCAACTCAAATTCCTTTTCCAACAACAGGTATCTGAATTACCCCACCACCAGGGGCCTCATTTCATTCATCCTGAGAGTTACCCCGAGCAATGTTTATTTTAAAAATGTATTTGCTAATGTAATCGCTAAGGGTAAAAATACTCATCTTTTTTAAAATTTGCATTTTATGTTAATATTGAATTGAATCTTTAAAAATGCAAGTAAGATTATACAAACTTTAAAATGCTCTAAGATAAAGTTATATAATACACTTAGGTCCACTTTTCATTAATTCAGTGAATGAAAGGGAAGCAGGCTTTGGGTTATCTCAGAGCCACTGTATCAGAGGTCTTGGTTGCAAGTGCCAAAACCAATTCTGGGCAACATAATCAGAAGAGAAATTTCCTGCAAGGACATAGGGTGGCATATTAAACAGACAAGAAGGCTATAGAATCAGGTCATTTAACTGGCAGGGAAGCATGGAACAAATCACACCACACAACCCACTTAGTATTCCATTGGCATTGCCACCTGTCCCCCTTCTCTGCTGTTTGTGGGCACAAAAGCCATTTCACAGATAATGAAATCATATCTGAAATGTCTCAGTCATTGAATCACAGGCTTCGGATTTGAAGACCAGGATAGAAGCCTCTGATTGCCTGAACTTGGGCCATAAAATGGTGGCCTAATTCCCAGGAGGTGGAGGTCACTGTTGGTCCATTTTGGTTTTCATGAAAGTTTGTCTTCCAGGCAGCAAGACCATCAATTACTGCTATAGATTTATGTGGAACTCTTTGTTTCATGATTCTTTCTAGGAATCTGGTTGATTTTAATCATCACTGAATTTGAGTCAGCCTAGAAGCTCGTGAGATTATCTAGTAAAGAACTACAAAATCAAATATCTACTGTGTCCTTAATTTTCAGTGGGGCAAGGAATGTAGGAGTGGTGGCAACTATGGAAAACTAAAGAGCAGCTTCCCAATCTAGAGGGGACACCTACTTGGCTCCAGCTGATGACTGCTAGAAACTTCCATGGGCCAAAGGCGGGTAGATTTTCTGATTTTTCAGAAAATGCCAGAAATCTGAATTTTTGTGAAATCTCCTGAACTTCAACTTTGCAACCAAATTCAAAACTGGAAAGACTATGATACTATTGCTTCTTAAAAATCCAGACTTCAGGTCGCCCTAGACAAATGTCCTCATTTTGAAACCTGAAGCAGGGAGAGGAGGTCTAAGAGGGTAGAAGGACTTAGACTCAGTTGGTGGAAGAGCCAAGACTAGAAATTTGGTCTCACTCGCACAAACAGATTAGGAAATCCATTCCTCTGCTTCACTATTCCACTCTGCAGTCATTTCTGGCAAGTAACCTCCCACCCTAACTAACTCAGGAAAAGTACCTGTGTTTTATCTAGCCATAGCAGAGCTGGTAAAATGTTTACATACCTTAGTAGGAGTAGGATTTGCCTAAGAAATAGACATAGCTTTTGGTGTCAGCTCAGAATTTAAAGCACAACTTCTACCACTTTCCGGGTGGATAATCTGGTACAAATCATTTTACTTCTCTGTGTTTCGGACATAGGAAAAATAAGAATAGCTTTTATAAGGTTGTGTTAGGTGTGACTCAAGCCTTCATGTACAGAGTGCCAGGCACAGCGCCAGGACCATACAAAAAACACAGTGAATGATTGTTACAATAAAATCCAGAAGGTGTCATAATAGTTTCATTCCCCCCAGTACAAGAGGTGGGGAGGGGGAAGAGGACTAAAGTGTTTCATGATGGGGGTAGGTTATGGACAAACCTCAAGTGCAATACCTAAAACCAGGTGTAAGTGGGGATTTCACCCAAAGCCTATCCTGCTCCCTTCTCCACAGCTTCCTGCGTGGTCAAATCCAGCTGCACCATGGGATGTGCAGGGCACTCTTAGAGGAACCCACTCCTGCTCAATTCCGTGAAATTGAAGGTGGAGCAATATGCGAGTCCAGCTGGTTCCGGGCCGAGGAGGGGACGGGCAAGATTTCAGAGGACAAAGTCCCACCCAATAGTTTTACTCTCGGGCTTGGCCATCTGCAGGGGCCTGTTTCCACCTGCGAGCTTTTTCTGCAGAATGCGGGAAGCCGCCGCCGCGAGGGAGGGGCGGAGGCACCGGCGGAGGCGGCCCCAGGGGCCGGGGCAGGGGAGGCCGAGACCATCGCAGTGACAATTTCTTTTCCTGCAGCGGTGGCTGCAGGGACGGCAGCTGCTGGGGCGTCCGACCTGCGCGTGAGTTTGCGAGGTCGCTGTCAGCCTCCGGGTGCAGCGAGCCACGGCGGCGAACCAGAGGCGGAGGAAGCGCTGTGCTAGGCGAGGAGCCCCAGGGACTGGAACTATTGATTGCAAAGCTCCATCGGTCCGCAGAGGAAGAGGGGGAGGTGGCCCGGCCCAGGCGGGCGAGCCGGTGCCTCCTCGTTGTGTGCCTCACCGCCCTGCTGCAGGGCCTTCCAGCAAAAGCCTCCGCGACCCGGGCTGTTCGGCCAGACGGATGCCAAGGCCCCTCGGCGGGCTCGGGGACAGCTGCTGCGGTCGCCGTCCCAAGCGGGCTCCGGACTTTAGGGGTTGCTGGTGAGTAGGCGCGCGCGTGAGTGTGAGCGCGCACCCGCCCAGGCCGGTGTGCACGCCCGGTGCGTGTGCCCAGTGACCCCACGCGCGCCGGCCCGTCTTCCACTGGCGGCATCTAGTCCCAGGCTTGCTCTGCGGGGAGAAGACCAGTGTGGCTGGCTGCTCACTTCCTTCCTGCTGGTACCGCGACCTGCAGTCTCTGCCAGAGCAGTCTCTGGGCGCCCTCCCCCCAACTGCCCCCCCTCAACCCCCCATTAGCCCCTGGGGCTTAGTTTCACCTTGTGAGGGAGGCAGGAAGCTCTGGCTCCAGGTGCGGGGGCGGGACTCTGGCGGTGACCTATGGGTCTGTTTCTGGTTCAGACGGGGTGCAGCCTTAGGGATGTCAGCTCACTGTCTTTGGTGGTGCCCGGTGAGAGGATAGTGAGGAAAACACAGACCTTTATTTCTGCTGGTCCATGGCACACCTTTCTAGATTTCCTTCTTATGTAGTTTATGAGAGACTTTTAAGACCTTTTCCCTCACCTGAGTAACAAAGAAGTGGAATACCACAAAAATAACATTCTACAAATCTGTAAAGCAACCCTCATGGCTGAAAGCCAAGAGTCAAAGGTGCTATGATTGTAGTTGTTTTTTGTTTGCTTTTTTTATCATCACATAAGTAATTCAGGAATCAGAACCTGATCTAGAAGACTGGAATAAAAAATCTGTGTTTGGGTGGTTTGGAAGGGGAGAGGAAATCAGTGTTTGGTAGTAAGTAAAACAGACATTTTTCATAGTAAGTGCCAGTGAATCTGTTACAGACCCAGACCCAGAAAAGAGTCCTTTGCCCTGGAGAGAAAGAACTCACCAGAGAGTACTGGGTGTGGTTACACCAGGCAAAGTTTATTAGACCTTATATTCAAAGACTACAGGGGAGGGTAGGAGTCTAGGCTGACTCCCCACGGCAGTCTTAGAGGAATTTTTAAGCAGTCCTGAAAGATTTTATCTCCTTTGAGGCCGTCTGGATCCTCCAATATGGAGCAGACATGCTTGATCTTTCCACACTCCGTGGGTTACATGGTGATCATGGCTGCTCATAAACCTAGGAAATGTCCCCATGTGCCTGGAAGGAGGTAGCTGCTCATGGAAACACAAAGCACAAGTGGAACAAGGTGTATGTTAGGAGAAGGGAACATCAACAGAGTAATTATAGACAACTTGCCTCTACCTGGAGTCCATACGTCTTCCTAGTACCACGACCCTCTGATGACAGGTTGGCTGGTGACTAGTCGTACCTGTTCCTGACTAGTCCCACCCTTTCACATTACCTATTTCAAGCCCATTGCTTTCTCAATATCCTGCTGACCATGAGAAGAAAATGAAATCCCATTATTAAGGCCTTTTCAAAATTAAAATGAACATGACTATTGATAGAAAGCTGATTTGTAATTCATTGACTCAAGACTCTGGCAAGGTCAATATGAAATTTTGTCCCAATAGATAAATTGCACCTGAATGTTGGATTTCCTTTTCCAAATTTTTTTTTTTTTGGGGGGGAAGTGGTTAGTAGGTTTCTGAAGTGGTTTTATACAGATTAAGCCACTGTGTTCTATCCACCCCACCCGCCCCCAGCCCCAGAACTTATTTCAATATGATTTAATGTTTGTGAGATGGATGCTAAATTGCACTTCAAAAATGTACTGTACCAAAAAAAAGTTTTATAGGACAGAATTATGGTATGTATTTTGTAGGCACACTATAAATATCTATGTTCATTTCTAGTATAAGTTAATATCTTTGGAAGATAGGCTCCTCTTATTTGCCATTTGTTCCCGTAAAGCGCCTTCATTCCCAAACATGAACGCTATTGAAATCTACCTGGAAATTGTGCTGGCTACTGGTTTTACTGTTTACTTATGTGATGTGTGAAGCAAATTGCCTCTTGGAAATCTGCTTTGACTATATTTCAACTGTAATGTATCAGCTGGTTCTTGGGAATTTGAAGAAGAAATTTGTTTTCTTATAATCTTTGTAAAGTAAGTACTATTTAAGTGATTAAACAGAGAATCTCAGTCCTTTACCCACATTCAGGTTTTCAGGGCTAGTCTCTTGCTCACTTTTGCCTTGTTTCATAGAACTCTTATTGCCACTGAGAGGTCTTAGGGGAGAGGGCACCCTTGTCCTGAGACAAGCTGTCTGTATCCCTTTATAGAGAGATTTGTCCCTGGAGAAGACAACTCGTTAGTTCACTCCTGAGAAGGACTAATAAAAACACCTAGAGAATTGTTAATAATAGTTACTTCTTTTTTACTTTCAGCTCATAAGACTTAAACACAGTTTGATCATATCCTTCCTTCAAGGACTCTTCTCACGTATGCTTGCGGTTACAATCCAGCTAGAGATTAAATTTTATAGAAAACAAAAGCCTGGTAATTTTTGCTGAAAATATGAAGCATAGAAGAACTGTGAGAGGAAAAGTGTAGATGATCCCCAGGAAATGCAAGGTGCCTTCCTGGAGGATGCATTAGCAATTATAAGTAATTTTATTTCTCAGAGTTTTAATTCTCTGTCTAATGCTACCAATTTTTCTCAACCCTGTGAAAGATGTGTAAGTAACTTCAATTGAAATCATGAGAAATGACCCTTATTAAAGCCAGATTTCTGCCCCTGAGGGCTGATGAATTGCAGCTGCTCAAAAAAATATTCATTAAATGAATAACAATTCTAGAATGTTTTTGTCTTCCCAACCTGACTATATCACTTCTTCTAGTACTGATTATTTTTAGCCATTATTTTATATTAATCACCAAACATTCCATCAAATGGAAGCCAAT
This sequence comes from Talpa occidentalis, assembly GCF_014898055.3. Classification (NCBI taxonomy): domain Eukaryota; kingdom Metazoa; phylum Chordata; class Mammalia; order Eulipotyphla; family Talpidae; genus Talpa; species Talpa occidentalis. Next base: position 62,155,487 of record NW_023605194.1, read on the forward strand.
TTATATGTTTAACTAAGAGGATATATTTCTTTAGCTGAACAAATGATAGCAATCCTTCCAAAACAAAACAAAGCCAAACAAAAGACACTGTATATATGCATGCTGATTTGCTTATCCCAGCTGTCTGAACATGTGAGTTGTCTGGTTGAGTGTGTGAATGTACATTTAGAAATCCTGAGTTGACATCAGAATGTTCAACTCAAGAATAATCTGGATGTGGACACATCTGGATGTGACTTTTGTCAGAAATTATTTACCCTTCTAAGCAAATCACATCCTGTGTTAAAAAAACACAATTCATAAATTTGGAGATTTAATCAAACTTACTAAGGGATTCATGAATGGGGCAGCAGCCCACCTAGATATTGCAAGGATTACACAAGTCAAATTAATTTGATGTTGTTGCCAATATGTTTTATATATATATATGTTATAATGTTAACATTATAGTGGGTATCAGTAATCCAAATATTCTCTTTAATATTCTGCCTTTTATGTCATTCCCTAATCAAGCTTGCTTCATTCTGAATAAAAATAACATATCTCAGACATTTAAGTTTTTTTTTTCTATTGAGCATATCCAAAATAAATCAGTAAAATAAAAAATTTGCATATCACTTTTTTTTTTTTTTGCGTTGGCGGTGGGCGTGGGGGGGGGGAACCCTCGCAAGGAACTAGCACTGCAGAGGCTGCAGGCAGCTTCGCAGCCCAGTGCTCAACCGCTGTGCCACCAGGGGAGGCCCTGCATATTACTGTTTTAAGTAGCACAAATATCACTATTTTCTACGTGATGAAATGTGGCCATTCTCATCAAGTATTTACTTGATAAGTAGACACTTAGGCACTTGAATGAGACTTAAAAGTATGTTCCTTCCATGTCTTATTAAGGCCGTTGAAAGTCAGGGATAGAATTTTGATTTGATATTGTTGCAATTCAAGGTAGTTTCCTTGAAAAGGGAGTAAATGATGAAAGCGCATTTCTGGAAGAGTATTTTGGCAATTAGGTGGGCTGTGGATTAGCACAGAGAGAGAGTGGAGGTGGTAAGTCTGTGTCAGATAATAACAGCCTGGCATAGGATCCCAGCCACACTGAAACTGGAAGGGAATACTCAGGCAGTCAGATATCAGGATTCTTTGCTTTATGTGACAGAGGAACAGTAACCTGTGACACAGGTGTCATCACTCACATATCATCAGTTGATCTATCCCAGCATTCATTCTTATTGAGCCTGGTGAAACCTCAGAGTTTTGCAAGTATTTGCTAAGTTCTTATTATTCTCACTAGATGTTAGTTATTGAACATGTACTATGTGCCATTGTACTGTAATCTCAAGGATGCTTGTTGTTAAAAGTTGTTAGCAACATGAACTCATTTAGCCACTTACTGGTTGTGTCTTTGTGCAGATTACTAATTTCACTGAGCCTTAGTTTCCTCCTTTCTTAATTAGCATATTAGTTTTTATGTCAAAAGTGTTGGAGTAGGATTAAATGAATAAATAATGTATAAATGAAAAATGACTAGAAATGTCTAGCACAAATACTATCATGTGTTTGTTATGATCAATTTATAAGATAATCTGTGATAGATACAATTTATAGATTAAAAAAATGAGGTACAAAGAGACTAGACAAATTACTCGGAGGCATAGGCAGGTAGTGATAGAGCTGAGAGTCAAACTAAGACATTCAACTCTCCTGCCTAACTTCTTAACTCCTGTATCTCCTCCACTCCTATACTGCATGCTAGGTGCTGGTGTACTCACTACAGCAAGAAAATTAGGGTCTTGTTCTCATGAAAATTCAGGGCTCCAATCATCTTCATTGTAGAATTTGCCATCTCCATTGGAGAATCAGTACCCAATATAGCATACAGATTGTTGTACAAAGTTTTGGTACTTTTTCTTGCTGTTTTGGTATTTTATAAATGGTGTTTTCCATTAAGTACTTTAAAGAAGTGTTCCTATCTGTTGCACCACCAGGGAGGCCGCTAAAGTAACTTTTTAATTTTTGTCAGGTTAAACATGATTAAGGATGACAGATTTTGAGTTCTGGTGAATATAGTGTTTCACTTTGTTTTTTAAACTTTTTATAATTATGTTTCAGTGGCATATTAGTAACTGAACCAAAGGTTCAGCTAAAGCAGTTATAAGATAACTGTTGAAGGACCCATCACAAAGCTTCATTTTGATAGGTTGGCATGGTGACTCACTGAGTTAATTTGGAGATAGAAGGCCACTGATGACTCATTTCAAACCTTTGTGGTCTTGTATGAACACTGCTTGTCCCTTTTGCCTTTGCCTGTGCTCAGAGAGAAACTCTAATATGTGTCCTTTTCAAGAGTGTTGCATTTTAAACTTAAATGACTTGGGCACTAATCAACTATGCACCTTTTAATTAAAGGCAGGAAGAAAGTGATAATATTGGTGGTCAGGGTTGAAAAATTCAGCTCTTCTAAGGACTCTGTGATTTTATTTACCCAAATATGGCCAGTGGCATATCTTTTATCACTGGAAATTGTCATGTCAACCATTGAAGAGAAATGTAGGGAGAACTTGAAGGTTGTGGGTTCAAACTTCAGTCTTCTGGTGGATTGATTCTAGTTCTAGTTCCAATCTCTTTTGTCCTTGAAAGATTAGTTTATAAACTGTTCCACTAGACATGTTTTCTTTAACAGCGACAACAAAGTAGATGGGGTAGATGGAATAAGATTAGAAAAAAGAGGCCATCCCTGGTAGTGCAAGGGGTTAAGCACAGCACTATGAAGCAATCTGCAGCCTCTGCAGCATGAGTTAGATCCCTGGCTAGCCAGGGAGCTACCCACATGGTGCAGCAGACCTTTCCTGACTTGCCCGCTGCTCCCCTCAGCAGTGTATTTCAGTCAGTCTGCCTGTTCTGTTCCCCACTCTGTCTCAGGTGAATCCTCTCACCCCCCGCACCTCTGGCCTGTACCCCAGTTCTTGCATGCATAAATAACTAAATCTTTAAAAAAAGAAAGAAAGAAAGAAAGAAAGAAAGAAAAGAGAGGCCTGGGATGAATCCTTCGTAATTGATGTTCCTGTTCAATGGGACATGGAAACTGCTTACTGAATCAATACAGACTAAAAAAAAAAAGTTAAAATCACTTGGTATCATTAGTGGTTGTGGAACTTTGTCCTTCCAATTAATGAAAAATTTAAGAAATTAAAATACAGACTTTGAAAGAAGTGTAAACGACCTTCACATTCCTATATTGGCTATATTTATTTTGTCAAGTATATTACTAAAAGACTTAGAAAGGTAACTAGGACAGTGCTTTTCAAACTAGTTTCAAAGAATCAAAATGTCCTCCACCCCACCCCCTTAGGTTATTCAGAGGTTTCGGTGGGGCCTGGGGGCCTTCATTTTAACAACCCTCTGGGAAAATCTGATGAACGTGGTTAATAAACCACACTGAGAAAAACCTGTGCAAGTGCTGAGTCTAATTTTATATTCAAATTCATGTTTCTGTTACAGGGCGGGGAGGGGGCAGGTAACCTGGAACTTCCCCCTTTTCTTGGGGACCACCCTGTTACATTTCTATTTTTAAGTTTTATGCATTTATTCCTGATATCGGTAGACGTTTTCATGTAATAGCATATATATCAAGGCCACCTTGGAACTTTTATAATACTACTATATACTGTGTTTCATTTTCTCATTAATATCTTTTTTATGTACAGAATCACAAAGCCACGAGTTTGTCAGGAACTTTTAGAGACATTATCACATATCTTTCTGAATGGCACATGTTTGGACAGGGACGTAAGAGGAGACTTATATTTAGGGGCAGTGGAAAAACAAAGTCCAGTAATGCACAAGAAGGGAAAAGTCATCAGATATCTGGGTGGCAAGGGTATTCAGATTTCTTTTGGTAGGTGCTCAGTTAGCAGGATACATTTTTGAGTAGGGAACTCTCTAGATGCAGATGTCACACCTGAGTTAGGGACCTAGTTAGGTACCTAGTACAGAAACAGAGAATTAGGGAACAAGTGGGTAAAAGACAAAAGATGGAGACTTGGGATCCTGAATTTGGCAGGACCAACTTTGAAGGATTTATGCCGCAGAATTCTCCACTCTGTGTTTGTGAAGGTCTATAACTTGTTAATGGCTCTTTCCAGCAACTGCATGTTATGCTGTGACACTAAGACCAGCCAGCTCAGCTGTGGATTTAGAGAGCCCTTGAATAACTACCGTTATCTTAATAATATTCTGAAGCAAGGTAGAGCATAATCATCTCACTTTAGGCCAGAGAAACATACTTAGAGCATCGTTTATTAAAATGTACACATTTGGACTCTGGCAGGACTAAGATTTAAATCTGGAGCTATGTACTCAAAAGTTTTAAAAACAGTATAACTTGTGCAATTACGAAGTAATATATACTTTTAATAAATTGTATAGAAATGTATGAATTCAACGAGAAAGTCCTTCAGGATCCCACCCTTAAAATAACAGTTGAAAATAAATCAGTGTATGTTGTTACAGACATTTTTTTGTGATGCCAAAGTATATTAAATACCTATATATCAGTGTTACAAGTCTAGATTCATACCTTATATATCATTCCACAGCTTTCTAATAACTGTGTAATCCCTTTTTGTTGACTATTTGTTTTTATTTCCAAAATATTAATATTTTTAAAACACTCTGCAGTGAGTATGTGTGTTTGTGTGTGTGTATGTGTCTGTATATCTGTATGTGTGACTTGGGCAGCAGAGTTTGTGGGGATAATCATAGAATTGAAATTGGTGGGTCACCAGGAATGCATATTATAAAAATAATGCAAGTTTTTTCTTCTAATTTTATCAATACTGACTATGGTTGGCCATGTATGTCTTGTTAGTTAAATGAAAACAACTTGCTTAAATGAAAAGTTTCTTAATTATTAATGAAAGCAAACATTTTTCACTTTTTTTTTAAAGATTTATTTACTGATGCATACAAGAACCGGGGGACAGGCCAGAGGTGTGGGAGGTGAGAGGATTCACCAAAGACAAAGTGGGGAACAGAACAGGCAGATTGACTGAAATACACTGTTGAGTGGAGCAGCAGGCGAGACAGGAGAGGTCTGCTGCGCCATGTGGGTGGCTACCTGGGCAGGGATCAAACTCATGCTGCAGTGGTTCAGATAGCTTCATAGGTTGCATCTAACCCCTGCATCACCAGGGAGGCCCCATTTTTCACATGTTACTTAGATGTTTACATACTTCTTTAAATTGTTCATTCCATTTTCCCATTTTTATTTAACTCTTTATCCCTTATTGTTCTCCCTATACTTTAGAGATAATATACACCTAATAGTTGTTGCAAGTGATGCAAACACTTTCCTTCTTGTCCTTTTAGGTGTTGAAGAAATTTTAAGGTACTATTGGAACATTTGAAATATTTCATTTTATTTATTTATATTTTTAACAGAATTATTTCAATGGACTTAATTTTTTATTTATTTTTTTTAGATTTATTTATTTATTTATACATACAAGCAATGGGTATAGTCAGAAGTGCGGGAGGGTGAGAGAATTCAGCAGAGCCAGAGCGGGGAGCAGAACAGGCAGAAGGACCGAAGTACACTGCTGAGGGGAGCAGCGGGCGGCAGGAGAGGTCTGCGTGCCATGTGGGACCCTCCTCCGGTGGCCAGGGAGCAGCTGGGGATGGAACCGGCTCCGCAGAGGCTGCGGGCAGCCTCGCAACCCAGCGCTTGACCGCTGCGCCACTGGGGAGGCCCAAATATTTCATTTTAAAGTAATTTTAGATTTACAAAAGATTGCAAAAATAGTGTATAGACTTTCTGTATCTCCTTTACCCATTTCCCCCCAAAATAAACACTTTACTTACATAATCACAATAGTTTATCATGATGAAGAATTAACATTATTATAATGCTTTTCTCTAATCTACATATTTTTTTTTACATTTCACCAATGTCCATCTGGACCAGGGTCCTACATAGGATCATATATTGCGTTTAATGATTAGGTCTCCTTAGGTTTTTTTTTTTTGCTTTTGATCCCAAATTGTAGTACCTCAGTCTTTTTGTCTTTCATCATCTTGATTATTTTAAGAGCACTGTCCAGTTGTTTTGTAGAAAATCCTCAATTTAGATTTGTCTGATGTTTCTATATGAATACGTAATTAAGTGTGACCTTGTCTGAGGTAGTCAAAAATATCCTGCCTGAGGAGGAGATACTTAACACTGGAAATATGCATAGGAAGTCGAAGTGTGAAATGAGTGTGGGGTATATTTGCATTAACCATGCACAGTGCACCACAGCAACAGAAAGCTTCCAGAGTGCGGAGGGGGAGGTGCAAAAGAAGGCTAGGGAGTTGGCCACTGGACCAGACAGACCCAGCTTTCTGGGACCTATGAAAACATAATCTTAACAGTAATGGAGTGCTATTAATATGAGGGATGACAATATTTGAAGGACATAACTGTTGTATATAGAATTAGTCAAAAGGAGTATGATGGACACAAATGGATCAAATGCGAAGGCTACCCCAGTAATGCAGAGAGAAAAGGGTGGCATAGATTAGGGAGCTGTGAAGGCAGATGGTGAGAAAATGCATATTCGAGAGATGTTTTGGAGGGTGAATGTGCTGATGTAAAAGATAGATTGAATGTGGAGTTGAGGGGCAGAAGCAGGATGGCTATTTCTAGGTTTTGGCAGGTTTTGTATAATTGATTGGCAGCTGGTGCCATTCATTGAGATGAAGAAATTTTCTCCTTTGATGCATCACCACGACCCATTCTTTTAGATGCCAGCATTTACAATATCTGTGCCTGCTTGTGCTCCTCAATCCCAGCATGTCCTTTTAACTTCCAAGTTCTATGTTTTTACTTTCAGAATCTTCCCCCCAATAACTGTTACTCTTCTCCATTCCTTTTACAGCTTTCAGTGCAGATGTGGGGAACCTCGTTCCACAGTTGCAAACTTGTCTCCTCTCTAGGTTGCCTTTCTCTCCTCTCTGTAAATTTACCCATTACTGTCCAGACTATTTCCTTTTTTATATTTGAGTTGTATGAAGGTATAGTGACAAAGATGATTTCAATTTAATATATATACTAAGTGTCTAGCTTGGGTTGGCCACTGTATTCAGCAGAGTTGAGAATTAAATAAGAAGTTAAGCATAATTGAGGAGAAATGGGCCTATTTGCCTACTTGTCAAAATAAACTGTATCCTTGTCTTACTCTGCATAAAAATAAATTCTACGTGGAGCAAACTATTCAAAAAATATCTAACCATCAAGTAACTGGAAGATAAGATATGACCATTTTTCATCAGTGATTTTTTTTTTTATAGAGGCATGTTTTATTTATTTATTTGTTTGTTTTTTGTTTATACATGCACTGGGTACAGTCTGAAGCTCGGGAGGGTGAGAGAATTCACCAGAGCCAGAGCGGGGAGCAGAGCAGGCAGAAGGACCAAAGTACACTGCTGAGGGGAGCAGCAGGCGGCAGGAGAGGTGTGCGCGCCATGTGGGACCCTCCTCCGGTGGCCGGGGAGCAGCCGGGGATCAAACCGGCGCTGCAGAGGCTGCGGGCAGCTTCGCAACCCAGCGCTCAACCGCTGCGCCACCGGGGAGGCCCTCATCAGTGATTTTATATTAGAAACCTAGATGCCATAAGAAATAGCTCCATTTGACAGCCTAAAAATTTTGAACTTTGTACAGAAAGTAAATAAACTTCAGCCAAAACCTCCAACTAAACTAATAAATGCATAAGGAATAATGAAAATTGAACATTCACCATTATCAAACACTACAGTGGTAATTTTTTTTCAGGCCAAAATCATTTTCAGATGCTAAAATTTGAGGTCAAGAGTATATTTGCATATCCTCAAAGGAACTCCCTACAGGATACCTTGTAATTCCGAAATTAAAAAATAGCATCTTTACAGGGAAGGAATCTGGCAGACATAACTTAAACAAATGCTTAAATTTAACTTCATGATAGTGACGCAAATCATTCTGATACAAGGACACACTAACACTTCGGAAACATTTTTACCTAAAAAAAGCAAAGCTCACTATTTCCTGTATTTAATCTTCATAGTAGTAACCACAGTTTTAATAACATAGCTGTGCAGATAATTATCTCTGCACCTCTCCGTCCCTTCTGCCCCTAGCAGACACAGGTTTTGTAAGATCAGATGTTGTCTCTCGCTTTGCTCACCATAGTATCACTGGTTCCTAGTGCAAAGTGGAGGCTCAAGAAATAATGTTGCCTAAACCCATGAATGATTCCACTTATTTGGAGATGCCCATATTGGCGGGAAGATGTATTTAGTCTCAGAACATATTGAAATTACAGCTGGATATCCTATGGGAATGGATGGAGGATATTTGAATACAGTGCTAAAGCCCAGAGTCAGCCCTAGCTAAATTCATGAAAAAAAGAATGTCCTATGGAATAAAGGTATGATAAGAGAAAAGACAGAAAATTAATATTTGAGAAGCCTGGTAAAGGTAGTGGGAGGAAAATGGAAGCACCTCTATGCCATAGAGGCCAAGGTGGTTTGTTCTGCAGTGGGGACTATTTAATAAGTCAAGGCCAGGCATTTAGGGGATTATTTGTTTCTGTCTTTGAGCAGTTTTATCTGATGCAGTGAGCCTCAAATTTGAATGTGCACAAAGATCTCTTGGGTCGCTTGAGAGGACGAGCTCCCTCTGGCATCCTTCCTAGATAATTTGATGAGTGGGGCCTGTGACAAGTACCCTGATCCTCCACCAAGTAATTACAGTGCAGGTAGGGCAGGAACCATTATATCAAAGTATGGGGATGTCAGCTTCAGGGGGGCCTTGCTGAAGAATCAAGGGCTCATCAACCCCGTGCACATAAAGGGCAAAGGTATGCCACCAGGGTTTGGAAAAGGAAAGGACTTTAATATGGAGCCAACTCAGCAGGAATTTCAGGACTCAGATCTGCCTCCCCAAAAGGCTAGGGGAATGGACTTAGACTACAGGTGGGGAACTCAAGAGGACAAGATTTGAATTTCCTTGGCTAGAGTATGGGCTGGAGCACAGGGATGGGCTTGGCAGAAGGTCTTTAGGTGAAGTGGTAAGGGGCACAGAGGAGTGTGGGGTTAACTGAAGATCACTGACAGAGGGGAGCTGTTGTCCATGTAGTAGCTGGTGACCAGATCCTTCTGGTATTGTTACAAAGGGGTAGCAAGTTACCTGACTTAACACCAGGCTGGAGAGCAAAAAGCAGTTAGATTTGGTTAACAGCTAAGCAATTGACAGAAAAAATGCAGACCTATTTTCACAGTGGGGTTCCAGCTTATTATTATTATTATTATATTATTATTATTATTATTATTATTATTATTATTATTGCATAGAACAACTGGGGTGCAGGCAGAGGTCCAAGGGTGAGAGGATTCACCAGAGACAGAGCGGGGAGCAGAGCAGACAGATCTACTGAAATACACTGCTGAGGGGAGCAGCGGGTGAGACAGGAGAGGTCTACTGCCTGGCTGGGGATCAAATTCAGGCCATACATAGTCCAGGTGATAGCTTCAAGGTGACAACACTGAGACTTAACCCCTAGGCCACCAGGGAGGCCCGGGTTCCAGCTTTTGATGGCCGATTTCAGAAACAAATAAAAATGGGGTGAGTGGTGAACTAACAGAACAGACCAACAACTAGCAGTGTGAGGAACTCTTCAAACAATTTTAAGTGGACTGTCAGAGAAAGTTAGAGATCAGTGAAGCTTAGTTTGCTTTTGTCCTCTACAATGAAGATATTGTATAGTATGAAACCAAAAATGTGACTACAGCTGCCTACTGCAACAAGTAGAACAGTATATTCTTGTTGAGTTGGGGCGAGGGGAATTGGAAGAACTTGGTCAAAAGCTACAATTATAAGATGCATAATTACTGGGAATGTAATGGTCGTGATGACAATAGTTAACACTGTAGTACTAGGACATATAAAATACTGTTGAGAGTAGATTTGAGAGTTATATTACAAAAAGAAAAACATTTTTTTCCTTGTATATAATAGATGATGGATAATGATTGTGGTAATCATTTCACAATATATGTAAATCAAACCACGATGTATACCTTGGACTTATATTGAAGTTATATAAGTTATATAAGTTATTCCCCAATAAAACTGCTTTTTTTTTTTTTTTTAATAAAAAGATGAGGGCTTCCCTGGTGGCACAATGGGTTAAGCACAACACTGTGCTACAGCCTCTGCAGCACAAGTTCAATCCCTGGCCGCCAGGGAGATACCCACATGGCACAGCAGACATCTCCTGTCTCGCCTGCTGCTCCCCTCAGCAGTGTATTTCATCAGTCAGCCTGTTCTGTTCCCCACTCTGCCTCTGGTGAATCCTCTCACCCTCCACACCTCTGGCCTGTACCCCAGTTCTTGTATGCATAAATAAATAAATCTTTAAAAAATAAATAAAAAGATGATTGCTATCATTGGGGCATATTGGAGAAGCAGCAGATTAGAAGTATTCTAGAATAGCTGTCTTTTGCTTTTGAATAGTAGTGCTGGACCAAATTCATCTTATTGAAGTACTAGTCTTAGGAAATTTATAAAAATTAAATAAATCTGATTAATAATGCTCAAGGAATGACCTCATCTGAGCTTCTGGCAACTGGCAGGCAAGAAAATGATGTTATTTTTAAAATTTATTTCTGACTCATTATGCTTCATTGGATTAGACATCTTCTGGATAATATTTTCTTAAAAGAAAATTGCAGTAAAAAAGCAACTATGCTAAAATATATATTAGAGTTTAATGACTTCTTTTTTGAAAGTATTATTTCTAGGAAATTTATGTATTTTAGTAGCAGAGGAGCAAACTTACTTACCTGTATGGGTTTATGGTGACAAAATCATTGTGCAAACATGAATTTCTCCAGAACAGCTGAAATTCACTTTCCAAATGCTTTGTGATGCATATTAATTGAATCATCACATTAAGAAAAGACAGTAGAATAATAACAGTATATTTACGACTGAATGAGATGCCATTTGAACAGCACAATTTAAACCTTATATTAAAAACCAGCAAATATTTCGAATTAAACTGCCTGTAGAATAATTGCATTTGAAATTCATTTTTTAAAAAATTGTGTTTAATGAGATAATGTTGGTTTACAACCTTGCGTATGTTTTAGTGGTATAGGTATAGTATAGGAATAGGTATAGACCTACAGGTTCATACTTCTAAAAATATATGTTATCCCACCATGCCCACCATCAAAGTACCACTAATCCTTCATCAAATCCATTGGCTTCCAGCCCCTCACCCTCCCCTTGCATTTGAATTTCTTTGCAATATTTTCCAGGTGGTCAGTCCACAGACATCAACTCATTCTGCAAAGGGAACAAGTGAGGGAAATGAATGGTCTTTATTTCTTTGCCACAGAGAATATTACAAATCAGATCTTTGTAATGCTGAACTGAAATTTCATTTCTGCAAGTCCAAGTTCCAAGGACTTGACCTTCCCCTGATTTCACCATTCGCTATTAAATGTTAATTCCAGTTTCACTGTGTGACTAATTATGAGCTCTGCAATCCTAGGCACCTAGTTTTGCATCCCTGTGCTGTCTTTTGCTCGTTACCTATTCTTATGCTATGGTTTCCTCATCTGTAAAATGGAAATAATGGCATTCCTCATTTGTTGAGTGTTCACTGAGTCCAGGCATTGTGCAGTGTGTTTTATAGGCATTATCACCTCATCTGTTAATGACCCTTTTCAACAGTTATTATTATCAACCCCACTTTGTGGTTTGGGAAGCTGTGAGCCTGTAGTTAGTGGATGGTGGTGTCAGAATTTGAGCCAAGTGGTCTGACTCTGGAGCCTGCATATTTAATCACTAAGTTCAAATGTTTCCTCTCTGACAAGGCTATTGTAAGAGTTGAGGGTGGTTGTAGTAATGCATCATTTCAATTAATGAGGGAAGGAAAGCTTTGTATTAATAGTAACTATCATGATGACAGTTTTGGGCTTGGGGGGTTTTTTGGCATTAAAGGTGACAGATAGTTCTTAAAATACCTCACCTGCACAGAACTTTGCTCCCTCTTAACTACAAGACAATAGAGAGGGGAAAAAAGATACTTTTTGAACCACCAAATTAAAAATAATGTAGCACATTCACTGTAATTAGCATACAATTTACTCACTGGAGGTCCCTTCAAATTGTGTCCAGCATATACTTTAATTTTACAAAAAATTCTACATTTTTCAGTGACCCAAATAGACTAAAAGGAGGGAAAGAGTAATGTCAAAGAATCTTAGTAAAGAAATTGCTTATTAAAAAGTTTCTAAATGAGAGTGAATTAGAAATGGACAATTGCTTTTGACAGGTACATTGAAATAAGATTGTAAATCATTAAAAAAAAAGAGTTAAATAATATTCGTATTTTATTCAAAGAAGAATGTAATCTTTTCTTAGAAATATCTGTTTCAAAATGGTTAAACCTCACAAAATTCTATTATTGTTATTACTATCATTATCATTTTAGCTTTACAGAATCACTACTTTGATCACTGGGTTTGTGCAGCTAACGATTTCCTTATATTATGAGAGGAACCCTGTATCCACAGGCACCATATTACCGAATGCTATGGGTGTGCTGAACAATGGACTTCTAGGTGACGTAGTAACAGTTTTCAGGAGAACGGTGCAGAATGAGTTAGGCATCTCCACGGTGATGTACAGGCCAGGCTCACTTCACCCTCTATGCTGCACCCTCCGCATGCTCTTCTGGCTCTTAAAATGGCCGCAGCATTTCAAGTCTTCCGTGAAGATGCGTGCCCCAATGACGAAAAGGCACACGTTCTCCAGAATGTCTTTTTGTAGTAGAGATAAAAATCTCCTGCAGATTCTTTCTAAAAGATTTCACCCTTCTGGTCTCATTGTCCGAGATTTGGGCACTCGCCAACTAGTCAAGTGCTGAGTGGACCTGAGACTTGGAAAGTGAATGTCTCCAGTGAGACGGGGCCTGCTGCAAGGAAGAGGAGTGGTAGGGGCGTGCGTGACTATTGCGTAGACAGTCTGTTAAAAACTAATTGCAAAAAAGGAAGTAAACATCAGTCATCTCTGTTACCTACAGTAGAAGTCAGCATTTGAAGACCAAGGTAAATTAACTCTACTTCTATAACCAGTTGATATGAAAAGGAACTGAATTTCCTTGAGTTTCTTACTCCATGCCTGAACTGTAATTGTATATTAATTTCTTTAAGCTTCAACTGAGTTCATTTAGAAAAATGTTACCCTTTCCTTTCCCTACCCCCCATTTATTTATTTATTCATTTATTTATTTATCTTTTTTGCTGGAATTTTTATTTTCTCCAAACTGGGGTAAATAGAGCAAACTCATTTAGGACCTTTAACATAAGGGTGTCTGTGGGTACAGTGCCTAGGTGTTTTTGCCTCAATGAAGGCACAGCCATTAAGTTGGAATGTTCTGACCATTTTGTACCTTAACCTGGAATGTTCTACATTTAAACCTATCTAGTTGTATGAGGCATTCCTGCACAACTGCACTAAGGACAGTGACCCCCATCAATGAGGCTGGTCAGGGGACACCTAGGCAGCCATTGGTATCATGGGTTGGTCTGCATCCAGGGATGGTCTGGGAAATCCACCCTCCTATTCCCCCTCTCCCCCAATTTTATAGAGGAAGACAAAATGCACAAAAATGGTTAATTAGATGCTGTAGCAATCCCAGCTCATAAGTGGTGGAAACTGGATTTTCCTTCAGATGTGTATGAGCTCAGAGCCTGAGCTGTTGGTACTAAGGGAGCCCACCCACTGCAATCTGGTGTCAAGGATACAAATTGTATTCATTATGAGAAATAATTATTTTATAGCCAAAAGTGCAACTTGACTGCCCTCAGGGTAGCCTAGACTTACCTCAAAATAGTTTAAAACATGCATTGGAAATGGTGATTTAATTAATTTTTCCTGAAGCATTGCGTTTTTGCTGAGCAATCCAGTTTAAATCACAGTGGTCTATTTAACTTCTATCCATGTAGGGATAAGAGACAAGCACCTGACACCTAGTGGGTACTCACAAGTATAGAGGGGAAATGCAATAAATTCTGTTTTTAATATTCTGATCAGTTTTTTTTAATTTAAAGTAACATTGGCTTATAACATTACGTAAGTTTCACATATCCAGCATTTTAAATCAACATCTGTATGTTATGTTCATCACCAAAAATTTAGTCCATTCATCACCATAAAATTAACCTCCTCTGTCAAGTTTCCCCATCCCCCTCCCCACTTCCATTCTGGTAACCACAGTTTTTTTCTTGTAGTCTAAGGCTATGTTTCTGGGCTTTTTGTTTGTTTGTTCATTTGTTTTGTTTCTACATCTACCACATGTGAATGAAGTCATAGGATATTTGTCCTTCTCTAGCTGATTTATTTCACCAAGCATAGGTCCATTCATGTTGTTGCAAATGACAGGATTTCATCTTTTTGTAGCTGAGTAATATTCCATTATGCATATACCACATCTTCTTTATTCATATGTCAATGGCCCTGAGGTTGTTTCCAACTCTTGGTTATTGTGAATTAATCTGCGGTAAACATATGTGTGTAGAGATCTCTTTGAGTTAGTGTTTTCCTGTGGGTTTTTTTGTTTGTTTGGTTTTGGGTTTTTTGGGTGGGAAAAAAAGGGTAAATAGTATGGGATAACTGGATCATAGGGTACTTCTGTTTTTAATTTTTGAGGCATCACCTTATCAAGTTTCATTTTCATCTTATCAATGGTACATGTCATCTAGATTACAGCAGATTTCTAATTTACTGATATTCCAGATGAGTGAAATATCAAAGCAACCTTTTGGTTTGAATGTTTGAATGTTAAATCTTTCAAAATAGCCAGCAAGGTCATTTTTTCCCCCAGGACAGGTCCCACACTCTAAGTTAGACTCATAGATCCTTCCTCTGCCTCTGTTATTTAGGGTGTGGGAATGACCCCGTATCTCCCTTTATCTAAATTAGATTAGGTCACTAAGGCTCACAGTCTAGGTTATGAAAATTTCTTTATTTATCTAATCCAGCTAAGTAAATTGCACCATGTTCTTCCTGGAAAACATGAACTCTGACCCAGTGGGGGAAAGAAGGACTGCTGGTTTGGCCAATCAGCAGTGAGTCTCCAGGAGGTGGTGTGAGGTGTGGGCCTTTTACCTGTGGGCGGTCTACACCTGCTTATCCAGTTCCTGTAGCAACTGGGTTGAAAGTGCCAGGGAGGAAGTGACAAATTTGGGTGTTGGCCTCTGGCTCTTCCCTGTATGCTTAGTCTCTAAGGAAGCTGCTCCCTGCCTCAAGTCTCTTCTCTATATGTGAAAAATATGGCTTTGTGTGTGAAAATGGATCAGGGTTCTGGGCTTAGCCACACAAAATATATTTTTTAAAAGAAAGAAATGGAGGGCCTCCCCTGGTTGCGCAGCGGTTGTGAGCTGGGCTGCGAAGCTGCCTGCAGCCTCTGCAGCTCTGGTTCGCTCCCCAGCCACCAGCGAGGGTCCCACATGGTATGACAGACCTCTCCTGCTGCCCGCTGCTCCCCTCAGCAGTGTAGTTCGTCAGTCTGCCTGTTCTGTTCCCCGCTCTGGCTCTGGTGAATCCTCTCACCCTCCTGTGCTTCTGACTGTGCCCAGTGCCTGTATAAAAAAAGAAATCTTAAAAAAAAAAAAAAAAAGGGAAATTAAGGGACTTAAGGTTAAAAATAAAAAATAAGCACTGTGCTATGTCAGATATTTTCTTCTGTTAATTCTTAGCACTATTTGCTGCTGATTTTAAGTCAGAATTATAGCGCTGTTTTCACACATCTCTGGAGGGGTGGGGGTGAGACATCTAATTGGGTCCCCCAAATAAAAAAAAAATTCACTATTTGGCTGTAAAATTGTGAGTATGTGGGGACAGTACATTTTTATAAACTCAGAGCTATGGAATGTCAGATTTGAAAAGAGTTCCTGCTCCCTGCCAGGTCCCTCAGGGGTGACACTTTATTTTTGCTACATGCCCCACTAGTGGGCACCACCTCATTAGTTCCTGGGGCTACCTGTTAGTTGAACCGCTGGGACAAGGCTTGCCTCCTTGTGCTCACAGTGAATGTGGTTTTGACACCTCTTCTTCGCTAAGCCCTTGTGTGCCAGAATTAACAGAAAGCAGACACCGCCATACTCTTTAAAAGGTCTTTCAAAATGGAAAATGGTTGTGGCTTTGGAGGCTTTGGTGAGGAAAGAGGACTAGAGGTAAAGGCAAGAAGACAGTTTTCTCAAGCAAAATGAACTCTCAAGAGGTTTGTTATCACTGGGCAGATTTGCAATATTAGCAAATCACAGAATGTGAGCTTTGCTGGCGGTGGGGCTAGGCACAGGCAGGATCAAATCAAGCCTTCCTCATGAACGTTTTCAATTAGTTGTAAATCTCTCCGAAGCAATGAAGCGGAGCTCAGAGCCTGGTTGTGAATGGGGAAGGAGAACACAGGGTCCAGTGAGGATGACTGGCGAGTAGATAATGGAGCCCAGATCCTCGCCCAGGCTGACTCTCAGAAAGCCTCTGTTTTGCAAAGGAAATTTCTATTTTCTTTGTTTGATATCGAGTACTAACTGCCTGCCTTTGGCTTTCTTCCTCCAAGTGTCTTGTTTCAGTTTATTTCTGGTCCTCCAACTTGCAATGTTTATCTTATCTTTAGCACTTGAAGTCATCTTCAACCTGTCTTCCCACGATCATTGCTGAAGTGTGAAGAACTAGAAAAGGTCCTGCCAGCTGTCCTGTGCTGTTACTGTGACATGTATTCCTTCCTCCCTGAAGTACTGTTAGCTTACAATCATGACACGTTGGCCTTTCCTCCTGTGAGAAATGGAAAACTCACATGAAAATGACCTTCATTTTCTCAGCAGAGACTAACTATTCTGTTGCGTGGCCCATTGCTGTCACCACCTCTCCTTACTGTCCAAGACACTGACTCACCTCCCTTCACATTTATGTCACTCCTTTGCTCAACCTTCTAAATAGCTTTCATTTCACGCAGGGAAAAGCGGAAGTCTGTAAGGCTCCTTCCCTTCTTTGCCTCTCTGCCCACACCCTCTGCCATGCTGCCCTTGCCACTTCTTCTTGAACACACAACACAAACACAACTGCCACCATCTGCGCTAACTCTTTCCTAATCCCTCACCTCTTTCAAGCCCTCAATTCATTTCAGGTTTCAAAGTAAGAAGGACCTTGAAAACTTCACTGAACACCATCATTTGCTGCCCAAACCGCCTCTTCCCCAGCACCCCTGTTTCCCTTATTTGGCCCTTTTTTCCAAGAGTGTATATTACCTTCTAATCTACTGTGCAATTTATTTCTTGAAAAGGTTTGTCATTTTGGTGTCTGTCTCCACTAGAATGTAAACTTCAAAAGAACAAGGAGTCTTTGCCAATTTTGTTCACATTCCACATACTAGAGTCATGTCTGGCATACCCTAAGTGTTCAGCCCATGTTTGTTGAAGGAATCTATGACTGAATTAATGCCTGGGACTGTGTTAGGAGAATTAAATGAACTACATGTTCATGTTCTTGAAGACTGATGCCTTTAGGGGGATATATTTTAATGCAGAGCTCAAGCTGCCTATTTACTAAACTTCCGTTAAAATATCTGGAAATGTGATGTGGTATATACTATAGATTTTAAGATTTTAAGGGAATTGTATTCATTCAACAAATATATATTGAGACCACTCTCTGCCTGCCTGTGACTATGTAGGCCCCCCTTTTTTCCCCCTTTTCCTGATTAATCTGTGGTCCCTTTCAAATGCAGCTCTTTACCTATGCAAGCATTTCTTTTTTCTAATAAACTGTTAAAATGAAAAAAATATATATATACATTGAGTGAATAGACATTGAATGCCTAATATGCAGCAGGCACTGTTAAACAGGATAGAAGACAAATAACAAACAAAAGTTTCAGGTACTGGTCTCAGTAGTGCCAGATCCTTTTTTTGAAGAGAAGCAGAAACCTTGTTTTTTACAAAATGAAACCTTCCATTTTTTTTTTAAAGATTTATTTATTTATGCATACAAGAGCTGGGGTAAAGGCCAGAGATGCGGGAATGAATGGGGGGAGAGGAGGCGGTGAGAGGATCCATCAGAGACAGAGTGGGAAACAGAACAGGCAGACTGACCGAAACACACTGCTGAGGGGAGCAGCAGGCAAGACAGGAGAGGTCTGCCTCACCATGTGGGTTTCTCCCTGGCCGGCCAGGGATTGAACTTGTGCTGCAGAGGCTTCGGATTGCTTCATAGTGCAGTGCTTGGGCCTCCCCTGGTGGCGCAGTGGTTGAGCGCTGGGTTGCGAAGCTGCCCACAGCCTCTGCAGTGCCGGTTCGATCCCCGGCCACCAGTGAGGGTCCCACATGGTGCGCAGACCTCTCCTGCCACGCCCTCTGCTCCCCTCAGCAGTGTATTTCATCGGTCTGCCTGTTCTGTTCCCTGCTCTGGCTCTGGTGAATTCTCTCACCCTCCTGCACTTCTGACTGTACCCAGTGCTTGTATAAATAAATAAATAAATCTTTAAAAACAAAAAATATAAATAAATAAATAAATAAATAAAAACCATAGTGCAGTGCTTAACCCCCTGTGCCACCAGGGAGGCCCAAACCTTTCAATTTTTAAATGTTACTAGCTAACTTAATTTTTTTTTTTTTACTTTAACAACCAAATTGAACATTTATGACAGCCAAATGTTGCCCTTGTGGTTATAGTTGATAATATCTGTTAGTTTGAAGGATTTTCTGGTACTCATTCTGAAGAAGACTGAAGCTTCTAGATGAGTAAGTGCAATCTCACAGGCCAGGTAGCATTGAAGTGAACTGTGGGGGTGGGGGAGGAGGAAGGAGAGTGTCCAGCACCTTCCTGTACAAGGGCAAAGGTTGTAGGCGGACTCGGGGAGTGCTGTGTGGGGCGGTGATAAAGGAGGTATATTTCCTTATCAGAACAGGCGGTGGCCTCTTCTGGGCTACACTACTGAACCATCCTTTTTAGGTTAAACTGACTGCATGTGTCAGGAAACAGGTTCAGTTGCTTCAACACAAACAAAATATTACCTTCCTCTTGTGGAAGAGAAGATAACAGTTTGTCTCTGTCATAATGGCCTGAGTATGAGTGAAGTTGGTTTTGGAGATGTTGGGTTCAGAGAGTGGGGTCCTTGGATTAACTCTGGGAAGTTTCACCAGCGCTCCCCTTTCAGTGGCATAGGTGAGTTTCCCAGGCAAGTTTCTCCATGAGACAAAGATGTGTTAGTTATATCCAAAAAGGGCAAGTTTATTATAAAAGGGAGGAAAGGGTAAAGAATGTTTGCACAGACACAAGCGGGCAGGAAGAGCTGCCCCCGAAAGGGACAGGTCTGTTACAAGAGAGTTCTGCATAGTCACAGGTGGGCATTTTTGGGAGGAGAGCTGCCTCTGCTGCTTTGCAAAGGGAGGAGGTCAGCAGAGGAAGCACTGGCATGGTCACAGGTCTCCCTTTGCTGCCCTGCAGAGGGAGAGCGTTGGCAACAAGGAGCACCTGCATAGTCACAGGTGGGCAGAAGGACTGTTGTCCCTTGCCAGTGCAGAGACTGCACTGAGATGGTCTTCTCTTAGTTCTCTTAGAGAGGGGCTCATTGTTTTGCAGAGTTGTTAACTTTCCTTAATTTTTTTTTTTAATAGAGGCATGTTTTATTTATTTATTTGTTTGTTTTGTTTATACATGCACTGGGTACAGTCAGAAGCGTGGGAGGGTGAGAGAATTCACCAGAGCCAGAGCAGGGAGCAGAGCAGGCAGAAGGACCGAAGTACACTGCTGAGGGGAGCAGCGGGCGGCAGGAGAGGTCTGTGCGCCATGTGGGACCCTCCTCTGGTGGCCGGGGAGCAGCCAGGGATCGAACCGGTGCTGCAGAGGCCGCGGGCAGCTTCGCAACCCAGCGCTCAACCGCTGCACCACCGGGGAGGCCCAACTTTTGTTAATTTTGAATAACTCTGCTGAATTTGAAAAGGACCAGAGATTCTCTAATGGTCCTCAACCTCCACATCCTCTTTCCTTTGGTCTGTGCCTCTCTCTATATAGCAGTGTGGTACTTGCTCTAGATGTTGGCATCTAAGGATTTTTCATTTCTATAGCTGGTTTAATGACCATGTTAATCACTTCTACCCCCACCTTCAGCTCCCAGCATTGTGGGAGCCAGGTTTCTGGTTCCGTGGTGCCTCCTGTCCAACTTTTCTACTCTTAAGCTCCATAAGCAAACTAGCATACTCCTTTTCTCTTCATGATTTGCCATGGCTCATCCTCTTTACTCAAGATGGCTCACTTGCACATCAGCATTCCAGCTGGCAGAAAGTAAAGAGCTGCATGTAGAGATCATGTCCCTTCCCTTCAAGGGCAGGATGTAGGCTTTGATGGCAGTCTCCTTGTTCACACCCCACAGCTAGAACTTGATGACAAGGATACATCTAACTACCCGGGAAGCCTGGAAAGAGTCAGTTTCCCAAGATGGCCATGTGTTAACCCAAACTTTTATTTCAATATTAGAAAGGGATATATATATGCACCCCCATGTTTATGGCAGCATTCAACCTAAGTGCCCATCAACAGACCAGTGGATAAAGGAGATGTGCTATATAAAACACAATGCAATAGTACTCAGCTATAAAAAAGATGAAGTTCTGCCATTTGCAACAACAGGGATGGACCTAGGGGATATTATGCTTAGTGAAATAAGTCAGGTGAAGAAAGACAAACACCATGTGATCTTTCTCATGTGGTAGATAGAGAAACCAAACAAATGAACTAAATAAAACAAAAATAAAGTTGTAGATGATAAGAACAAAGTAGTAGTTACCAGAAGGGTAGAAGGCAGGGGGGTGGTAAGTCAAGTTTAAGGAGTCAGTTGTAGACGAAGAATAGAATGGAACTTTTAAAAAATATATATATATTTATTTATTTATTTATATAAGCACTGGGTACAGTCAGAAGCACGGGAGGGTGAGAGAATTCACCAGAGCCAGAGTGGGAAACAGAACAGGCAGACCAACGAAATACACTGCTGAGGGGAGCAGCGGGCGCGGCAGGAGAGGTCTGTCGTGCCATGTGGGACCCTCGTTGGTGGTTGGGAATCGAACTGGTGCTGCAGAGGCTGCGTGCGGGCAGCTTCACAGCCCAGCACTCAACCGCTGCGCCACCAGGAGAGGCCCTAGAATGGAACTTTTGGAGCTGAACTTAATGTAGTATATATGGATGTTAATTTATAGTGCTGCACACCTGAAATCTGTGTGTTACAATGTATTGTTATTTCCATTTTCAAAACAGAGAATGGGAATTGTAGAATATATAGCATTATGTTTATTTGCTCTTATGGGTCTGAGGTTCTGAGTGAAGTAAAGTACATCTTACTGTACCTTCAGTTCTCTTAACTATTTTAACAAGATCTTAGTAACACAAGTGGGAGGTAATAATTGATATTTATTTTTCCCTCCTGTAAATTCTTATGAACTATTATATTTCTGGTTAGATTGAAGTAGCATCATGAGTTTTTGATTTAATTTGTTTGCATAGTTGATCTTTGGTCTTTGGACACCTTTGCATTCTTAAAGATTACTAAGGACATTAAAAAGCTTTGTTTGTATGAATTATATATGTTTATATTTACCACATTAAAATTCAAAGCAGGAATATAAAAGAATATGCAAGTAAGCATTCCATTAATTTGTACCCCCTGGAACAGATTGATGGTTAAAAGGCAAAAAACCTTAGTAATATATATTTTTAAAGATTTATTTTATTTATTTTTGCATGAAAGAGCTGGGGTGTAAGCCAGAGGTGCGGGGGAGGGATGAGAGAATTCACCAGAGACAGAGTGGGGAACAGAACAGGCAGGTTGATAGAAATGCACTGCTGAGGGGAGCAGCAGGCGAGTCAGGAGAAGTCTGCTGTGCCATGTGAGTTAGCTCCTTGGCTGGGGATTGAACTGTGCCGCAGTGGCTGGTGATAGTTTTGTGGTGCTGAGACTTAACCCCTTGCACCACCAGGGAGGCCCAAAACTTAGTAATATTGTGAAACTAATATTTACTTTGCAGACCCATTATAAGGATCTTGAGGATCCCATATCATGCCTTGATAGCTATTAAGCTGGAGAACATGACCTGTTTATGTTGACTTTGGCAATTGTTTCTTTTGCAACTGTAAGTGGTAGGACTGGGGATTAACAAATAAAGGAATTAAAACTAGATTACTGCCACCGAGTAGTAAATGGTCCAAAAAATATAAGTTACCTACTGATGTATAAACTTCTTTCATCATCGTGGATTTGAAAGGAGTTGGTTTCCATTTCTGAATTATAAATAAAATTGTTTGGAAGTGGATAGTGATGGGATTTGAATAAATTCTGGTGTTTTTATTGATTGAATTATACATTTCATACATTTGGAAGCTCTTACAGACAAGTGTGTTGTATTTTTGAGCATATATACTGTTGATTTTGGCCATCTGGTCCTGAATCCACCTTTTCTTACTCAGCACATACCACTGCCTGCCATGGAGTGTAAAGTGCTAAATCTTTATGTTTTCAACTAGTTTGCAGCCGGTGACAGGCATGCTGCCCAGGCTCTGCCAATTGGACACTTCCACTGAGTTTCCAGGGCAGCAACTAGTGTTGGTGGTGGAAGCTGCAGACTCTTCTACCTGTCAGGCCTGTGCAGCTGTGATTTGAGGTGATGCTACTGGCTATGTAGCTGCCAGACCTCATTTTCCTGGCTTTTCTGGAAATTTGTGATTGCTTCATTATCCTGTGAATTCAAGAGGGCCTTTGCTTACAACTAAAATGTTGATGGATACATTCTCTAATGTAACCTCTCTCAAAGTATTGCTTGAAACCCCCATGGGCCAAATCACCTGGGCCACATGCTAATAGTCAGTGCCAGTTACTGGGCTTCAAACTGATGGATTCAGAATCCTTTGTGGCTGAGTGCCAGGAACCTGCCTTTTAAATAAATCTCAGGTTTATATGATTTTTGGGCACAGTAAACTTTAAGAACTGCTGTTCTCACATTTCCAACTTTTAAAATCATTTGTTCTCTTTTTAAGGATCTTAGCAACCTCTGAAAGAAATAATTTTAGATTTTTTGCAAGACCCTAGTCAATGACTTGCTAGTGTTTCTTGGTCTCCTTTTTCTCCTACTCTGCCCGAAATTCCCCATAAGCCTTTTTTTTTTTTTTTTTAAGATTTATTTATTTATGCATACAAGAGCTGTGGTGTAAGCCATAGGTGGGGCGGGGCGGTGAGAGGATTCACCAGAGACAGAGCGGGAATCAGAACAGGCAGATCTACTGAAATACACTGCTGAGGGGAGCAGCGGAGAGACAGGAGAGGTTTGCTGTGCCATGTGGGTTAGCTGTCAGGCTGGGGATAGAACTTGTGCTGCAGTGGCTGGCGATAGCTTAATAGTGCTGAGACTTAACCCCTGGCACCACCAGGGAGGCCCCCATAAGCCATTTTGTTCTATTTATTTTTTATCTTTTTTTTTTTTTTCTTGTTAATTTCTTCTCACTGAGAAGTAGAAATTCCTGAAATGGGGCTGCTAATATTCAGTGGTACCAGAATTAGTTCAGGTTTTAAACTCTACTCCTGGTCATTTTTCTTGGGTATTTCCACAATCTGCAAGCTCAGATATCAATGTTTAGTCCAGGGATTAGTTGGAGAGGGTGAAAGGAAAGCCTAGATGTGACAAGTGACTTTCCAAGAAGGGTTTTTCAACCATGGATTCAGGCCAGAAAATAGCATGGAAGGGTTGAGTGATCTATTTCTGATATTTCTGGGTTCACAGGATGTTAGGACTTGAAAGAATAAGCTTAACTCCTTCATTTCATAAATGAAGGAATCAAGATGTTGGTGTTATGTAAATGATTAGTGGAATATAAAGGCTGGTGTAAATTTAGACAATGTGGAAAATGGTGATACAGAGCTTGACTGAAATTGGCATGTAAAGGAAGGAGGCCCTTCATTGAGTGGCTATTTGAACTGAGCATATCAGCTTAACATCTCTGATTCTCAGTATCCTCAGTTGCAAAATAAAAATTCTACTAAAAGCTAACATTTATATAATATTGACTATTGCTAGGAACTATTCTAAGCACTTTATTTGCTAACTCATTTAATCCACCCCACAACCATATGACATGAGTACTGTTATTTCATTTTCCTGCAATTATGGAACTCATGGTGCCTAAGTCTTCTAGGCCAGCAGGAGAGTATCCCCTTCTTTGAAGGGTCTCACCTGATTAGGTCACACTTACCCAGGATAACCTACTTCTTCATTAATGTATATCAACTAATTAGAAGTCTTAATACATCTATAAAATCTACTCATCCTTACCTCATGATGTAACACATGGGAATAATATCTCTGTTCTCTATTACACTTTACTGATTAGAAGCCAATTGTAGGTCTTGTCCACACTCAAAGTGAGGAGATGACAGGTCTATGGATGCCAAAGAGGAGAACTACCTTAGAAGTTTGCCTTCCACAGCTAATAAGTTTTAGTTTAAGCCCAGACTGACTCAGGGCTAAGAGTCCATGGCCCCAGAGTTGATCTTTCTCCTTTTGCAGAAGGTAAACCCACTTCATAACCTTGCATAGACTCCTAAGTAAGATAACACCCAGCAGACTCATACTGGGTATTAGACGATTATTCTCTTCATACCTTCATGTTTAAAGGTCATTTTAAGAAACCGTATCCACCTGCAGCTTTGTGTGTTCACGAAGAGATTTCCAGCAGTTTGTTTAAAAAAAAAAATAAGATCGTATAAGTTATTTCAACTCATAGTCTTCTGAGGCAGAAAGAACCCTAGGGATTGGGATTTGAAACTTGAGTTCACAAAAAATAATGTTAGTTTTGCTTTTTATCTTTGAAACAGATGAAGTGATTGAGAAGAAAGAGTAAACAACTTCATTTCATAGACAGGACACCATGGACCAGCCATTTACTGTCAACACTCTGGTAGGTAGCACCAACTGATCTTTTACATATGGCCATTAGTTAAAACGCAAAAAAGAAGAACAGAAACAGGCCAAATAATGAAATGAGTCATGGTTGCTTCAAGAAATTTAGTACTTATAGTTTTTCAACCATCTGTGTGGTGCTTTCCTTGAAGGAAGTGACTAATGAAGCCATCTTCACTAGAATTAAAATAATTTTTTCCACAAAAGTGTGAAATTTTAATTTATCTGGCCAGAATCCAGGAGTGCAGTCCCTCAGCAGAGCTCCAGAGAGGATTTCAGATTTTGCTGCAGGTACCTCAGCCTCTTTGTGCGTCAGCTTCTTTTCAGACACAAATGACCTTGTACTGAAATGGCCAAGAAAAAGCATTTTATGCTTCCTAGCTAGGTGTGGTTTAGGGATCCTTGTATAACATGTTGCTTACTTGACACTTGTTTTTCTCACTTCTTCCTCTTATGGTCCAATATGACGCACTTTTTCTGGCTCCATCTTAGAAGGAACAACAGGCAAGTGGAGAAATAATAGACACCTTGGAATCACATGGGCTTATTCTTTGTCTCACATCTGTCTCTTGAGAGTTGATATAGGCACATGATATCATGTGTGTGCCCCTGATTTTCTCATTTGTGCCTTATAAAATTGGAAACAATATTTATAATATTCCCAGATAGCTAGGGTTCCTGGACCTAATTTCAATGAAGGTATGTGTGCACGTGTGTGTGCATGTAGACTTCTTGACATCACACACAACTAGGAGGGTGTCTGAGAACTCAATTCAGCTCAATTTGGACACTGTCTACACAGCGATGGCATTAGATACTGCAGGTAAAGGGCTCACTTTTCCCTTCTAGACTGCCCTTCTTTCATATGCTAGTCACAAACCCCAGCAGTTACCTGTGCTCCTGATTGACTACAGACTGGAGGTCCCCACAACTTCCTGCTCAGATTTCAGGTACCCAAAAGGAGCTCAGATTGTCACATGTGTGTCTGACCAACTGGCTATACATCAGAGATTCCCAGCACAACCTCCTCAAGTTCAGTTAATGTACTAGAGCAGGTCACAGAATTCGGGAAACCAGTTTACTCACTAGATCACTGATTATTTTAAAGGAAATGACTTGGGAACAGCCAGTTGGAGGAAATGTAGAGAAAGGCATACATTTCTCCGCAAATCTCATGTGTACCTGCCCTGGAGCTCTCTGAAGCCCCTTCCTCTTGGGTCTTTATAAAGGCTTCATTACAAAGATGTAATTAATGAACTCATTGACCATTAGCTATTGATTCTAACTCCAGTCCCTCTCTTAGAGGCCTGGGGGTGGGACTGGAAGTTCCAACCCACCAATCACATGGTTGGTTCTTCAGGCAAACAACCCCCATCTTTAGTTGCCTTCTAAAAATACACCTTTTCACTAACACAACAAGAGGTGCTTTTATCATGCTCAACAATCAGAAAATTCCAGAGCTGACATGCTGATTTGAAGGAAATAGAAGTCATTTATGGCTGTCCACAATGACCCTCTTTAGTACCCGTCCATTCACTGTGACCCTGTGAATTGTCTTGAGAGAGCAGTATATTGAATACCCTACACACACAGAGCCTCACACCAGAGCTTGAAGAAAAAGGTCTGGTTTTTGCTCTGAAATTTTAGGTTAGGACTCAAACATGTCTCTCTACCAGAAAAGTCCCTCACAGATGCTTAGTTGCTGAAAGGGTATGTTTCAGTAGAGTTATAGGAACTTGCTCACTTTCTAACCCTGTGTTGTCAGCCCAAGGCTGTCCCATTTCCATTTCTGCAGAGGAAAGACTAATCCTTTTTTTTTTTATTCATTTTTATTTATTTATACAAGCACTGGGCACAGTCAGAAGCACGGGAGGGTGAGAGAATTCACCAGAGCCAGAGTGGGGAGCAGAGGAGGCAGAAGGACTGAAGTACACTGCTGAGGGGAGCAGCGGGTGGCAGGAGAGGTCTGCGCGCCATGTGGGACCCTCCTCCGGTGGCTGGGGAGCAGCCGGGGATCAAACCAGCGCTGTAGAGGCTGTGGGCAGCTTCGCAACCCAGCACTCAACCGCTGCGCCACCGAGGAGGCCCGGAAAGACTAATCCTTATGGAGTGCTTATGTGTTTTTTAGAACATTTTATAGGAACTACTGAAATTTTAGTTGGCTTATCAATGTGAAATAAACATGAAGGCTTTTGCATATGGAAAACTTGTGTTTTTGTCCAAGTCGCTCATATGCAAATGTAACATTATAGCTTAATAAAGACTTAAATGTCTGAAATCAATTTATATCTGGGAAGGATAGGACCTCAGTAAAGGAAAATGAAATCTTATTTTAATCTTCAGGTTAAAGATAGTCTAATTATAATCATGTTGCTCCCTTTTCTCTCTTCTTCCTTTATTTGATACATTTACTGATTATCTGACTTGGAGAGAATGTGCTAGAGTCCAGGGAACACAGATTAATAGGAAGTGATTCCATTCCCTCAAAAGGAGTCCATAAGCAGGCAAAATCACTTGTGTGCAAATAATTACAATTCAGCATGGACTGTATGTTAATAAAATACAGAGAAGGCTGGCAATTTTGAAATTGCCCTGACTTCCATGGTTTTATCCGGTCATTTTCGGATGTCATTGAAACATTCGTCTGTGGTGGCAGAACACTATTGTCACTTAGCGCTATTGAGTTCTGCTGTTCAGTGTGGTTAAGGTCAGCGATGTGCTGCTGTGGGGTCTTCTCAGATGGAAACGCCAGTGTGTCCTGGAAACACCATTATGTTTCATGATGTTATCAGGTGGAAACACCAGAGCCAAGAGTCAGAGTTCCTCAGCTCCATCCCTGCCTCTGGTGTGGAGACACTTCCAACAGTTTCTCTGAAATGAGAAAGTCAGAGATTAGAAGAGCAGGGCAGCACAGCTGGGAGAGAAGGAAGCAGGCTGTCATTTAAGATAAAATCACTCAAGAATGGCCTGCACAGGGATGCTGTCACCTCTCTGATCTCAGAATTCTGGACCAAGTGAGAACAGATTTAAAGTGCCGGATGAGGATCGAAATCAAGTATGCCCTTCATTATTGTCACTTGGACTTGGAGAATGTGGGAGTTGGTACATCTTCTTAATCCTCCTCCTCTAAAGTGACTTGGCTTAAATGCCCACTCACAGAGAGATGGCTAGGGATCTTAGGGCAGGGCAGGCCAGGTCAGGGTTGAGGGGTATCCACATTGCTTTAGGCCGAGTCAAAAGAGTAATAGAAGGTGAACAAGGCATGGCCTACTTCTAATTTAGTGGGACCTTGAGATTCAAGTTTCTGGCTCCCTGATTATATATTAAAGTTTTAGAAACAAGAATCATCCCAGGTCCCGAGGGTTCTATCTGCTATAAAATTAATACCAAAGTAGAGCAGCTGGCCTTGAAAAATCTGCATATCACTACACCCCACTCCTGAAGGTTGGCTTATTAATTCATTGCCAGAATAAATTGATTTCATTTTTAGCTCTCTACCAACCTTAATCAAATGCTCTGTCCACACTGTAGTCAGACTCACAACTTACCCTGGACTGAATGAGGGTGACTTGAGAAGCTAAATTTGCTCTGGGCTAACTACATTTATGGAGCAGTAAAGAAGGATACAATGGTTTAAAGCAGTGCTTCTCAAATTGTACCTGTCTAATTGCCTGGAGGAACACCCTCCCACATCTGGGAGACTCTGAGTCTGTAAATATGTAAAGCCTGTTAGGAATTTGCCTTTTTTTTTTAATTTTTTTGCATTTTCATGTTCATAACATGAACATGCCTTTTGAGATGCAAAGATTTCCAATATTTTTATTATTTATTCTCTTACATCATTGTTAATTTTTGGACAATATTCAAAACCCTCCCAAAAACAAAAGCCCAGGACCAGATGGTTTCACAAGCAAGTTCTACCAAACATTCAAAGATGAACTAATGCCTACCCTTCAAAAACTTTCAAAAAATTGAGAAAGAAGAAATAATTACCATTTTACAAGGTCAACATCACACAAATGCCAAAACCAAACAAAGACAACCCAAAAAAAGAAAACCAGAGGCCATTTACCCTAAATCCTCAATAAAATCTTAGCAAACTGAGTCCAACAATGCACCAAAAGGATTACACATCATGACCAAATGGAATTTATTCCAGGGACACAAGGATGGTTCAGCATCCGGAAATCAATTAATGTAAGTCATCATATCAACAAAAAGAAAAATAAAAGCCATGTGATCATATCAATAGATACTGAGAAAGCATTTGATAAAGTCCAACATCCATTTATGATGAAGGCCCTCGAATAACATGGGATAAGGGGAGTATATATTGGGGGTGGGACATGGAAGAGACCTGTGGAGTCAAGAAACGTAGAAACATTTGGAAGAGACACTTGAGGAGGCTGATAATAGCAGCTGTTAACTTGTTATTTGATTTTGCTCCTTTCCTTCCAGACTTGCCTGGTCCCTTCTACCCCTTTCCTATGGGTCCCCACCCAAAGGTATCTCAGACTGTGGCAAGCTTTTGGGCTTCAGCGGCCCCCCCTTTGGGCCAGGCCTGTTTAGCTGGACATTTGCCTACAAGGGGATGTTTCACTGGAAAATTACATCCATTAGGTGTTTCACTGGGAAACTATATCCCTTCTCTTCTTCCCTCTCTATGTACAATCATTCTGTTAAATATCTTTCACATTAGGGATATGCTTTGTTTTCATGTGGTGAACGGAAGAATCCCTTTGGAGCACACAAGTTTGAGTGCCCCGGGGTGCCCCTCAGTCTGCCTGCTAACATATACTCGGGAATAGAATTGAATTCTTACAGAAACTTTAAATCTAAGCTGCCTCTTGGAGATCCTTCAGAGGAGGAAGACTTGAGTCCTACCTTTATAGGCATCCATCACTTTGCCTGCTTCACTTGGCCCATAATGAAAACAGGAGCATATATAGCTCAATGATATTTTACTTAAAATGAGCTAGAACATTTGCAAACTCAGGAACTGCCACATATTTGCACCTGAAACTTAAAAGAGCTCTTATCCCAGTAAAAATAAATGTTTACTTTGGAGATATGTGTTAAGTATATAGATCACATGTTTAAGCAAAAATATTTCACTTTAAGTTACTATTAACTTATGAAATGATTTCCATAGGTATTCATGTTAAATATAATACAGAAAATGCATCCATAATTTTAATCATAATCAGAAACTCAAATTTTTCTCTGCAGAAAAAGTTAGCTGCTATGCCTGACCATACGGATGTCTCCTTGAGTCCAGAAGAGCGAGTCCGCGCTCTGAGCAAGCTGGGTTGTAATATTAGTATTAGCGAAGACATCACCCCACGCTGCTACTTTCGATCTGGAGTAGAAATGGAAAGGATGGCATGTGTGTATTTAGAAGAAGGAAACTTGGAAAATGCCTTTGTTCTCTACAATAAATTTATAACGTAAGTCTTCAATTTGGATGAGAGGAGTGTTTCATATCCAGACCAATTTTACAATCTGCAGAAACATGAAATGCTTTTAAATTACCAAGCAATGTACTCAAAGGCACCCCTACGTCCTCTCTGAAGTTTAGGGATGGGAAGATGGTCGGGGTCGGGAGGGAATCGGGGTTATGGGGCCCCGCTCAGCAGGCTGACACCATAAACTACAGGTCTCTCTTTAACACTCTACAAATAAAATGTCTTGTTCTGGGGCCTCCCTGGTGGCGCAAGGGGTTAAGATGCAACCTATGAAGCTGTCTGCAGCCACTGTAGCATGAGTGCAATCCCCAGCCAGGGAGCAACCCACATGGCACAGCAGACCTCTCCAGTCTCGCCTGCTGCTCCCCTAGGCAGTGTATTCCAGTCAGTCTGCCTGTTCTGTTCCCCGCTCTGTCTCTGGTGAATCCTCTCACCCCCCACACCTTTGGCCTATACCCCAGTTCTTGTATGCATAAATAAATAAATTTAAAAAAAAAAGTCTCCTGCCTCCCCGGTGGCGCAGCGGTTGAGCACTGGGTTGCGAAGCTGCCCGTGGCCTCTGCAGCGCGGTTCAATCCCCGGCTGCTCCCCGGCCACCGGAGGAGGGTCCCACATGGCGCGCAGACCTCTTCTGCCACCCGCTGCTCCCCTCAGCAGTGTGCTTCGGTCCTCCTGCCTGCTCTGCTCCCCGGCTCTGGCTCTGGTGAATTCTCTCACCCTCCCGTGCTTCTGACTGTACCCAGTGCTTGTATAAATAAATAAATAAATCTTTAAAAAAAAAAAAGTCTCATTCCATGCCACCTCCCTGTGTAGAAATGTCAGATTTATCAGAGCAGGAGTCACATTGCAGCTTCACTGATAACATCTGCAATCCATTAGCATTTTCAAAAATCGATTTAAACAACTGTGAGTGGAGGATAAGTTGACAATCAGGAAGGGTCTGATTCAGAGATGGAATAGAACAGTCAGCTGCACATCGTAGTTAGTGGTTCCTTAATTTTTATTTTTTTAAAGATGTATTTATTTATGCTTGCAATAACTGGGGTACAGGCCAGAGGTGCAGGGGGTGAGAGGATTCCCCAGGGACAGAGTGGGGAATAGAACAGGCAGATTGACTGAAATACACTGCTGAGGGAAGCAGCGAGTGAGACAGGAGAGGTCTGCTGCACCATGTGGCTTAGCTCCCTGCCCTGCCGAGATCAAACTCGCTGCAGAGGCTGCAGATAGCTTCACAGTGCTGTGCTTTAACCCCTTGTGCCACCAGGGAGGCCAGTTAGTGGTTCTTTTATTTTTTATTTTTTTCATAAAATAAATTGTTTTTTATTTTTTTATTTTTAAGTTAATTTTTTTATATTTTATATATATATATTTTTTTTTACGTCATTGTTCACTTTTAAGCAATATTTGTTTCTCCCCACCCCCTCAGGTGGAGTCCCCATAGAGTTTCCTTCACCAATGCACCTGTGCACCATCACCTCAGCCCCTGTGCTCCTCCCTCCCTCCCTCTGATCCCTCTCCCGCCTCCTCCCCTGCAGTATGTCTCTGATTTATATTTGTCCATTTTTGCTTTGTTGTGTTTTGTACTGTTATTATTTTTTTACACTGATGTCTTATTTGGTTCCCCTGTATTCCTCCTATAAGTGAAACTATCCTATATTTTTCTTTTTCATTCTGGCTTATTTCACTGAGCATAATTCCTTCTAGTTCCATCCATGTTGCTGCGAATGGCATGAATTTATCTTTTTTGATTGCTGAATAATATTCTGTTGTGTATATATACCACATCTTCTTGATCCAGTCATCTATTTTGGCGCATTTGGATTGAGGCCCATTAGTGGTTCTTTCGAAGGCATCTTATTTAACAGTGTATTAGTGCAGTGTGTATAAGAACTTTCAAAATGTTGAGTGGAAGTGGCATATCAAAACAGCCACATGAAGATATATTTTGCTTTGATAGATTTTTTTTTTTTTTAAGATTTATTTATTTATTTATACAAGCACTGGGTAGAGTCAGAAGCGCAGGAGGGTGAGAGAATTCACCAGAGCCAGAGCGGGGAACAGAACAGGCAGACCAACGAAATACACTGCTGAGGGGAGCAGCGGGTGGCAGGAGAGGTCTGTGCGCCATGTGGGACCCTCCTCCGGTGGCCGGGGAGCAGCCAGGGATCGAACCGACGCTGCAGAGGCCGCGGGCAGCTTCGCAACCCAGCGCTCAACCGCTGCGCCACCGGGGAGGCCCTTGATAGATATTTGTTAATAAGATTTCCTAGTTTAAGAATTAGCAGAAATGGGATTTAGAATTTCCATACCAATTTCCCAGCTTACTGGTTGGGAGGATTGCCTGTTACCAATAATTGTTTAATTTGAAGTGAATCCCTTATTCTGGTTTTAATTGGAAGTCATTTTCATTTAATTGAAAATCATTTCATTAGTTCAGTTGGGGATTTAACTAGAGAACATTTGAGAAGTTGAAAAGATATACTGTTTTAAAAACTGTAGTCAGTGTGTACCACAAGTGAAATTAACAACGATTTATATTGGTATACAAATTGGGCTCTGCATTTTATTTAAGATAATTAACTTCTTGCAAATTTAGACAATTAAGTTAAGCAACCAGGACCTGATAAAGACCAAAGCCATACAGTCTATTTAGAGAGCTTGGTGAACTTAACCCTCTTAATCTCAGTGCTTAGTTTGCTGAGATTACCTACCCAGCAATGCCAAACTCATACCAACCTTTGACAGAAAGGATACAGGTTAAATAAAAAATTATTAAACATGTCATTTTTGAAAAGTGTCTCTCTCATTCTCATTTTAGAAATCATCATTGAACTTTTAACTTTTTAATCATATAATGCTGAGGACGTGTTTTTTTCTTTCCGCAGCTTGTTTGTAGAAAAACTTCCCAGCCATCGAGATTACCAGCAATGTGCAGTACCGGAAAAGCAGGATATTATGAAGGTATTGGGGGGTTGATATTCCCCTAAAGAACCGAATACTTTTGTTTTTTTTTTTATCATATTAGCCTAATAGGTCAATAAAGTATTTAGTGTGTGCACTGAAATGGGCCTGAGAAAAAGGGATACGTCTGAAATGTTTTATTAATCATCAATCTTTGCTCTGTCTTATATATTCAGATATCTTTACCTGAGAGTATATCCTTCTAAATTGTATTTTTAAATGTTTTTATGTAATTGTCTTAAGTAGTTTGGGTTGATCTTATAATGAAGTCAAAGTAGTGTGTACAAAGCCAACCACAGCCTGAAATTTTAAATAACTCTTGAAAAATATTTTATCTCAGTAAAGGCTCTTCTACCACTTATGTCAGGCCAGAGGCTGCCTATAAGCAGAACTCAGATTTTGTCAAGTGGCCATCCTATCTCCTTAATTTCTACACACCCTTATCTAAAGAATCATTCATTATTATGCCTTTGTATAGTATTTCCCTGCAATTTGCTCTTTCATTCAACCTCAGAGAATTCTGTATGGAATCCAAAGGTCCAGGCTACCAGTATGACTCTTTTATTTAGGGTTATTCTTATTTTCAACTTGTAGGAGAAAATTCTTTAAAAATATATACATTTTCTTGTTTATGCTTGTTGAATAAGTGGGTGGGTGGGTGGATGGATGATAAAGGATTAAAAGATTGCAAGTTCAGTGAAAGAGCCTATCTAGAGTCAGAAGACTGGAATTCTAGTCCTAACTGGGCCACTAGCTAGTTGGAACTCCCTAGGCTTTGTTTCCTCATCTCTAAAAAAGGGGCAGGGTGGTGCTTGGATTTTCACCCACTATGGCAGATTTCCACCCACTATAGCAGATTTCCTAGCTTTTCCTACCAATAGAATTACCAGGGAAGTTGTTTGAGATCCAGATTCCCCCATTCCTTTACTAAGCATTTTGATTCAAAGGATCTGGGATTTGGCCTGGAAATCTATATATTTTTTTAAAAGTGCAACAGCTGTCTTTTACACTCTATCCAGTATAAGAATTTGTACCTGCCATGCTCTCTGATCTGCCTTCAGACTGTGATGCCTCATTATTTATGTACTGTGAAATGTGTAGTTAGAAACTCACTACCAAAAATGGGGCACTTGTCTAAACAAAATGCTTATCTTACCAGTGAAGTCAAGAAAGGTCTTTCAAAAGGGATAGTTCTTTGCCCTCCCAATTAAGGCATTATATCTTGGAGCCTAGAAAAGTGAGTTTTATTTTTCCACCATCACCTTTGGTTACTTGTGTCTTAACTTCTGATATACATACCAGCTGTTTTTCTTTCTCAGCTGATGATTTGAAAGACTATACTGAAAATCCTACTAATCAATGTGTATATATATATATTTTTAAAAGAAACTGAAGGAGATTGCATTCCCAAGGACAGATGAATTGAAAAAGGACCTTTTAAAGAAATATAACGTAGAATACCAAGAATATTTGCAAAGCAAAGTAAGTTCAATTGGTACATTTATTTCATGACTGTTTTCTATGCAAATATTTTTTATTTCATTTTCATATGATGGGTTTTTCAAATGTCACATGTATTTAAATTAAATATTAAAGATACAGCAATAAAAAAAATTCATGTTGATGTTCAGGTGAAGCATTTGCAACAAAGATGTGGTATTTTTATTTTCCTGCAACATCTAATAAAGTGATGGCTTAGAAAGTAGATTTCCGATAGTGATTCAAATAGAGAGTTTTGGCCATCACTTGCCAATGTAACCTTGAGTCCCAGGCCAGTTCTTTGCCAATGAATAAAGGCAGTAGGAAGTAGGGAGAGAAGTATATGGTTTCTGATATATCTAATTATGTAAGCCTTGAAATTGTAAATTAGATTCTTAAGTATTACAGTTAATATTACATTGAGATGGAAGAATAACTAATCATATGAGACAAATGTAATTGTATCACCAAGAGGTGATAGTTTCTGGACTGCTATTAAATAAAGAGTGAAATGATCATAATATCTAAGAGATGGAAAGGCTATGAAAGTAGAAATTGATCAGTCTAAGGATTCTTAAGTTCAAAACATGAATTCTTAATGTTGATGACATTGTGATAAAGGTTGTTTTGCTTTTTTTTGTTATTTGTTTTTGTGTTTATTTGCTTTAGAAGTTGTCACCTTTACTGATTCTTTTTTTAGTTCAGTCTCACTGACTCTAAACATACTTAGCTCTACTTTCCATGGGCATAAACCACAAGTCAGGTTTGATAGAGGTGCTTTAACTAAGTGGTAAAAAAGTATTGAAATCAGGGGCCTCCCTGGTGGCACAAGAGGTTAAGACGCAGCACTATGAAGCTATCCACAGCCACTGCAGCACAAGTTCGATCCCCAGCCAGGGAGCTGACCTATCTGGCGCAGCAGAGCTTTCCTGTCTCACCCGCTGTCCCCCTCAGCAGTGTATTTCAGTCAGTTTACCTGTTCTACTCCTCACTCTGTCTCTGGTGAATGCTCTCACCGCCCACACCTCTGGCCTGTACCCCATACTCTTATATGCATAAATAAGTAAATCTTAAAAAAAAAAAAGTATCAAAATCAAAAGTTCCCCTTAAGTGTAAATATTAATAACTTGATTTGAACTCTGAAGGCTAGAAATGACCTTGGGGGCTCAGACAAAGAATAGTAGGGAGAGAAAAGCCCAGTGCAGACTCCCTTCCCCACTCAGTTTTGTGTGTGGTTGTCTCCTGGGACCACCTCAGCAGCTGTTGTGCTGTCCGCATTCAGTGATACCCATTAGGTCACAGTCCCCAGTTTATGACATGTTGCCATCTCTAGGGGGACTTGGTGGCAACCTGTATTCCTACAGGAGCTGAATAGACACACCAGTTCTTGCTACAGGAGCACCAATGTTGTCCTTGACTTAGAAATGCAGAATCTCGGATCCAACTCCAGCCCTGCCATAGGAAAACGTGTCCTGTAGCAAGCCGGGATGATGGTGTGTTTATCAAAGTGCTGCTGAAAACTGGGCTCCCAACCCACCTCTTTCCAAAAGTCTCGTTTTCATCGAAATCATTTGGGAAACTTATTAAAAATTTCTATTCTCTGACCTAATAATGCTTGCATATTTTTGTTAAGACAGGTGAGCTTGGGAACCTTCATTTTTAATCAAACTCCTGGCTCATGATAGAGGTGATTGGGCCATGATTTTGAGAATTATTTCATAGTGAATCCTCCTTCTCCATAAAGTTCCAACTGTACGAGTTCTAGAGTCAAATGCAAAATGTTCCAGGGCAGCACTGTGCAAGGAGACTTCCTGTGATGGTGGCTATGGAGGCCACAGCCATGTGGCTTGCATGTGCTTAAACTGTGGCGAGCACGGCTGAGAAAATGATGCAGCAATGCAGGACTTGTCTTTCTGTCCCACCAGATAAGCCCTCCCATTTCCTTTATTTACCCTCTAGGCTTAACGAACTTTGTTTTCTTACATTCTGAGGAAAGAGAGCCTTGTTAGGAAGATCACATCTGAATTGCTGACACGAGGTGATAGCAAAAGCAAGCTGGCCTCAGCCGAAACCTCCAGACGCTTGTGTCTGAAGGATGGACAGGCTTATCCTTGCCCACTCCCCCTTCTTCTCCCTTGGAACTCTGGATAAATACCCCAACCCTCTGTCAAAGAGCAGGACGGTGGTCTTTCAGACACAAGTCTGCTGCCCTCCTCAGTTTGTCGACAAATCAAACTACCTTCCTTCTCCTCAAAATCGGTTTCCTTTGACTGGCTAAGGGAACCGAGACCGAATTCAGGATCAGAACTGAATTTCTAATTTTTTTATTTCATTTTAATTGATTTAAATATAAATTACTACATATGGCTAATGGCTACTCTATTGGACAGTGCAGTTTAGGCTGATAGAATCAATCCTAAGGTATTTTTTCCATATGATCTGGTTGGTCTGGCTGAGCATGACAACCTTGACCTTGATTTTCTAATATTTAAAAGAACAGGGGAATGGAGGGGACTTGATTGCCATGCCTAGCTCTCATCAAAATGAGTGAATTTAGAACTGCTGCCTTCATCAGATTAGCATTTTTCCAGTGCTGTTTCCATTGTGATTCCCTGGAGACATATTTCTATCTGAGCTATGTCTGTCTGAGAGAAGAGCAAAAGCATCTAATGTCAGTTTGATATTTCTGCCTGGGAAACTAACCTTTGATTCTGGCAACCACATTTTTTAGAACAAATATAAAGCCGAAATTCTCAAAAAACTGGAACATCAGAGACTGATAGAGGCTGAGAGGAAGCGGATCGCCCAGATGCGCCAGCAGCAGCTAGAATCAGAGCAGTTTCTGTTTTTCGAAGATCAACTTAAGAAGCAAGAATTAGCCCGGGGTCATATACCCAGCCAGGAAACCTCGGTGCTGTCAGAGCAGATTGATGGGAGTGCTTTGTCCTGTCTTTCCACGTGCCAGAACAATTCCTTGCTGAATATACTTGGAGATCAACCTAATAAAAGTGATGCAAGCGATCTGGCCAGCCACTCTCCTCCAGTCAACAGGGCCTTAAAGCCAGCTGCTACTCTAAGTGCTGTTCAGAGTAAGTGATGAAATGCACCCCTGCAAGACGCTAAGCTTATAGTCCAAGCTGTCCAAGCTCCTCTAGGAGTCTCATTTCATTGTCAGTTTTGGTGCATCATGTGGTGTGAACGACATAGCCAGTTTTCCAACACCAGCTGCCTTTTACTCTCTGTAACCAAGAAATTCAGATACCCTGATTTGCCCCATAGAACAGATGCTCTAATAAGCAATAAGCAGTAGACTTTGTTTTGTTGTGGCACAGAGATTTTAAGAGAGAAAAATTCCAAATATCTTTTCTTTCATGTATTTTAATCAGGAAATACATGAATCTTAAAGGTTAACAGTTAACACTAGAAAGAGAAGATGATGTTGAGAAAATTGTTCATCCAGAATATTCCTCAGTAATTTACATTGCAATGTGTAGCATTTCTCTGGCCTAGGAGGATCTCATACACGTAGGTAGTTAACAACCAAATGGATTATGTGTTTCTGCCAACAATTAGTGCTGATTTAGTACCCTAGATCAGTGCTGGCAAGTTGCCAAAATTAAATGGGGACTCTTCCTGGCAGATGTTATCAGATGGGATTTGTGCTCCCATTGATTTTAAAAGATAGGCAACCATTTTATAATCACTGCTAATTATTTCTGAAAATGTGTTGTCTTTAGTTAATGATCACCAACATCATAAAGATTTATGTAACAGATAGTAAACACCATAAAGAATCTTTATCTAAGATGTATTCTATACAGCCTATGGTTATTATATAAGTATATATGTTTTATGCATATATATGCTTTGTGCTAAAGAAAACACATACACACATGTAAATAGTTGACTAGCACACAAAAGCATAAAAGTGCTTATACCGCCTCATCTGTTCCTAATTTATATGCAAAGAATAATTTTACTTTCCTTCTCATAAGCATTTACCTTTATGTGTTTTAAGATAAAGTGTGGAAAGAGGACCACCTGATAATTTCATTTTTGATAGTGACATTGAACTGCAGTTGCTTGCCAAAACAGCTTTGAAGAATGGAGGAGGAGGTGGTGAGGTTTGTTTTTTAATCTTTTCTCCCTTTTCTGTCTCTTAGATTTAGTAGTTGAAGGACTGCGATGTGTGGTTTTATCAAGAGACCTTTCCCACAGATTTTTGTTGCTTGCAGAATCTAATACAGTGAGAGGAATAGAAACCTGTGGAATACTCTGTGGAAAACTGGTATGGTCTTTGTTTCATGTCCTTCTATAGGATTCTTTCAATAGCACTGGCTTTCTTGTTCTAAGCAGAGCAGAAAGCATCCTAAGATTTACAAATATTAGTAAATTAACTTGACAGATTAATTTAATAAAGCTATTGTCATTACTAATGAAATTATCATAGAAAAAAATGCATTGTAAAATTTCAAAAGCTTGTTGTAAAGCATTAATCCAGCCATAATTTTTATTTGTTTAGGAAAATGGTGGGGTTTCCAAAACCAGGTTTTCTAAATCAAATTCCTATTGCAATTGTTAGTTTCGCATACATTTATACCATTAAACCTACTTTTTAGGGCCTCCCCCGTGGCACAGCGGTTGAGCGCTGGGTTGCGAAGCTGCCTGCAGCCTCTGCAGCACTGGTTCTATCCCTGGCCAAGGGGCGAGGGTCCCACATGGTGCACAGACCTCTCCTGCCGCCCGCTGCTCCCCTCAGCAGTGTACTTCATTAGTCCGCCTGCTCTGCTCTCCCCTCTGGTTCTGGTGGATTCTCTAACCCTCCCGCGCTTCTGACTGTATCCAGTGCTTGTATAAATAAATCTTTAAAAATAAATAAGTAAATAAAATAAACCTACTTTTTAACCTATTGTTATTTAACAATAATCTGAGGTTTTGCCGAATTCTTTAGGTCAAGGCAGTGGCTTCAACTAACTGAAATCTTACAACACAGGTCATATTTAAATATGAAATATTTTATCAGAAATATGAAAGACGATGTCAAAATAGGAGATAGAATGAAGGTGTATTTAGTTTCCTTTTTTCAACAGAAATGAATGGTGTTCTTTGGATGTGTCCTTTACTATTTTCTCTTGGGTATCAATTTGTATTTTTGGATGCAGGATTATTTGTAGCCCTATATGTTTAGCTTGGGCACTGTTGTTTAACTGAATAATATGTTTTGCTCAATACATGTTCTCCTATTGTATTCTACTGCTGCATCTTTACTTTCCTCCAAGACAGAGAAGTAGTACAGGTGACAAGCACAGGAGAATGATCCACTTTCAGGGAACAGTGTACTGTGGCTGCTTCTCCCCAAGACCTTATGTTGGACTTAGTTGGATTGATTGATTGATTCCTTCATTTGACAGACTTTTACTAATTACCTATATGTGCCAGACACTGTGCTACGTCTTGGCATTCAGTAGCCTCCAACAGTCACAGCCCCTGGCCACAGGATGCTTATAAGATGCTTATGAAGATGCAGACATGACTAATTATCAATGGGCTGGGGGCTCTCAGTGGAAGTGTGGGATATCACGGGAATGTGTAATTGGGAAACTAAACTTGTCTTCAAGGATCTAGAAGGGTTTCCTGGAGAAGTGATGGTCATGCTGGGCTGGAAGAATATACAAAGTTAGCTAAGAAAGATGGACGTGGGATGGAGGGAGGAGTTGCAATATAGGCTGAAGGAAGATGAGAGGGGAAATGGCACCATGGAGGGCTAGAAGCAGCTCCCAGCACAGACGTCTTCTACCTGAGGATTTGACCACCTTCCACACTCCTCCTCCTTCAACTCTTATCTTTCACCTGAGTGTTGTCATTTGATTTTCCTTTCTCTTTATCTAATTTTGCAAGTTCAAAGCGTAACCTTAATTATGGAAAATTTCATTGAGTTCCTCCAATGGTAGAAAAAAGTCATATGTGTCAAAGCAAAACGTTTTTGTTAAAGACTGGTTTATTTATTCATACAGGAGTTGGGGTGTAGGCCAGAGGTATGGGAGGGTGAGAGGATTCCCCAGAGACAGAGTGGGGAACAGAACAGGTGGACTGACGGAAACACACTGCTGAGGGGAGCAGTGGGTGAGACTGGAGAGGTCTGCTGCGCCATGTGGGTCGGCTCCCGGGGAGCAAACTGCAGTGGCTGCTGATAGCTTCATAGTGCTGAGACTAAAACCCTTGTGCCAGCAGGGAGGCCCTCAAAGCAAAATATTATTAACAAAATAAAAACAAGACCATCAGCCTGCACAAACATTACAAATGTCCTTCAGTAACTCCAGAAAATCATTTGACTATAGTCTCCCGTCTCCCCTTCCCCTGCTACTATTTTATACTGGTGTTTCCCTTGCGAATGTGAAACATAAGACATTTATTAACTAAGCTTCCGTGGGCCAGCCTGGGATGCTAATTCCTACTTATGATAAATTTTCTGTTGTAAGAATGAGCTTCATGCTCCAGACAACAGCCAGAGTATTGGCACATAATACATTTTCAAGTTTGGGCTTTTTGAATTCCTTTTAAATTGTGATGGGGGCAGGAGGAGATATCAGTGGTGAGACACTTTCTGCCCCCACAGGAAAACATTGTGCTTTCTATTCATGTTCTGTTTTTCCTATCAGATGTTTTTTATTCTTTTTGCTACTTGTTTTTTAGACACATAATGAATTTACAATTACCCACGTAATCGTGCCAAGGCAGTCTGCGGGACCTGACTATTGTGACGTGGAGAATGTGGAGGAATTATTCAGTGTTCAAGATCAACACGGTCTTCTCACTCTGGGATGGATTCATGTACGTTTGACCTCTTGAGTCTCTTTATTCATTTGTGTTGTGTTGTTTTTCTCCTTGAGAAAATTTAGTTTCATTTAAATAGCTTATTTTTCATTTTTCAAGTGTAATAATGTCATCATATGTTCAAAGCATCTTCTTCAGTGCTAAGCCGTGAATAACTGTGTCAAATCTGGGTTTGGAGAGGGCAATATTAAGCTGTTTTCTACCATCGAAGTTAAAAGTGAGAGAAACATTTAGAAATTAGATGACTTGTTTTGATGATTTTAGGTAATATAATGGAGGCCTAATCAGACTCTCAATTGCTTTGACTACACAATTATTAATATTCTTTTTCCCTTTGCTATAGGGTCTAGATCAGATTATTTTAGGAAAATTTCTGAGAATGCTTGTTTTCTCCAGTTCTACTGAGGAATAATTAACATGTATAAGTAGGTTTAGCTCTCATCTCATATTGCTATAATAAAAAGAAAAACATTTTTCACTGTGATTATGAAATGTTATCATTTACTCTCTCAACAACTTCGCTGTGTATGATCCTCAGGTACTAGCCACAGTCACCATGTTGTACATTACATCTCTGGCACTTATTTATCTTATAACTGGAAGTTTGTATCTTTTCACACCTTCCTCCAGTTCCCTTACCCCTCCTCTTAAAAATACCTTCTTTCGACTTGTTTATACATGTCAGGTGAGAGCCATAATGTCCACTTCACCTCTACTGCTGGCATCAACTGTACATACAGTTAAGTGTAGGACCAAGGGGGGGAGGCCAGCAAAATCCACCTGGCCATTATAGGGGCAGGAAAGGGATTAGTAATCAAAAACATGAGTTTAAGTCAACTCTGCCAAGAATTCAATATAGAAATGTTGGCAAGTTCCTTAAGCAATCTGACTAACAGTGACCCTCGCAGCTGGGTCCAGGTGATGGTGAGTATTAAATGAGATTATATCAGTGAATTTTTTAGCACATATTTCTGGGATCTTAGAAAATTTTGGCTCATTGTTGTTGGTGATAGTATTCTATTTTCCTATCCATGGTGTACTCTGTCTGGTATTCAGTTTATACTTCTGGGTACTATTATAGGATGCTGGCCAAGATTTCCTGGACACTTCTGGGGACCTCCAAGAGCCCCTGAAGAGTGATAAGTGACCATTTTTAATTTTACTTGCTTTATAGAGAAGCATCAATTGGTTCAGGACACACACAAGCCAAGCATTTGGTGTTGGGTAATTTAAGAGAGTGGAGGAGGCTTTAGTTTTAGTTTCACCTATAAATTACGATGTGCCCTTGGTCAGGACTCACAGTTCCCTTATTTCAGGTTCCTTCATTAATCAGTTCCATTAATGAATTACTTCCCTTCCTCATGGGATTTGTGTGAACCATAGACAATAGGTATGAAAGCCCTTTGAAAAGCATAAACTGCCTTTCAAATGCAAGAAATTACTTGTAATAAATTTGCAAAACTTTCTTTATGTCCATTTGTTTTACTTAACAGTAGGTAATGTGCCTTACTCTTTGCTTAGAAATTGATGATTTCAAATACATTAATTTAATGTGACTTTTATGTAACAAGAATGTATAACAAAGCAAAAACAAAATTGTAGCAAATAAATTGAACATAAACTAAGGAAGAGTGACAGTGCATTTAATTGTACATGTTCAAAAGTCAGATTTAGTTTATCTTAGAAAACATTTTCCAAATTAAAGGCAGAAGTTTTTATCTTAAGACCTTTGTATATAATGAATGTATATAATGAAGTTAAGTATTTAATGAACTTGACATAATTGTAGACTTTTTTGACTTTGCTTTTTGTTTAATTTATTTTACCATATAGAACTCTATAAAGTTATGTTTCTAAACCTCAATGGTTGTAATGACTTTTGGTGATAATGCTATTGAGCATAATGACAGCAACAAATTCCAGAGTTAACTTTTTTCAGATATAAATGAGCCATTGGAAAGGAGAATTGAATCAGAATCAGACAGATCTGGATTTGTATTAAGTTTTCTCAGCTTAACTAGCCCTGTAACCTTCAGCAGATCACTTCCTATTCTGTTGAGCTCAGTTTCCTCATCTGTAAAATGGGGATAATAACACTTATCTTTTTGCTATAAAATTAAATGAGATGATTCATGGAAAGTGACAGTTC
This sequence comes from Talpa occidentalis, assembly GCF_014898055.3. NCBI lineage: Eukaryota > Metazoa > Chordata > Mammalia > Eulipotyphla > Talpidae > Talpa > Talpa occidentalis. The sequence continues at coordinate 62,199,398 of NW_023605194.1, forward strand.
AATGCCTGGCACATTGTTCAGTTGCGTTAAATGGTGTCTCCTCTCGTGTCTTTGAGTCGTCGCCGTCATCATCATCATTTTTATTTTCATAGAGTGGGGAGTAGGAGAACTGTCCTCATCAGAGAAATAATTCCTTTTGGCAGAAATGAAGGGCTCAGAATCTCTTGTGGTGTGCATTCATTTTGAAAATAAATTAATAGTCATAATAATAAATTGTCTGTTGCCAGTCTGCTCACTGCCCCCAAGGCACTACAACTCCTAGGAACACGTATTACCTTCTCACCAAGGTCTGGAAAGCTCTCTGTACTTGTTGGAGTTTTTCACAAATTCAGATAAAGGGCAGCCAGATCCTCACATTTGTGCCCTCACTAAAAATTTGAGTTTTAAAAGTTAGGATAATTTCCTTTCCTCAGTCCTTCTAGAGCTTTGCAAACCAAGTTAAGAGTTATTTTTTTCCTATTGAACATGCATCTTTCTGTAGACAGATGTCCATGGAATTTACCTTCACTATGTTAAAGGGGAAAAGAATTTTATTTATTTTTTTGGTTTTTTAAAAATTGCATTATTTTTATTGAGGTAATGTTGGTTCATAATACTGCATAGGATTTCGGGGTACAGGTTCACACCTCCTCAGATGTCAGTCACCACACACACACCCCAAGATCTCATGACCCCCCACAATCCCTTGGGCCCCTCCCACCTTTACCCTCCACCCCATATGATCTGGTAGCCTCAATTCTTTAGTCATATTTCTAGGGTTTGTTTTGGTTTTATTTTTGTCTGTTTCTTTGTTTTATTTCTTTATATTCCACACATGAGTGATACATCTGAAATTCCCTTTTTTCTGTTTTATATAATAACCTCTAGTTCCACCCATAATGTCACAAATGGCAAGATTTCATCTTTTTATTTTATAGCTGAGTTGTATTTCATTGAATAAATATACCACATGTTCAAAGGGGAAAGGAATTTTAAAATCTTGGATTTCTTCAACAGGACTTCAGTATGTGTAAAAAGCATGAAATTATTTCTGTGGGCCAATGACTTTTAATTAATATAGCAACACTAACATAGCAGCAATAACATAGCAATCCTTTCTTTCTGTGTGCTAGGCACTGTTCTAAGAACTTTTATGTGAATTGTCTCATCTAATTTTCATAGGCATCCCATGAAGGAAATGGCTGTTATCCCTATTTTGCAATTGATCGAATGGGTCTGAGGAAGTAACCTTCACAGTTGCACACTGCTAGTGAGTAGTGAACCCAGAATTCAAACAGTGCAAGCCAATAACCTTAGTCTCACGATTAAAAGTCATGTTCCCTTTTCAAGGGTAATTATGACTTACTATGAATGTTAAAATCATGTGGATACATGTATTATTATATATTATTCATATTCAAATATGAACTTCTGATTCATCTTTTAAAAACACAAGTTTGTATGTAGGCAAAAAGCCTGGAATATACTTCTTTTTATGTATAATTGCTTCTGTGTATTCACTTGTGCAAGATGAGTCCTGAATACAGTCAACAACTTGGGGTCCACTGTCCATTTGTAGGGAGGTGATCCACCAAAGGGTAACAGCAACATGTGGGACTTTTAGTAAAAACTTTCTTTTGTGTCAGTGGTTTTGCATGTACACACCTCTGGGTTTCCACTCCCAGCTGTGTGACCCTGAGCATCAGGTTTTTTGTACACAAAATCAACATGATAATGGAAATAGCCCCTGCGTGAGTTGTAACCAATGAATGAGAATCTACTCCAAGTCTCTGGCAAATTAATTTCCAGTTCTGTCTTCCCCAATAAGCATAAAGTACATGAACATTCCCAGGAACCTCTTCTAAAAATCCTAGTTATTCCTGAGATACAGGAAAAAATTATGTCAGGAAGATGTTTTTAAAAGTTCTGGTTTGATTAATGATGGTGAAAAAGAAAAAGCAAACTAGTGTTTTCTCATAGAGTAGGCCACGGCCTAGACTAAGGCTCAGTGACCCTAATAAGTTTGTCCTCCTCTTCCTGCAGACCCATCCCACTCAACCTGTGTTCTTATCCAGCGTGGATCTTCACACTCACTGTTCCTATCAGCTCATGTTGCCAGAGGCAATTGCCATTGTTTGTTCACCAAAGCATAATGAGTAAGTGTAATGGTTAAAAATAGTAACTACTCCATGCATGGGTGAACTGGTGGTGGGAAATATTACAGGGATACACCTGAGAGGAGAAAGCAAACATTGTAGAAAAATGAACAGTGATGTAAAAAAAAAAAAAAAAAAAAAAATATATATATATATATATATATATATAAAGAATAGTAACTACTGAGAGCAGCCCAAGTGAAGGCTGTGCCTGGTACTGCAGGCTCAGGTGTGTTTGGGTATCCCAGGATCTTGGAAAAAAGAGATTGGTGCCAGCCAGCTCCCAAATACCTGTACCTGGGCAGTCCTTTTGCTTTTAAAGGTACTGTCTGTGGTAAAATTGCTGGTTTTTTCTCTCATTAGCATGATTTTAAAGTGGATAAACTGGATATTATTCCAGTTTGCCTTTTGAGATCTTTGCTCTACTGTGATACTTCCTTTTGTAGGAAATTTTCCAGCCTTAGCTTGTTTACCTCCAAAACATTTCTTGGTTAGGGACACAGTGTTTATTGCAGTGTGATTACCAGGAGAGGAGCCAGAGAATCTTATGTTGGAATCTTGGTTCCACCCACTAGTGGTGTGTCTAGCAGAATCCCTGACCTCTGTGACCCTCAGTTTCTTCATCCCAATGCCTGTCTACCACTGATTATGGTGAGAGTAAAACGAGATGATAGTGTTTGTAAAGGGCTCAGCAAAATACTTGGTACTGGAGCCAGCACTCGATAAATGTTTGCTGTTACTGTAAACACTATTAGCATCTTAGAAAAATCAGAACTGTCTTCCACCTATAATTTCCTCCCTTCCTCTTGGGAGGAAGAACTCATACAAAAGTTCAGCTGCCTTTTCCTCCTCACAATCCTGCAGGCACTTGGAAATAGTGTTGTCCTTCCTTCTAGGTCCTTGTAGGTGTCATGGCAAGATAGGTTTTAAAATGTCTATGGAATTCCTAGCTTATGGTTTCTTTGTCCATCCCATTTGAGGAATGCTGGGACATTCAAATGAAGCATGAGGAAGTCAAAGCGATCCTTAGTTTGTGTGCCTTTTTTTCACCCTGAAATTTAGCACTGGCATCTTCAGGCTCACCAATGCCGGCATGCTTGAGGTTTCTGCTTGTAAGAAGAAGGGCTTTCATCCACACACCAGGGACCCCCGGCTGTTCAGTGTGAGTATATAGCAGATGTTTATTTCTTTGCAGATGTTTATTTTTTGACTTTTTTTTTAAGAGAGAAAGAGCAGCAGTATAATATGAGATAAAACACTGTACTGCTTATTCTGCAGAAAATTAATCAATCAGAAAATTAATCAATCTTTGTACTTTTGATTTCTTCTCACTGTTACTTTATTTACAAGGGAATAGCAATATTTCTGTAGCAGAAATGATTATGCATTAAGTTATCTATGAATGTATGTGTATGTGTATTATACATGTGTCTGAAATTTAAATGTCTAGTGAATGATTTATTATTGATAGGGCCAAATTACTTACATCATAGTTTAATGAAAATTATAATCACACTACTTGCTTAGCTTTGTGTAGCCCAAAAGAAGCATTATTTGACTAGTTCTTTCTGACCTTGCTTGGTGGTGTTCTGGTTTAACATCAGAGAAATTTTGTTTTGAAGTTAGAATTCATTTAAAGTGAAAATTGATAGGCAATTTCTATGGGTATTTTCATAGTGAAAATGAAAAACATGGTTGTATTTGTTCTGGCTGGAAATATTTCTAAATGAGAAATTTCTACTCCTTCCCTAAAAATAATCATGTTAAAACAGATGATGTAAAGTCATTTTTTTTCCTAGATATGCAAACATGTGTTGGTAAAAGACATAAAAATAATCATGCTGGATCTGAGGTGATATGTTCTGAAGATGAGCGCCAACACCAGACACCTACCCATGGACATGTGGTTGCTGGATTTTCTTAAGATGCTTCCAGAAAATGACTGAGATTTTATATTTATACATTTTAGATCAGAAAGTTTGATATTTATTGCTGTTGCACATTTTGAAGTTTTCTTTTTGGTTTGCTTTGTCTCAAAAGAAATCACAATGGTGTTAACTCAGTACCTATTCATGTACCCAAATACTCTGACCAAATAATAAAGTGTGCTGCAAACGATGTATGTGCTGTTTAGAGACCTCTGCACCTGGTTTCAGAGTTTTAGATATTTCACTGATTTTTTTTTTTTTTGCTCTGTTATTTCTGTACAATATAATTCCAAACAAATAATTCTGAGCGCCAAGTGGGCTCCAGGACCATCTGTTTCTGCATCTTCCCTGTGATCAAAGATGAGCAGTTTCTGTGTGTGAGAACAAATGTGAGTATAGATGGCAAATTGCATGCTTTTTTTCAATGTCATCGAGTCCCTGGTTCTGAGATTCATCAGCAGAGACCTTAGTAGGGGATACAGAGCAATGAACTTCTACTCAGGGATCAGGTGTCAGAGGGCAGAGGATAGCAGACGATTCACTAACTTGATTTAGAGGACCAAGAGTAGGGATTCCTTGAAAGAGGAATAAAAAAAGACAAGATGCAGATAAAAATGTAAAACCTGTTACTGTTACTGTGCCAATCAACTGGAGGTGAAGGAGAAAAGATGAGGCCTGGAAATAACTGATAGTTCCCCCAAAGAACAGATAAAATAATTTGGAAGGAGCACATGTAATTAAAAGTCATATTGTAGGGCCTCCCCAGTGGCGCAGGGGTTGAGCGCTGGGTTGCGAAGCTGCCCGCAGCCTCTGTGGCGCCGGTTCGATCCCCGGCTGCTCCCTGGCCACCAGAGGAGGGTCCCACATGGCGTGCAGACCTCTCCTGCCGCCCGCTGCTCCCCTCAGCAGTGTACTTCGGTCCTTCTGCCTGATCTGCTCCCCGCTCTGGCTCTGGTGAATTCTCTCACCCTCCCGCGCTTCTGACTGTACCCAGTGCATGTATAAACAAACAAACAAACAAATAAATAAAAACATGCCTCTATTAAAAAAAAAAAAAAAAGTCATATTGTAATGAAAAGAAATAGGAAGAAAAACACATTTAAACTGAGTAAGGTAACATAATTACAACCTTATTTATTAGATAGGCTTGGAATTTTTTAATGATACCAAGATAGAAGCATTTACCTGGATCAAAAGATACAGATTAGGGCCTCCCCCAGTGGCGCAGTGATTGAGCGCTGGACTGTGAAGCTGCCCACAGCTTCTGCAGCGCTGGTTCGATTCATGGCCGCCAGGCAAGGGTCCCACATGGTGTGCAGACCTCTCCTGCCGTGCCGGCTGCTCCCCTCAGCAGTGTACTTTGGTCCCTCTGCCAGTTCTGTTCCCTGCTCTGGCTCTGGTGAATCCTCTCACCCTCCCACACTTCTGACTGTACCCAGTGCTTGTATAAATAAATTAATAAATATTAAAAAAAAAAAAGATACAGTTTAAATAGAAGGAATGGGCCACCTATGGACTCTGTTGGCAGGTTGAATTGGTAGGAGAAACTGGAAGGTAGAAACATCATGAAGAAAAATTGGATGCAAATACAAAGAAGACAGAGGGAAGTGATCATGTTGACGGCATGAAGGCCCCCCCACACCCTCATTCCCTCAACCCCCCACCCCCCTATACTGCAGCTGGAAGGAGGGCCTGGCTGCACCTTCCTCCTGAGCATCTACCCCTGAACTCACAGACAACAGGACATAGTGTTGGGGCTTCGCTATCTTGCCATCATTCAGTTAAAAGCAGATGGTGATGAGCCACGGACCTATGTAGCAGATTATTTCATTTCCCTATGGAGGATTTCAGTGAAAACCTGTAAGAAAAACAAATGGAGGTTAATTGATAGAAACATAGGAACATGATTTGAGAGATATAAACAAGGGGATTGTTTGGGAATACCACATTTCCAATAACCCTGCAGGGAATGACTTTAAAAGAGACTAATGCCTAAACATGTCCCTAGTAAATCCAGTGTGTGTGATGGCGCCCTGGACAGTCCCAGGATGTAAGCACAGAAAGTAGGAGAGAAGCCAGCCAGGCAGCCAGGCATGCTGACTAATCTGCCTGAGTTTCAAGGGAGCCTGTGTAAAAGCTGGAAAGCAGGCTTGAGTCCAAGAAAGAGGAAAAATTGGTAGCTAAAAAACAACAAAGGATTAACAAGGAGTCACTACTCTCTGGGAACAATTTAGACCACACACTCTAACTCATTTGTAGGTAAGCTCCATGGATCAGGAAGGACAAAAACAGGACTGCAGTGTCTTATGTTTTGGAGTCAGAGCCCCTGGGTTCAAGTTCCATTTTTGCCACCTTTAGGATGAGGCTTTAGGACAGCAGGAAACCAGAACACAGAAGCCAGTAGGGCAGTTTCTAGAAGGTGGGTCTATCAGTAGATACCTTGTCTGGCTTTAAGTTCTGTTTATTTTGGTATTTGCTGTCTTACTTCCTCTTGTTCCCAGCTTTATCCATGCTCACCTCCTTTTGTGGCATCTCCCGAATATTCGGAACATTTAAGGTGGGATCTTTGTCTCCATAGAATTTCAAATTTGTAGAAAAGTTGGAAGAATTGTTTAAGGAAACTTTAGCAGATACTCAGAAAGATCACCCATTATTTTGCATCTTGTCCCATTTATCATGCTCTCTCTCTCCATGTAGTGTACCTATATAATTTATATATGTATGTACATTGGCTGGATATATTGACTTTCTTTACACTAAATACTTAAGTACATTTTCTAAGAAAAAAGACCACAGTACTATAGTACTAAACCATAGTAAAATCACAAAAATTAAGAACTTAATGCAAGTAGCATTCTCTATAGTCCATATATCCATACATAACTGCTGTCAGTTATCCCAATAAAGTCCTCTGCTACTTTTTCTCTTTCTAGCTAGAAACCAATCTAGAACCACACCTCACATTTAGTTGTCATATCCCTTTAGTTTTATTTCATCTGAAACAGTTGTTTAGCCTTTCTTTTTTTTTTTCTTTAGCATGATATCTTTGAAGTATACAAAATATTTATTTTGCAGTGTTCCTTGATTCGCTATAGGCTCATGTTTCCTCATGATTATATTCCAGTTAGGCAGTTGTGAGAGAAATTCCATAGAAATGTTATATCCTTCTCAGGCCATTGCATAAGGGTATGCGAAGCTTTGACATTGCTTTGTCCCAATGCTTGTGGTGTTAACATAGGTTACAGGTCAAGGTGGAATCCACCATATATTTTTTGTATGAAGTTATTATTTTCTTTTGTAATTAGCAAGTAATTTTTGAATATTTAAGTATCCTTCAGGACCATGAAGACTTTCTGTAGGCACACCCCTAATCCTGGTAGAAATCCTTCCCAGGCACCTTGGGAAGTCCTGAACCAGCTGCCCTATTCTTGATGAACAGTCCTCTGACCATATCTGTTTCCCTTCTATTCACCCTCAGAGTCTTAGCTTACTCTAACCTAGCGTTCTTCTCTCTTTTCTTTCTCTCTGTTATGTTTCCTTCTTCTGCCACTTTATCCTGTATCTCCCATTGTCCCTTGTCAAGCTAAGCTGTCTGACACCGCTCCTTCCCATCATTTGTATGCCAACCATGGCTTTCCTCCAGCATTGCAGGTGAATGGCCTGAACAACCTTGTGTGCATGTATTAGCACCCACTTACTAGTTCAATGCTCTGTATTCCAAGGTGGATATTCCCTGTGGGGTGTTCACTGTACTGTGAACTTGGATGAGATAATGTTCATACCCCACCCGTCTATTCCCCAGTACTGGTAGCCTACCACCCAGATTTTGCACTCATTCTCATTCATGAAGATCCTACTTTGGGTGGCTCAGTAGCTTGTTTCTGCTTTATGACCACTTTTAGGCTTGGGAAGTTCAGATCCCTGTCCTCTGCAGAAGTAGAGCTTGACTTATGCCTGTGGACTTGAATCTATAGCCACCACCAGCTAAGGGCAAATTAACTCTGCAAGGCTGGTTCCACAGACAACCTACTTTATCCTGAGTGATGCTTTCTCAACTTTTTAGCAATTAAGGACAACGTGATGTTCTGATATACTTCCTAAAATGAGATTATATAATTTATTCCAGTAAAAATGACAGTTGGCATTTAGCATAGTTGAGAAATGAGTGATATCCTTAGAGGAGAAATCAAATATATAATAGTAAACCTAGAACATATAAAATGAGAACTATCTCATGAAAAAACTGTGATGATTGAATGATCTCTAGAGAGAGAAGGAACTCAATTGAAAGTCCAGAAAGTTTAGTTTCTTACATCTGCAGAGAAAATAAAAAGAACAGTTATGAAGAATGCAATGCCAGTTATATCTCTTCTGAATCACAAATTACAACCCTTTTTTTTTTTTCACCAAAAGGACATATTGCATCCCTAAAAGAGTGGGACATTCTTGGCATTTTTTCCCTTGTATGGAGAAGCAGAACCTTAGGCCAGAGGTGGAGTTTGAAAAGCTGTTCTGCAAGGGGATGTGTGATTTTCTTATTGCCAAGTACAAACTCAGTCAGCCTTCCCAGGAGGACATGGTCAACAAAGCTGAAGGAGGCAACAAACCTGTCACATGGTCCTGCTGGCAGAAGGAGATTCCAAAGCCCTGATCTGAAGACCATCAGAATGGGGCCACACCAACTAACTGATGAACCGGCTGGGGTGCAGAGCAGCCTTGGAGCCCATGTGACCGTGTGAGCAGATACATGTGTGGGTGAGCGTGTGACCTGTCTCCTCACAAGAGCTCCCTTTGGAAAATTTCATTCACGGCAGGCTGCGGCTCTCTCTTTTGAACATGATAAATTCCAGAACCCCATTCCTGACCCTTGAAAGCAAAGACAGTTTATTCATTTCTTTCAGATTCACAATTCTGTAGAAAATTAACCCATTCAGCATGACTGTCCTTTGGGTTTTAATACAGGTCTGTTTGTATAGTGCCTAGAACCTTATACACATTTGGAGGGGCTGAATTATGTCCCCCCAAATTCATATGTTGAAGTCATAACCTTCAACACCTCTAAATGTGACTGTCTCTGGAGATACTCAGTTTACAGAGCAGTTATGTTAAAATGAGATTACTGAGTGAGCTTTAATCATACATGACTAGTGTCTTTAGAAACAAGAGATTTGGACACAGATACAGATAGAAGGAAGCAATCTGGGGACATAGGAGAAGATGGTCAACTACAAGGAGATGGACCTCAGGAAAAAAACAAACCTACCATCTTTGTCATCTCTCTGACTTCTGTCCTTCAGAACTGGAAAAAAATAAATTTATGTTGTTTAAACTGTCATTCTGTGGGATTTTGTATAGAAAACTAGAACAGATCTCAATAAACATTCACTGAACTTTGTTGTTTTATTTTTTCTCACAGGATATGGAAATCATTTCCTTTGTTGTCAGGCAGAACCATTCTGTATTCCTTAGCCCTGGCCAATTCTCAGCTTCTGAAATGGTTTCTGGTTTCTTTTCATAGACTTTTGCTTGCAAAATATTGGCATTTTATTTGAGATATGATAGCAATTAAGGCCACATCCTAGAATCGGTTCAGTAATTTTCCCTCCAATTCATCATGCATCGAGTACATCTGCAATGCTGGAGACTGCGTTATTACAACAGTTCAGCCTTAGTTTGAGGTTTCTGTTGCAAGATCAGCTACAGTTGTCCCAAAATGTGGAAAGCAGATGCTGTCTTCTGTCTTGCAGAATTATCCGGCAAGAAAATGTCTTCCCTGAAGAGAATGCTTGAAAATTGCCGTGTATTTGGCAATGATAAAGGAAGAAATGGAAATTTTCAGCTCCATGTTCTTAAAGAATTTAGCTTCCTGTTTATTGTGAGGACAACAAATATGCAAAGAACCCTTCTCTGTTCCTTTAAGAGACTTGTTTCCTTTTCTAGTATCTTGGCTCTTCATGAGGCAAGAATGTATTTTCCTTGGGGACAGCTGACGAGAACTTTATTTAGTGGCTCATAGAAATTCATCATACTGATTTTGAAGAAGAATTTTTGTTATAAAGCTGTATCAGGCAAACAAGAGTTGACTTTGAAAAATTAAAATCAAATTAGTCATTGTCTTGTCAGGTCCTGGATGTACCAACGGAATGAGTGGTGAACCTATATTCTTGAGTCTGAGATAATGTTTAAAATTCTTCCCTGCAGCTTTTCTAGGAGAAAAAGGATTAGAGGTTGCAAAAAAAAAGTCTCCATTGTGATTTTATGATTCCTCCGAATATAGAGACCGATGACCAATGAAAATAAAACAAACAAATAAAAGAGAACTGCTCTATTCTTGACTTAGGCAATGTTTCTTTACCTACACAAATGAGGTGTGTGAATTACTGATTTAACGCATTCCTATCAGTAAATTTTTTTTCTTACCACAGTTTTCTCCAGTGTAATACATTATTTTTAATTTTTGAATAATTGTTGTTGCAAAGCTTACATAACATAAAATTAACCATCATTAAGTGAAAACCAGTGACATTTAGTATATTCTCAATGTTGTGTAATCACCATCTCTACCTAGTTCCAATACATTTGTCATTCTAAAGTGTAAGCCTTTACCCATTAAATCATGTCTTCACATTCCCTCCACTACCCCCTGGCTACCACAAAACTCTATTCTGTCTCTACAGATTTACTTATTCTGGATATTTCTTTTTTTTTAATTTATGTATATTTTACATCATTGTTCATTTTTAAAGACTATTTGCTTTCCCCCTCCCCCTCACTCAGGTGCAGTCCCCATAGAATTTCCTTCACCAATTCACCATGTACCAATATTCACCTCAGTCCCCTGTGCTCCTCCCTCTGATCCCTCTCCCTCCTCCTCCCCTGTAGGATGTCTCTGGTTTATAATTGTCTGTTTGTTTTTGTTTTGTTGTGTTTTGTATTGTTAGTATTTTCCCTCCCGATGTCTTGTTTGGTTCCCCCATATTCCTCCTATAAGTGAAACCATTATTCAGATATTTCTTATAGTTGGACTATACAATATGTAAGCTTTTGTGTCTGTCTTCTTTCACTTAGCATAGCATTATGAAAGTTCTTCCACCTTGTATCATATATCAGTATTTCATCCCTGTTTATGACTGACTAACATTCCATTGTACGGATATACCACAGTTTGTTATCCATTCATCTAATGATGGACACTTGGCTTTTCTCTAGTTTTTGACTCTTGTGAATAGTGTTGCTATGAACACATGGGTATAGGTACTTATCTGAGTATCTGTTTTCAGTTCTTTGGAAGGTAGCTTCAGGAGTGGAATTGCAGTCATGGTAATTCTGTGTTGAATTTTCTGGAGAGCCACCAAAGTGCTTTCCACAGCAGCTGAACTGTTTTCACATTCCCAACAGCAATGTGCAAGGGTTCTAGTTTCTCCACATTCTTGCCAACACTTTTGTGTTTAGTAGATGTGAAGTGCTATCTATCTCATTGTGGTTTTGATAGAGTAATGCATTATTAGTTTATTTGCTTATTCATTATTCATTACTAGCTTTCTCCAAAATTTTTTTTAAAGATTTATTTATTTGTTTATTTATTTATTTATACAAGTTTATTTATTTATTTATACAAGCGCAGGAGGGTGAGAGAATTCACTAGAGCCAGAGCAGGGAGCAGAGCAGGCAGAAGGACCAAAGTACACTGCTGAGGGGAGCAGCGGGCGGCAGGAGAGGTCTGCACGCCATGTGGGACCCTCCCCCGGTGGCTGGGGAGCAGCCAGGGATCGAACCGGCCCTGCAGAGGGCCGCTCACAGCTTCGCAGCCCAGCGCTCAACCGCTGCGCCACTGGGGAGGCCCTCTCCAAAATTTTAATAATAGAATCACTATGATGATAAAGATGGCTGAGGCTGAGAGAACCCAATCTCATCAGTTTTATTTATCAAGTTCACTGGCACCATATTTAGAAACAGAATTTTATTTTCTCAAGGATGGTCAGCTCTTTGATCTGGGTAGAATCAGAAATACAGAAAAGAGAACAAAAGCAAGAACCATTATAATAGTACTCTAAATTCTACTTTTGCTTTCCATCAAACTCATCAAATTTTCCATCAAACTGATTTGTATATTCATAAGGGAGAAGACTAGATCATAACATCCATCTGAAACCACAAACTTTCTTTTCTTAAGAACTACTACTAAACTTGAAGAATAGGAATCACCTGCTTAATATAATTTTGCCTGATTAGGTGATGTCATTTTATAAAGGAATACCTCATTTCTTAAGGGTTTTAGGTTGTAGCACACAGGAGAGATCTAAAGAGGGGAGGAAATAATTGATCCAGCAAAGGACAGAAGAAAAAGATTCAACACTAATTGTGAAGATAAAGAATAGAAGACATGATCTAAGAATATGGAAAGAAAAGAACATCTTTTGATTTGGTGTGTCTATAGTACCACATATTTTTCTTCAAGGTTAGGAAATCTGCTTAAGGGCACCTGAGTTTTAGGTCTCTGAAAACATATTAACCTGCCCCATGTAGGAGGACATTTCATCATCTGTCATTCTTGAAGACAGTATGTGTAACAAATCCAATCAGGCAAATTATTGTCAGTCTCTAAGCTGAAAAGAGGTTTAAAGAGTACATGTGACATGAAGTTATTACAAAAAAAAAAAAATTCTAGAACAGCTGTAGCCATCATGAATAAATTGAGAGGTAGTAGTGCTTGTTGTTCATTTCCGAGATGCATTTCTGAAAATGAGATGAAGAATTTAATTGACCTGTAAGACAAAATGCTCAGAAATGGCAAATGAATCAGAGATGGCAAATATCTCACTCAAGATTGCTTTAATTGCTTGTGCTGGTGTCTGACTTCAAGATAAGACATTTCACAGAGAAAATATTATGAATTCTACTTTGGAAAATTGTGATCAAGTTATAGTTACACTTCTACAGTCTATATGCGCTTTGGATCTTTAGGTTTCTCTTCTTAGTTCCACTCTCCCCGCTCTAGGCCTCTGTCTGGAACTTGTTTCCTGTGTAGACTACTTCCTTTTCCCTAAATTCAGCCTAGCAATAGTCACCACCACCACCCCCTTTATCCTAGTCAACTTACTCTGAAGCCTCTGCTGAAGACACTTTGTCAGGAAGGTTTTTCATGCAATTTCACTTTAATCAAACTCATGACACATCCTCACAATGTCCGTCTTCCTCACTTGACTCTAAGTCCCATCCAGGCAAAACCTTGCCTTGTTTTCTTTATATTTTCACATCTCTCCCTGTCCTAGTTCGTAATCAGTGCTCTTCAAACATTTGCTGAATGGATTGGCTCTTCCAGGGATAAATGGCATTTAAACATCCAGTTTTCATACTCTGATGTGAAAGGATCATGTCCAGGCTGTGGCCTGCTCTCCAAAGTTTTCTTCTTTGGGGTGGGGGAGGGGCGGAGATGTATTTTTTTAAAGGAGTTTAGTTGAAGCAGTGGTTTCTGAGTAGGAGTATGTATTGGCCCAGAAAACCTCCTCCTTCACTACATCAAAAATTCTTCTCCAGTCTGGTCTGTGTTGGAAATCCTACTAGAGAGACCAAGCTTTGCCTGAGAGTACAAATGATCACTCCACACTGACAACCAAGAATTGGCTGATCTTTGAAAAATGAATAATGCTTATTTCCATACATATTCTTATAACAGAGACTGTGCAGGGCACAGAGGAAATGCCTCCCCACCCCTCTGGATTCTTCTTTGGCTGGTCAACAATCCAATGAACATCACAGATTAGTAAGAGAAAAGAATGAATTTAGTTATAAATGCATTGGGCCTCCCCGGTGGCGCAGCGGTTGAGCACTGGGTTGCGAAGCTGCCCGCAGCCTCTGTGGCGCTGGTTCGATCCCCGGCTGTTCCCCGGCCACTGGAGGAGGGTCCCGCGTGGCGCGCAGACCTCTCCTGCCGCCCGCTGCTCCCCTCAGCAGTGTCCTTCGGTCCTTCTGCCTGCTCTGCTCCCCGCTCTGGCTCTGGTGAATTCTCTCACCCTCCCACGCTTCTGACTGTACCCAGTGCTTGTATAAACAAATACATACTGTACCCAGTGCTTGTATAAACAAATACATAAATAAATCTTGGGGGAAAAAAAAAAAAAAAAAGACTACCCCGTTTTAAAAAAAAAATAAATAAATAAATGCATTGAGAATCTACTTGCTATAAATTCTAAAGTAAATAGGGGCAAAACATAGTCAATTATCCTGAGTTAAGGAATGGGATAGGGGTGTGAGGCTTCAAGGAGGGAGGAGGGGGACACACATGATGAAAGGACCAGATGCTCTGAAATTGGGTGTTTGCCCTGCATACGAATAGTATCTCCAATAGAAAGATTGTTACCGGAAATAACCCTACATCTGGGTGAATTCCCTGATGTCATATTTTCTACATAGTTAAGGAAGTGGTAAAAAATTTCATTTAAGTCTGCAGGGCCTCAGTTGACCTTAGCTGCCAAAATAATCCACATGCCAAAATGACACAGCATGGGAGGTCTGTTTTGAATATCTTAAGCTTGTCCTTCAGCTGCTTGATACGGATTATTAGAAATCCATGTCATTTCAGGGGTTGCAAAAGCCTGTCATGGGAAAAGCAGTGGTTACAGAAGGAGCATTAGAGTTTGGTTTCTATAGTTAGAGAAGAGAAGGGGGATTCAGGAGATAGCCCAAACTGTGCTACTGGTTTTACCCCTGGAGATTCACATGAGGTTATCAATGAGACCCTGCCCCCTGTCCATGTCCTTCAAGTCAGTGTGTATCCTAGGGAATCAAGGAAATTTAACCAAAAGATGCTGAAAAATGCATCAGGACACAGACCAACAAGCTTTGTACAGATCCATAGCAGAAGAGGAACCTCTACAATGAATTATGTGAGTGTGATATGTGAGAGAAGATGGAGTTACTTCGTGCAAATCTTGTCAAATTTATGTCTTCTAAAACCACTAGATTGAAGGATTTACCTGTAAGGAAAGCCTTTACTACAATGCACTAGTAATAAATTCTATAAAACAAAAACAGAAAAAATAAACTTTTAAGTGTTATTATGTGGGCACTTCTAAATATAATCCCAAATTATGAGCGATGCTTTTTCATCTATAAATCAAATACTGGATTATAGTTTGCAAAATTATTTGCTTGAATTTTAATACCCATCATGTTAGTTTTTTTTTTTGCTGTTTTTTAATAGTTTATGAAATCAGCATAAACTACAGATTGAATTATAATCTGCTTTCCATAGCAATATTATATATCCCATACATGAATAGATAAACTTAGTGTCATAAGTTGCACAGTTTTTTAAGTTTGTTCACATGCTACTCAATGTAAATTTATGGAGAAAAACTAAATTACAAAAATTTAAATCTTCCATTTAAAAAAAAAAAGTAAAAATGATACGAAATACTGAGGGCCTAGTGCCCTATCCCTGGGAGAAGCTGTTTAGGCTCTCCAGTCTGGGGCTCACAAGGAAGGCACATTTCACTGAAGCACATTCAGTGGATGGTTCTGGCTTCCCACTTCTGCCTCTGGCTGTGCCTGTTCTGGGCTCTGTTTTGCATTCCTTTAGCAGAGAGTTCATACCCTCTGGTGGTAAATGGAAGTACAGTCATGCAGCAGATGTTTCATTTTAACTCTGACTTGTGGGACTAGTTCGAGACTTTTAACTAAATTATGCAAGTAATAGTAATATGGTGCTGAGACCTGTGCATTGAAGGATTGGCCTCTTGAGATGCCCAGAACAGGCCTCTTCAAGACCTCCCATGTTGGCTTGTAGATTATTTCCAGCTGAGGTGAACAGAGCCCCCGCAGATGCAGGAGAAATTATTATGATTTCCTTAACCTACCTAAAAAGGTGAAAATTGGAGGTCTAAAGGGTTATCTTCAGAAATAACCTTTCTATTGGAGCAGACATCCAGTTATACAGCATTTGGTCCTTTCCTCATGTTGGAAATATAGACAGGACTCCAGGGGCCCACAACCTTGAGGTAACACTTTGGTAAACCAGAAAATCCACAGAACAACCTCTGCATTGGTCGCCATTTGTGCATGCGAAGGACCAGATTTCATCCTGTCAAGGAGACCCCGGCCCCAATTGATGACAAATGGCTGAAACCAACCTGAGAGTAAGCTGTCATGGAGCCCTGCCAATCAGAAAGACACAACACAGAGTCACGATCCATCCCCCCCTCAATTTTTGAATAATATATATATAAGCTTCCCTGCTGCCTGCTGCTCAGTGGCTACCTTCTCAGGACCCCTCTTTGCTCAGAGAGCTTTCCTGTCCTCCTTATCAACAATAAATTTCTTATTCTTCTGCCTAACTCCAGTCTTTACATTGAATTTTTCCCTCACCAAGACAAGGACTGAGCTTCTGGGGTTGGGCTCCCAGACCCCAGCCTGATTCATCATGAGTCTCCCATCTTTCTCTTTGAAGTCTCACACCCCTATTCCATCCCACTGACCATGTTTTGCCCCTATTTACTTCAGAATTTATATCCATGTAGATTCTCCATGCACATGTAATTAATTTTTTCTTTTCTTTACTAATCAACCTGCTGTTGATTTTAAGGCTCAACCAGCCCAAGCAGAACCAGGAAGAATAAGGAAAATATCCCATCTCACCAAAATTGGGCCTCAGAGAAGCAGGAAACAAAACAGTCAATTCTAGGACCTCAGAGCACCAGGAAACAAAGGGTTGAGGCTGACTAGCAGCAGGATGATTAGGATGCTTAATTGATTTACTCGAAAGCAGTGTTGTCTAACTAAACCATATATTTCAGTCTGTTAGATAACTGGATCCCAATCACCCCTATTTGGTTAGAGCAGCTCACCAGTATGTAAAGAATCCAGAGCATGCGCAGTTCTTCTGTTAGTCACCTGAAATTCACACCAACCTCGTTGGCATACTGAAATCTTCACCTCGAGGAGGAGATGAGCTGCCATTTTATGAACATGTGATGTTCATGGAAGAATGACCCAGTCCCAAACATGCACAAATGACCAGCCCTGGACAGTACTTCCAACACCCAGTTACCAAAACCCTCTTTGTCTCACTTTTTGCTTTTGTTTCTTTTAAACCCCCCCCCCAAGTCTTTTCTCAGGGAGGCAGTCTTTGGGGACTTAGCCCCTTATCTCCATTACCTGTACAAAGTAATCAACACCTCTTTCTCCAACAAAACTTGGATCTGGTCTACTTGGAGGACAGTCAAGAGATGAACCTATAGAATTCATTGCTATTCACTGCCCCTAAAACCAGAAGCTTTTAATTTAAGCCTAGTGGGATGGAGGGACTTTGCCTGGTATTTGCAACTGGAAGATTTTCCTCAATCATAACATGTTATATCAGTTCTCAAATTTTGATAGGTGAAAGAATCATCAGCAAAATTGGATTAAAGCTCAAGTTTTCAGTCTCATTTCCAGAGGTTCAAGCTCAACAGGTTTTTGCTTTGATCTAGGATCTGCCCATTTAAAATGATGAGGTTGACATTCATGGTCTGTTCTTTGTAAAAGCTGATCTAAGGCTTAAGAGTGTGGGTTTAAAACCAACTGTAAGTTCCATCTTTGCCAGTAGCATGACATTGGGTATATATTACTTCAGTTACTCCATCTATAAAAGAGCAGTGAATTCTTAGGGCTATTGCAGGACCAAATAAGATCCTACCACAGAGAGCTTGGTATAGGATCTGGTCATGACAGATATCAGTACATGCCTGTGTTTATCATTTGAAATTCTAATTAGCTACAAGTTAGAAGACCAGAATAATTCAGAGGATATTTGAATTTTCTGAGCCAAACAGGCATTAAATCCTTAACCCCAAGGTCTCTGCAGGGAGATGCCACATCAACCAGGACATCGATCATTCCCCAGGACAGTTAGTGACTGCTGACCCCACTCACATGTTCACACACTGGGGCATAAGCTGCACCAGCTGGAGACCTGCTAAGATACTAAACAGGCTGGGTAGAAAAGTGCTTTGAGACAAGGACTCTTAAGACCACAGAAAGTATTTTCATACCTCTTTGTCCCTTGGGCTAAATGGGTAAAAGAGAAGTTAAAGCTGTCAGTTCCCCTATATAATTGTATCAAGGGAACAACTTGAGTTTCTTCATTCATAAAATAGGTCTGACAACAGAGTTTTCTCCATAGTTCTAATGAACAAGTAAGATGACATGTGTAAAAACTCTTTGGGTGATGATCAATAGTGTGATTGATAATAGGTCCTTGGAAAGTATTGTTATCTTTCTATCCCATCTCTTGTGACTGTGTTTATAGTATTATATTCAGGACAGATATTACGATCCATGTGTATAGTGAGCTGTCAGTGTTTCCTAATGTTTCCCTGATAAAAGCCATACCTTCTTTTAATACACGTATGTATTTATTTATTAAGTTTCATATGTAGTATATATTAAAATGTATATAGAATATATGTGTATATTTACATAATGTATGTGTACACACAGACTATTATTGTTTTGTTTTCAGCCATCTGGCTAACGATATTAAGGTTATAAGAGAGCAAAGTAATATAATCACTCAGCAAATTGTGAAGTCAGTGGGGATTAGCCATTAATATATTCTAACCCATGTTTATGTTTCCCTCCTGTGCTTTTTCAGATTTTCCCACTTAGAGCATTTAGATGGAACTCATCATGTTAATGGACTTGACCCTTTCCTGAGAGCCATACTCGTCCTTTGTGCCTTGTTCTCAGATATACCACTAGAGAGAGCCACTGTGTAAGAAGTGGGAGCAACCAAACAAATAAGTGCCCAGCAGCCCGCTAGAGAGTACTAGTAACGTAGTTCAGATTTATTAAAAAACACATAGAATGAGTCAGAGCTTTGACGAGGAATGATTTGGAAAAGAACTGAAGGCATTAGTCCACAAAACATTCACAGTTGTGTGCTAGAGATAGACAGGAGAGCAGGCTAGTGTTTTAGAAGCATTTGCGGTGTACAATGGAGGGTCCGGCTTCATCGTACTCCTGCTTGCTGATCCACATCTGTTGAAAGGTGGACAGCGAGGCCAGGATGGAGCCCCCGATCCAGACAGAGTACTTGCGCTCTGGAGGAGCGATGATCTGTTGGTAAGGATGAGAATGGGGTCATTAGTGCACTAGGACAGTCGCTGGGCCTTTTACCTCGTCCAGTTCTCATGGATCTGGCAGAAGTTTTGTGCACAGTAGGGACAATCTTGATAATTTTATACCATAGGGGGTGTGAAATGGGCTGTGAATTTAGAATTCTTTAGTGCGCCTATTTTTCTGGCTTCTTTCACACAATCCAACATCTGAAAATCCTCTACTATGTGCAGGCTAGTAGAGGGAAAACAAAGCTGGCCCCAAATCCTGCATGAACTCCATTTAAGAACACTGACCATGTCTCTGATTTCCATACGTTGTGTCACAGAACTTAGCAGACATACTTCCTGTAGAAGCAAACACCAGAGTTTTCAAAGGAGAAGTTTTGATTGCGCCAGAACTAACTGCAAGTTTGGAAGTGTCCTTCCACCTGGTGACGTTGATGGAGGTGCCCTGCTTAATGCTGGAGGGCTGGGTTCCCTATTGGGGTGAACATTCCCCTGGGCATGTTTCCATTTAGGCTGCACAGGCTGGCGTCACTCAGCACATAAGCCTGACCTTTGAGGGCATGCTAGTGATTTTTAGAAGAGTAGATGGTTTGGGCTTAGAAAGCAGGGACTCAGGCCAAGGGTCTCACCACCCTCAGTAATCTAAAAAAATAACCACAGGTGAGCAATTTCAAATTCTACTCCAAACTTGGATATTGGGGTCGAAGTGAATATGGACATTTCAGCCAACTGAAGTGTTTCTGAAACCATGGTGAAGAGTTTAGTGTTTTATCCCCCAAACTCTGGTTGAACATTTACTCTTGATATAAGTAGCTGACACTTACTGAGCACTTAGTATGTGCCAGGCACTAACCTAAGCATTTGACATGAATTATCTCATTTAATCCTCTTAGCCACTTTTAAGTTATTAAATTACCCCCCATATTATACACAAGGAAACAGAGACTGGGAAATTTGAATAAATGGTTCAAGTCATGCTGGTTGTGTACATGTCAGACTCAATAGGACCATTCCAAGGTGCTTTTTTTTTTTTTTTTTTTGGTTTTGCTTTGTTTTGTTTTAATAGCACCATTTTATTTTGGATTAATTTCAGGTTTACTGAAAGGTTGTAAAGATAATACGGAGTTCCTATAGATCTTCATCCAGTTTCAGCTTCCCTAATGTTATCATCTTGCTGTCCCAGGGTTTTAATGGTTTTCTCTTACCAAACTACAGCTCCACCCCCACCCCCCTGCAAATCCCACATTAATTCTATTCAAGAAACCACATTTTGAGAGCTGGAAACTATCCAACTCTGGCTATAGCCTCTCTCTGTGCTAAACCCCCAACCTAGCTTGGCTTTGTCAGTGAGTTAGACAGCTGGTTTCATCTCCCTCCCAAGAAACCACATCCTTCAGAAAAGTCCTGTCTCTCACTCTGCAATTTTTAGAGTCTATGATACAGAGAAAATTTGCTTCAGCCTAACATATTCTCTTGTTAGCAGTATCCCCTTCCCCAAAAAAGAGAAAGGAGAGCAAATAATAGAGAACTTACTTAATACTTTTATGTATGCGGACGGTACCTGAAACCCCCCTCCCCTGCTCCCTGGGACATGGGTCAGAGGCTGCCAGCGTGGCCTTCTGATTTCAGAGAATAATAGCCTTTGGGAAGTCACCAATCACTTGTAAGTTTGCTTCCAAAGAATATCTCCATCTAATGTCTGAATTCCCTGACTGGGACTCAAAATTAACACAATATAGGGGTCCTGGGTGATTCAGGGACTGAGCTTGGTCCCCCTAGAGTCATCCTGTGCCTTTGAGCACCTGTATCAAAAGGAGTGATGAAGATTAAACTGCAATTCCTGGTCAGGGGCATGTGGCCACAGTTAGTAGTGGAAGAACATATGCTATTGAATCCACAGACACTAGATTTCTCAAAAAAATCTGGCTCATATGTGTATATTTTTTAATGATCTATATGTGATATGCACTATTTATGTGATGAGGAAAAACAACAAATTGTGTATTTTAAAGAGATATGGGTACGTGAAGAGTTCTGTTGACCTTTACCGCAGCTGCCAAAAGTAGCTGGTAGACACGGATGAGTAGAGATTAAATATTGTACAAAATAAATCATCTTCTCTTATGAACCAGACTGATTTGTATTTTGTCATGCACAGTAATTATGGGTTTGCCCACTGCCTACCCTAAAACTGAGCACATTCACGTCTGAGGGGTGGAGGTGGGGATTGTACTGCAGCAGCCTAGCCATGGAGGCTGTCACTGAACTGACCTTGATCTTCATGGTGCTGGGCGCTAGGGCTGTGATCTCCTTCTGCATGCGGTCAGCAATGCCAGGGTACATGGTGGTGCCCCCAGAGAGGACGTTGTTAGCATACAGGTCCTTCCTGATGTCAATATCACACTTCATGATGCTGTTGTAGGTGGTTTCATGGATACCAGCAGACTCCATCCCTGGAAAACAGACACAGGGTTGGGTCCTCAGGCGGTGGATGAATCCAAGTTAGAGGTAAGGGACTAGATGTGAACAACTGGAAGATCTTATGCTGGCCATGACAACATAACAATCTAAGAAGCGCCCATTTAAGAGACCAAAACATCTTTGTAGTGCCCCATTTCTTCCCGCCTCTTGTCTGGTAAGGAAGACTTGCTGCAGCATCTCCAGAGGGTAGGGCGCTGCAACATCACATCAATGACTTTTAGTAGACTCACTGCTGTGTTCCAACAGGAACAAAGCCTTCAGGCTCCCTGCAGAAGAGCCCACCCTGAGTCAGTGCTGAAGCCACTGCCCAGGGCACTCTCAAGTTTCTGGCTGCAGCCTTGTTCTCACCCCTCAACACTAAATGCTGCAGAATCATCAGGAAAATGCTTCATCTTGTTTGGATAGGCATTTACATTTCTTCAGTCTTGATAATTTTTTTTTTTTTGGGGGTCTGAACTTTTTGTTCATTTCTGATGTGGGTCTTTCGAAAAAAACCCTTGGTAGCCTTTCATCATTTGGGGTGCTGTGATATAATAATAATAGTAATAGCAGCACCTATTTATTATTTATTAGCTATATCATTCTTGAGGGGTCACTGTGGCCAGGCTCTGAGCTTAATGCTCCTCACACAGCTCACATGGTTCTCGTGGCCATCCTGGGTTGACAGCCACACTGTCACAATCCTCACTTTATAAATGAGGACATGGAGGCTTCCAGAGGACGTGACTTTCCCAAGACCATGGTACTAGAACTAAGGCCCAATCCCAGGCTTCCTCGGAGCCTGCCCTCTGTAAACACTTGAGAGATGTCCCAAAGTCACTGGTAACATAGAAACAGGATCTTCCATTCTTTTCTCCTATAATCCCAGATTCTCAGTAGTTGGCGCATCCTTCCAATCTACCCAGTGGCTCCACTGTGTCCACGCACAGAGAATATTAGATTCTTTCCCCATCCACCAAGAATGCTTTGGGCTTGACTACAACATAGGTAGTGCTTTATTAGAAAGCTCCTTTCTTGGCCTCCTTAAATCTTTCTACCTTAAAAAATGGGCACTCTTTCTTTTTCCTTTGCCCAAAGTGTTTTTGGTCTTGTGGCCCCTGTCACATGTCCCCAGCTGGAGAAGGGCACCGGCTGAATATGGGAGGACAGGGTGATCTCCCTTTCCCAGAAGAGGGACGTGTAGCCTACCGATGAAGGACGGCTGGAACAGGGTCTCCGGGCAGCGGAAGCGCTCATTCCCGATGGTGATCACCTGCCCGTCGGGCAGCTCATAGCTCTTCTCCAGGGAGGAGGAAGACGCAGCGGTGGCCATCTCATTCTCAAAGTCCAGAGCTACATAGCACAGTTTCTCCTTGATGTCCCGCACAATCTCACGCTCAGCTGTCAGTGTGAGGCAAGCATGGACATTTGCACAGGTGATTAAAAACCCACCTGCCCTCCTTCAGTCTCCTCCACCACAATATAGGCTCCTTCAAAGAAGTTCATAAACTCAATATTCTGCAACCCCAAATCCACACTGGTAATGAGATTACAGGTGTATTAATGTGAGCCACTTCAAGTCCAAAGTTACACAGTTAGTGACTGGCAGAATTAAGAACTAAGCCCTGTCTAGATGACTCCAAAGACTCCCAATCACATAGTGTCTTCAGCCTCTGCACTCCTCTATTAGTGAGTGGAAGGAATGTAAAAAATGTTCAAATAGTACAACTGACTAGCTCATAATCCTAGATGTTTATAACTGTTCTTCTCAAGGAAATCACCTTGTGATTTCGCAGCAAAAGCCATGCTTTGCTCCAGATACTGCCATCTGCAAGGCTTCTACCCAATGTTTCCTTGAGAGTCACCATGACCTTGTAGGTGCCTGTAAAGATCACCCTTTTCCTTCTATGCCCCCTGCCTCACCAGTAGTCACAAAGGAATAGCCACGCTCGGTCAGGATCTTCATGAGGTAGTCGGTAAGATCTCGGCCAGCCAGGTCCAGACGCATGATGGCGTGAGGCAGGGCGTAGCCCTCATAGATGGGCACGTTGTGGGTGACCCCATCTCCAGAGTCCAGCACAATGCCTGGGGATAGTTGGGTGTGATAAGTCACCATGGCATTGGTGTATGGTCACTTATGACCAAGTAGAAGAGGAATTTCTAAGCTGCTTATTTAAAAGAGAGAAAAGAAGTCATTTTGCAAGATAGAAGACAGGGGAAGACAAAAAGATGAGGAGCCAGAAGAGAGAAATCATAGAAAAAGTGCTACTGGACCTATAAGCTCAAAGACTTATTTTTAAAGAAGACAAGACCTTTTAGCCCAGTCAGTTCTAACTAACCCCCCATCCATCACCAACCACATGTTTGCAGTGATGAAATCCCCTAACTGATGTGCATTCAGTCAAGATTCCCCATTGTTCCCAATCACCTACCAGTTGTACGTCCAGAGGCATAGAGAGACAGCACAGCCTGAATGGCCACATACATGGCTGGGACATTGAAGGTCTCAAACATAATCTGCAAAGCAATCCAGAGAGCTGTTAGTGATGCTCCCAGTCTTACCAAGAAGGTCAAGAGAGCTCACTCTGATTACAGTTCTGGGCAGAGGAGATGGGAGTAAAGGAGGCCCAGGGCAACCCTGGTTGCTGGAGGAGAAACAAAGATGTGAATGGGGAGACCATCACATCTGGGACCTGCGAGCATGAGGGGGCTTGGCAGGGGTATGAGGCGCAGCTTCAGGCCCTGGTTCTGACTTGGATGTGACCTGGGAGAACTCACCAAGTAAACAGCTTACTAATGTGGGTTTCACTCCATGTCTCCCAACTGTAAACAGAGGAGGAGTTTGAACTGAGCCTGGAGGCTCCTCCAGTATAAACAGTCGAGGACTTACTTATTAACTATATCAAAGAAACATAAAAGATTACAGCCAGATTCTTACTTCTCTGATATAAAGAAAGAAACCACTTGAATCTGAAGCTGACTCTGGTAGGGATTAGTCCCAGTTCTGTCTTCTGTCTGAAGTGCCATTAAATCAGTTCCACTTTTTTTGTGTAGCTGCTGGGCCAATGCCAGGCCTAGAATCTGAGGCCATTTTGATTGCAGTGGAAGGGCCCTGATTCCTGAAAGAAAGGCACTGCCTGCTGTTGTCAGAGGATATACCTGTAAGCCAGTGTCCCGGCTCAGGCAGTACAGGGACAAGACCAGAACTTGAGCCTTCAGGTCACACATGAGCAAAGTTTGTGCATGCTGAGATGCTCTTGAGCTTTCATGTCTCCATCCACAAAACTCTCCCTGATCTATTCACCAGAATGTATGACATCATTTGCATCATATGCTGGAGGGCCATGATTCCCTATTGCCTGCCTTCGCACCAATTCACAAAAATGAAAATGTCCATCAGACACCTGTTGCTTGTGGAACGATTCGCAGGCGGACAGATATTCTCTGTAGAGTAATTGTAGAGTGTTGGTATAAGCACTAAGAGTTCTTCTGAGAAGACCCAGAGTATTTATATTCATGGTTTCCTAAGGTCAAAAGATCATGGGTGAATCCCAGGTTCTGCCACTTCTAGCTGTGTGACCTTGGGAAAATCACCTAAAGTCTTCGAGCCTTGACTTCTTCATTCATATGATCAGGATAATGGTAACTCCAGCTTCACACTGTTAAGCTTTAAAGTTGATTGTAGCACTATTTACAATAGGTAAGCTATAGAAACAACCCAAATGCCCAAAAATAGAAGACTGGATCAAGAAAATGTGGTACATATATACAATGGAATATTACTCAGCAATCAAAAAGAGAAACTCATGCCATTTGCAGCAATGTGGATGGAGGTGGAAGTGAAATAACCCAGAAAGAAAAAGAAAAATGCTGATGGTCTCACTCATAGCAGTAATTTAGAGAACCTAAATAAGGGATTAGGAAAAAGACTAATTATAATAAAGTAAAAATCAAAATCAACAAGAAACTATAAACCAGAGACACACTATGGGGAGGAGAAGGGAGCAGGATGAAAACAAGAGGGGGTGGGATTTTACAGGGAATATACCCAAGATGAAAATGCATATATTGTACAAAAATGAAAAATGATGTAAAAAATATATAAAATAAAAAAAAGAGATAATGCATGTGACAATCTTAGCCCACTGCTTAACTATAGCAAGCATAAAGTTGACGTGAGATGTTTTTATTTAATAGTTCATCTGAACCCAAAATATCATCCGACTGGTGCATGATTACAAGATGAAAGGTTTTTGAGCTTCTGACAGGGCACAATAATGACATAATGATTATCATTTATTGTATGTGTGTTATGTCATATTGACCATTTTCCCTAATTATTATTCTCATTGGTCCATTAATAAATGGGTACTAATACTATTCCTCGCATATAGGCAAGGAAACAGATTGAAAAGTTAAATGGATTCTTTAAGGCCACATAGCCAGTAAGTGACAGAATCAGTTTTAAAACCTAGAACTATTTGACTCCAGAACCAAAATTCCTCACTGTATGCTATTCTTCATTTTTAAATGACTTCTAAGAAGTTTATAACCTAAACCTTTAACCTCTTCAATTAAATTTTTTAAATTTCTTACAGCTCTTGGAAGCCAAAGTGGGCATTCGGGGTGTGATCACCACCAGGACATCCCACCCTTGGCAATCCCCATGTTCCTGGGAAACTGTCAGTCTGGCCTGACTGGACTGCTGTGTCGGCCTTCTCTCTGCTCTCCTGCACAATCCCTTTCAAACAGGTCTTTGTTCAAACCAAAAACACTGGTTCCTGGAATGGATATTTACCTGGGTCATTTTCTCCCGGTTGGCCTTGGGGTTCAGGGGTGCCTCAGTGAGCAGGGTTGGATGCTCCTCAGGGGCAACACGAAGCTCATTGTAGAAAGAATGATGCCAGATCTAGGAGGGGGACAGAGAAGAAACCCAAGCATGTGATGTCATAAAGCCACCTCATACCCCAAAAAGGGATCAGAATGAGTTAAACAAAACCAGACCCAAGTAAAATATTACAAATGTTCGTTATATTTATAATATGTCCACATTTTTACAGATGCAGAGACTGAAACTCAAAGACTATAAGTAGCTTACTGAGGGTTTACATTTAGTAAGTGCCTGAGCAAAAACCGAAACCCAGGTCTATGAGGCCAGGTGACATGGTAGTTATAGGCACAAGTTATACGTACAGGCTCTGCAGATAAATCTGAGTTCAAATCGCACCTCAACCACTTCTTGGTTGTACGAACTTAGGCAGCTCCAGTTTCACCACCAATAATATGAAAATAATTAGCATACTTGTAGTAAGATAATCCTAGAGTTAATACTTAGTCTAGTTTCTGGTCCAGAGTAAATGTTACCATTATTTAACTGTTTTCTTTACCCCCACTTCCATGTTAGTTAATGTTCGTGGGAATGTGATTTAGCTTAGTGAGTAAAAGGACAAATAAATGGATACCTGAATGGCTGAATAAAGCTGACATGAAATCTTGCTGTCACTTTCATACTTTCAGGGAAATTTCCCTCCGCAGTGCATGTGAAGAAGAGGACAGATCTCCCTGCCTCTTGCCTGAATCTCTGACCCCTCTTCACTCTCCAGGACTGGTCCTACACTCTAGACCCTCGATCTGTTGGCAAACACTTGGCCAGAAGAGCTATGCCTATTTATAGTATGTCTATGTGAACTCTACTTTGGACATAAATATGTTTGCTTCATGATTGAGTGTCCTCTTTAAAATCCCCAAATTTTAAACAATGCCAAAATGAACAAACCATTGTAAATAGGTCTTAATTATTTGTGAAAATAGGAAAATTCTTCACCTAGTCCCAGAAATGTTAAATTCATCTAGAATTAAAACAAAAGAAAAATTGCTGACAGTTTATAAATGAACCAAAGATAGATTGACTTTAAAGACTGTCTTGCTCCAGTTTATTTGGCTTTTAAATTTGTAGTTTCTAGAAAGGAAAATAGTCCTTTGATGGAGCAAAAGCAGCTCAAGAAATCTGACCAGCCATATAAACTGTGGTTACTCTAAAACATCATTAAAAAAGAATTCCTCTCTCCAGCAAACATTTGGAATATAAATTTTAGAGATGATGAAATACTCTCTTTGTTCTAAGGATCTTCCGCCAGGTGCACATATCTGTAGTACTGCCAGTTCCTTGAAGAAACTCTTAAAAAAACATTTTCTCACTGCTATTAATATCTTCTTTTTTAGTGCAAACTGCAGTTTCACTAAATCCAAAATCTTAGATTAAGAAAATCCAAAGAATGCAAGTTCTATAGAGAAGCAGGTTTGAGCACTATTACTGATAAATTCTAGTAACATTATTTTCTTTTCAGCTGGTGTGTGTGTGTGTGTGTGTGTGTAGGGAGCCAATAGATGAAGTTCAGATGTTGTGATTCTAATTCTAATATTTTTCATTGCTTTTTGAAATATTTTATGTCACTCTCACTATTCCTTCTGCTCATTTTTCAGATCACTTGTGTTTCTGTGATGCCTAATAATAAATACCAAAGTCCTAGGACTGAACTCTGCTCCTTATTAGTTGTTTTTTAATAGATCTAGGAGATAAGGGCCTTACTTAACACAACACTGAGATACACACACACACACATTATATATATACATAACTTATATATATAAATAACATATATGTTATTTACATATATATAATTTATATATTATATATATATATATTAACTTGTGTTAGCTCCCTGTGCTTCCATATTTTGAAATATTCAGAAGTGTCCAAAATCTACAATGTCACAGCTCCCCTTGCTGAAGTGAAAAGCTTTCAAGCGTGGATGGGAGAAGGCTATTCCTAGCATTTCAAGTCCTCTTTAGTGTACTGCTCTGTGGGATGGCCATAATCCTCTGAGGGGAGGATTATTCTAGCTGCCTCCTGCACAATGCAGGCCCTAGGCAGGCAATCCAGTTGGTGTAAGCAAAGACTATTCATTTCCACCACTGGCAAAGGTCTATTCTCATCACAGAACTGTCTGCCACTAATTAGTTTATAAACTATTAGGCAAAAGCTTTTTTCAAAAAAGGAAATATTTTAGAATTTTTTTCAGTTAGTGATAATTTAGAATAAACACTAACAAATAAAAGCCAATTATTTTTCCCCTGCAGTAGCAATTGTTGGATTACACCTGAAGGTCCAACCCGCAGCGAGCCTCCCAGTACCTTTTCCATGTCGTCCCAGTTGGTGATGATGCCGTGTTCTATGGGGTACTTCAAGGTCAGGATTCCTCTTTTGCTTTGGGCCTCATCCCCCACGTAGCTGTCTTTTTGACCCATTCCCACCATCACTCCCTAGAGAGATTCAATGCATTACAAGTCAGTCTCTGCCAGAACTTGTAAATGGATTACAGTCAAGTCACTAAAGGTTAAATCATTGCGGTAGGAGGTTCCTCTCTTGGTATCAGTGACAATATGCTCAGTCTCAGGGTCTCCAGGCTCTTCAGCAACATCCCTCAGTTGATCGGAAACAAGCTTAAATCAGCTTCCAAATAGTAGAGCATGCTGTGGTAAGGCAACTTTACATTGTGCTCTTTATCTTTTGTATTCCTTGATAAACTATTAAGACAGAGATTCCATTTGTCTTGTTTCCACACTGGAACAAATTGCATATATTTGCACATGATCATTTTTAGTTGAATGAATGTAGAAAATTTTATAAATTAATTAAATAGCATTTTGCCTGTCATAAATCCTTTAAAGTGTACTTTAAAAACTGTCACCTACTCAAGGTATATAAATATTATTTTCTAACATTGTAAGCAAAGCAGTATCTTACAAATGACCACTCACCGCTTACTTTATAATGAATCAATTTATAACAATCAACATGAAGACATTTGCCTAAACTCTGACTAATTTAGATGCACTTTTTAAAATCATTAAGGTGAAACTTAAAAAAAGAAAAAGAATTCTCACTACATTTTTAATTGTGCTGGAGTGAATGTTTTAGAATGCAAAACATCCATGGTTACACAGGATGTAGTGATTTGTGCAGACTGTCTCCACAGCACACAATTCAATAAGAAGAATTCATTCTTTCCAAGGGGTTTCCATTATATGTCCTTGTGAATACATTTCTATCTGAGAGTTATAAATATCAGAAAAGTTCAATGTGCAAAATATTACTTTTGATAAGAAGTAAAATTTCTGAGATGAAGTCCTCAGTTTTTACCAGGTAGCTGCCACCAACATTTGGTGTAAACATACTGTCATGGAAAAACCACTGTGGTTGTCCAGATACATTTTCTTAAGAGGTGATATTATATAAAAATACATTTGGCAGCAGTGTTTGCTGTCTTCTAACATCAAGCGCTTGGAGAGGGAATGATCCAAGCTTTTGTTTCCATTTCTTTACTGAGGTAATTAACAAGTATTTCTGATGATGATGATCATAGCAATGGATAGATTTAGATTAAAGGACTTAAGAAAAAAGGTCATATTTTATATCTTGTTGACACCACCAGATAATCAGTCTACATTTATATATGTAATTGGCTCTTATTCATAGATTATCCATTACCCAATGTTTATTTTTAACCAGGTTACGTAATTTCTGGGCAGATAGTCGTAGACATCTGTGGAGACCCTTGGACACACAGTCAGAGAAGGAACTAATCTATTGTGCTCTTTCTTTCCATTCCAGTTTGAATTTTGCTCACCTGATGTCTGGGACGTCCCACAATGGATGGAAAAACAGCCCTGGGGGCATCATCCCCAGCGAAGCCAGCCTTACAGAGTCCAGAGCCATTGTCACACACCAGAGCGGTGCTGTCCTCTTCTTCACACATCTCAGCTGCACCACGTCACACAATCCTACAGGGAACAGGAAGGAAGTCCCACCTGTAGCACAGCATCTTGGTGCTTACCTGCTCACTCCCCCTTTTCAGACTGGTTTAGGGACCTTCTCTTCTATAGTTCTCCACTGACCCTTATTTTAGCACAGTGTTATTCTCACAGCACTTGAATTAGATTGTAAGCTTTCTGTGAACTAAAACTCTGACTTCTACATTCATACAATGGGCCTCTACCACAGTGCATGGCAGGTCACATATCCTCATAAGCATATTAAAGATTGATTAAATGAGGGAATGAATGGACATCTTAGGGTAAAGATGGGAACATAAAGACTATGAGACCAGATCTTCATGGGGACAAGTCACTTGCTATATGTTAAAGTTTTGACCATTTTCTGCCTGTATCAATCCAAACTCATATTTTTTTAGACATGTTGTAACTATCAAAAAAAATTTAAAGGTAGATTTTGAGGGATGGGCAACATGTGAGAATTTGGAAATGTTGAAACATTTAATGCAAAATCTTTAAAAGAAAAAAAAATTCTTAAATCTCTTCTGGGTCCTGAGGACTTCTACATTACTCTTGAAAAAAAATAGAAACAAGCAAAACATTCTAAAGATGCTTTAAATTTTAGGATTCACAACTATTCTCCATTAAAAAAGTCACTGCAAACCTAAAAGTTCCACAAGGATTGCATGAATTATATATCAAGCAATAAAATACTTCTCTGCTATTGAGAAAGGATAAGATCAAGAAAAATAGGTTAGATAAAATAATATTGTATAATCCCCTCAAACATATATATTTATGCATCACAAGATCAGTTATATTTGACAATATGTTGATGGGGGTTATTTTGAGGTTTTGGGATTTATGGGTATTTTTAATGATCTTTTCAGGGTTCTGTGATATTTTCTAAAGTCCGATTTAAGTTTGCATCCCATGCCAAATTTCAAAAGACAAGGGCAAAAGTAACAACTTATAGATTTGGGAAGTTGAAGGCCTATTAGAGAACATTTTCATCCTAAGTCCTTATCTTTACAATATTTGCTCAACTGCACACAGGGCTAGAGGCTCAGCTGAACCAGAGCTCAGGTCCCTGTGACTTCCAGTCAGGAGTCCCTTCTATTTTTATTCTGAGCAAAATTCAGTTGAAATAGCCTATAAAGAGGAACTAACAGCCTATATAGAGTTGTCTGCCAACTTTGAGATCTCAAGGTTTGCGTGTTGAGCAAGATTCTCCTGCTATGTTGGTGAACTCATTGTATACCCAGACTTAGATATATAAAGAATAACTCTTCTAATGAAATTTCTGGGAAATAAGAAAAAAGTCTATAAAGTTGGCATTCTGCCACCCCTGTTCCTGTCCATGAAATCAAGACTGCAATCTTTCCATGTGCCTAGAACTTCTATAGCAGTGCCTCTTGGCCTTTGCAAAGAACATGAACTTCATTTAAGATAATATATTTGTAAATCTATGGCATGTGCTGTTGTTTCTGAGTGAAAAACAAGGAAATCAAGACTCAAGAAGTTCAAGTGATTTGTCCCGAATCCCGACACTGGTTAAGTGAGAGAATAGAGATTACAGAGCATGATGGTAGTGAGTTTGGCCCCTGATCAGACTGCTTGAATTGCAGTTTGACCTTCATACTTTGAAGCTGTGTGACTTAGTAAGCTACTGAATATCATCTGATCATAGTTTTCTTATGGATGAAACAGCAATAATGTCAGTGGCAGCAATAACCACTCCATTGAGTTCTTATGGGGATTAGATATTTTCTAAAAAATTAAAGTAATGGACCTCCCCTGGTGGTGCAGGCGGTTGAGCGCTGCACTGTGAAGCTGTCCGCAGCCTCTGCATTGCCGCTTTGATCCCGGCCGGCCAGCAAAAAGCAAAAGAGAATCCTACATAGCATGGCAGACCTCTCCTGTCTCGCCCACTGCTCCCCTCAGCAGTGTATTTCTGTCGTCTGCCTGTTCCATTCCTCGCTCTGTCTCTGGTGAATCCTCTCACCCCCTACGCCATGCATCTGGCCTGTACCTTGGTTCTTGTATAAAATAAATAAATCTTTTAAAAAAATGTAAAGTAAGTCATACAGAATTTAGGTTATGAGTTCTCAATAAATATTAGCCTTAAAATTATTATTAATAACATCACTGTATGATTATTCTCTATCTAAATCTTTTCATATTCCAGCCTTTCCTCTGCATACACTTCCAGGCTCAGAGCGGAAAACAGTAACTGGTGCATCGCATTTGTAGGAATGGAAAACAGGTCTTGCAAATGATTTGCCTTGCCCTTTCCCTTTCTTCCCTTCCCTTGCCAACCCTGAATTATGTTTGACTTTCATGTGATTTGACTTTCTTTCTAGATTAAGAAGCTAGAAGAGAGGTGAGAAATATAAGAAAGACAAGGGCCTCACTACTGGCGCAGGGGTTGAAGTCTCAACTCTATCAAGCTATCATCAGCCACAGCGACATGAGTTCAATCCCTGGCCAGGGAGCTAACCACATGGCGCAGCAGACCTCTCCTGTCTCGCCTGCTGCTCCCCTTAGCAGTGTGTTTCAGTAGCTCTGCCTGTTCTGCTCCCCACTCTTTCTCTGGTGCATCCTCTCACCAGCCCCCCCCTCACCCAGTTCTTGTATGCATTGAAAAAAAATAGAAGGGAGAGAAGACAAAAGAATCAGTCAGAGGCTAGCAGCAATCAGTTTGTGGGTCTGCTGGCTCTGGGAATGGGCTAACCCGATTCCTAAACCAAAGAAAGAGCTAAACCAAAGCAAGAGCTGAAAATAGGATAACATTTTTGCATTAGTACGTTCTGAAATTGTGAAAGAATATTCACCATAGGACCTCCCCTGGCGGTGCAGCGGTTGAGTGCTGGGTTGCAAAGCTGCCTGCAGCCTCTGCAGTGCCGGTTTGATCCCCGGCCACTGGCAAGGGTCCCACATGGCGTGACAGACCTCTCCAGCCGCCCGCTGCTCCCCTCAGCAGTGTACTTCATCACTCTGCCTGTTCTGTTCCCCGCTCTGTCTCTGGTGAATCCTCTCACCCTCCCGTGCCTCTGACTGTACCCAGTGCTTGTATAAATAAATAAATCTTAAAAAAAAAAAAAAGAATATTCACCATAGACACATGGATCTACCTTTATTCATTCTTTTATTATATGGTTAAGGCTTGGGGGTGGAATGGTTTGGAGAGAATGTGTAAATATACTGCAGCAGAGAGAGGATGATCTTCAGCATCAGTAAACATGCAGGAAAAAATTCTCAAAATTCAGTAAATATATTTTTTGACAAAAAAGCTCTCCGGGTAGAATTTCATAATCTTTCAAATGAGCGCTGTTGTTAGAGAAATCTCTGTTGTACCCCAGAAAGCAGAGATTCAGCGGTTTAAATCTCTCATCTAACATGAACAAGCAGCTAGGGTTGGAGCAAAGCATTTCCTAATTAGGTAAAACACACTCGAGCGTCTGCTTTTGGAACTGCACCCTGGTCGAGAGGTTGGCTCCAGCTGACTAGAATATATCTTGTGCCAAAAATGAGTAGCTAGCGGGAGGGGGGTGGTAGTGGAGAGAATGCTACAGTTCCCAGCTCCTCAGTCTTGAAACACAAGCCATATTTAGTCATGAATCACAAAATGGAAGGAAAATCTCAGCGTGAAAACTCCAGTCTGGGCTGAAGCTGCCAAGTCCTGATTTACAGGAAAGTTCATTCTGGGTTGGCTCACTGTGACAGTCACACCAGCCTCACCAGGCTGAGGGAAATGCAAACCACATGCATGCAGGCTGAGACACTAAGCAGCCCGCAGAGAGAGGCAGGCATGCTCCTCCTGCTTGATTTGCAGGGGTTTAGATCATTTCCTGCTGTGCTCTGTGACAAGCAATCACCAAATGGCACAGCTTAAAGTATAAGATCAGAGACAAGCCGAAAAGACATACCTTCCCAACAGAAAACACTACAAAGTAGAGCCAGAGGAACCCAGCAGCAAATAAACAAGTAGCCAATGTCAAACACAGGGCAACTGACCTCTGTTCATGCCTAAAATGCACTTCCAGCCACCTTAGCTGAACCCAAAATGCAATTTGTGGAAAATCCCCACATCAAATGTGAACCACAAACAAATGCTGGAGTTTCCAGTGCCTAAATGTAAATAAATATATGATTTACTGCACACATTTAGACTGCACCACTGAAAAGTGCTGTGAGTTCTGGACTGAAGGTTTATTAGTATAAAACAGATTTTACAATTGACTTTGTTCCATCTTCCTCTCCCCCACCTCCCCCGCACAAGCTGCATATTACTCTTGTCATTAATGTTAGCTAATTAGAGGGGAAAGCTGCAATCACTTTAGCAGTACAACCTTCATTCAAAAACTTCAGCATGCATGAGCCCAGCTAACCCCCCCGAAGCATCTGATTACACAGAGTAAAAGCAGAGCCACTGGCATCTCTAAGCCACATCCCTGGGCCAGTGCCACTTACCCTGACAGTGCTCGGCTGGGCTTCTCCACTCTGGGTGGTGTTCAGGGATGTTGCAAGCCGAAGGGTTATATAGCCCCTTGGCCTGCTCCCCTCCCACTAGCTTCCCAAACAAGGAACGAGGACAGACTTGAGTCTGTCTTCAGTCTAACACAACCATATAGGGACCTCAGCACAAAACTCTCTCATCTGGGTGGCCAGAGGCCTGGGTCTCTTCCACTGCATTCCACTGCTCCGTTTCTGAAATAAGAGGCAGCTCAGCTGCCTATGGGAGATAAATAGCCCAAGGCTCAGAACAACTGCTGAAATGCCCAGAGATTCTGAGCTAGCATAGGAGGGCAGATGCACGTTCCTCAGAAGACAGGGTGTGCTGCAGGCTGGCATTGCAGGGCACTTCCTAGCGAAGCGGGTGTAGAAAGGAGTGGCCCCCAAGGAGAAGAGACTTTAAAAACCTCTCCTCCAAATGTGACCTGCCACAATGAAAGCTACCGCTTCAATTGTTCACAAACATATAGAGGGATTGAGCATTTTATGGTCATGCTGTGCTTATAAACAGAGTCCATGAGTGATATTAGTGGAAATCAGAATTGCAAGTAGAGATGGAGTTTATAAGCCTGTGTTGCACAAAGGAACTTGGATGTAAGCATGACTATAACCACTATAATCCTATATGTCTTCAAATTTGTCACTAAATAATTTAGCAGAATGATCAGGGACCATCCTTTGGCTAGAAGAGCCCACACAGTACCCTGTCACAGAAGCAGTTTAAGAGAAAAAGCCAGGTTCCAGGGGAATCTCTCATAACCTCCTTTCTCTTACTAATCCATCTGACAGGAGAGGTGACAGGTGAAGGACTAGGTAGCTCAGGCATTTCTCAAAGACAGGTGGTGAATGAACATAAATCTTCCTTAAGCTCTCATTTCCAAGTTTCCATGGATAGCTTGAATGAATTTATATTTGTCTTCTTCCCTCCTCCATGCCAAGGATCTAACTAAATCCATGATAGAAAAAATTTTTGATGGATACCACTAGTATTTCTAGACCGTTGATATGTGAGAAAAATCCCAGAATGAAGGACCTTATTTTACAGCTGTGGTCAGTTACTTACTTATGTTACAGTGTTCAGTCTGTTCAATTTATGATGTATACACACATACACAGATATTCACCTTTGAGAAATTGCCCTGCTGATGATTAAAAAGTTTTAAATAACTTAAGAGTAAATGATTACAGCTTTCTCCCATATTTTTCATGAATTTGACAACTGTATCTAGTTTTTATCAACCAGAAAATGCAACTGTCTAATATTCAAAAAGGAAGACTACACACTACAGCACAGGTTGAGAATTTGGGCTCAATCCAGTAATTTTTTTTTCACAATGAGCATGTGAAGTCAATATGCTATGTTTTCCTGATTGGGGATAATTTGAGTAAAAGTTATCACCCCTCCTCCTACTTCTCTCTCAAGTCTTGTCTATATAATTCTTGGAAATTTTATTAGGTGAGAGTTCCTTTAAGCACAGAGGACTGTTGGTATTTACCTCTATGGCACTGGTGTCATTTTCTCCCTCAATTACAGTGGTATGTTTCCATGGCCTTGACAGTGGTCAAACCAGATGACATACAACAACATTCAAGAAGACAACCACAAGTATTTTTCTTTATCTTTCCTTCCTTCCTTTCATCTGGGATATTAACCAGGGAGGATCTGTGCCTGAAAATAAATTTCTGAGCAAGTTATTAAATACTTTCAGAGTCTGGTCTGAGATTTATAATTTTATACTTCATCCAGGTCTCATCAGTGAGAGAAAGCAGCTCTGGATGTGTTGGTACACAGAAATCTCCAGGGGAGTGGTCAGAAACAACTTCTGGTTCTCTAAGGCAAGCATCTAAGGAGTCAAGGAGCAATTGGAAAGACCGCAGGGGCTAATGACTTGGTTGCAAGTCAGGGAAACTATAAAATAAATGCCAATCTATAAGTGTAAAATCAAGAATCATCTCCAGATATTTGGTTCTATAAACACCATATACCATCTTGGTAACATCTAATAATTATTTGTTGTAGATTCCATGACATTTAAGACAGTTTTTATCCTTGCGAGGCTCCATTCAGAGCTGAATATGCAGTGAACAAAATGTACGTTGGATTGTACAATAGAATACCCTTAGATTTTACAACCAGATATAAAAGAAAAAAATTTAACCTTTATCACAGTTAAACCTAGGTTTAACCATGAAGAACAGAAAGCTTTAAAAGCTGAGTTATATCCCAGGAGGGGAGGGACTCTATCGGTTGTCCATTTGTTGACAGCACTTACATTCTTCCTGTTTCTCCTGCCTCATCTGCACCATTCAGAAGTATGATGCTCCCACATCACCACAATGATTTGCAACAGAGGAAGAGCTCATAGCTTAGGAACTTCATGATGCTGTTCCCCTGCCTGGAATACTCTTCCCCATTCCCCCCCTCTAACTTTGGCCCTGAAGCCCACTCTAGCTCTCTGACATACTCTTCTCAACCTCTTCAAGTCAGTTAGAGGGCATCACCCCCAGGAAGCCTTCCCTGCTCACCTCCATTCTCCATTTTGCTTAAGAGCCCTCTACTGTTTGCCCATATACACTGTATTCACCTCTATTTTAGGAGTCACATTATTCTAGAATAATACACCTAATTTCCAGGTAACACTATAAACACATTTGAGGGAAAAGAATAAACTGATTTCATCTTTGCATCCCAAAAGCCTGGAACATTCAGTAATTGTTTCATGAATTGAACTGAATCAAGCATATTATATGCATCCCTAATAGTTTTTGAATAATAAATGTCAATGGGTTCTGAGCAGAAAGAAGTAATAATATCAATTAATATTTATCAGATAGTACTATGACATTTTCTCTACATCTATGAGCTCATTTAATATTTACAGAAGCCATAAGGTATACATTGGTAGGTGAGGAAATGGAGGCACAGCTAAATTAAAAATATTGCCAAAAAGCTCATAGCTAGTTATTAATGGAACAGAGATTCAAATCCAGACCTTTCTGGGTTTGACAAGATGTGGAGTTGAAGCAAACACACAGAGATGTGCACACGAGCCTGGGTGTCCGCATCCACCAAGGTGTTGGTGGAAAATAAGAGGTTACCTGTCATGTAGAGGCAGATGATTTCACGATTCAACATTCCTGCTTCATGAGTCCTGGGCACATAGGATAATATTGGCACTTCCAGCATCAGCCCCTCTCTCCTAACCCAGATTCAACTCTCCCAGCTTCCTACTGGTGAAGTTCTTCTTCACAAAAGCCATGTCTAGCATGACTATCATGGTTTGTACATGTTGATATCTAGTTGTTATGTCTCTTAGGTTTCTCTTGGTTGTGACAGTTTCTTAGACTTTCCTTTTTTATATAAAGATTTATTTTTTTATTTATTTATGCATACAAGAGCTGGGGTGTAGGCCAGAGGTGTGGGGGGGGGCATGAGAGGATTCACCAGAGACAGAGTGGGGAGCAGAACAGGCAGATCTGCTGAAATACACTGCTGAGGGGAGCAGCAGGCAAGACAGGAGAGGTCTGCTGTGCCATGTGGATCGGCTCCCTGGTTGGGGATCAAACTCATGCTGCAGTGGCTGGAGATAGCTTGATAGTGCTGAGACTTTAACCCCTGTGCCACCAGACTTTGCTTATTTTGGAATAGTATTGTCAAGCACTCCTGAGCTGGTGTAATGTCTCTCTCACAAGACTGAGGTTACATTTTTTGGGGAAGAAGGCTCCATTGGTAAAGTGCCATTATCATCACTTTATATCAAGTATGTATGCTATCGAGATGACTTAACATTGTTTATGTTCTTGATCACCTGGCTGTGGTTTGTCAGGTTTCTGTACTGCTAAGTTACTCTTCTCTCAACCCCTTCTGTACTGTTATTTAGAAATAAGTCACTGGGCACTGCCCAAACTTAAGGAATGGGGAATTACACTCCCCTTCCTGGAGGGCAAAGCATATAAATTATCCTGGCTGAAATCTATTTTTGATAGGATCTTCAATGACTCATCTATACCAAAATTTGGGAGTCACTGGGATAAAATTTGGGAATCACTGGGTCAAAGGGCCAGAACCACATGATGTCTTGGGGTTTCTTCCAACTTGATGAATCTCTGAGTGTGAATGACATGGTGAATGGGTGTAGTTGCTGGACCTCTGCGGAGACTAACTGATAGTCACTTATTTAGTCTAGAAACCAAATCTCAGATCCTCTAGACACAAAACAGTGAATAAATATAGAATTGTTGATATTACCACCATGGAGTGTTTTGGAATTGGAACCCAGCATGTTGGAGGAGGAAAAAACTATACCAGGAAAGATATATACAGTGCTTTGTGGAGGAGTCATAATCAGTGCTGAGGAGTCAGATGAAGAAGAGAAGGTAGCAGCTGACAGGTATCAGTTGTGCCTTCCTATATCCATTCCCTAAATTAGGAAACTGAAGTTGAAAGAGTTTAAGTAACTTATGCAATGTGCACCAAGACTGAGTAATGGGTTGAGGATTCAAACTCAGATCTGTATGACTCTGGACTTGAGGTTAAAGCAAAAGATTAGGTCAGTGTATTCTTAGGACACTTAGGAACAGGACACTCCCAAAAACATGTGGAAAATGTGCTACATGCACTGCAGGAGAGAAATCACCAAGTCCCTGCTCAGGAAGGTGGTAGAAAGAAATACCCTCTTAAAAGCCACTGACTTCAGAGAAGCAGTTAAGAAAGGCAAGCTGAAGATGAAAACATCACCAAGAGTTTTGGCATATGAACTGCTGAGAGGGCTTATAGTGTAAAGGGTAATCAGACACTTCTTTTGATTGCAATGAAAGTCTTGAGCTAGTAACAAAATTATCACCCAGGGGAAAGTGTTTTATTATTGCTATTTATAAACCATACACAGTCTCTACAACCTAGCTCTCCATTTGGTTTTAGCAAAAGTGCAGTTAGAGGCCTGTCCTATGAATTTCTCAAGGCAGACACTGATCAGCCAAGCATTACGTTTAATTTAGGAAATGGCTTTGTGTTTATGCAGCACAAAGGTGTTGGTGCCAATATAAGGCCCAGCATCTTGGTCCCACAGAAGAATGACTCTGAGTAACTTAAAAGTCTTCATCATGTTTGTGGGAAGACAGAGGAGACAGAGGGATACCCTGGACCCTTAAATTTGCATTTCTGCCATTTGTTGCTTAAACACGAAGCATACTTTTCCTGTGAAAGAACTTTAACAGAATTAGTGCGCATAGGAGAGAAAGTCGATAGTTTCCCAATAAAACACTCAGTTACCCATCCCCTTGTGGGTAAATGTCCAGCCAAGCAAGGTTGGCCCAAGTAGGGCCACTGAGGCCCAGAAGTTTGCCACAAGTCTAAGGCACATTCTGGCAAGGAACCACAGGAAAGGGGCAGAAAGGGCCAGACAAGTCTGGGACAAGAGGAGCAAAATCAGAGTACAAGCAAGATAATGGCCACCATTGTCAACCTCTCCCTGGGTCTCTGACCCATGTCTATTCCATGTCCCCCAAGCTCCTCACACAAGTCCAAAGCTCAAAGACAAGTGCATCCTTTTTCTTCACATATCTCTGTGTTCCACTTGTCCCCCTTCTGTGTTTTTCCAGGTCTTCTTTATTCATTTATTTATTTATTTTAAAGATTTATTTATCCAACAGCTGGGGTATAGGCCAGAGGTGCAGGAGGGTGAGAGGGTTCACCAGAGACAGAGCAGGGAGCAGAACAGGTAGACAGACCGAAATACACTGCTGAAGGGAGCAGTGGGCTAGACAGAAGAGGTCTTCCGCGCCATGTGGGTCTCTCGCGGGCCGGCTGGGAATCAAACCCGCACTGTAGAGGCTGCGGACAGATTCACAGCGCAGTGCTCAACCCACTGCGCCACCGGGGAGGCTCTCCAGGTCTTCTTTAGCTTCACCTGGTTATTCAGCTCCACCCTTCACTAGGGACATGGAAACAGCCTTTCTTATAGAGAGCCTTACAAAAGTGAGTTGTTTCCTAAATACAGTTAACCAGTGTTTTTCCCACCCCAGTCCCTGAAAATAGTGAGTTGTTTAAAGTGTAGCAAAACTATATAGAACCACGGTCATTGGAATGATGTGGCTAGTTGGTCAAAGTAGTCACACCTGGCGTCCACCCAGGCCAGAGGCTCTGGCATGGGACCCAGAGATGTGTGTTTAAATAAGAGCCCCCCTGAAGCTCTGGAACAGAAGGTGGTGGAACAGTGTGACACAGAACCCTTAAAAGTATAGAAGAACACAGAGGGTTGGGTTATTATTACCGTTATTATCTTTTGTCAGGTTAGAGTCCCAGACACAGGTCTGTGTGGCTGCTACCCACCTTGCTCTCTGAGAACGGCTGGTCAAGACCGGAGGCCTGCTTTCTAGTCCAGGCTCTGCTGTTAATTGTCTACACAGACAGTTTACCAAGCACCTGGCCTAAATTTTGTCATCCATAACTGTAAGTGTTGGGTGGACATTGTAATGTCCTTTATCCATCTCTGATTGAAATATGAAAATTGGAAACAAAGTATAAAATGTCCTGAGACCATCTCTGAAGTAATAGGCCAAAAAGAATGATAGTTTTCACAAAAGGAAAGCATGACTGAGATGTAGTTACTGAATTCTGCCTCAGGAGTCAGAACATGATCATTGATTGACTGTATGACTTGTACCTCAGTTTTCTCATTAGCAAAAGGACAATGACCCCACTCAAACATTTCACAGGGTTGCTGAGCACATGGAATTTATGGAACATCCACAAAGACATAAATAAATAGCTTGAATATTTTGAAAACTATTAAATACAGATAAATGGGATGTATTATCTATTATCCCCTAAATTAGGATTAATTCAGGTGAGTATCAGGTGTCAGGAAAACCTGAAATGCTTTTCTAGAATGATGTGGGAAGTACTTGGGACTTAGGGTTTCCATTAGAAGCTCTTGAGGTTTGAGTGAGAACATCCCCTAAAGAGCAAAGTGGCCTGAACAGCACGGAGGGTGGGCAGGCCGCGTGCCAAGAGCAGCCTGGGAGTTTACACAGCTCTCATTTTAGCATCAGACATATTTCAACTCCTAGAAAAGAAAGTGAACAGGAAGAGCCTTGTGAGATATCTGATTGCTTAAAAAATTCTAAAAGCTGCAACTTGGAATTCCAGTCATCCACTTCCTTTTTCAACAAAATTGAGACCCTATAGGGTAATTTCATTCTGAGGACACCCACCTCTTTAAAACTTGATTGGAATTTGAGATTGTTGGAACAGGCCAAAATGCTTATTCTGAGTCACTGGAAAAATCATCCAGCATATTTGCTGCTCAGTTTTGTAATTTGCAAAAGGAGAGTGGTGTGACATCTACTCTGTCGGGTTGCGAGGACCTTGGAAAGAACATAATGGAATACTGAATTCTGGCAACTTTATTAAAACTGCTCTCCCCAGCATTGTTCCATCCTCACATGCATTTTAGCACAATCCACAGTTTGAAAACTGCCTAACTCAAATTGGTAAATGCAGTACAAAAGAGCAACCATCAAACACAAAAATAAGCAATAGAACACTTGTTCCTTAAGCTTTCAAAGATGAAAGATGAGCATAACAACATAACATAACATTATGTTTCATGATTTTTATTACTATAAGTCTTATCTTGTAAAGGTGAATAACAGTAAAATAGACTGAGTTATTGTGAATTACTTCATCTCATCTAGACGCAATCATGTTCACATACCCGAACCCATTTTAATCACTAAATTCAAAGCAGGAAGATGGTTGACAAGATTTTTGTGCCCCACCCCCACCTTAGGAGACTAAATATAAATTTGGCACTTAATATAAATATGTGTTTTTACTATATCTCATGATTTTGTCAGTATAATAGTACTACAAGCTTATATATATGTATTTTTTTTTTTTTTTTTACGAAATTCAAATGAGCATTCCGGTAACAACTACTCTTTGCTACAACTTTTTTTCCCCTAGATTTATTAATGCATACAAGAACTGGGGTACAGGCCAGATGTGTGGGAGAGTGAGAGGATTCACCAGAGACAGAGCAGGAAACAGAACAGGAAGATTGACTGAAATACACTGCTGAGGGTAGCAGTGGGCAAGACAGGAGAGGTCTGCCATGTGGGTTGCTCCGAGGCTCGAGGCTCGCAGAGATTGAACCGGCACTGCAGAGGCTGCAGACAGCTTCACAGGGCTGCACTCAACCTCCTGCACCACCAGGGAGGCTCTCTTTGCTACAGCTTTTAACATTAGTTGAGATTTTTCCAACTGTGACCTTAAGGTATGTATGTCATAGTCCAAACTCTTTTTTAGAAATTTGATTTAATAGCTTTGAATATATAGTTATTTGTATTTAATTTGTATGTTGTATATTCAATTTGTAATTGAGTTTTGAAAACTCTTAATCCACCTATGTTAAATCTAGCAGCTATCATTTACCT
Source organism: Talpa occidentalis (assembly GCF_014898055.3). NCBI lineage: Eukaryota > Metazoa > Chordata > Mammalia > Eulipotyphla > Talpidae > Talpa > Talpa occidentalis. Next base: position 62,242,814 of record NW_023605194.1, read on the forward strand.
AGAATGTCTAGCTAAAGACAATATCTAATTGCGTATTTGTGTGGTGAGATTTGTGCATGTAATGTATGTTCTTATTTTGCATCAAGGATATATAATAAAGGTGATTCCTTTTAGAGACAAGAGGAACCTGGCAAATCTATATGCAGAGTCTGAACATCTGCAGTTTAAAATTCATAATAGCACAGTTGAAAGCACGTTTGTTTTCCTAAATTCATTACAACAAAAACTATCCAAAATCCAGCTGCAGATGCTGGTAACATGGGCACTCCACTGGCCTGAAAGAATGCAGGCAAGAGCCTGCATTTCCTGCACATATTTGTTGGTGAAATACTTTTTGGTCGAGAAGAGGAGAGAATTCTGGCTTTTTCAGGGAACTGGGTGCAGGCAACCCCTCCTCCAAAAGTAGTCAAAATACCACCCCAGACAACCTTGACTTTATAAGGGAAGGCAGCTTCTGAGTCACAGAAAGTCCTTTCCTGCTTAATTCTCACTGGCTAGCATGGAATGAAGCTCTGCTAAAAATGTTTCAGGCAACTGTTGATTTAGGAATTTCTGCTCTCTTTTCTAGTAATAGAATGTGCATATGTTATGGAGATTCTGCAGGACCTTATGCCTCACTCACCCCTTTTAAAGCATTCTTCTTGGAAAGTGGCTGTGGAAAAAAGAATTCCCAGACTTTGAGAAAGAAAAGTTTCTGTCCATCAGAACTTTGCATGGGCTTGCTATTTGAGGTAAAACTTGACCTCCCCTCTGCCCCCTGCTACATTCAGATGGAAAATGCTTCTGGGTAGAAGATGCTTCTGAATAAGGAGAAACATTCCAGAAAACATAGAGTTAAGGGTCTGTTTGGAAAACTATTATCTGTGTTGAACTAGGACATTTTTTCCCCGCCCACGTTAACTAGTGTACAATTCAAGATGATTTCATAAGTAGGATCTTAATTATTAAACCAAGAAGTAAAATCCTAAGGGGCGGAATGGAGGAAATAAGAATGTGTTGTCTCCATAAGATGAAAACAGATTTTTCTAATGCCTTGCCACTTCTCTCATCTCCCAAATAAAGATCTTTAGTATCAATATTCAATCTTAAAAAATATGCTATGGAAGAAATTTCCTACATTCTGGTTTGTCTGATAGTTGTGTTGTTGTGCCTCCTAATTGTGCCTTGATGTCTCTGTCTGAAAGAAAACAGCATGCCTAGAAAGGTGCACTGTCCTTTGTGCAAAGGAGATTTTCAGAGCTTTAGGCTTCATACATCATGATTATTTTTTGACTGGTTTACTCCTGCTCAGATTTTTAAATCACTGGGATCATCAATTTCTCAAGGAAGCCTTCCCAATAAGACTGTGTTATATATTTTAATATCATTTAATCTTTCCTTCATGCTACTTATCATTGTAATGAATGAATTTAGATGACTTTTTAGAGACAGAACAGTGTTTCCAATATTCAGGCAACCCATAAATTCCTTATATTTTGTGTTAATGTGCAGAACATGAGGCTTAAGAAAAACAGTTTTAGGTGTCTGGATCAAGGTACCTACCAGTTCCTTCATTTACAAGCCAAGTCACCTCTCCAAATCAGGTAGATCTGTTTCTCCAAGAAGAGTGCCTCCAATCCCCAGAGACACTCCCCAAGTCCCAGTAAATTCGTGTTGACCTGATTATCCTCTCTATTAAGTTCCCTTTGAATGTAGCAATTGGTGAGCCTTCTCTGACTTCTATCACCACTTCGATCCTGAAGTTTCCTTGGAGTGCAGACCCTGCTTGTTAGGTAGGGTGGTCAGTTAGCAATGCAGGGACTATCTGACACATCTAGTTCTAGCTAAGACCTTCTCAGACCAGCAGTAAATGCTAGAGGATAAGGAGAAGAACACCATATCAGAATGTTAAAAATTTCATTTAAGTAGTCCAGAACTTACACAGTCTGTGCAGCTCTACAACTCCCCACTTGATATTTATGAATCCAAAATCTGACAAAGATTAATCTGAATTGGTGTCTGACATTAGGATTCTACACCAAGAGACAATAAAATCTAAGGACAAATTTTGTCTTGCCCTTGTTCATAAAAGGCACAAATAATAGACATCTTCCTGAATATTGAAGTCTGATTTTCAAGCACTTTTTAGACAATTGTAGATTTGGGCAGGAAAGGGTTTTCCAGAACCCTACACTGGTGAAACCAAGTGTTTTTCCTCAAAGTTTAAAACTTTAGTAATTTTAATGTGTAACTGACTTCCAAAACTGTAAAGTAATAAATGGCATCTATTTTTACCCTCAAAGTTCTAACTTGATGAAATAAATACAAGTAAGGACAAATGTGTTATAGGACAGGGAGAGGGGCAGCCCAAACCCCGCAAACCTGCCTATTCTAAATGGGTTCTGCCATCCGCCGCATCAACACAAAACATATAAGACTTTAATGGGAAGGAACTTTAATAAAACTAGGAAATAATACAGGTAATGCAGAGTCTAGTTTCTAAATGAAGCACCCAAAGTTACCCGTCCCCTCGTGGGTAAAAGTCCATCCAAACAGGATTGGCCCAGAGCAAGGCCCCAAAGCCTGCCACAAGTCTAAAGCATCTTCCAGTGGGGACCCACAGAAAAGGGCCAGAAACAACCAGACAAGCCCGAAAGGAAAAGAGCAAAATCAACATCAAGATAAAAGCTGCCATTGTCACCTCCCCATGGGTCTCACCCACATCTGTGTCACCCAGTCCACGACCAAAAAGACAAGAGCAGTTTCTTCACGTGTCTCTAGGCTCCACGCGCCTCCTCCAGGTCTCCTGGCTCCATCCTGCTTCCTTCCTCAGTCTCTTCTGCAACTTCTCCTCTTCCTGCTCAGCTCCACCCTCTCTTGGGTGGGGCAGGGAAACTCCCCCTTTCCTGGGGACCACCCTGTTACAAATGCAGGTATTAAATGTAAAAATCCAAGCTGAGTGTCTTGGGGAAGGTTCACTCTTTCTTAATCTTTGTCATATGGGCCATTTAAATTCATGTTAGGATCTGAGTATTTTGGTAAATAGAATAAGCTAATAATGAATGGGAACTATTTCTCAAATCCTATTTTTTAAAGGTTTAGGTTCAAATCTCATTATTTAATTAACTCCTTCCTCTCTAGATCATTGGGTTTGATTTTTTTTTTTTTTGATGAGTTCATCAGAAGCAGAAGTAGCCATGCTAAGCACTTGAAGAGGTTTATTTTTATTATTATTTTAAGACGTCTATAAAGTAGAGTTATAAAGCAGACAGGATCCGCAGCATGCAGTAGTTTCAGCAATTTGTACAAAATCCTTTTCTTCCCTGTGGTACGTAATTTTCACCCCTAGGAAACAGCCAAGAATTGGTGCTCAGAGGGTGGTACTCTGATAGTGAACTGACGTTCAGGTCTGTAGCTTCTCCAACAGTTTACTTAAGCCAGAGTTGTAGTTCCTGGAGAAGTAGAGGATAACCACTCTCAGGACCACTTCTTATTTATCCATTTCTAATGCAATGAAATAAAATGACCATTGCTAACAATAAAGAGGAGAGCTACTTAAATTCAGGTGCTGACTGGCCTACAGGAAGAAAAGGATCATCTACTGTTACTTCTAATAGTGATTAATATCATAAAAGCAATTTAGAGAAAAGAGAGTATAGAAAAATAATTGATCCTCATTTATTTTTACTCCATTAACATTTAATATAATATTTGATGTAGTTGGCTCTAAATTTCTTATTTTGTGACTTATTTCTATATGTTTCTTTTGTTTTCTTCTTTTTTTCTCTTCTCTTGCCTCCTTTTTTATTATTTGAATATTTTCTACATGTCACTTAAACTTACATATTTTCTTTTTAGCTGTATCTTCTCATGTTAACTTTATGAAGTTACCCTAGGGATTATACTATACATTCTTAAATTTCCATAGTTCACTTAGAGTTAATGTTGCACTGTTTTATGGAAAATATTGAAATCTTTTAGGTATATAATTACCTATCCCTCCTCATTCTGTTACAATGAACATTATAAATCATATGTATTGGTATGATTTTTGCTGTAACATTCTCTGTATTATTTTTATTTTAGTATATATGCTATCAAAGTGAGTATCCAGTTATCTTTTGATGCATCTCTTGTCTCTTCCCCTAATATCTATTTGAACTGAGAATCCTGAAGCATTCTAGCATTTTTATAACATTTCAGATATTTTAGATGGCAGATACAAAATTGTGTGCATGTGTGTGGTGTGCGTGTGTAAGAGTGACAGAGAGTGAGCTGAGTTACTGACAAGACCACTGCAGAGTAACTAAAGCAGATTGAACCCATTTGAGTTTGTGGTTGTTTTCTTTTAAAAGCAAACTTTGTAAGTTCTTAGTTTTTCCAAAAATAGCTTTAACTTCTAAGATACATTTTTCTGTTTTCGTTTTGCCTGGACCTTTCTTTCATTCCCTGTTTCCCTCTGTGACCCTGGAGTCAGAATTCCTTATTGGGATAATTTCTGGAGCTGTTTTGGAGATAGAGCTAACAAAGAGTGCCCTGGAGATTCCTTACTGGACCTAAAGGATTCCCATCCTGGGGAATTTCCAGCTCATCATCACCATCTGAGCAGATTTAAGTGACACAAGAAGTGAAGTGTCCTAATGGAGGTAACAAGGCAGTCCAAGGGATTGCCAGGCCAACTTGTAAAATCCTTTCATAGTTCTTTTTTTTTTTTTTTTAATAGAGGCATGTTTTATTTATTTATTTATTTATTTATTTATTTATTTATTTATATTTGTTTGTTTGTTTGTTTATACAAGCACTGGGTACAATCAGAAGCGCGGGAGGGTGAGAGAATTCACCAGAGCCAGAGCGGGGAGCAGAGCAGGCAGAAGGACCGAAGTACACTGCTGAGGGGAGCAGCGGGCGGCAGGAGAGGTCTGCGCGCCATGTGGGACCCTCACAGGTGGCCGGGGAGCAGCTGGGGATCCAACCGGTTCTGCAGAGGCTGCGGGCAGCTTCGCACCCCAGCGCTCAACTGCTGCGCCACCTGGGAGGTCCTATAGAGTTCTTGATAAAAAAGAACACTTGCTTATTTGAAATTATGCCTTCCTTCCTTTCTAAAGAAAAATACTTCATCTCATCCCGATTAATCAGCTAGTCAAGCACTCATAGCTGTAAGGCCATCTGTGCTTAGGTCTTTTTAGGAAGGAATGCTGTGCTTCTCTTTAACCCCTGTGCCCCAAAAGAGTCTTTAACATCAGTTGTTCTTGGTGCCTAGGGGTTAAGTCTCAGCACTACCACCAAGAGGGGAGGTCCTTCTGCGGGTGGCCTGAGTTCAATCCCCAGCCAGGGAGCTAACCCACATATGGTGCGCAGACATCTCCTGTTTTGCCTGCTACTCCCTTTACTAGTGTATTTCAGTAGATCTGCCTGTTCTGCTCCCCACTCTGTGTCTAGTGAACCCTCTTCCCCCTGCACCTCTGGCCTACACCCCAGTTCTTCTATGCAAAAATAAATAAAATCTTTAAAAAAAATGAGTCATTCTTTCTTTAGTACAAAGTGCTTAAACTGAGCAAACCCCAGTGCCTCTCATTAATATACAGGTATTGGATAAAATCTATATTCATTTTGCCACTGATTTGATGTCACTTGGCAAACTAATTTTTGGGTGCCAAATATAAGCAAGTTACACCTACATGCATATCTACCCATATGGTTTAAATATTTACATAAACATGTACCTTCAGAGTTGTCAATTTTTTTGTTAAATTTTAAAATTGGGACTAAACTAGATATTGAGATGAGCATTAAATATAACCTGACTAAAGTGATTTTTTAGTTGGTTTCAATCTTTGGTAAAGAAATGAAATTCTCAAGACCTCTATTAGGGAAACCAACAATAAATAGAAAAATGTTCTTGACATTTTCCCAAAAATAGCTCTCCAAAGAATTTGCATTTAAATCCGATGCTTTATGTACTAAAAGTGAGGTTGAAGCTACATCCTTACCTGATTTGAAAATAAGAAAAAAAATTTCCACAGCATGTAATTGATAGTCTTGTTCAAAACATCTCTCTGATAGCCAGATAGATCAGTTAATGATTATTAAGCAATAATAAATACCTTTTGTGAATTCCACCTGACTGTTGACCTTGGGCATAGCTTAATTTAACACTTTGGTAAAATGTCTTTCCTTGTAATAAGGGAGCATTTTTGGGAACCTGGCTAATGTTCTGAGGTCAAAAGATATGTGGAATGTGGCCCCAATTTTAAATAATATCTCTGTGACTGCCAGGAGCAGGGTAACCTTCTGGGACAAATAACAGAAGATTTTAATGGGCTAGAGTTCAATTTTTGGAGTTAGTCAGCCTGGATTCAAACCCCAGATTGGCAATTTCTTGTATATTTAAATCTGGGAAATTTCTTTTACCTCTCAAAACTACATCTTTTTTTTAAAGATTTATTTTTTTATGCATACAAGAACTGTACGGGCCAGAAGTGTGGGGGTGAGAGGATTCACCAGAGATAGAGCGGGGAACAGAACAGGCAGATTAACTGAAATACACTGCTGAGGGGAGCAGCAGGCAAGGCAGGAGAGGTCTGCTGCACCGTGTGGGTCACCTCCTTGGCCGGGGATTGAACTCGTGCTGCAGTAGCTGTGAATAGCTTAACCCCTTGCACCAACAGGAAGGTTCCTCAAAACTGCATCATTAGGTGGCAGAAATGATGACATTATTTTGACAATCTCAAATAGTGATGTAAATTATTTCGTACAATGCCTAGCATATTATTAGTGTTCAATGAACTTAATTTTATTATAGATTATATTATATCACATTAAATTATCACATTAAATTATCAACTGAAATCAAAGTGAAACAAGTATTTTAAGTAACCAATTAAAAAAAAAAAGACAATTCCTAAGCAAGAGCAAACAATGATACTGCTTCTACATTTTACAAATCTTTGAACATTTTGGCATTTCAAAGATTGTGAAAATGATTGTTTTAGCAAACAAATTTTAAAGAGGTGATAAGTAAGAGGCAGAAGAAGACTCCTGTAGGTCATCCACGCTTCAGTGAGGTCCTAATGCCATGGAGAGAAATCAGGTGAGAAATAGCATTGTGGGTTTTTTGGTGTGTTTTTTGCTTGTTATAGATGAGGCATAATGGACAATTTTCTGTCATCCCTAATATCTCAGATCTGTGATAGGTGAAGAATCTCAAGGGGAAGAGGTGTGGAAAGAGACAGGAAGGAGCCATAAGAAAGCAAATCTGTTGCTTCTGGGCTCTCTAAAATGGGGACCAGGCCTGCTTTGCCCCTGCACTGTTATCTCCATGAAGGTAGGAATTTTTTTTTTTTCATTTTTGCATCTCCAGGATATAATATAGCACCTGGCACATAACAGGTTCTCAATAAATATTCTACAATAAAATTAAGGACAGAAACAGAAAGATACTAACTTATTAGGGTGGTAAGAGCTTGTCTTTTCCCAGATTTGGGGAATGTCTGTGTAGTATTAGTGGATAATACTCATACTAGTGTACTAATGCTATAGTACTACACCAGAGTACTAGACAGGTGTGAATCAATGAACTTTTAGATTCAACGTTTGTGAGAGACCTCATGTCCCTCCTTTCCATTAGATTCTCAAATTACATGTTGCCAAAACCTGAGGTCCCTCTCCAGCTAGAGGTTGGGGCCAAATAACCCAGACACTGAATTTTATGTTCCTTCTAATTAGGACTCTATAATAGATCATATTATGAATTATTATTGTTAATAACATAATAATTACATAATATACATTAGATAATACATAAGAAATGTATTTTTTTTAAATTTTATTTTTTTTAATAATAAATTTTATTTTTATATTCCCCATACAATTGCAGCCCCCCCATTCTGACCCCAATCTCTCCCCTCCCCCCCCCGCCCCCTTAAAAGTGTCTCTGGTTCGTAGTTTTTTGTTGATTTTGATTTTCACTTTCTTATAGTTATTTGTTTTCCCGGTCCCTAATTTAAGTTTTCTAGATTCCTGCTATGAGTGAGACCATCCGGTATTTTTCTTTTTCTTTTTGGCTTATTTCGCTGAGCATGATCCCTTCCAGTGCCATCCATGTTGCTGCAAATTGCATGTGTTTATCTTTTTTGAATGCTGAGTAATATTCCATGGTATATATGTACCACATCTTCTTGATCCAGTCATCTATTTTTGGGCATTTGGGTTGTTTCCAAAGCTTAGCTATTGTAAACAGTGCTGCTATAAACATAGGGGTGCAGGTGTTCTTTGGGATTGATGTTTCTGTGTCCTTTGGGTAAATACCTAGGAGTGGAATTGCTGGATCATATGGAAGCTCTATGTTTAGTAGGTCCAGAAATCTCCACACAGCTCTCCACAGTGGTTGGACCAGTTTGCACTCCCACCAACAGTGCAGAAGAGTTCCTTTTTCTCCACACCCTCGCCAACATTTGTTGTTGCTAGTTTTTTTAATATGTGCCATTCTCACTGGTGTAAGATGGTATCTCATGGTAGTTTTGATTTGCATTTCCCTGATGACAAGTGATGCTGAACATTTTTTCATATGCCTGTTGGCCATTTGCATTTCCTCTTCAGAGAAGTTTCTTTTTAGCTCTTCTGCCCATTTTTTGACTGGATTATTTTCTTTGTTGTTGTTGAGTCTCATCAGCTCTTTGCAGATTTTTGTGATCAGTCCTTTATCATTAGTGTTGGGTGCAAAAATGTTCTCCCAGTTGGTGGGGTTTCTCTTTGTTTTTGTTATTGTCTCTTTTGCTGTGCAGAAGCTCTTTAATTTGATGTAGTCCCAGCTGTTTATCTTTGCCTTCACTATCACTGCTTTGGGTGATGTATCTGTAAAGATGTCTTTGATGTGCAAATCACGTAGTGTTTCGCCTATATTTCCTTCTATATATTTTATGGTTTCAGGTCTTATGTCTAGTTCTTTAATCCATTTTGAGTTGATTTTTGTGTATGGTGTGAGGTAGTGGTCAAGCTTCATTCTTTTGCATGTAGCGACCCAGTTTTCCCAGCACCATTTATTGAACAAACTTTCTTTGCTCCAATGCATAGTCTTTGCTCCTTTGTCAAAGATTAGTTGACCATAAATCTGTGGGTTTATTTTTGGATTTTCTATTTGATTCCATTGGTCTGTATGTCTGTTCTTGTTCCAATACCATGCAGTTTTGATGATTATGGCTTTGTAGTATAGTTTGAAGTCTGGGAGTGTGATGCCTCCATTCCCTTCTTTTTTTTTCAGGAGAGCTTTGGCTATTCGGGGTTTTTTGTGATTCCATATGAATTTCATCAATAATTGTTCTATTTCTTTGAAGAATGACATTGAAATTTTGATTGGAATAGCATTGAATCTGTATATTGCTTTTGGGAGGATGGCCATTTTAATAATGTTTATTCTTCCAATCCATGAGCAGGGGATGTCTTTCCATTTCTTTGTGTCTTCTTCTATTTCTTTTAACAGTGTTTTATAGTTTTCTTTGTATAGGTCCTTTACCTCTTTTGTTAGATTTATTCCCAAATATTTGATTTTTTTGTTTCAATAAAAAAAGGGATGGTTTTTTTTGATTTCTTCTTCTTCAGATTTATTGTTTGTGTATAGGAAGGCTACTGACTTTTGCGTGTTGATTTTGTATCCTGCCACTTTACTGAACTGATTGATGAGTTGAATTAGTTTTTCTGTGGACTTTTTGGGGTTCTCTATGTATATTATCATATCATCTGCAAATAGTGATAGTTTGACTTCTTCTTTTCCTATTTGGATTCCTTGGATGTCTTTCTCTTGTCTTATTGCTCTGGCTAGGACTTCCAGTATTATATTGAAAAGCAGTGGTGAGAGTGGACATCCTTGTCTTGTTCCAGATCTTAATGGAATTGCTTTTAGCTTTTCACCATTGAGAATGATACTGGCTGTTGGCTTGTCATAGATGGCCTTTATGATGTTGAGGTATGTTCCTTGTATCCCAAGAATTTCAAGGGCTTTTATCATGAATGGGTGTTGCACTTTGTCGAAAGCTTTCTCAGCATCTATTGATATTATCATATGGTTTTTATATTTCTTTTTGTTGATGTGTTGGATAACGTTGATTGATTTTCGGATGTTAAACCATCCTTGTGTCCCTGGAATGAATCCTACTTGGTTGTGGTGAATTATCTTATGGATACATTGTTGGATTCTGATAGCTAAAATTTTATTGAGGATTTTTGCATCAGTGTTCATTAGGGAGATTGGCCTGTAGTTTTCCTTTTTTGTGTTGTCCTTGTTCGGTTTTGGTATTAGTGTAATGTTGGCTTCATAGAACGTGTTTGGTATTGTCCCTTCCTTCTCAATTTTTTGGAAGAGTTTGTGAAGGATAGGCACTAATTCGTCTCTGAATCTTTGGTAGAATTCATTTGTAAATCCATCAGGTCCTGGGCTTTTGTTTTTGGGGAGGTTTTTGATTACCATTTCAATTTCGCTAATTGTAATTGGTCTTTTTTATCTAGCTTTGGGTGATTGTAGAGTTGTAGGAATTTGTCCATCTCCTCTAGATTGTTAAACTTGTTTCCATATAACTCTTCATAGTAGTTACTGATTATTCTTTTGATTTCTGCTGTGTCCGTTGTGATTTCTCCTCTTTCATTGATGATCCTGTTTATTTGTGCTTTCTCCCTTTTTTCCTTTGTGAGCCTGGCTAGGGGTTTGTCTATTTTATTGATTTTTTCAAAGAACCAGCTCTTGGTTTCATTGATCTTTTGGATTGTTTTTTTAGTTTCAATTTCATTTATTTCTGCTTTGGTTTTTATTATTTCTTTTCTTCTACTGGTTTTGGGGTTTTTTTGTTGTTCTTTTTCTAGGTCTTTGAGCTTCGAGATTAGGTTGTTTCTTTGAGTTCTTTCTTGTTTCTTGATGTGAGCTTCTATTGCTATATATTTTCCTCTTATTACTGCTTTTGCTGCATCCCATACATTTAGGATATTGGTGTCCTCCTTGTCGTTCAATTCAAAGAATTTTTTAATTTCTTCTTTGATCTCCTCATTAGTCCAGTGGTCTTCCAGTAGTGTGGTTTTTTAATCTCCATGAGGTAGGAGAGTTCCTTGCCTTCTTTTTATGGTTTATTTCTAGTTTGATGCCTTCATGGTCAGAAAAGATGGTTGATATGATTTCAATCTTGGTGTATCTGTTGATGTTTGTCTTGTGCCCCAGTATGTGATCGATCCTGGAGAATGATCCGTGTGCGCTTGAGAAAAATGTGTACTCCGTTTTTTTGGGGTTTAGTGTTCTATAGATGTCTGTTAAGCCCAATTGCTCTAGGTCCTTATTTAGAGCTTTGGTGTCTTTACTTATTTTTTGTCTTGTTGATCTATCCATTGTTGATAGTGGTGTGTTGAAGTCTCCCACTACGTATGTGTTTTCTCTGATGTCTGTTTTCAGAGAGGACAACAGTTGTCTGATATATTTTGGTGCTCCTTCGTTTGGTGAGTATATGTTAATGAGTGTTATTTCTTCTTGAAGTATTGTCCCCTTGATCATAATGTAGTGACCATTGGGGTCTCTTTTTATCTTTTTGAGTTTGAAATCTGTTTTATCTGATATAAGTATAGCTGTTCCTGCTTTCTTTTTTGGTCCATTTGCTTGTAGGATTGTTTTCCATCCTTTAACTTTGAGCCTATTTTTATCTTTTGTAGCTAAATGTGTTTCCTGGAGACAGCAAAAGGTTGGGTTTTGTTTCTTAATCCAGGCTGCAACTCTGTGTCTTTTTATTGAAGAGTTTAGTCCATTTACATTTAGAGTTAATATTGATATGTTAGCATCTGTATTTGCCATTGTGTTTGTCTTTCCTTTGATTTTATTTATTTATTCTTTTAATAACTTTTTTTTTTTGGCCTTCTTTCATTGTTATTCGTCCCTCCGAGTTTCTGGCTTTAGGACTCCTTGTAGTATTTTTTGGAGTGGAGGTTTAGTTGTAATGAAATTCTGGAGTTTCTGTTTGTCTGGGAAGGTCCATATTCTTTCTTCAAAGAGGAAGGAGAGCTTCGCGGGATAGATAATTCTTGGTTGGCATCTGTTTTCTTGGAGTCTGTTGACTATGTCCCTCCACTCTCTCCTTGCCCGTAGTGTTTCTTCGGAGAGTCTGATGTCAGCCTGATTGGCTTTCCTTTGAATGTTATCTGTTTCTTCCCTCTTGCCAGCTTCATTATTTTTTCCTTGTCCTGGATTCTTGGGAGCTTTACTATTATGTGTCTTGCTGTATTTTTCCTTTCGTTGTGGAAGTTTGGTGTTCTTCTTGCTTCTTGTATATCAATTTTCAGCTCCTTCTTCACATTTGGGAAGTTCTCTTCAATTATCTCTTTGAATATTTTCTCTGTTCCTACATCTCTCTCCTCTCCTTCTGGTATTCCTATAACTCTTATATTTCCTTTCCTCATGGAGTCAGATAGTTCCCAAAGTCTTTCTTTGTTCTTTTTCCTTCGTACTTCTCTTTCCTTTTCTGTTTTGGTTCTTTTCATTTCTGTGTCTTCAAGAGTACTTATTCGTTCTTCCATTTCATCTATTCTGCTTTCATTGCTTTTCCCAGAATTCTTTAGTTCTTCCATTAATTCTTTGATCTCCTGCATTTCTTTTACTTCCCTCTTTAGGGACTCAATTTCATTCTTCTGACCATTGTTTTCCCTCTCTAGGGACTCAATTGCTTTCTTCTGATCGTTGATTATTTTTCCCTTATCATTGTTTTCCTTTATGACTTCTGTCAGTTTTTTAATCACGGCAATTTTAAATTCTCTTTCTGGAAGGCTCAGAAGTTCTTCCAAGTTACTGTCATTGCAATCTGGGGGCTGCTTTTCTTTTTGTGGTGTGCTTTTTCCCTGGGGAGTTGCTAGGTTGCGTGCGGTTCTTCTCCTCCCTACTGTCTGTTTTCTAATTTGCCATATGCGTTGGGACACTGTGTAGTTGGGACTGGCCGGCATCTTGGGTGAGCTTCTCTGCTCTCCTCTAGTTCCTCCAGGAGTCATCTGTCAGTTTCAAGCAGTCTTTACTGGAGAAAGGTCCCTGTTCTAAAATGCCGATATGGGGACACACTCCCCTGTGCGCCTGGTCTGCCCCAGCGGTGGGTTCCTGCTCCCCCTCTGGGCTTGGACTGCAGGCCAGATGGGGTCTGGCATGGGCGAACTTCCCCCGCTCACCTCTGGCTCCTGAGGAAGCCTTCTGCAGGTAGTCTTTACTGAAGAAATGTCCCTGTTCTAAGATGGTAATGTGGGACACACTCCCTGCACGTCCGGTCTCAGGCACACTCTTCTGTGCGCCTGGTCTGCCCCGGCTGTGGGTGCTCGCTCCCCCTGTGGGCTCAGACTACTGGTCGGAAGGGGCCCGGCGTGGGCTAACTCCCCAGCTGGCCACTGGCTCCTCTAGGCGCCTCTGCTGGCTTCAAGTCGCTAGGTGGCGCCAGAGATCTCTCCTGGAGCCCTTGGGGAGCTGATTTTCCACCCCGTGGGACAGGGAATAGAGCGGGAATGGTAGGGTACACCTCAACGGCTTTGGGGTGCTGTGTCTGCCTTGTGCCCCACCGTCGTGGGGAACCCATGCCCCTAATTTCGTGTCCCGGGTGTCAGTTCCAAAGCCCTCAGATCCAGGAGTCAGGCTGTAGCCCAGTTCAGTGGCGCGGGAATGGCGCCTTTTGAATCCCGCTCCCGTGCCTGGGCGCCTGGTTCCTGCTCACTCAGTGAGGGCCTCCGCGCGTCTCCCTGCAAGCCTAGGTCGCAGGCGCAGGGACCTGGGCAGCTGCGATCTGGATCCGCGTTTGCTTTTCAACTGCACTGCTTTTCCGCGCGCGATCCCGATTCCGATCCGCACTTGGTTTTCCAGCGCGCCGCTTTTCCGCGCAATCCTGACCGCGATCCGTGCCTGCTTTTCCAGCGCGCCTGCTTTTCCACGCAAGCTTACCGGGCGGCCCCGGGGCTGTGTGCTGGTGCTGGTCTCCTCCTGGGCGGGGCTCTCTTTAATGGCGCCCGGAGCTCACCTCCGTGTCGGATCCTGCAGGGTTCTCCACAGCTCCCGTTCACGGGGTGTGGTGGCTGCAATAGTTCCTTTCCACTCACAGTCCCGCTTGCTGCGTCGTTTGTTCTTGTTGGTCGTTTTGGTTTGTTGTTTTCCTCCTCTCTGCTGGTCGGAGAGTGCCAACTCTGTGGGCGGGGGAGGGGAGCAGGGTTCTGCGCTTTCCTCCCTTCTAGTCCTCTTTTATGGCCACTTTCTTCTTCGGGCAGTTCGCTGGCGTCACCCGTTTATCTTCCGTGTCCCGGTTCTCACTGGGACCTGCCGCTTTTCCTCCCTATTAACTTTTTTTAATGGGAGATCTTACTCACAGCGTCTCCTCGCCGCCATGTTGCTCCGCCCCTCTCAAGAAATGTATTAATAAATAGTATTGTTAATATTATGACAAGCGTCAGAGTAAAGATGGAAGAGTAGTTAGTCTCAAAGGGGTTGAGAGGGTTGAAGGCATGAATCAGGGTTTTTGGGAACAGGCCCAGAGTCTGAGACCCCCAGGCAGGTTCTTAGTCCTTGTCTTCGATGAGGAAAGAATTCGACATCAAGGGCCTCCCTGGTGGCGCAAGGGGTTAAGACACAACCTATGAAGCTATGTGCAGCCTCTGTAGCAGGCGTTTCATCCCCAGCCAGGGAGCTACCCACATGGTGCAGCAGACCTCTCCTGACTCGCCCACTGCTCCCCTGAGCAGTGTATTTCAGTCAGTCTGCCTGTTCTGTTCACCACTCTGTCTCTGGTGAATCCTCTCACCCCCCACACCTTTGGCTTATACCCCAGTTCTTGTATGCATAAATAAACAACTCTTTAAAAAAAAGAATTCAGCAGGCCTTCCCTGGTGGCACAGCGGTTGAGCACTGGGCTGTGAAGCTGTCCGCAGCCTCTGCAGCACCGGTTCAATCCCTGGCCGCCAGCGAGGGTCCCACATGGCGGGCAGACCTCTCCTGCCACGCCCGCTGCTCCCCTCAGCAGTGTATTTTGTCAATCTGCCTGTTCTGTTCCCCGCTCTGGCTCTGCTAAATTCTCTCTCCCTCCTGTGCTTCTGACTGTACCCAGTGATTGCATAAAAAAAAATAATAATAATTCAACATCAAGATCAAAGTTATAGAATAGCAAGAGATTTATTGATAGATAAAAGGAAGAACAGGAAAGTTCTCTGAGCAGAGGGAGGTCCTGAGTGGTTAGCTACTGAGATGGTGAGAATGGTAGCCACTGAGGTGCTTACGTGGGTGGTGGGCAAGGACTGGGTGTTCAGTTGTTGGGTGTCTCGGTGTCGTGTTTCTTGCTGATTGGCTGGGTCTGCAGGAATCTCCTATGATACCCAGGCCCACTGAGTTTGCCCACGTTACCTGGCCTACCTTCTCGAAAGTGGCGCTGGTCCGTTGCTTTAGCATTGTTTGTCAGTGTTCTGAACTCTCCAATCACACTGAAATAGGACGTAGGGCTTGAGGACAGATGGGGTGTAGGGTGGTATGGAAGGAAGGACACCCTCCTGGTTCCAAGTGAGTGTTTCTCAATCAGGCTGACAAGAGGATTTAGGGGTTTGGGGCACCCTTCTCCTAAGTGACTGTATATACCCATTTCCTCGCTTCTTCCTTCAACACTGTATTGGCTCATTTTGAAAGTTATGTGAAAAGCAGAAATACATTACACAAATTTAGATATCCTTTTCATTGTACTGATTTAATTCAAGCTTTTTGGCTTTAAATTCTCTAATGTTACAGTCAACTTCAGTTCATCTACAGTGACAGAAGCTATGGACAGAAGCTCAGTCCCACACGGACCCCAGCACCGGACAGTCTCCCAGGGCAGCAAGCACCCAGCACTGTCACTGTCTGGATCTGTACCCACACTAAGCAAGTTGTCTTTCTGTCTTCTTGGTTTATTGAGGGGAAGGGCAGAGAAAAAAGAAATGCAAAGAATAAATGTTCATCAAAAAATGAGCCCTGGTGAGAAAAATTGCAACACCACATTGTTTCACTTTTAGAAACAGAGTTTACTTCCTGAACCTGAAAAGTGCAAAAACAAGCACAATTTAAAGTATAGATTCTTTAATTACTATTCAGCTACTTCTAATGGACTATACTGATGTGTGTGTGCACACACATGTGTGCATATGTGCATCTATGTGTGTGTGTGTGTGTGTTTATGGGGGAGACAGAGGAAGGGAGTTAATATAAGGGGAAGAAAAAAATGGGGTGAGAGTTTCCAGGCTCTACAACAGGGTGCTCTGGCAGCCCTGAATCCTAAGGAAGCCAGGCCTTGTGATTCATCATAGACCAGATTCTGGCTGACTTGAAAAAGAAAT
Organism: Talpa occidentalis; assembly: GCF_014898055.3. Taxonomy (NCBI): domain Eukaryota; kingdom Metazoa; phylum Chordata; class Mammalia; order Eulipotyphla; family Talpidae; genus Talpa; species Talpa occidentalis. Next base: position 62,259,131 of record NW_023605194.1, read on the forward strand.
GTTCATGTGAAGGAGGTGCCAGCATTTAGAAGGGATGAGAGTCTGGCCAAATAATTGTCCAAAACCCTTAAAATGTAGGCTATTCATTTAGGCATATTAAACTCTGGTGAGTGCAGGAGGCAATAACCCTGATAAAGTATAGGAAAGAGAAAATGATCTCAAATTAAAGCTAATCTTCCACCCTCCTCCCCACATTGACAATGACATTGCTGCTTTTCTTAATGTTTGCAAATACTAGAGGTATGGAAGGACAGCATGGAGGTGATTGTCTTGATCTTTCTATCAAATATCAGGGCAAACTTCAAATTCCATTCACTTCCAAAGCTCAAATGTTCTTGGTAATATAATTTGCCAGCCACCCTATCCTGACTCTACAATTAAATGCCAGGAGAGTTCAAACAGCAGTAATAACTAAGTTTATTTCAACTGTCTTTATCCATATCACACATGCATAAAGGGATAGATCCTGTCATTGTGGAATCATAGAAGATATTAGAAAACCTTCCTATTTTTAAAGGGCTTCCAACCTAATTCTGTAGTTTAACAGACACAGAAAAAGCAAAGTTCAGTTGCAGAGTCTGTGGGTTTTGAAGATGACCAATGGGCCTGAAGGCGAAAATGGACTTCTTCACACTTGAAATTTTATTTTACTTTTTATTTGATTCACTGCTTCCAATTTCCTCACTCTTGGTCTCTGCATCAGGGTGCGCTGGCATTAAGAGTTTGCGTGGCTAAGTGGCAAATGAGCAGGGATCAAAAATAGTGCATGGAAATCAGTAAGCACAAGTCAGAGCATGACATACAATTTAAAAGTCATCTGGAAGGAAGTGATGGGCAAAGCCTTAGGGCATCTTTGAAGAGGTGAGGGGCACAGGAACTGAGTAGTAAGTAGTGAGAAGCCAAGCAGAACTTAAGTGAAGATGGCAAGAAGGGCCACAGCTGGAAGTGATGTCTGTTGAACTAAAGAAGAGAAATCAGGGCTTATTTTAATCTCTGAAATATGTTGTCCCTGCCAGTCTGTATGTTCACGAAGACAGGGACCACACATCTGTAGTCTATTCCCAGGGCTGAGCACATTCTGGCACAAAGGGGGATTCACACACAGTCATTTAATTAAGAAAACTTGTTGGAATCTAGACTTATGCTGAAAACCTCCATTCAATGACAGTGGAAAATAATGCCCTTCTCTCAATTGATCTGCTTTCTTTTTCACACAGTGTTTTGTGCCAAAAGTTAAGGAGATTTACAAGGCAGGGGTTGGTAAGAGTATGCTCACTCAGTGCCAAATCCAGATGGATAGTCCTGGAGTGCAAATTTTTTTTTAAAGATTTATTTATTTATGCAAGAACCAGGGTACAGGCCAGATATGCAGGAGGGTGAGAGGATTCACCAGAGACAGAGTGGGGAGCAGAACAGGCAGACTGAGGAAATACACTGCTGAGGAGAGCAGCGTGCGAAGCAAGGGGGGTCTGCTGCGCCATGTGGGATTCTCGTCCGCCGGCCGGGATCAAACCCGCGCTGCAGAGTGGAGTGCAATTTTTTTAAAGAGAGACATTTCCATGGATTCCAAATACAAAAATCAGTCTCACTCTTCAAAAGTGCTGAGAAAGTTTGATGTTTCTCAAGGTCACAGTGGGATGAAGGGAGCCAAGGAAGGCAATGAGTTTGACTTTGCCTTATATAAAAAGCAGGGGTTCTATTGTCAGAGTGAAGGAAAAGTGGGGTTGTTAGGATGACAGGGTAGAGACAGGGTGTGTGGGGGGGCAACTACAAAGTAGACACCCCAAGTAAGGGCAAAGGGAAAAGATAACACATCACCGGAGAGGGAGCAGGCCAGTTGACATAGGGGTGAATTAGGGTCTCCTATGTTCCAACCCTAGTTCCACTGTACAGCAAGGTGGGATTTTGGGTAAACTAGGATTTTTAATCTGAAAAATGAAGGTAATATTAGATATTAAGATAAACTGAGGCTGAAATGTGATTATATGTGGATGGCGTATCAGGCTAAGTATATCAAACCTTTCCAGAAAAAGGGTCTTGGTCCCAGATAACATCTATCTCAGCTGTGCTCTGGTCCATGCAAGGGTTTCAGGTTGGCCTTATATTTGAAAAATAAGTCTGAGGCAAACTGTCTCCATCACTAAAAATCCAGGTAATTATGAAAATATTGTGCAAAGAATATAGACTTTAGAAACAGACATAGGCCTTGGGAACTTGATTGAGTTACTTCCTGTTAATGTAAATAAGAAAAGTTATTCTTTCCTTGTAGGTGTGAAAAAAACAAGATATATTTTTTTAAGGGCTATGACTCACAGGAAATGCCCAATTAGCTAGCATGTGCTGCCTCAGGAAGAGGGTGACCATTGTTAAATGCAAGAAGCACTTGCCTGGGTTCAAATCCCAGCTCTGTGGTTGTCTTATGTGACTAGCCAAGATCTTCAAGTTCTTGGGGCCTCAACTATCACACCTACGTAATGGGTATAAGAAGACCTGTCTCACAGGTTGCGTATTAAATGAAAGCATGTTTTAAAACTCCTTAGAATAATACCTGGCTTATAGTAAATGTTTTTAAAGTGACAGATATTATTAGAAGGTAATCAAAAACTCTATGTGTATTAAATTAATAACTTTCAGTATAAAAGACAATGGATTTGTAGATGAGAGATTCCACTGTAATTTTTTTTTTTTTTTGAGAAGAGGAAAGTAAGACATAAAAGGCAGAGTAGTGGCACAAGACTGCAAGATACATGTCCCCACAACAGAAATAAAAAAAGGCAGAGATTCACTGAGGGGGGAATTCATGGACATTTATGGTCACATTATTCTGATTGGCCCAGGGAATCAGTAGGCTTCTAGCCAGTTTTCTTTCTATTCATGGAAATAAAAGTTCAGTGTGTTTGAAAATGAAGTAGGTTTTTTTTTTTTTTTTTTTTTGATAGGAGGAATTGATTTATGTAGTCTAGGCAGACTTGTTTCTGCAAAGTGAAAATTTGGCCTAAGTAGTATAATATTAAGCTAAATAGAAACTAGATGAAAATACGTATCTTAGGAGATTATGAAGCTTGTTGATTTTTCCTTAAATACCACAAAAAAGACATACTCATAAAAATACAACTGGCCAAAATGTTAAAAGTAAAGTCAGCTTGTTTTCATCTGACCAAGATCTAACAACTGGATTGATGGATTGTTTCCCTGAGCAGACCAGACTCTTGCAAACACTTTCCAGATGGTGCCATTGACATCACTAAGCTTCTAAGAAATAAAGCCTCACATTCCTCTTTAGAACTACTGAATCAGAATATGAATTTTAATATATTACTAGGTAATTTATATCTATATTAAGGTAGGGAAAATAGTGACTTAGAGTGTGGAGTTATATTCATACAATCTTAGTTATACAGTCTTGATATTAATCCAATTTGCATGAGCAAGAGCTGTGATTCTTGGAACGGGAAACAAAATTATTTATTTTGATAGAACTACTCAGTGCAATGAAGACTTCCCTTATTTCATGAAAGCACAATCTCATTAAACAAAGTCTGAAATTTAAGAAAATAAATGAAAAAAGTGTATATCATGTATATCAACAAGAAACTATATGTTTCCCAGAACAATAAAACAATTGGGTATTGTACTTCCTTAGGGAGTTTCCTTCTTGATGATAAAGCCATTAGATATAACTTTTTTTAGAGATTTATTTTATTTGTTTATGCATACAAGAACTGTGGTGTAGGCCAGAGGTGCAAGGAGTGAGAGGATTCACCAGAGACAGAGTGGGGAGCAGAACAGGCAGATTTACTGAAATACACTGCTAAGGGGAGCAGTGGGCAAGACAGGAGAGGTCTGCTGCGCCATGTGAGTTAGCTCCCTGGCCAGGGATCAAACTCATGCTGCAGTGGCTGGGGATAGCTTGATAGCACTGAGACTTTAACCCCTGGGCCATCAGGGAGGCCCTTGGATGTAACTTTCTTTTTAATATGAGGTCTTAATTAATTTATTTTTTTAAGATTTATTTTTATTTATACAAGAACTTGGGTACAGGCCAGAGAGGTGTGGGAGAATAAGAGGATTCACCAGAGAGAAAGTGGGGAGCAGAACAGGCAGATGGACCGAAAACACTGCTGAGGGTAGCAGTGGGCAAGGCAGGAGAGGACTGCCGCGCCATGTGGGTATCGCTGGCCAGGAATCAAACCTGCTCTGCAGAAGCTGCAGACAGTTTCACAGCACTGCGCTCAACCCCCTGCGCCATCGGGGAGGCCCGGATATAACTTTTTTAAAGAGGAGCTAGACACAGCACGTATTTCAGCAGTTCACCTCTGCCACTGACTAACTTCGTGACTTCTAGCCAAAGTGCTAGAAGTTTCTCATCTGTGAAATGGAATGGAAACTGGATATACTTGATGAGGTCAAGACTTAGGTGAGTTAACAAGTATATAAAGAACATTCAGATATTCCCAACACTACATAAGCATTAGATATTGTTATGAATGATACCTTATTTTTGTCCTATTTTAAAATTCCTATCTGTTCAAACAATACCTCCCAACAAATTGTTTAAATAGTTAAAATAAAAATAAGTTTGAAGAGGAATTTTAAAGAATTTTGATACACCCCTGGGATGACCTGAAAAGGCCAAGGGATTCTCAGAAACAGGGTGGTGGGATGGAGCCTCTGTGTGGGGGCTGTTGTAAAAGTCTCAGTGCCCTATGATCAAGGAGTCAGTGTGGAAAAAAGATCCTTAAAAGTTAGGTTTGTAGGGCCTCCCCTGGTGGGGCAGTGGTTGAGCGCTGGGCTACCAGCTGCCCCGCAGCCTCTGCAGCACCAGTTTGATCCCCGGCCCCCAGAGGGGGTCCCACATGGCTTGACAGACCTCTCCTGCCGCACCCACTGCTCCTCTCAGCAGTGTATTTCATCAGTCTGCCTGTTCTGTTCCCTGCTCTGGCTCTGGTGAATTCTCTCACCCTTCCGCGCTTCTGACTGTACCCAGTGCTTGTATAAGTAAATAAATAAATCTTAAAAAAAAAAAAAAAAAAAGTTACGTTTGTAAAGGCGTCAAATGGTAAAAATGTCTCTTCCAACCTGGGGCTAGGGGGAGTGTTACTGTCACTCATCTTTCACAGGGCTGTACCAGTTCTGTTTTTAAGTAATATTCTCAGAATAGTGAGTATTAAGCAAATACTTATACAGGAAGTTATAATGTCAGGGAGAATTTCTAACCATTGGAAAGTGTTCTAAAGTGGAATGAACCACATTGAGAAGTAATAGGAGCCAGCATTGGAAGAAGTCAAACTAAGGCTGATGCTGGAGGCCCAGAGCTGTCAGAATTGATTAAAGTGGGAGATTGGGGGATTCAGATCAGAGGTCATCAGGATACCATTGCAATGGCCTAGGCCTTACATCCCTAAAAGGCTGCAAATAAAGATTTTCCCTCCACCATCCTTATATCCATTTGACTCTCTCTCTCTTCCTCTTCCTCTTAAACTCAGCAATCTCACTTCATTTATTAGCACACATAGTTTTTATAACTATTTTGCTTTGGTAAATACAGATTCTTGGCATTGCCCACAAATGAGCTTCTGCATTGAATTTATGTTAAAAGCATCAATTTACTAATGGAAACACTCAAGATATCCCACAGTTTTTGTCAACCAATTCTGATGTTAATTTTTGTTTGGTTTTATTGAATGTTCTAGGAGAACTTCAAAAGGAGGATGTGGCCCACATTCTCTAAGCTGGGTCTCTCTTGGCTTTTGATAAGTATTTGTCTAAGTGTGAGTAACCTCTGGGATCCTCTGTTCCCTGGTTCCATGCTTCTGTTTAACCCCTCAACCTTCCAAAAGAAATCCAATCCAACCAAATATACTGTGATTTTTCACAAAGAGAGGACCCATCCAACAGAGTGAATGTACACACATTTTTTGTGGGAAAAAAAAGTCCCAGAGAACAACAATAATGGAATTTATTTAACAAGCCAGGGAAAAACAAAGAATTACTGGGGTCAAAGTCTTTCCCCAAGTCATTCCTCCTAATAAGGAGGAATTATCTCCATTATTCCCTAGTTCTTGTCTTTACCAACCCTAACACTCCTCCTAATCCTCATTATTACTCTAAACTTCACAACCCTTTCTCAAGCAAGGCGCTTTTGATTATTCAGTCTCCAAGCCAGCTACTCATATTCATGGTGACACTTAGAAAGTTGTCTAGGGAAAACTCCTTAATAGAATATATGTTGTATATTGGAGGAGGGGATACTTGGGATTTTAAAAACAATTTTAAATGATATATGCATGCTCCTCTCCTTTTGGTAGCATTTCTCTTGTGATTTTGAACTACATACTCATCTAGACATATCACAAAGCAAGTTATTAAGATTGTTGTTCTTTTCTTTACCAATAACCGTTTGGTAGAATTGAACTGGTAAATGAATCACAGATGTAGCACACAACTGGGTGTGTGGTTTGCATTTAGTTATTCATGAAATATTTGGGCTTGTCCAAAGGTCAAGTCATGCACAGAGAGAGAGAGAGAGAGAGAGAGAGATATCTGCTCACCCTTAGACCAGACTTCTTCAGAATAAATGACAGATGATCAAGGGAACAGCCAATGATTCACTTTACTTACTTTCTGGAAAGTCTTTAAAATACTGTTTTCTATGGAGAAGCCAAGACGATGGACTGACTGTACACAATGCTTATGTTCTCTAAGCTATTGAAGAAAGTAGTACTGATACAGTGCAGCAAGGGGCACTAAAACTGGCCAAGGATAATGCCCAAATAGTTTACCAGTCACCATCTGAGTTCTTCACCCACACACACAATTGCAAGACTACTCAGGTTCAGAGAACAATAATGGAATTTATTTAACAAACCAGGGAAAAACAAAGAGTTACTGAGGTCAAAGATGGCCATTTATCTCACCCGAAACAGTGTCCAGTCCTAAACACAAAAGTTCCCAAGATGGCATCTTCCCACCATTTAGAATCTGGAGCATTGGCAGTCAGACAATAGGCCAGGTTCCAACTCACAAAGAGCAGAAGACACAACAGGAGATGCTCACTGGAGTTGTCGAGATGGCCCAGCACAGCACTAGACAAGCGACACTTAAAACCACAACTGCAGCAGCCCAACCACCCAACAAACAGTCCACACACAGCTCAGCGAGGTGCCTAGCGCCAGGTCTTTGCCTTTCCTGTTATAGGTTGTAACAGCAGCAAAATGGAATGGTTTCAGTCACTTGGCTACTTGCAGAATCTCCGAACTTTTCCTCTCTGAGGTTGGCTACTGAAAACCTCTCTACATCCTTCAGAGGCCTGCAACAGACTTCTGAAAGAAATTGGGGGCAGAAATTGCTGACACTGGAATCCCTGAACATCTGAAATGCTAAACACTGAATTCTGAACACTGAATCCCGAACACTGAATCCTGGGGGCTGCTTCTGCAGTCCCTTATATTTCTTATCGGAGTGTCCACCCATCATACCTTGTTCACATTTTCCCTTGGGTTATTTATCCTCACCAGCAACCCCTCCGGGGGGTGCCACTTGTAACAGTCTTTGGCATCAGCCACCTGTTACAGTACCAGTTAATAAAAGGGCAGTTATGCAGGTAACTCTGGGAAGGACCCACGTTGCCTCCTATAAAAGGTGCTGGTAATCCACATTACCTTGAAAGGACCACTGGCAAATTGAAAAAATACAATAAAATTACATAATGCAGGAACAACTCTCAAATAGTCATTATTGTTGAAAGGGCTTATATTTACCAGGTGAAAAAATTGAGGCTAAGAGACTTACTTTTTTTTAAAGGTGTAATTCTTTTTTTTAAAGATTTATTTATTTATGCATACAAGAACTGGGCTATAGGCCAGAGGTGTGGGCAATGAGAGGATTCACCAGAGACAGAGTGGGGAACAGAACAGGCAGACTGACTGAAATACACTGCTGAGGGGAGCAGAGGGCAAGTCAGGAAAGGTCTGCTGTGCCATGTGGGTATCTCCCTGGATGGCTGGGGATCGAACTTGTGCTTCAGTGGCTGCGGACAGCTTCATAGGTTGCATATTAAACCCTTGTGCCACCAGGGAGGCCCCTAAGAGACTTATTACATAAAACTTCTCACAGCTAGTGAAGTAACTGAACTAGGATTTAAATTCATGACTATCTTTATGGCCATGTATGAGCTGATTAAAGCCATTTTCTGCAGAAAACCATCTACTTTTCCCCTCTATTCAAATGTTCTGTGCTCTACCTATAAGTTCCCTTACCCTCACTCTTCTATCCCCCTTTCCACATTCTCTCTCTCACTCTGCAGGATTTGGTGTAGCCCTCTCTTCTTCCCCATTCAACGTTTCAATTAGGCTGTCACTCAGCCTGAGCTGTCACTCGGGCTATTCTAATAAGGGAAGTCTGCAACCCTGGTATATTGGTATATCATTCCACTCCTTTGACACTAGATCAGACTGGAGAGACAAAGATTTCCCTTTACACACGCTGCTCTGACACCTCTCTTTCTAGTCACTTCCCATCTGCTGGGGAAGGTCTGGCCCAGGTTTTCTGGTCTTTTCTCTGGTCATTTGCAGGCAGAGAGGAAGGCTAAAGCAGAGTGAAGAAGGTGCCACTTAAGTCCACCACCTTTCCAGAAGTGGGTCCTTATCACTACTGGTTTGGGAAACAAGTTCTAGTAGTATGCAGGCAATGTTTTGGTTTAATAGTTATGGCTTTATTTTTATGGATAATTTCCATCTATATTTGCCAAGGACTACTGACTTTCTACTTACAGTTATATAATGTAAAGTTTTTTTTAAAAAAAAAAAACTAAAATACTTAAAAAACACAATAAAGTGATTTGAAAATATATATTAGTTAAATGAAAATACAAGTGGATCACAGAAATGGCAAGCAATGGACTGAGATTTAAGAAACATTGCCTTAAGCTAAGTCTGAAACCTCATGTATGCTAGGTCAGCACATCGTGAAAGTGGGTCCTGTCTTCTCATGCATCAGTTCTTAACTCAAAGGGGTGAGCACAATTCTCACGTGTGGGTTCTTAGAATATCTCTACTTTCTATAGTGCCCTGAAATGCATAGAGCAGGGGAGGAGTGATCCACTGGATGATGAAAAGAGGGTGTACAGAAAAGCTGTTTTTCTACAACCACTGTGGTCGTTTCCTGAATCTTAGCTGCCACAGTGTAAATGTTCTTTAACCCTTTGTTTTCTCCAGGTTCTTGTCTAAGAGGGATGTTATTATACTAATTTTCACTGTAAGAGAAATTGGAAGATTGAATAACTTATTCCACATCTTGATGGCCAAGCTTTCAGGCCCTGGTCAGACAGGCTCCAACCACATTCCTTGGACTACCCCTTCAGGCATGTGAAGATATTCATACAGGAAGTGTTACAAGGCAGCCCCTATAGTGTTAATAAAAGGTTTATTTACAAGAATGAGGGAATGTACAACTCAGGGAGAAAATAGGGAAATAAAGTCTTAAATGCGTCCTACCCAATCCGCCGACCTGGAAACCCAATGGCACTCCAAGGGCTGGCCAAGAGCCGCGAGCTGGCGGAGAACCAAAAGGAGACCCCCAAGACCCACTTGTCTGGTTTATACCAAACCTGGCTTCTTAACCCCACCCTTAGGTTCCAGCAACCTTCCCTTTGGTGGTGATGGGATTTGTCTTTCCCAATGTCCTGATGGCTTTGGTCTGGAGTGGGGGTGGAGTCCACAAAGCCTGCATGGAATTAGCTGAGGACATCCTTTCCCACAAACAGAAGTAGTAACAAAGAAAGGAGTGGTAAGCTACTTAACTTGCCTTTCTTTCCATCTGAACTGTGACCCCAAATTAGCAACCTGTTTTGTGAAGTTTTCTCATTTACGAAGAGCTTTGGAAAAGTTGTAACTAGTATTCATTGAGTATGCTAGGTGCTTTGCATCCATCACGCTATAATAAATTTTTATATTCTTTAGGAGATGGAGATGTCTATGTTATCAAGATCACAGATTACACAGATAATCTTTTCAAATCAAAGCTCTCCATTGCTCTTCCTTTCCCCTAAAACCCAAATGTATTCCTTTCTATTCGTAGAAGCAAAATCCTTTTTTTTTTTTTTTTTAAGTCACTTGGCTTATGTGATATTTAGTGCCCTCTAGTGATAGAATTCTTTGGTAGAAGTAATGTCCCTAGATATTCAATCATCCCTCTTGGCTCATTTAGGCAATCATCCTTACTTGTGCCAGACACTGTAATAGTTAATTTGTACTAAGAAAGTTTAGTAACAAAGGTTTTCTTATTCTGATCTTAGATTCTGATGATATATCAGTGAGGATTCTTTTATTTGTAAGAGTCTGGCTTAAGCAAACATTGATATATTGAGTTGGGTAACTGTGGAAAGTCCAGGGTTCAATTTCAAGACTACAGCAAATCAGTACTGTGGTCACACAAGCAGGCTCTGCCTCTCAGAGAGGTTGACTCTGCATTCAGCCTGGCAGGTCCAAAGGCTCTCTTTAATACCACATCTGCTTCATATTTAGCATATTCCCACATCCAATACAGTGAAGAGTTTATGTCCTGCAATTTACAACAAAGACCATGGGGTCTACTTCAACTGACTTTGATGAACTGATTGGTTTAGTTAAGTGGAGTTCCCTGTTTCCTCTCCCCCAAACTATATAAACACATAGGCCATGAGATTGTTGTTAGTTGGGTTAATTTTATTTATCAACTTGGCTACAACTCAGTACCCAGATATTTGATCAAACACCATTCTGTGTGTTCCTGTGAAGGTATTTTTTGGATGGGATGAAAATTTAAATCAGTATTTTGAGTAAAGCAATTGCACTCTATAATGTGGGTGGCTCTCATTCAATAATGTGAAGGCCATAAGAAGAAATTTGATCTCCTCTGAAAGGAAATATTGCCAGCAGACTTCCTTTGAACTTGAACTTGAATTCTTCCCCTGGGTCTCCAGTCTGTCGGACTATTCTGAAGACTGGATTTTCCAAGCTCCTGTCACATAAACCATCTATCTCTTTCTCAATCTATAGGTTAATCTATAAGTAGTCAGATAGAGATGTTCCAATGTTTATGTCTACATACCATTTATTGTGTTTTTTTAAGAGAAACTTGATGAAAACGGTCACACCACAAAAAGTTAGGAAGAGGGAGAAGAGGCATTTTTCACAAAGGCAACTTGAAAATGTCAGTACCATGATGAAGGGGGGAAAGTACAGGATTATGGATGCTCAGAAAAATGAAAATTTTTAAGTATTATAGGTTGCCATTTACTAGGAGTAATTTTGTTGAAAACAATTTTTAATACATTAGGTCCATGGGGAAGAAGGACTATTAGGTTTTCAAGATGAGGAAAGAATATTGAAAAAAGCTAATGGCGGGTAGCATGTAACCTTTATAGGTTATTTGGCTCACCTCAGTCTTCTCAGAAGAAAATCTAAACGCAAGGAGAAAATGCAATTAGAATTCAAAATATTCAAAGATAAAAATGTTGGAGAAGAATATTAGATCCTATAAGACACTTAGATATAAGGGAGATATAAAAGGCTTTCCAGACAAACAGATGCTGAAGGAGTTTACTAACACTAGACTTCCCTGTACAAAAAGAAAGACTTCTGGGGAGGCCCCCAAACATCTTTCACAACATTAATGTAGCCTTCTGATTTCTTCTAATCCTCAGGGAAAGTTCTGAATTGGAGATAATTTAGAAAAAATTCTGTAAAGGATATGTTAATGGCCAAATTCTTAGAAATATAAGGAAAATACTTTCAAGGAGTATAGCTGCTAAAAATCCTTAGATGTATCACATTTAATGCTTGAACAAGAACTTTTATTATATATTGAAAACACTTCATCTACCTGAATTTTAAAAATTGTTTAAAAAATAAATATTCACCAAACACTGTTATATATTGTTATATTATGAATGTCCCCCAGAGGAGCAGTGGGTTGAGCATAGTGCGTTGAACATGCGTTGTGAAGCTGTCCGCAGCCTCTGGAACATGGGTTCAATTCCTGGCCTACCAGGGAGATACCCACATGGTGCGGCAGACCTCTCCTGTCTCGCCCGCTGCTCCCCTCAGTAGTGTTTTTGGTCTGTCTGCCTGTTCTGCTTCCCACTCTGTCTCTGGTGAAACCTCTCACCTTCCTACACTTCTGGCCTGTACCCCAGCTCTTGTAGAAATAAATAAATCTTTTTAAAAAATTTAAAAAAAGAAGAAAGACTTTATTTCTGTACCTTTTCTCCTTAACAAACTTTTTCTTTCTCTAAAAAAAAGAAAGAAAGACATACTGAAAGGAGCTCTACTATGGAAATCAAAGAAAAGAAAACACACACACACACACACACACACTAAACTGGAAATAGAACAAAAATATAAAGATAAAATGGCAATAGTAAATCCTCATGTATCAATAATTACCCTAAATGTAAGTGGAATGAACACACAATCAAAAGGCAAAGAGATGCTGATTGGATCAGAAAACAAAATCTAAATTCTTCCTATCTCTAGGAAACCCATCCAATCTCTGGGGGAAATCCCATAAGCAGGGACCCAAAAAAGGCAGGGACAGTCATATTTACATCAGATAAAATAGACTTTCAGCTAAAAAAGGTAACAAGAGACAAGGATGAACATTATGTAAAGATTACGTGATTAATACTTTTGGAAGATATAGCACACACACATACACATGCAAAAACATCAAAATATGTGGGACAGCTATTGTCAAATATAAAAACAGACATTGGCAGTAATACAATAGTAGTAGGGGACCTCAATATCACACTTTCATCCATGGAAAAAGAAACCAGACAGACAATTGATGAGGAAACAATGACTTTAAATGAGAAATTACAATACATGAACTTAATAAGCATTTATAGACCACTTCATTCCACAAAAGTTAAATACACATTCTTCCTAAGCGCACTTGGATAGACCACATGTTGGGTCACAAAACAAGTGTCATTAATTCATAAGAACTGAAGTTACATCAAGTATCTTTTCTGATCACAATAGAATCAAAGTAGAAATCCAACCATAAAAGGAAAGCAGGAGAAACTCCTAATGTGGAGATTGAACACACTACTCAATATTGATGGGTTAACAAGGAAATCAAAGATGAAACTTAAAAGTACCTGAAGACAAATAAAAATGAAGACACAAGCTACCAGAAACTATGGAGCAAGAGCCATACTAAGAGAAAAATATATAGCAATATAAGCCCACATCAATAAACAAGAAAAAATCTGGGCCTCCCTGATGGCTCAAGGGGTTAAACACCACACTATGAAGCAATCTGCAGCCTCTGCAGCATGACTTCAATCCCCAGCCAGCCAGGGAGCAGCCACACGGCAAAGCAGACCTCTCCTCTCTCACTCACTGCTCCCCTCAGCAGTATATTTCAGTCAATCTGCCTGTTCTGTTCCCGACTCTGTCTCTGGTGAATCCTCTCAATGCCCGCATCCCTGGCCTGTATCCCAGCACTTGTATGCATAAATAAATAAATCTTTAAAAAAATAAACAGAAAAATCTCAAATAAATAATACAAACTTACACCTTCTAGTTTAAGGATATGCAAAAAGAACTAAAAAAAACAAAACTCAGAAGAAGGAAGGAAATAACAAAAAAATTAAAACATAAATAAATGAAAAAGAAATAAAAAACAAAGTTCAAATGATCAATGAAACAAAAACTCTATTCTTTTTGGGGTGGGGGGGAAAGACAAACCTCTATTTCAACTTCCAAAGGAGAATAGAGAGAAAATGCTAAAAAACAGAATCATAAATGAAAAGGAAGTTATGCCACACATGTCAGAAATACAGAGGCTCATAAAAGACTACTGTGAATACGTTTATGCTAATAAATTGGATAACCTGGGAAAATAGACAAATTCTTAAGATCGTATGACCTTACAAGATTGAATCAGGAAGGAATAGAAAACCTGAATGGATCGATTACAAGCAAGGATATTGAAACAATCATCCAAAAAGCAAAAGACCAAGGCAAGACAGTTTCACTACTGAGTTCTAATCTATGAACCTTCAAAAAGAAACTAGTATCTGTCCTTCTCAAACTCTTCGCAAAATATGAGGAGGGAATGCATTTAAACACATTTTTAAAGCTAAAATTATTCTGATATCAGACGCAGACAAGCTTGTCACAAAAAAGTAAAACTACAGAATAGTATCTTTGATTGATAGATGCAAAAACCTCATCAAAAT